>NC_064641.1:537426797-538136797 GCF_023864345.2 Schistocerca serialis cubense | reverse complement strand
CGTCGTGCTCCCCCCTCGTCGTCGTGCTCCACCCCCCTCGTCGTCGTCGTTGTCGTCGTCGTGCTCCCCCCTCGTCGTCGTCGTCGTCGTGCTCCCCCCTCGTCGTCGTCGTCGTCGTGCTCCCCCCTCGTCGTCGTCGTCGTCGTGCTCACCCCTCGTCGTCGTCGTCGTGCTCACCCCTCCTCGTCGTCGTCGTCGTGCTCACCCCTCCTCGTCGTCGTCGTCGTGCTCACCCCTCCTCGTCGTCGTCGTCGTCGTCGTCGTCGTCGTCGTGCTCCCCCCTCGTCGTCGTGCTCCCCCCTCGTCGTCGTGCTCCCCCCTCGTCGTCGTGCTCCCCCCTCGTCGTCGTCGTTGTCGTCGTCGTGCTCCCCCCTCGTCGTCGTGCTCCCCCCTCGTCGTCGTCGTCGTCGTGCTCACCCCTCGTCGTCGTCGTCGTCGTGCTCACCCCTCGTCGTCGTCGTCGTCGTGCTCACCCCTCCTCGTCGTCGTCGTCGTCGTGCTCCCCCCTCGTCGTCGTGCTCACCCCTCCTCGTCGTCGTCGTGCTCCCCCCTCGTCGTCGTGCTCCCCCCTCGTCGTCGTGCTCCCCCCTCGTCGTCGTGCTCCCCCCTCGTCGTCGTGCTCCCCCCTCGTCGTCGTGCTCCCCCCTCGTCGTCGTGCTCCCCCCTCGTCGTCGTGCTCCCCCCTCGTCGTCGTGCTCCCCCCTCGTCGTCGTGCTCCCCCCTCGTCGTCGTGCTCCGCCCTCGTCGTCGTGCTCCCCCCTCGTCGTCGTGCTCCCCCCTCGTCGTCGTGCTCCCCCCTCGTCGTCGTGCTCCCCCCTCGTCGTCGTGCTCCCCCCTCGTCGTCGTGCTCCCCCCTCGTCGTTGTGCTCCCCCCTCGTCGTCGTGCTCCCCACTCGTCGTCGTGCTCCCCCCTCGTCGTCGTGCTCCCCCCTCGTCGTCGTGCTCCCCCCTCGTCGTCGTGCTCCCCCCTCGTCGTCGTGCTCCCCCCTCGTCGTCGTGCTCCCCCCTCGTCGTCGTGCTCCCCCCTCGTCGTCGTGCTCCCCCCTCGTCGTCGTCGTCGTGCTCCCCCCTCGTCGTCGTCGTCGTGCTCCCCCCCGTCGTCGTCGTCGTGCTCCCCCCCGTCGTCCTCGTCGTCGTCGTGCTCCCCCCCCGTCGTCCTCGTCGTCGTCGTGCTCCCCCCCCGTCGTCGTCGTCGTCGTCGTCGTGCTCCCCCCCGTCGTCGTCGTCGTCGTCGTGCTCCCCCCTCGTCGTCGTCGTCGTCGTCGTCGTCGTGCTCCCCCCCGTCGTCGTCGTCGTCGTCGTGCTCCCCCCTCGTCGTCGTCGTCGTCGTCGTCGTCGTGCTCCCCCCTCGTCGTCGTCGTCGTCGTCGTCGTGCTCCCCCCTCGTCGTCGTCGTCGTCGTCGTGCTCCCCCCTCGTCGTCGTCGTCGTCGTCGTCGTGCTCCCCCCTCGTCGTCGTCGTCGTCGTCGTCGTGCTCCCCCCTCGTCGTCGTCGTCGTCGTCGTCCCCCCCCCCCCTCGTCGTCGTCGTCGTCGTCGTCGTGCTCCCCCCTCGTCGTCGTCGTCCCCCCTCGTCGTCGTCGTCGTCCTCCCATCGCCGCCGTCGTGCTCCCCCATCGCCGCCGTCGTCGTCGTCGTGCTCCCCCCATCGCCGCCGTCGTCGTCCTCCCCCCCCCAATCGCCGCCGTCGTCGTCCTCCCCCCCCCAATCGCCGCCGTCGTCGTCCTCCCCCCCCCAATCGCCGCCGTCGTCGTCCTCCCCCCCCCAATCGCCGCCGTCGTCGTCCTCCCCCCCCCAATCGCCGCCGTCGTCGTCCTCCCCCCCCAATCGCCGCCGTCGTCATGCTCCCCCCCCGTCGCCGCCGTCGTCATGCTCCCCCCCCAATCGCCGCCGTCGTCATGCTCCCCCCCGTCGCCGCCGTCGTCATGCTCCCCCCCGTCGCCGCCGTCGTCATGCTCCCCCCCCCGTCGCCGCCGTCGTCATGCTCCCCCCCCCCGTCGCCGCCGTCGTCATGCTCCCCCCCGTCGCCGCCGTCGTCATGCTCCCCCCCCGTCGCCGCCGTCATGCTCCCCCCCGTCGTCGTCGTCGTCATGCTCCCCCCCGTCGTCCTGCTCCCCCCCGTCGTCTTGCTCCCCCCCGTCGTCCTGCTCCCCCCCGTCGTCCTGCACCCCCCGTCGTCCTGCACCCCCCGTCGTCCTGCACCCCCCGTCGTCCTGCTCCCCCCGTCGTCCTGCTCCCCCCGTCGTCCTTATCCCCCCCCCGTCGTCCTGCTCCCCCCCCGTCGTCCTGCTCCCCCCCCGTCGTCCTGCTCCCCCCCGTCGTCCTGCTCCCCCCCGTCGTCCTGCTCCCCCCCGTCGTCCTGCTCCCCCCCCCCGTCGTCCTGCTCCCCCCCCCGTCGTCCTGCTCCCCCCCGTCGTCCTGCTCCCCCCCCCGTCGTCCTGCTCCCCCCCCCGTCGTCCTGCTCCCCCCCCCGTCGTCCTGCTCCCCCCCGTCGTCCTGCTCCCCCCCCCGTCGTCCTGCTCCCCCTCCGTCGTCCTGCTCCCCCCCCCCCCCGACGTCCTGCTCCCCCCCCGACGTCCTGCTCCCCCCCCCGTCGTCCTGCTCCCCCCCCGACGTCCTGCTCCCCCTCCGACGTCCTGCTCCCCCCCGTCGTCCTGCTCCCCCCCCCGTCGTCCTGCTCCCCCCCCCGTCGTCCTGCTCCCCCCCGTCGTCCTGCTCCCCCCCCGTCGTCCTGCTCCCCCCCCCCGTCGTCCTGCTCCCCCCCCGTCGTCCTGCTCCCCCCCCGTCGTCCTGCTCCCTCCCCCCCGTCGTCCTGCTCCCTCCCCCCCGTCGTCCTGCTCCCTCCCCCCCGTCGTCCTGCTCCCCCCCCCCCGTCGTCATGCTCCCCCCCCGTCGTCATGCTCCCTCCCCCCCGTCGTCATGCTCCCTCCCCCCCGTCGTCCTGCTCCCTCCCCCCCGTCGTCATGCTCCCTCCCCCCCGTCGTCCTGCTCCCTCCCCCCCGTCGTCCTGCTCCCTCCCCCCCGTCGTCCTGCTCCCTCCCCCCCGTCGTCCTGCTCCCCCCCCGTCGTCCTGCTCCCCCCCCCGTCGTCCTGCTCCCCCCCCCGTCGTCCTGCTCCCCCCCCCCGTCGTCCTGCTCCCCCCCCCGTCGTCCTGCTCCCCCCCCCGTCGTCCTGCTCCCCCCCCGTCGTCCTGCTCCCCCCCCGTCGTCCTGCTCCCCCCCCCGTCGTCCTGCTCCCCCCCCCGTCGTCCTGCTCCCCCCCCCGTCGTCCTGCTCCCCCCCGTCGTCCTGCTCCCCCCCCCCCGTCGTCCTGCTCCCCCCCCCCCGTCGTCCTGCTCCCGCCCCCCCGTCGTCCTGCTCCCGCCCCCCCGTCGTCCTGCTCCCGCCCCCCCCGTCGTCCTGCTCCCGCCCCCCCCCGTCGTCCTGCTCCCGCCCCCCCGTCGTCCTGCTCCCGCCCCCCCGTCGTCCTGCTCCCGCCCCCCCGTCGTCCTGCTCCCGCCCCCCCCGTCGTCCTGCTCCCGCCCCCCCCGTCGTCCTGCTCCCGCCCCCCCCCGTCGTCCTGCTCCCGCCCCCCCCGTCGTCCTGCTCCCGCCCCCCCCGTCGTCCTGCTCCCGCCCCCCCCGTCGTCCTGCTCCCGCCCCCCCCCCCCGTCGTCCTGCTCCCGCCCCCCCCCCGTCGTCCTGCTCCAGCCCCCCCCCCCCGTCGTCCTGCTCCAGCCCCCCCCCCGTCGTCCTGCTCCCGCCCCCCCGTCGTCCTGCTCAACCCCGTCGTCCTGCTCACCCCCGTCGTCCTGCTCACCCCCGTCGTCCTGCTCACCCCCGTCGTCCTGCTCACCCCCGTCGTCCTGCTTACCCCCGTCGTCCTGCTCACCCCCGTCGTCCTGCTCACCCCCGTCGTCCTGCTCACCCCCGTCGTCCTGCTCACCCCCGTCGTCCTGCTCACCCCCGTCGTCCTGCTCACCCCCGTCGTCCTGCTCACCCCCGTCGTCCTGCTCACCCCCGTCGTCCTGCTCACCCCCGTCGTCCTGCTCACCCCCGTCGTCCTGCTCACCCCCGTCGTCCTGCTCACCCCCGTCGTCCTGCCGCCCCCTCTTTCTCTTCCACGCCCTGCTGCCCCGTCCTGTCGTCGTCGTCGTCGTCCCCGTCCTCCTCCTCCTCCTCTTCCTCTTCCTCCTCTTCCTTGTCCTGCTGCCCCCTCCTCCTCCTCTTCGTCGTCCTCCCCCCTCCTCCTCCCCCTTCCTCCTCCTCCTCGTCGTCCTCCCCCCCTCCTCCTCCCCCCTCCTCCCACCGCCTCCTCCTCGTCCTCCCCCCTCCTCCACCACCACCACCACCACCACCACCACCACTATCCCATCCCCCCTTCTCCATGTCCAACCGCTTCACCTCCCCTCTACAGTGTGTAAACTTTTAGATGGCAGACCTCTCCCTAGTCCTGAATCAGTAGAAGTCTGTAAACGTCGGGAGGCTTAGGTAGGCACCCAGTTTCGACTGCTGCCAACATTACGTAGCTGACTGTGTTGTACAAGGTAGCCATTGTCGTCTGCTTCGTTATTGTTTTGCACTGTACTGTTCTGCATGTTTTTATTGTGCAGTTGTGAAAAACATTATCAAAATGAGTGACGAGGCAGTTGCTGGCCCATCTCGGGAGTTGCCAACAACCCCTACCGGTAGGCCTATGGTTAGAAGGAAACCAGTATTACGTAGCGATGCTCGCAAAATTATATTGCATGCGATTGAATGCTGCGAAAGCGAAAGGGAGAAGAAAAAATTGTTTCACCCCATTTACAAATCTTCAGTGAGAGCTGATACATACACAACAAAGAATGCGTAGCATTGGATGATTCAAATAGTTTTCCAAGAATCATCCTAGCGTATCACCAGAAACGCCTAGCAAGAAAAGGTGAGTTTCCATTTCAGATATTTTGTTCGCGATCACTTTGAAGGACCCCCCCCCCATTTCGTCCGAATTACCTTATATTTAATTTTTCCTTGCTACCATATTGCATATTACAGGACATTTCCTAATTCAAAACGCACACAGGGCAGACATACATACATTCATTTGTATATATAGAGATTGACAGTTACGTTATACTAATATGACCTGTTTAAGTATATTTAAATTTTATAATTAATAGTTTAACATTGCGGGGAATGAAATAAAAAATTGCGAGCAGTGGGAATCAAACCCCGGTCCGCTGCATGACAAGCCTTTACCTAATCAATTGCGCTACACATGCAACAGTAACCTAACTGTTGAAACATTGTGCTATTACTCTTTTCGGGCGTTCTGAGAACAACTCACCAAAGTTTCATTGCAATTGGATGAATGGTTTGTGAGTGCATAGTAGACAAACATATATATTTTTCAGTGTACATGACGATTTCAGTTTCGTTTACGAACATCATTTAAAGCGAGTTTTACTTCAAAGCCTTTCGTCTGCTTTCGTGTAAGCATGACGCGCAATTTGTAGTGCCAGCACTGCAACTGGTAGGCGTGCCTTGTCCCCCCTCCCAACGGCTCCCCTCCCCTCGCCAACCAAATGCTTGCTTCCTCCTCTCCCCGCACTCCCCTCACAACTCTGCCGTCTTACAGTTAACACACTGTACTTTTCTCTGTCTAAATCCTCCCCCTCCCACATTTTCCCTGCCCATCCGCACCACCTCGCTCGTCCCCTCGCTCGCCCCCTTGCTCGCCCCCTTTCTACCTTCTCAACCACTCGCCATTTACTCCCATTTTTCCCTGCACAACCACTCGCCCTCTTTTTCTCCCTTTTCACTGCGCAACCCTCCCCACCCCTTACCTCCCTACCCAACCCTCCCCCACCCCTTACCTCCCTACCCAACCCTCCCCCACCCCTTACCTCCCTACCCAACCCTCCCCCACCCCTTACCTCCCTACCCAACCCTCCCCCCACCCCTTACCTCCCTACCCAACCCTCCCCCACCCCTTACCTCCCTACCCAACCCTCCCCCACCCCTTACCTCCCTACCCAACCCTCCCCACCCCTTACCTCCCTACCCAACCCTCCCCCACCCCTTACCTCCCTACCCAACCCTCCCCCACCCCCCTTACTCCCTGCCCAACCCTCCCCCACCCCTTACCTCATTTCATAATTAAAACTGTTACAAATGCAAAAGTGTGTGTGTGTGTGTGTGTGTGTGTGTGTGCGCGCGTGTGCGCGCGCCTTGGGGAATGAGGTCACACAACATCTGCAGATGTATTATGTTTTTGTGCAGATACAAAAGTAGCTTACTTCAGATTGAATATGTCTTTCCCTCCGTACAGAAAGCGCAATCTGTGAAGGATGCACTGGAATTACTCGTTGGGAAGGATCAATTGGAAGGAGTTACATGTTCAAAAACAAATCAGCAGATTGAAGCCTGGCAACAAGTGACGTTAGAACAGTTGCCGTATGTTCTTGTGCTCCACCTCAAATGGTTTGATTACAAATTGGATGGCTGTTCAAAAATTGTCAAGACTGTGGAATTTCCTATTGATCTCAAAGTTGATGGAAGTAAGTGAATTCATGCAGATTTTTGTACTTATTAGTTTGTCATAGTACTCCGTTTTTTACAGTTCATTATAAAGATTCAAACATGGAAAACAGAATAGGAAGAGATAGATTGCTATAAGTTGCACACAGTCACACGCAGCTTATGGGCACAACCTGTATCAGCAAAAGAGAAATAGAAAACACACACCATTCATACACACAAGGAGGCACATCTCATGCACATGTGAACTCCAACTCCAGCAGCTCAAGCTCAGGCCAGAATGTAGCTATCATGTGGGACTGCAGCAGCAATCGGGGGGGGGGGGGGGGGGGGGGTGGGGGGGGGGGCAGGGCAGGGAAGTGAAGGGATAGTAGTGTATCGGGTGGGTGAACACAGGAACACTGTCTGCAGTTCAGAAAAGCTGGGGGTTGAGATGAGGATCGAGACGGCACAAGTAGTGAAGCAGCCCTTGAAATCAAGCAAGCTGCTTGTTATGCCACAGGGTGGTCTCCTGTCCATTCTCATCTCCCATCTTTGTTTGCTGCCTTCTGTCAACGCACCCACCTGTCTCTCGCCACTCCTCTTCTTTGCGCCCCTTTTTATCCCCATCACCCTGCCCCCAACCTCCTGATGCCGCACCTGTTGTCATTGTAGACCCTGCACTCTCAGGCAGAATGTGTTCCTCTGCTCCCCCTCCCCTCCCCACTTGTATACTACTATACCTTCCCCACCCCTCTCCAGATGATTGCTGCTGCCATCTCTCATGATAGTTGCATTCTGGCCTCATCTGCCAGAGTTAGTGGCCATGTGTAGTGAGGTGTGCTTGCTTATGTGTGTGAATGGTGTGCTTCTCTTGTTTCTCTTTTGCTGATGAAGGCTGTGGCCGAAAGCTATGTACAAGTGTCGTTTAATAGTGCCTGCCTGCTACTTTTGACATGTCTTTGCGGTAAGTAGCAGGCTATCTCTTCCTGCATTGTCATTATAAAGGATCACATTGTAAGTGCTTTTCATCTGAAGTTTTTCGCAATAGTTTCATAATTTTTGTGATTCTTTATATTTCTGAGAAAATTGTGTTCCCAACATTTCATGTGACGTTGGATTGACGGTGATAAAAATGTGCAGTTCTCAAGCTACATAACATTATTTTGTCAAGATCAGATATGTGGATAAATGTGAGATTTGATTCATTGTGGAGAGACTGTTGAGTCAAGATTTTTTGGATATTATCACCATTAATGTAAAAATGTGATAGCTCATCATTTAAGAACACCTGAAAAAACGTTTTTTGAGTTAGAACATGTGTGGAAATGGTACATTAGTGTTTTAATAATTAATTTGTCACAAAGAGCTATATCAGAAATAGTGTTTGGATGCCAGAGGATCTAGTGAAGAGATAGTGTGGAGCATTTAGGCAGTTAATGTTACTGTTAAACTTTAATCAATAGAGGGTAAACGAACTAGCAAAATCTTCTATTAGAATGTTAGTCATTAGGTATTGTATTGAAGACTGATTTCCATTTTGTACTTCATGATATTAATTATTGCTTGTTTTGCTTTTCCAACTTGTAAAACTGCAAATCACCTTTAGTTATAATATTACTGAATTTTGGCAGTATTCATTGACCCAAGAAATGTGGTATGGTGCAGTAAAGACTGATTACTACCTACCTTTCCTTGTATCATTGTCAGTATTGGCATTCCTCTTGTAAATGGGTTTGTTATGGCAGTGAATCCATGATAGTTTGAAAATTGCTTGTTCTACATATGGGTATTCAAAAATTGTTTCATACTATTTAAGATTTTTGTGCTGCTCGATGATTGTTTTTCCACTTGATGTTTAAGCTTGTTGAGTATTGCAGATTGTCATAAGCTCTTCATTGTTCATTCACAGCAGCTGCCACTCTCTTGTGGATGGACAGATACAACAAATGTCATTTTATTTTGTATATTCCAGTATTTCAATCAGATTTTTAAATTGGAATATTTTGGGAGGAAGAAAAGATAAAAAATTACAGTACAGTTTTTACTTGATATACTACTGTATCTTTAATTATATAATACCTCATTAAACTACATTAACTCTAGTATTCATATGGCAGAAAGAAGAAACAGTTAAAGATATTTTTGTTCTTGTAGGCATTCACTAGTTATTAGTAATGAATATGGTTAAATTGAGGATGTCCTTCAGATTGGATTTAGAATTGCATTTACCCTGTGTATAAGATTTGCATATGGAGCACAGAAGCTACAGGCATAAGAAAAATTTATTGCAATAATTTTAAGTCTTGTAGGAGCACAAGAGAGAAATAGAATCACATCAACATGACACTTGTTTTAGCTGCTAATTTTATAGTTTTTTCATTCATTATTTCTAAAACTTTGTGGATACTATCTATAAACTAATTACACATTTTAGTGGTTGTCATTGCAACCACTCTTAATAAAAACTGGCACCGTTTGTGCGCTTTACATCTTAATTAAAAAAAGAATGTATGACTAGTCCAGTGATCGATGAAAGAATAACAAGTGGATGTATTTTTAGCTCTTTATTTCAACAGACCTTCAGTTAAAAAACCATTACACTAGTAAATTTTATTTCATTGAAAGTTCCCTCATTTATAGGACAATTTGCATTGCATATCACCTGACAGGTACTTATTTCTTGTCTTGTGTTGGCGTAATAACCACAATGTTCTTAGTAAGAATGAACACCCAGAGTCAGCATGTTTGGATCCATAACATGTAATATACTGTCACAAAGCCAGTTACACAACATAATAGCTGTGACCTTGATTCCTGCTTATGTGTGAGAGATGACTTGGGATTGATTCCCACCAGACCAATGTATTAATAGCTTCTGTTATCATCAGTCTTATCAAACAACTCACACAATCAAACTTCTGTTATTGTTTTATACTTATGTTCCCTTTGTATACCTTGAATGTAGAATGTGATTCTTTTTTTTTTTGGCTATTCCCCCATCCTCCCCAGGCTTCTGTTGGTAGGACACATTCTAAGTCGCCAAGGGATCACAAAGTTAGTGCTGGAGGGAAATGTGTGGGGTAAAAATATTAGAGGGACACCAAGAGATCAATACAGTAAGCAGATTCAGAAGGATGTAGGTTGCAGTAGCTACTCAGAAATGAATAGGCTTGCACAGGATAGAGTAGCATGGGAGAGCTGCATCAAACCTGTCTTTATACAGATCACAAGACGACGGCGACAACAACAACTCTTGCTGCTGCTGCTGCTGCTGCTGCTACTACTACTACTACTACTACTACTACTACTTCTTTCCCTGTAACTGCTATGTAAAGAATCTATTCATTTGCTCTTATGCAGCAAGGCGCATAATAAAATACGTATTCTGTCCATCTCTACCAAGCTGTTTTCATGCAAATTTTTCCAGTTTTCTGGTCCAGGATATCGGCTCCAAATTTTGTTTTATCGTATTTACACTGATCTAATGCACCGTTAAATGTAATGCAGATCCCAATCTTTAAAACTCAAAATGATGAAAAGAGAGTTTGTTGGCACATCACTGGTTGACTACATTTATTTTACACAACAATGGCTGTTTACATGAACCATCAAAACACCAACAATTTGTAAGTGACACAGTCATTATTATAAAAGAACAACTAACTTGTTTTCTTACATGACGCGCAAACATACCCTAAATTATGGGTGTTAAGCCTCTGTGACGCCATAATTGCAGTTGGGGGACAAACATCTTTACAAAAGAGGGAAGATGGATTATTCAGTTGAAAGTTGCTATAAAGTGAATTGTTCTCTTATTTTTTAATATTTTTTATGGCACAGTAACTAACACCATCATTACTGGTATCCCTGGAGAAGCCTGCATGAGAGAAGCAGATTCATTTCCTCTTTACCCATCATCCTTGGGTGTTGTTCAGGAGCACATCATCTTCAGTGCCATCCAGAGTATTTGAAATGCAGTATTTCTTGAATGATTTTACGATTATGGGTGCTTCAGTGGTTTCCCGGCAACCAAAACCCAGTGTGCAATAATGTGGAGTGGAGCATGCTTAATTTTTCATGTCAGTTCATGATTTGGTTCACAAAACCATTTTTCTTACTGTTCCCGAACATAACGTTCGAAATCTTTGTTTATGTACTAATATCCAGGGGTTGTATCATGGAAGTTGTTCTTCCAGAAATAATAAGGTCCCAGGCAAAGTGTTGGATCCTCTTTTTTTATGTTGTCAGTGAGAGGACCACAAAATACGTAAAGCATTGGAAGTATTGGTGGTAAAAATCCCCCAAGAAGGAATTTCTATACGCTTGGAGCCTGTCAAGTATTAAAGTTTGTCATCCATTCTTACTGTTGATTTCAATCAGGAAACAGCTTTTTATTTTTAGGTGTCTTGAGGTTTGTTATCCTCCTAAGATTAAAATAGGGGGAAGTTTGTGCCCATCTGCCGTAGTTGCCAGTATTACAGTATGTGCTTTTGTTATGGTAACTTCTTTTGTCACTTCTCGTAATTGGGTAATTATGTGGCATATGATACCAAATTGGCATATCATCGGTATTGTCTATTTGGCTCACCAGTAAATTCTTTTCTTTTTGAAGTGTGATGACCAACCACTGAAATTCTTGAAGTTTTTTTCTCAAAATCCTTTGTAAGCTTTTGTAATACTATTTTACGGTATCATACGGATGACACCATGCATTTCATAAAGTGACAACCCATCCATGGCTAGTCTTGCATTCGTATATTAAGAACTGCAGCCACCTTGCATGCTTTCTTTATGGTATCACCAGGTTTCCCATTGACAGATGAATTCCAATACTTCGTCAGGATGTCTCCCTTTGTGATGGCTACTGAACCTTGCCAGTAGCAGTAGTTGAAAATAATGCCAATTTCTGTTTCTTCCATAAGTGAACATTACTCTCAGCTATGGTGAACTCTCATCCCATCCTCCTGTTGCCATATTTTTCAGCATAAAGAATTACTTTGCACTTGAAAGTAGCATCGTTTGATGATGATTTCTGCTTGCCTTCCATTTCATGACTACCTAATGCAAACACATTACCCATATCTAATACAAACACACTATGTGGTAATAGGCTAAGAATAATAACAAAGTTAAGAATTACCATTCATTGTGACATGCGGAACACTACCTAAATTTCAATGATGTCACTGGCGAACGGTGGAGTCACATTTGTACTCAAATGTAATATGCCATGGAATTTATGCACACTCCATTCTGAACACTCCCTGTGGGGAAAAAAAAAAAAAAAAAAAAAAAAAAAAAAAAAAAAAAAAAAAAAAAAAAAAAAAAAAAAAAAGTGCATTAGACTCAGGTAAACACGCTGTTATATTCTACAGTATGTAGACATCTCAAGTAATTCACAGTTTCTACATTTGAACAAAGTATACTGAGAAAGAGTTTTTATTTTTCTTTATTAACAATTTGCCTCCATGCTTTATCACAGCAGTTATATACGGCCCAGTCACGTTAAAATGACCACTACTGATGTTCGACATCAGTGTGCAATAACCACTCATAGACAGTAGGTGGCAACACTGGCAGTGGAGAGTATATAAAACTTGTCAGGGGATGCGGAAAACAATGCAGTCGTCATTGCAATGCAGAAACGGAGAGGTTTATCTGATGCCCAAGAGTGCATGATCACTGACTTTCGGGCCAAAGATGGAAACACTCTGAAATGGCTAAGTTTGTGAACTGTTTGCATGCTGCTGTGGTTAAAGTACAAGATCTGTTCAAAAAATTCGGAAATTTGTGTACAAAATTTTTCTATGCTTACCTTTCACTTATTGTGCATGGTCTCCTTCAGAATAATCTCCACAATTGATACACCACTCCCAACACCGTTTCCACTTCTGAAAGCAGTCGTTGTACGCCTCTCGCTGGATTGCGTGAAGCGCCACCTGCAATTTTTTTTTTTTTTCCTCACGTGTTGTTGCGAATCGTCTTCTGTTCGACATGGTTTTCAATTTTGGAAATAAAAAAAGAAAAAGAAAACCAGTCTACAGAGGCCAGATCTGGAGAGGCCAGATCTGGAGAGGCCAGATCTGGAGAGGCCAGATCTGGAGAGTGCAGAGGATAAGGCAGCACAGTGATTTCGTTTTTTGTGCAATAGTCACTCACCAACAGGGATGAATGTGCGAGTGTATTATTGTGATGCAAGAGCCATGGCCTTGCCAGATTTCAGATAGTTTCCTTCTCACATTTTCTCATAGGTGCTGAAACACGTCTCAGTAGTACCATCGATTAACAGTTTGTGCCTCTGGCATGAATGCATAATGAACTAATTTTCAAAGTCAAGGAACACTGTCAGCACAGCTTTGACATTTGACCTGATCTGATGGGCTTTTCCTGAACCCATGTTGTAGTCTGTATCTTGGTTTCAACATCATAGCCATAGAGCCATGTGTCATCACCAGTTACGATTCTCTTAATGAACATCACATTCTCATCCAAATGCTCTTCACAGATTTTGAGGCGAAGGTCTTTCTAGTCTTGATTCGTGAGCTGTGAGATATATATGATAGCTGAACAAACACTGGTAGCAGTTACTTCTGTAAAATATCTGGGAGTATGCGTGCGGAACGATTTGAAGTGGAACGATCATATAAAATTAATTGTTGGTAAGGCGGGTACCAGGTTGAGATTCATTGGGAGAGTCCTTAGAAAATGTAGTCCATCAACAAAGGAGGTGGCCTACAAAACACTCATTCGACCTTTACTTGAGTATTGCTCATCAGTGTGGGATCCGTACCAGATCGGGTTGACGGAGGAGATAGAGAAGATCCAAAGAAGAGCGGCGCGTTTCGTCACAGGGTTATTTGGTAACCGTGATAGCGTTACGGAGATGTTTAACAAACTCAAGTGGCAGACTCTGCAAGAGAGGCGCTCTGCATCGCGGTGTAGCTTGCTCGCCAGGTTTCGAGAGGGTGCATTTCTGGATGAGGTATCGAATATATTGCTTCCCCCTACTTATACCTCCCGAGGAGATCATGAATGTAAAATTAGAGAGATTAGAGCGCGCACGGAGGCTTTCAGACAGTCGTTCTTCTCGCGAACCATACGCGTCTGGAACAGGAAAGGGAGGTAATGACAGTGGCACGTAAAGTGCCCTCCGCCACACACCGTTGGGTGGCTTGCGGAGTATAAATGTAGATGTAAATGTAGAGATGAACTTGGTGGCAGCACGATGCATTCCAAGGTGCTGCATCAGGAGTTCATGAGTCGATCCAACTGAAATGTTACATTCTTTTGGAGTCTTCGACGGGCACCCACAATTTCGTTGACGTTTCTGGCACGAATGCTGTCGATAGACCTCCTGAATGAGGGTTATCGTTAACTCCCTTCCAGCCATTTTTAAACCCTGTGAACCACTCAGAACACTGAGTACCATAGGCTTCCTGCATCATTTGGTGTGTGTGTGTGTGTGTGTGTGTGTGTGTGTGTGTGTGAAGGTTTTTTTTGAGTGTCACACATAATTTAATGCAGATGTGTTGCTCCTCTAACTGTGCCATCTCGAAAATTTGCACATTGTGCGGCACAACATTTTACTCAATATAGCAATGAAGGATGTGCAGGGATGCCAACCACATTTCATTCCAACGTACCATTGGCGCAAAATTACGAATGCTCTGGAATTTTTTGAACGGACCTTGTATATCAGGCATGGCAAAATGGCACTATCCAAAACCGGTGTCAAGGCGACTGTGGTGCACTATAAATCATAGATGCTGGGATGAACTGTGGCTGTGGAGAAATGTATGGGTTAATAGACATGCAACTGTTGAGCATGACAGCCCAAATGAAACAATGGCCTATTAACAGTGTCTTCTAAACAACTGTTCAGTGAGTGTTGCTGCATAGGGGTCTCCGCAGCAGGCACCTGGTTTGTGTATGCATGCTGACTACTGTTCATTCACAATGAAGGCTGCAATTTGTATTCAATTACTCCAGACGAATGTCCAATGAGTAGAGACAGGTGGCCTTTTCAGATGAATCAAGATTTGTGCTCCTTTGGACAGTGGCCATTGATGTGTATGGCGTGAAACGTCTGAAAGCAAACACCCTGCAACAATTGTGTGAAGGTCCATCCCAGAGGAGGGAGCATTACGGATTGGGGAATGTTTTTGTGGCATTCCTGGGGAATGTTTTTGTTGCATTCCTGGGTGGTTTCATGATTCTGGAAGACACTGTGGATCAATAACAGTATTAACTATCCGTGGGGTCCATGCAGCCGCCCCCCCCCCCCCCCCCCCCTTTCGGCACAATGGCATCTACTAGCAGGACAGTGCAACTTGTCACACAGCTCGGTGGAAATGCATGATTTGAAGACCATAAAGATGAGTTTACCACAGTTCCATGGTCATCAAACTCACTAAATTAATACCCAATCAAGAACCTGTGGGGCCACCTCAATTGGGCTGTAGGTGCCATTTATCGTCAGTTTTGGCCATGGCACTGGAGTCAGCATGGTTCCACATCCCTATCAGTATCTTCCAGAACCTAAATGACTTCTTCCTGCATGTCTCGTAGCGGTACACACTGCAAAAAGTGGTTATTCAGGCTTTTGAAAGGTGGTCACATTAATGTGAGTGAGCAGTGTATATTATAGTGCTGCTTATGACATTACTAACTGATTTTGGTCTATGTTAATAGTTCATTGTACACACTACTCTTCTGTCACTGCTCTTAAATGTTTTGCCCACGTTCAAAAATGTGACAAAAATTACCTGTTGTTACATTTCATCCACTGTAGTATGTGGTAAGCTTAAAGATAACTTATTCCTAAAGGGCTCACCAGGTATGGATATGCACTGAACAGACATTTGATATTTAAATATACAGCTAACCAAAATTTGATGTAAATTTGTTTGGTCCACCCGGGGTAGCTGTATGCTCTGAGGTGCCTTGTCACTTGCCTGCACGGCTCCCTCCATTGGAGGTTCGAGTCCTCCCTCGAGTGTGTGTGTGTGTGTGTGTGTGTGTGTGTGTGTGAGCTTTCTGACTCCGCAGTTTTGCGTGTTTTAGCATTGTGTCATCTATGATAATCTACCAAGAGCTAGCAGCACTGTGACTTTTTTGTTTCTCTTTGCAAGTGGCAGTGATCATACTCTGTGGTATAAAGTGTTGTACAAATTCTGAATGGCCCACAAAAATTATTAAGGTGGTTGTACACAGCTCATCCTCCCTTTCTTCCTCTGTTGTGTTGAAATTCATCCTTTCCTTAATGAAAACCTGGTTTTGATGAATTAAATATTCTTGCTACTGTAAGATTCATTGGTGCACTCTTCCGATGTGCACTCCAACCACTTCCATTCAATTCAGCCCTTTCTGAAATATATCATCATTGCAAGTTTCTATTTGTCTTTCAATTTCACTACCTTTGGGCTAACTGCAGATGTTTTAAATATTCGATTACTTCCTTGCCCACATCTGAGCCATTTTCAGCATCTGCATCACAACATTAAGCATAAAGAAACAACAATCAGGTCAGAAGCTTCAGAGTGCATTGTAGCATCACATCACGTCACATTAGTCACAGGCAAAGACAGTGAAAAATTTGTGGTACTTTCAGATGACCTAGAGGTGTACAGAAATATTAACACCTTAAGCCATGAGCCTGAGTATGTACTCACACAGTTTTGACTATATGCACTAGTGGTATCTTCACCACATACTCGTCAGTTGCAGCCTCACAATAGACTGCCCTCTAATGTGAGTTTTCAGAGCCGTTTTGGCAATATTTGTTTTGTGGGCATTAGACCATGTTCCAAGGCATATTTCTAATCCTAATGTTCTGTCTTGCAATGTTGGTGATATCATCAGTCTATAACTACTGAGCGAAGTGGCAGATTAGTTAGCATACTGGACTCACATTTGGAGGACAATGGCTCAATTCTGTGACTGGCCATCCTGGTTTAGGTTTTCCATGATTTCCCTAAATCACTTTAGGCAAATGCCAGGACGGTTCCTTTGAAAGCGCACAGCCAACTTCCTACCCCATCCTTCTGTAATCTGATGAAACTAATGACCTCACTGTTTGGTCTCCTCCACGAAGTCAACCCAACCCAATCTATAACAACTCTGAAAGCAGTTACAATCCCAAACAAGCGTAGCGAGCCAAAATGTGTTGCATGTCCAGGCAACGATGGGTTAGTGATGCCAGAGGATATAACAACTCGGAAAGATCACAAAGAAACTCAGCAAGCATATACAGACAAAGAAATATATCTTGGACCACAGCCTTAATGCCCATAAAACAAATATCACCAAAAATGTTATTGGTTGTCTGGAACAAATGCCCAAAAAAGTGAAGAATAATATACAGACAGTGAGGACGACTTAGAGTGAGTCACACCAGTGAAATATGCAATATAATGGTTCTGAAATTGGGAAGAAGTGGAACAGTTCTTGTGCCCTTAAAAATTTCATTTGTTAGTAAGTATGAATGAGTGAAACGTAAATATTGCAGCTGGAGTATGAAAACTGTATTTCAGTGAAAAGTCATGCACGAAATAACCATTACTCTGCAGATTTTGCTAGAGAAAAACAATGTTTGGAAACACTTCCTAGGCTTTGTAGCATATTTACCAGAGTATTACAGCCCACATTTTTAAGAGGCTCATTCAGAAAATTTATCAATGCGACTAACCAAAATTACAAACTGTTTTATTGATTTATAGTATGTGCCTAGAAAAATTAACACTATACCTGTTCTTATCTTATGCCTTGTATTGATTAATCAGACAACAGAAAATCCAATATGGAGTGTAACAATATTATGAAAAGGAAAGCTGCTACTCACTGTATAGTGGAGATGCTGAGTTGCAGATAGGCACAATAAAAAGACTTTCACAATATAAGCTTTTTGCCATCAAGGCCTTTGTCGAGAGCAGCTGACCCGCATGTGCACTGGCACGCACGTGCCCATCTGTGACTTAGTATTTCCGCCTTTTATTGATTGTCGAATAATGACAAATATTCATTACTAGTCATCGGCCTTGACCAGTGATGTAGTGAGCATACATCAAAGTTCGTAAACAACATAACTAAAATGTCATAGCAGTGTTGATTCCCCCCCCCCCCCCCCCCCCCCCCCCCCCCCAAATGTAATACACAGAGAGTTTTTATTAAGAAACTTTGCCACATTTCAAAGCAAATACTTCACATTACAAATGTTATAATAAATAAATAAAGTTGCGCTCTTAGATTCCTATTTGACTATACCCTTGAATATCTTGGAATATTTGGCATAAACAGTGAAGTATTTGTGACAGGTATGACTATAAATATGATTGCTGTTTATTTCACTCACTGCAGTTTTAATTATAAAGAAACGGAATTCAAACTACACACAACTAGTGTCAAGTATTGCTGTGTAAATTGTTTGCACCTTACTTCCATTTTTGCTTCCCATCTAAACCAGTGTAGGTGTTACCACTATTTCTAATAATAGTAATAATAATAATAATAATAATAATTCCTGTGGAGGCCCGGGAAAAGAATAGGCCTCCGGTATGTTCTGCCAGTCGTAAAAGGTGACGAAAAGAACAAACCACTAATAGGGCTAACCCCCCTTTTAGTGTGATTACTTGGTTCAGGACAGAACTAAAGAAGCCTCGGACAAGCGCCGTCATGGTCGGGGATGATGCGTGACCCCTATGCCCGCCCACAATGGTAACGACACTGCTAGCCAACTGGAAAATGATTTAAATCCAAATAGAGGTGTTTTGCAGGATATGCTTCCTGCAACCACCCTAGAAGGAAAACAAAGACAGAGGATGAGATGGTCAGATGAAGTTAATCGACACCTCATGTTCTGTTATTACCAAGCAACAAACCTAGGAACCAACACAACTGGATACAGATCACAAGTATACACAACATTTATTACCAGATACCCGGAATTAAAATTTTTAACAGAACAACGACTAGCTGATCAGATCCGTGTAATAATAAAAAATAACAGGATACCCCAGTCAGAATTAGAAAACATCAAACAACAAGTACAACAAATACCGGAACAAAATAATGTGCAATCAGAAGAAGAAGAAAATACAGTAATGGACTCAAACATCCCAGAGCAAACAAACAAAGACCAACACGCATCAATTAAACAATCGGAGGAAAACGAAATCTCAAGACAGCCACCAGAACAAGCACAAATAGAACACGAAGAGACACACGTGTTAGATCTAGAAGAGAAATTTCAGCTGACATATATAGAATACAAAGACACAAATACAGACATCAGACCATTCTTGCATAGACCGCCAAATAACCCACAAGTCGAAACAACAATAAAAACTATCAACACAATCATACACAACAAAATAAATGAAAATACAACTATGGAAGAGTTACAACTACTGGTTTATATAGGAGCACTCACTACACTAAATATACACACTAGGCAGAGATCAGAACAAACCAACACACAGAAGAAACCCACAAAACCAGCATAGCAACACAGGCTACAGATAAGAATAGAAAAACTGAGAAAAGACATCGGACAGCTAACACAATTTATAAGAAATGAAATATCAGACAAAAAACGAAAAAGGTTAGGTAGAATCTCACAACAAGAAGCAATAGAGCAATTAGATGAAAAGAAGCAGAAATTACAAGCATTGGCCAAACGACTTAGAAGATACAAAAAAAGTGAAAATAGAAGGAAACAAAACCAAACATTCAACACAAACCAAAAGAGATTTTACCAAACAATAGATTACACACGCATTAAAATAGACAATCCACCAAACATAACAGACATGGAACAGTTCTGGAGCAACATATGGTCAAACCCGGTACAACATAAGAGGCATGCACGGTGGATACAAGCAGAAACAGACACATACAAGATGATACCACAAATGCCTGAAGTGATAATTTTGCAACATGAAGTCACCCGAGCAATTAATTCTACACACAATTGGAAAGCCCCTGGAAATGATAAAATAGCAAATTACTGGCTAAAGAAGTTCACCTCAACACATTCACATCTAACTAAATTATTTAACAATGGTCTGCTTGTGTCTGTATGTGTGGATGGATATGTGCGTGTGTGCGAGTGTATACCTGTCCTTTTTTCCCCCTAAGGTAAGTCTTTCCGCTCTCGGGATTGGAATGACTCCTTACCCTCTCCCTTAAAACCCACTTCCTTTCGTCTTCCCCTCTCCTTCCCTCTTTCCTGATGAGGCAACAGTTTGTTGCGAAAGCTTGAATTTTGTGTGTATGTTTGTGTTTGTTTGTGTGTCTATCGACCTGCCATCGCTTTTGTTCGGTAAGTCACCTCATCTTTGTTTTTATATAAATTATTTAACAGTTACATTGCAGACCCATACACATTCCCTGATACACTTGCACATGGAATAACCTATCTGAAACCTAAAGATCAAGCAGACACAGCAAACCCAGCTAAATATCGCCCCATAACATGCCTACCAACAATCTACAAAATATTAACTTCAGTCATTACACAGAAATTAATGACACATACAACACAGAACAAAATTATAAATGAAGAACAAAAAGGCTGCTGCAAAGGAGCACGAGGATGTAAAGAGCAACTGATAATAGATACAGAGGTGACATATCAAGCTAAAACTAAACAAAGGTCGCTACACTACGCATACATTGATTACCAAAAAGCCTTTGATAGTGTACCCCACTCATGGTTACTACAGATATTGGAAATATACAAAGTAGATCCTAAATTGATACAGTTTCTAAACATAGTAATGAAAAACTGGAAAACCACACTTAATATCCAAACAAATTCAGATAACATCACATCACAGCCAATACAGATTAAGTGTGGAATATACCAAGGAGACTCATTAAGTCCTTTCTGGTTCTGTCTTGCTCTGAACCCACTATCCAACATGCTAAATAATACAAATTATGGATATAGTATTACTGGAACATACCCACACAAAATCACACATTTGCTATACATGGATGATCTAAAACTACTGGCAGCAACCAATCAACAACTCAACCAATTACTAAAGATAACAGAAGTATTCAGCAATGATATAAATATGGCTTTTGGAACAGACAAATGTAATAAAAATAGCATAGTCAAGGGAAAACACACTAAACAAGAAGATTACATATTGAATAACCACAGTGACTCCATAGAAGCGATGGAAAAAACAGATGCCTATAAATATCTAGGATACAGACAAAAAATAGGAATAGATAATACAAATATTAAAGAAGAACTAAAAGAAAAATATAGACAAAGGCTAACAAAAATACTGAAAACAGAATTGACAGCAAGAAACAAGACAAAAGCTATAAATACTTATGCTATACCAATATTGACCTACTCATTTGGAGTAGCGAAATGGAGTAACACAGACCTAGAAGCACTCAATACACTTACACGTTCACAATGCCACAAATATAGAATACATCACATACATTCAGCAACAGAAAGATTCACATTAAGCAGAAAGGAAGGAGGAAGGGGATTTATTGACATAAAAAACCTACATTATGGACAGGTAGACAATTTAAGAAAATTCTTTCTAGAATGAGCAGAAACTAGCAAAATACACAAAGCAATCACTCATATAAATACATCGGCTACACCACTGCAATTTTATAACCACTTCTACAACCCTTTAGATCACATAACATCAACAGACACAAAGAAAGTAAATTGGAAAAAGAAAACACTAGATGGCAAGCACCCGTATCATCTAACACAGCCACACATCGATCAAGACGCATCCAACACGTGGCTAAGAAAAGGCAATATATACAGTGAGACGGAAGGATTCATGATTGCAATACAGGATCAAACAATAAACAGCAGATATTACAGCAAGCATATTATTAAAGATCCCAACACCACAACAGATAAATGCAGACTTTGCAAACAACAAATAGAAACAGTAGATCACATCACAAGTGGATGTACAATACTAGCAAATACAGAATACCCCAGAAGACATGACAATGTAGCAAAAATAATACATCAACAGCTTGCCTTACAACATAAACTTATAAAACAACACGTTCCCACATACAAGTATGCACCACAAAATGTACTGGAGAATGATGAATACAAATTATACTGGAACAGAACCATTATAACATATAAAACAACACCACATAACAAACCTGACATCATACTCACCAATAAAAAGAAGAAATTAACACAACTAATTGAAATATCCATACCCAATACAACAAATATACAAAAGAAAACAGGAGAAAAAATTGAAAAATACATCCAACTGGCTGAGGAAGTCAAGGACATGTGGCATCAGGATAAAGTTGACATTATACCAATTATACTATCAACTACAGGAGTCATACCACACAATATCCACCAGTACATCAATACAATACAGCTACATCCAAACTTATATATACAATTACAGAAATCCGTAATTATTGATACATGTTCAATTACCCGAAAGTTCCTAAATGCAATATAACATATACCGTACAGTTAAAAGGAAGTGACGCTTGATCAAGGTCCGCGTCACTTCCCATTTTTAACCAGACTTAACGTCTGAGAAAGTAAAGAAATAATAATAATAATAATATTCACTACGAGTCGTCTACACCAAATCCCGACGCTAAACCATCAACGAAATAGTAGAAATTATCAAGACACTGAAAAACAAGAGCCCCAGGAGAAGCTGGAATTATTGCAGAACTATGGAAACTAAATGATGAAAGATTAACAGGAAAAATCCACAAAATCAGATTAAACATTTGGGAAACAGAACATATCCCTTCTGAATGGAAATGCGCACTCATCCATCTACTCCACAAAAAAGGGGACAGAACTGAACCAAATAATTACAGGGGTATCTCACTCGTGCCGGTCACATATAAAATCCTATCAAAAGTTCTCATGAATAGATTAGAACAAGAAGCTGACCCACAAATAGGAGAATACCAGGCTGGTTTTCACAAGGGACAATCATGCATAGAGGAGATCTGGAATCTGAGAATGATTCTCCAGATGAGAAACACCCGAAACACAGTGGTCACTTTTGTAGATTTTAAAAATGCCTATGACTCATTAGACAAGACAAGAGCAATCATTCGGCAAACATTAACTGATACAGTCTCTGAGGTTAAATTTATGCGGGATATCTCTGAATCATTTGAAATCCAAACTGGAGTGTGACTGGGTGACGGACTTTCACCATTACTCTTTAATATCATTCTTGAAAAAATTATCATGACATGGGAAAAAGAAGTCAAAGGAATCCAAATAGGCATTACAAAAGATAATAGATTCAATGTGAAGTGTTAAGCTTTTGCTGATGACTTTGCAATCCTCACAAATAATAGAAAAGAAGCCACTAATGCCATAGAGAAGTTACACGAAATTGCACAAAGAACTGGCCTGCAAATCTCATATGAGAAACCCCAGTACATTGAAAGAGTGCCACAAGACAAATTGCCTATTGTGACAACCCATGGGAAAATCTTACAAGTACCACATTTTAAGTACCAGGGAGAAATCATCCAGCCATCAGAGATCAACCTAAAGGCCAATGAGGAAAGAATAAAAAAAACTACAGAAAGCATATAAACTCATGTGGAACTATTATAACAAAATGTTCATATCCATTAGCTCAAAATTGAGGCACTACAACACTGTCGTATTTCCGGAGGCACTGTATGCATCTGAAACAACACAAATACGTGTGCAAACTAAAATCAAAGAAATAGAGAAACAAGAAAGGGAAATTCTCAGGAAAATTTTTGGCCCAATACAAGAGCAAGGAATCTGGAAGAAGAGACCAACATCAGATTATATAAATACACAGACAAGATTATGGATACAGTAAGGAAAAGAAGAATGCAGTTCTATGGACATATCCACAGGATGAATGAAAACATAATTTCAAAGCAAATTCTTAAAGGCAGGGGAAAAACAAAATGTATAAAAGAAGTTGAAGAGCACCTCAGACAAGCACACACAACAGTAAACAATGCAGAAAATAGAACTGAATTCAGGAACATTATCAAAAAACATAAATTTGGCACCACAACACAGAAGAGACTAGGATGCAAATGGACAGCAGAGCGAAAGAAACAACACAGTGAACACATGAAGAAAATTTGGGCTCAGAAAAAATATAAACAATCATCATAAAAGAATTCAAGTTCAAACGCTCTCTTTAAATGGGAATAATCGAAAATAATAATAATAATAATAATTGTTGTCACCACAGTTATCGTAATCTGTGAAAATAGATTCGCCTAATCAGTGAGAGGCATGAAAAGAGGCAGTGAATTTTTATTTATGAATAACAATGAAATTTATAATCTTGGTTATCATAAATACTTGCTTGTTTCTTTCGAATATGTTGTGCTGCCTGAGAATGTGGTTATGGTGGGATCTGACAACACAGCTGTTTGTTCTGGATACATAGTGGTTTTCATATCAATATTCTCATGAGAATGTAACAGTATTTCTTTATCTCTTGCTTCCAAACATGTCCGCCTGCTGCTCCATCATTGGCTGTGTAGAACCGGCAGCTGACATGCATCCCCTTGCATTCCCACCATATCCCACAGCAAGCATTGACAAGATTGGAGCATGAAACACATTAAGTACACCACTGGCCCTTATCTAACCTCCCACTGTCTCCTGCAGAAATGTGTACTGTAGTTGAGTATTTATCCCATTTTAAAGTCAGTTCATTTCTCAACAGAAATGGATTCATGCAAACTGCAGCTTAATGTGATACAAATTCATAAAAACCAGAGGACACAGTACACAGTCCCAAGGCTAGCAGCATTATGAAATTTGGTACCCACTCAGCATTCCCCTCCCCACATGCAACCTAATTCTCTGTCAAGCTGGTATCTCTATCCCTTCCAATGCTTCTGAGTTCTTTGAAATAAATCCGTGCACGACAATTGACAAAGCGTCATCTGTAAATATAAGATGGTCCACTCATTGATCTTTTACACAATCTGAAAACTTTGATCTCAGCAGAAATAGTTTGTGATTTGAAAAATACAAGGTCGTTTTAAATTTGCAGAGCAAATTTATGGAAAATCTCATCTTATTTACCAGACTATGCATGAAGACAGATTTTGAGCCGCTTTGTAGATTATTTTGTTGATAATGAGGAACTGCATGCATTAGAGATGAACAAAAAATTGTTCAAATTGGGCTCAGTCATTCAGCACATTTAAAAATTTATATTACATTGGAGAAAACATTTCTTTTGATGCATCTCATCATGTTGTGGAAAGGAAGGCTGGCATTAAAAACCTACACATCTCTAATAGCAGCAAAGTTTGGAATAAAGTCATGAGAGGTCTGTGAATCGTGCACAGGATATTTGTGGCAGTTTCTAGTTTATACTGGAAGTGACACAGAGGTAGAAATGGAATTTCTTTTAGCAGATGTCCTGAAAAAGGCAGTTTATAGTAAACCTTGTTGAGTGTCTTACCAGCTTTGACCATACGCTCTGGATGGATGATTATTACAACTGTGTCAATTTGTGTAACTTTTTAAAGAAAAGAGGTATTAACATAGCTATTGCACTTCAGTTGAATGCACATTTCAACTGAATAGGGAGAACTTCCCTGATGCCTTGAAAAATACAAAACTGAAGAAAGGTGAACTCTTAGCATAGTAGTCACAGGGCGTTATGGTGCTGAAATGAAGAGAAAAGTGAAAAGACAAAGAAGAAACACTTGTTATTTTCAAGCTGCTTCTCGCATCAGAACTGCTGTAAATTCACAGAAAGAGTGTAGTTTCACCTCATTGTGAGTGGTTTTCAAGCACTGCTATGCCTGGATGTCCCACAGGAGGGAATTTCGTTGAGAATACTCCACCCACAGAGAAGAAAAGCAAGCCGCAAACAAATGTGCAATATGCAGTTAGGGGAACTAAAGGAAACATTGTTCTGGTGCAGAGACACTGGTGTATGACACTCTTCGAAGATTGTTTCAGGAAAGGCCACAGGGAAACTTCTATTTAAGTGATAATGTATGTTTTAATTACAATAAAAATGTATTTTGTCAGTTCCTTAATATATCATTCCATTTATATAAATATGTCCTACACTAAAGCAATTTCACTAAAATGCTGCATTCTTGTACCAGCAAGCCATGTAAACTACCACCAGTAGGCTAGGTGTGTATATCACGCGTGGAAACAACTATCTTGAAATTTTGGGGGCTACTGCCGTGGTTATAGGTGGAATACAAGCAAATGATGTAGGTACAGGCCTGTAGTTTATACAATGCTGTGTGTGTGTGTGTGTGTGTGTGTGTGTGTGTGTGTGTGTGTGTTCACGCACACAGAGCTAGCTTTGTGAAACAAAGATAATGTCTTTATGTTCGGACAAAATAGTAAAATAATAGTCACTTTTCCTCTCTATAAGGTTCCAGTGATGACCCTTATGGAGTCAGCAGGAAAACTCATTTGAATTTGTTACAGTTATTTTTACGGGACACTGGAATTTCAGCTGGCTGTAGAACAATTTTGTTGCTGCCAAAGGACATTTTGCGTAAGGACCACAAAGACGAAAGAAACTGGGGCTCCTACAGAGAGATATAAATAGTAATTATCCAGTGGCTCCCATGTGAGTGGAACAGGAAAGGGAACGACTAGTAGCTGTGTACAGTACCCTACGCTGTGCACAATATAGTGCCTAGCAGAGGATGTTTGTAGATATACAGGGTGTTACAAAAAGGTACGGCCAAACTTTCAGGAAACATTCCTCACACACAAAGAAAGGAAATACGTTATGTGGACATGTGTCCGGAAATGCTTACTTTCCATGTTAGAGCTCATTTTATTACTTCTCTTAAAATCACATTAATCATGGAATGGAAACACACAGCTACAGAACGTACCAGCGTGACTTCAAACACTTTGTTACAGGAAATGTTCAAAATGTCCTCCGTTAGCGAGGATACATGCATCCACCTTCCATCGCATGGAATCCCTGATGCGCTGATGCAGTCCTGGAGAATGGCATATTGTATCACAGCTGTCCACAATACAAGCACGAAGAGTCTACATTTGGTACCGGGGTTGGGTAGACAAGAGCTTTCAGATGCCCCCATAAATGAAAGTCAAGAGGGTTGAGGTCAGGAGAGCGTGGAGGCCATGGAATTGGTCCACTTCTACCAATCCATCGGTCACCGAATCTGTTGTTGAGAAGCGTACGAACACTTCAGCTGAAATGTGCAGGAGTTCCATCGTGCATGAACCACATGTTGTCATACTTGTGAAGATACATGTTCTAGCAGCACACGTAGAGTATCCTGTATGAAATCATGATAACGTGCTCCATTGAGCGTAGGTGGAAGAACGTGGGGCCCAATCAAGACATCACCAACAATGCCTGCCCAAACATTCACAGAAAATCTGTGTTGATGACGTGATTGCACAATTGCGTGCGGATTCTCGTCAGCCCACACGTGTTGATTGTGAAAATTTACAATTTGATCACGTTGGAATGAAGCCTCATCCGTAAAGAGAACATTTGCACTGAAATGAGGATTGACACATTGTTGGATGAACCATTCGCAGAAGAGTACCCGTGGAGGCCTCAGCTGCTGGTAGTGCCTGCACACGCTGTACACGGTACAGAAACAACTGGTTCTCCCGTAGCACTCTCCATACATTGATGTGGTCAACGTTACCTTGTACAGCAGCAACTACCTTGTACAGCAGCAACTTCTCTGACGCTGACATTAGGGTTATCGTCAACTACACGATGAATTGCCTCGTCTATTGCAGGTGTCCTCGTCGTTCTAGGTCTTCCCCAGTCGCGAGTCATAGGCTGGAATGTTCCGTGCTCCCTAAGACGCCTATCAATTGCTTCGAACGTCTTCCTGTCGGGACACCTTCGTTCTGGAAATTTGTCTCGATACAAGTGTACCGCGCCATGGCTATTGCCCCGTGCTAATCCATTCGTCAAATGGGCATCTGCCAACTCCGCATTTGTAAACATTGCACTGACTGCAAAACCACGTTCGTAATGAACACTAACCTGTTGTTGCTACGTACTGATGTGCTTGATGCTAGTACTGTAGAGCAATGAGTCGCGTCAACACAAGCACCGAAGTCAACTTTACCTTCCTTCAATTGGGCAAACTGGTGGTAAATCTAGGAAGTACAGTACATACTGACGAAACTAAATTGAGCTCTAACATGGAAATTAAGCGTTTCCGGACACATGTCCACATAACATCTTTTCTTTATTTGTGTGTGAAGAATGTTTCCTGAAAGTTTGGCCGTACCTTTTTGTAACACCCTGTAGATGGGAGGATTGCCTGTGATGACATTGGTATTGTAGTGATGAGGTGAAGTACATAACAGGTTTCTGAAGTGAAGACATTTTCTTGTGCCCTCGTCATTTATATGTAACATCCAGTTATGGAGTTAAACCTTACAGAAAATAGAATGCCGCCTTGCAACTATATGTTTTGTAGTGGTAAGCATTAAGCCTTTCATGTTAACCCAGTATGGAGTCAGCTGGCAAATTCTTTTGAATGTGTTGGTGTTACACCTATGGGAGATTAAAATACATAATTTGGGTTGCTACTTTAGCGGTGCGATGAAATGCAATGTGTTCCTGAAATTTGGTAAGATTCTTGTGCCCTGGCCATATAAATGGAAATTTTAAAATTACTTGGAATAGAGTGTCACTTTTTAAACATATATTTTGTAGTTTTAAGCATTAAGCTTTTTATGTTAATCCCATATGGAGTCAGCTGGCAAATTCTTTTGAATATGTTGGCGTTACACCTGTGGGAGATTAAACTGTATGAGTCGAGTTGCTGTTTTAGCGCTGTGATGAAATGCAATGTGTTCCTAAAATTTGGTTAGGTTCTTGTGACCTGGTCATATAGATGGTACATACAGTTACAAATTTTAAAATTATGCGGGTTAGAATGTCACATGGTAAACATATGTTTTGAAGTTTTAAGCATTAACCTTTTTATGTTAATCCCATATGGAGTCAGCTGGCAAATTCTTTTGAATATGTTGGCGTTACACCTGTGGGAGATTAAACTGTATGAGTCGAGTTGCTGTTTTAGCGCTGTGATGAAATGCAATGTGTTCCTAAAATTTGGTTAGGTTCTTGTGACCTGGTCATATAGATGGTACATACAGTTACAAATTTTAAAATTATGCGGGTTAGAATGTCACATGGTAAACATATGTTTTGAAGTTTTAAGCATTAACCTTTTTATGTTAATCCCATATGGAGTCAGCTGGCAAATTCTTTTGAATATGTTGGTGTTACACCTGTGGGAGATTAAACTGCATGAGTCGAGTTGCTGTTTTAGCGCTGTGATGAAATGCAATGTGTTCCTAAAATTTGGTTAGGTCCTTCTGCCCTGGTCATATAAATGGAACATACAGTTACAAATTTTAAAATTATGCCAAATAGAATGTCACTTTGTAAACATATATTTTGTAGTTTTAAGCATTAACATTTTTATGTTAATCCCATATGGAGTCAGCTGGCAAATTCTTTTGAATATGTTGGCGTTACACCTATGGGAGATTAAACGGCATGATTCAAGTTGCTGTTTTAGCGCTGTGATGAAATGCAATGTGTTCCTAAAATTTGGTCAGGTTCGTGTGCCCTGGTCATATATATGGAACATACAGTTTCAAATTTTAAAATTGTACAGAATCACTTTGTAAACATATGTTTTGTAGTTTTAAGCATTAACATTTTTATGTTAATCCCATATGGAGTCAGCTGGCAAATTCTTTTGAATATGTTGGCGTTACACCTATGGGAGATTAAACGGCATGATTCAGGTTGCTGTTTTAGCGCTGTGATGAAATGCAATGTGTTCCTAAAATTTGGTCAGGTTCTTGTGCCCTGGTCATATATATGGAACATACAGTTTCAAATTTTAAAATTGTACAGAATCACTTTGTAAACATATGTTTTGTAGTTTTAAGCATAAACATTTTTATGTTAATCCATATGGAGTCAGCTGGCAAATTCTTTTGGATATGTTGGCGTTACACCTGTGGGAGATTAAACTGCATGAGTCGAGTTGCTGTTTTAGCGCTGTGCTGAAATGCAATGTGTTCCTAAAATTTGGTTAGGTCCTTCTGCCCTGGTCATATGAATGGATCATACAGTTACAAATTTTAAAATTATGCGGGTTAGAATGTCACATGGTAAACGTATGTTTTGTAGTTTTAAGCATAAACATTTTTATGTTAATCCATATGGAGTCAGCTGGCAAATTCTTTTGAATATGTTGACGTTACACCTGTGGGAGATTAAACTGCATGATTCACGTCACTGTTTTAGTGCTGTGATGAAATGCAATGTGCTCCTGAAATTTGGTCAGGTTTTGTGCCCTGGTTATACAAGTGGAACATACAGTTACAAATTTTAACACTTTGCCGTCCGCATGTCTTGTGCAGATTTGTTCAATTGGCACAGGCAACATTAATTTGCATTACATGCCTTGTTGCCAGCCGCTTGTCGCCTTTCCGTTGATCACAAGTTTGAAACACATTGACTTTAGCGAGCTTTAATTTTCCAGATATCTTCTATTTTGCGTATCGTTCCACAAACTCGAATTTTCTTTTCAAGTAACTTCTCTTCAAGTTCTACACTGTTATAATAATTATCCATGCAAAGGTGATGCCACTTTCCATCAGAAGGTGTCAATAGCATTTCTTTAAACTTTTTGGAAAAATAATCAATTACAAATTGCACTTTGATAAGCCGGTCGGCATTATCTGGTTTATTGTTGCTGTCGGAAAAATGTAAAAATGATAATATTTGTCTGAATAGGTTGTGGGACATCGTTTTGTGAAATATTGGTGTGTCTATCAACGGATTTGTTGACCAATATTCATCGATCCTTTGCTGTTTTTGCAATTCCCATATGGATAGCAACCCCAAACCATTTTCTAAGTTCAGGTCCCATAACGTCGACAGATTTTACATTTTTTAAATCCAGTTTCCTTCTATTGCAATTTTGACTATAGTACTTGTTGGTTTCGTTGCTAATATATTCAAACAGATCATTCCCAATATATAATTCTACAATATCCTTAATGCTCTGTGTATCTTTGGGAAATAAGTTTGGGCCCGGGAATCCTTCAAATTTATTATTGGTCCTCAGTAAATCAAAGTCTGACCACTATGCACTGCCTTCTTTGTCTGATTCATCCGAATCAGTTGGCTACCATAGCGTTCACCGAATTCTTCCTGGATGTATTTCACTATCTATCTATGATTCTGCTTCACTTTCATTTTTTTGATATCCAATGTCTTCTTCCCAATTGGCCAAGTCATCCGGAACATCAGACAAGACGTCTGCGCATTCATCATAAATAATCCAATTGTCGCTTTCGTCCGCTGTGATAAAAGGGCACAAGTACTTATAAAAACAAAAGAACTTGTTGACTTGCGTAATTTATTGTTACCTAAACAAAACACCAGCAGAATGCAAAAGATAATAAAGTGCTGTCGCTGGGCACTGCGTGATACTATGCTCACGACACCACTGTGGTGTTGCCGGTCACTGAGCAAGACTATGCATACGACAACACTGTTGTGTCGCCGGCTGTTGACCGCTATATCGCGCAGGACACCACTGTGGTGTCGCTGGACGGCATAGTGTTAAAATTATGCGGAATAGAATCTCACATTGTATGAACATACACTATGTGATCAAAAGTATCCAGACACCTGGCTGAAAATGACTTAAAAGTTTGTGGCGTCCTCCATCGGTAATACTGGAATTCAATATGGTGTTGGCCCACCCTTAGCCTTGCGACAGCTGAAACTCTCTCGGGCATGCATTCAGTCAGGTGCTGGAAGGTTTCTTGGGGAATGGCAGCCCATTCTTCACAGAGTGCTGCAATGGGGAGAGATATTGATGTCAGTCGGTGAGGCCTGACACGAAGTTGGCATTTCAAAATATCCCAAAGGTGTTCTGTAGGATTCGGGTCAGAACTCTGTGCAGGCCAGTCCATTACAGGGCAGTTATTGTCGTGTAACAACTCCGCCACAGACCGTGCATTGTGAACAGGTGCTCAGTCGTGTTGAAAGATGCAATTTCCACCCCCGAATTGCTCTCCAACCGTGGGGAGCAAGAAGTTGCTTAAAACATCAATGTAGGCCTGTGCTATGCTAGCGTCCCACAAAACAACAAGGGGTGCAAGCCTTCTCCATGAAAAACATGACCACACCATAACATCTCCACCTCCGAATTTTACTATTGGCAGTACATGTGCCGGCAGATGACGTTCACTGGTCGTTCACCATACCCATACCCTGCCATCGGATCGCCACATTGTGTACCGTTATTCGTCACTCCACACAATGTTTTTCCACTGTTCAATCGCCCACTGTTTTTGCTCCTTACATCAAGCGAGGCGTCGTTTGGCATTTACTGGTGTGATGTCTGGCTTATGAGCAGCTGCTTGACCATGAAATCCAAGTTTTCTCACCTCCCGCCTAATTGTCATAGTACTTCTGTAGATCCTGATGCTGTTTGGAATACCAGTGTAATGGTCTGGATATATGTCTGCCTATTACACACTGTCGGTGGTCTGTCAGTCAACAGACGAGGTCGACGTGTATGCTTTTGTACTGTATGTGTCCCTTGACGTTTCCTCTTCGCTATCACATCAGAAAAAACGGACCTAGGGTTGTTTAGGAGTGTGGAAATCTCGCATACAGACCTATGACACAAGTGACACCCAATCACCTGACCACGTTCGAAGTTCATGAGTTCTGCGGATTGCCCCATCCTGCTCTCTCACAATGTCTAATGACTAGTGAGGTCGCTGATATGTAGTACCTGACAGGAGTATCTGGATACTTTTGATCACATAGTGTATGTTTTGTAGTTTTAAAGATTAACCTTTTCATGCTGACCCCATGTGGAATCAGCTGGCGAATTCTTTTGAATATGTGGGCATTACATCTATGGGAGATTGAACTGCATGATTCATGTTGCTATTTAGGCAATGTAATGAAGTGCAATGTGTTTCTGAAATTTGTTCAGGTATTTGTGTCCTGGTCATATAAATGGAACACAAAGGTTTAAATTACATACATACCAGATCTGGAATTGTCGCTTCCTGCTCGGTAATTGCTTTGTAAATATAAATATTTAGCTTTTCGTGGTAAACCAGTTCATTGTCGAATTCACTTGGATTTGTTAGCATTACTCCAATTGATGCCTGAACTGCATGACACAGCTTGTATTCCAAGCAACATGATAAAATGCAAGAGACATCTCCCACTGTCTTCTGACTTCCACACATACACATAGACGTACTAAAATTATATGTGATAAATTCAAGTCATGGATATTAAAACTGCAACACCATGAAGGCAGCATGCAAGAAATGGCCAGTTGACATGTTTTTATTTGAGAATGATTAGCATTTCAGTGTAGCTTAATGGGATAGTTGGAGGATTAAAGCCATCTAACATCTATATATAACAAAAGCTCATGCAGTGTATTTCTTAGGCACAGTTGCATTTGAACATTGTGTGATATTGCTATGCCACATGTAAGAATGAATAGAACCTACCAGTGTGTTGGAATTTGACAGCTGCTTGTTTAGACTCTGGTTTATCATTCTGTGATACTGTTGCTTGTGAGCTACTTTTCTTACTTTTAATGCAAGTGGCTGTGCCTTATCTTCAAGGTCTCGATGACATTGTCTTTCAACAGTATATTGCAAGTCTGTTGCCCTTGCTGTGATAGCCCAAATTAATACAGTGACTGTTCGCACATTCTCCAGATTTGGCCCGCACATTCTCCAGATTTGGCCCCCAACTGATACATATCATAAGTTGCTGAGAGAGTGGCATGCTACTGCCCAAAGCTTTTATCATTTAATGAGATTATATTGTAAATATTAATTACAAATCTGTTTGAAGATACTTTGTAACATTATGTTCCTTCTTTTCTCTAACAGGAGGTAACAGGATCTTTCTGTTTCTAATTTCTTGCCATGTAAAGACTGTTGATGTTAGTGATGGGATTCATGTTTCCTTATACTCCACAAATTTTTGTTTCTGTTTTCTTTACCTGTATCCTTTCTGCCCATCACATAACTGTCCTTCCACATAGATTTCGAGAAAAATTAGTAAATTATCACTTACTTTTATTTCAGAGTTGATGTCCTCACACAAGAAGGGCAACGCAAAGCAGAAGCAGTATAAATTGTTTGCTGGTGAGTACCTCTTAATATATGACTTCTTACAAGGCCACAAAAAGAAAATATGGGGAATTCAAGTACTAATGCACTTTTGGGTTTTCTGGGTCTTTGATTAAATAAAATTCTCATTTCTCTAGCTACATTATCACAAAAAAGCTCTGAAATCTGTGTTGTATAAATGTTAGTATCAGATTATTTTGCCATGAGCTGGGATCAACTTCGAGTAGCAGAATTTTACAGGTCAGTTTAAGTTCAAAAGTTGTCGTAGATTCACAGCCTAATGACTCTGAGAAATAACAGATTTTGTTTCGTGCAAATAAGAGTTGAAAAGGATTAAAGAAAAAAGAATTTAATAGGCCATCACTGCTGAATGTAGAAATATTTTTTGTTTTAGTCTGTCAAGTTGGTTGTAGGAGATTATTGGCAATGTAAATAATGATGATAATTATTTCCAGAAGAATTGTTGAAGATGATTTATAATTAATGTCAGTGTTTCAAGGTATTTCAAACATACTTAGCAGCAGAGTAAGAAAGGAAAACTTGAACTATTTGCAGTCAACAGTTAAGTATATTGATTTCAACAGCAGCCAGTAGCGAATAAACATATCTTAACAGAAATGCTCTGTTAGGCTTTAATAATTCATATTGACTTTTCAACCAGTGAACATCTGCTCTAACTACTATGAAACTGCACGCACATTGATGAACAGAAGTAGTGCTAATATGTAAGTCAGTTTGCAAAATCAAGCTTATTAGCTAAATTGTGTTAACGGTGGTTCGTCGATTGTGTGCTGGGTGTGACACCCAGGCCAGATCTTATTTCACCTTTCAGTTCTCTGTGTCGAAAGTTTCTTTAGCATTGAATAACAGTGGTGAAAATTGAAACTTTTGTCTACACTGAAATTCATGACCAACAATCAGGAATACAGTGAAACTCCTTTTTTATATTTTCTGCAGCTTAGACTTAAAAAACGCAAAACTGAGGAAAATGTTAAAACATCCAAAATACAAGCAAAAACATGTGTAATTGACAAATATGATTAACACTGTATAAGTGAAGGAAATCAAATGTACAATACGGTGTTTATACAATAATTTGTGCTAACGAATGTCATGAGTTCTTAAAAAACAACCATGTATGTGTAACAGCAAGTAAAAACACGTCAAAAAATGGAAATAGGTATCGGGGTACTAGGAAACATTTTCAGACATGCTGCAACCACAAATTGTATGTCAAGACATGCATTTCTGAGAGATCTTTCCTTTGTGCATACCCAGAAAAAAGCAAAAGTATATGAACATGATGAATTAAACTGAAAATTGTGAATTACAGTGAAATGCGCCTGATTCTTAATGTGTGGGGGTGTGTGTTCACCTTCTGTACCCAATAGCAGTGCAGCACTCTAGTGATGCGAGAGCAGTGACCTCTAGTGTATTGCTTTAAGCATTTCCTTGTTCATTGTGCTGAGTGGTCAAAGTGGTGCATTCTGCCGTTTTACCAATTTGCACTTCGAACTCATCGTTTGTTGTAGTGTAAGCACAGAAGGTTTCGTAAAAGCAAGCATATACACCCAAGTTTTCCTTCCCATATGGTGTATTTACTTATATAAAATAAAGTGAAGCATGTTGTGATTTCAGTGTTTCTCTGTCCCTGCAATCTCTCACGCTTATAACAATCTGTCTGCACAACTATTCGCTGAATTTTTCCTTTTAATTGTGTTGGTGCACACGGCAAATGGAGTAGTCTACATTCCCTGCAGTCCATAGAGGCATAATACATTCCAGATTCTGTCCACAGGCTCCAAGCAGAACTACTGTGAGGAAGGTTAATGTGTGGTAACAAAGGGCATATGAGATATAACTATATAAATGAAACCTAAGTGGAAGCTGTGCTCACTCCTTTTGCTATACACTGATAACATCAGCTGTACAGTACTTTGGAACAAGCCGTGAAGTAAGCTTGCTGTTTATCACTATGTGCTAGAAGTCACTGCATTAGTGTAATTTCACCATGTAGGCTATAAATTTTTGCTGTTTTTTGAGGTGAACATAAAATGAAAGAACCCTCAAAACTGTCTTTTTTAAGGTATAATTTGTTGCGATGACTCAGTTACCTAGTAGGTCATTAGTGAAAGTGATAGTCATTCGTCGTGTACTCAACAGTATTACTAGTGGCAAGAACCACCTTTTTTCCTAATAGGTCTATTATATACGCAAAATTTTGAAATTTGTTTGTTTATGGGTTTGCAATTTGGTTATGTCAGTTGATGATAATAGTGTTTAAAATAGGTTCATAGTAGGAGGAGAATGAAATTCTCGCACCGACTTTGATTTATAGCTTCCGTGCCTCTCATACTGTATAATCCAATAACTTAGGAATTTTGAATGCTTCATAGGCTAAGGTCTGTAAATTTATTACATGTGTTGGTGTAGTGTTATGTGGTATGGTGTGGTGTGATGGCTGTGCTGGCTGTTGTGTGATGTAACAAGTTACAAGGGGGGGGGGGGATCGGACGCGCGGATGCGAGGGACGTTGAGCACGTCCCAAGTGTCCTCCGATCGGTCCACTGCTGTGACCTCCCTGGGTACTGCCTGCACTGAGGTTGACCCCTCACCTGTGATCGAGTGGGAGATCATTCCAAAGTCTGGCAGGCAGCAAAAAACTTTTGTGGGGCTGATCGTAGGGCCTCCCCCGTTTGACGAACAGGTTTCGGGTGTTATCTGTGGCTGATGATGTCTCTGAGCCGGATGCAGTTGTCCACCCAGTTCCAGAGGAAGCTTGTCGGCCAGCAAGGTCTGGGCATTCATAGAGGGTGGGTTTGCTGGTAGTTGGGAGCTCCAACACTAGGCGCGTAATGGGGCCCCTTAGGAACATGGCTGCCAAGGAGGGGAAGGAAGCCAGTGTGCACTCTGTGTGCATTCCGGCGGGGAGTCATTCTGGATGTGGAAAGGGTGCTTCTGGATGCCATGAAGAGTACAGGGTGCAGCCAACTGCAGATGGTGGCTCATATCGGTACCAATGACGTGTGTCGCTTTGGATCAGAGCAGATTCTGTCTGGTTTTGGGCGTCTAGTGGACACACACACACACACACACACACACACACACACACAAATATTAAATGAGGTGATGCTGAGGGATTGGGTTAGGAAATGAGACACTTAAAGATGTAGATGAGTTTTGCCATTTGGGGAGCAAAATAACTGATGATTATTGAAGTAGAGACGATATAAAATGTAGACTGACAATGGCAAGGAAAACATTTCTGAAGACGAGAACTTTGTTTACATCAAGTATAGATTTAAGTGCCAGGAAGTCGTTTCTGGAAGTATTTGTATGGAGTGTAGCCGTGTATGGAAGTGAAACATGGACGATAAATAGTTTAGACAAGAAGAGACTATAAGCTTTTGAGATGTGGTGCTACAGAAGAATGCTGTGAGGGTAGGTCACATATCTAATGAGAAGGTAATGTGTAGAATTGGGGAGGAGTTTGTGGCACAATTTGAGTAGAAGAAGGGATGGGTTGGTAGGACATGTTCTGAGGCGTCAAGGGATCACCAAGTTGGTATTGGAGGGCAACATGGAGGTTAAAAATCATAGAGGAAGACCAAGAGATGAATACACTAAGCAGATTCAGAAGGATGTAGGTTGCAGTAGGTACTTGGAGATGAAGCAGCTTGCACAAGATGGAGTATCATGGAGAGCTGCATCAAACCAGTCTCTGGACTGAAGACTGCAACAACAACATCCAAAATTTTAGTCTTTTTTAACTTCTTTTTGACTTTTAGAAGCATGTGTTTTCTTCAGAAGAAATGTTGGAAAAGAGCCCCGTTTATTGATGTTGAAGGTTTATTTTGATCTGTTTAAATTCTTTTAATTTACTGTTCTGCCAGTAATCAACAGTTAATACATTCAGACTACTTGCTTCCCTACGAACAACCTTGTAGACCATATTGTACCGCTTTTTATATCTGTTGCTCCACCCATTAGATGTGGAGAAATCCTTGATTGTAAGTATATTGGCCACATTCAGCATAAGACAAGGCACATGCCATCCAGTTCTTTGGAATTTCTTCCAGCTCTGCATGTTTTCAAAAACTTCACCATTTTTTGCATTTGGCACACTTTTATTTGCACTTTCAAAATTAAGTATTTGTTTTCAACAGTAGTATTCAGTGTGGCTACAAGTATTGCTAAAATCAGTGCTAGTGCAATACGTTTAGTGATGAACCTCAACTTTCTCGAATCTTTTCTTCCATTAAAAGAGCCTTCTGATCTCTCTCCATAATATTCTCAATCTTAAAACTGTGACAGAGTAGTCTATTATTCTATTTGATAAACAGCTAACAAAATAGCTTGTTGTTTGTAAGCATAAGAGCTACCAACTATGCTACACAAATTGACTGACTGTAGGGTGGTTGATAGGAGTAGCTGTGACAGTTGAAATTGAATAGCTCGATTGATATTGAATGCTTTCTTGAGTCGATCAGCCCAGATAACCTTAGTTAGCAGATGGCACAGTTGTTTGTTTCTGTGTAACGTAAATGAAACTACATTGAAGAGCCAAAGAAACTGGTACACCTGTCTAATATAATGTAGGGCTCCTGCGAGCATGCAGAAGCGCCACAACACGACATGGCGTGGACTCAACTAATGTCTGAAATAGTGCTGGAGGGAACTGACACCGTGAATCCTGCAGGGCTGTCCATAAATCCATGAGAGTATGAGGGGTTTGAGAGCTCTTTTGAACAGCACATTACAAGGCATTCCAGATATGCTCAATAATGTTTGTGTCTGGGGAGTTTGGTGGCCAGTGGAAGTGTTTAAACTCAGAAGAGTATTCCTGGCACCACTCTGTAGCAATTCTGGACATGTGGGGTGTCACATTGTCCTGCTGGAATTGCCCAAGTCGGTTGGAATGCACAATGGACGTGCATGGATGCAGGTGGTCTGACAGGATGCTTACTTACGTGACACCTATCAGTCATATCTAGGTATAACAAAGGACCGATATCACTCCAACTATACATGCCCACACCATTACAAAGCCTCCACCAGCTGGAACATTCCCCTGCTGACATGCAGGGTCCATGGATTCATTAGGTTGTCTCCGTACCCGTCCATCCGCTCGATACATTTTGAAACAAGACACATCCAATCAGGCACCATGTTTCCATTCGTCAACAGTCAGCTGGTGTTGACGGGCCCAGGCTAGGAGTAAAGATTTGTGTTGTACAGTCATCAAGGGTACACAAGTGGGCCTTAAGAAGCATCAGAAACAAGTGAATGTCTGTCAGAAGTCATATGTCTTGACCTCTATTGAAGCATTTACTACTGTGAGGCACCAAGCAGAGTCTTCTTGGAATCAATGATTAAAGTCCACTGTAAACAATCACACAGTCAAATTTATCTGTGGTTGCTTTGAGTTGTCATAAGTATATTACTGACAGTTGCAGTGGGCTAGGCACAGCAACTTTGTGTGTCTTTATCTCAGCCACCTGCGTAATGTGGTTTTGTAAATGTCCCTATGGCAACACCTCAGTTTTGTCACAGCTACGGTTTTGGCTGCAGCCATTGGTGATTCGCAGTTGACAGGTGGCAACAGCACAGGGAGCTGTCAAGAATCTTCTTATGCCATCTTGATTATAGTTTCTCAAATTATTTGCAGTTTGTGGCTTTGTTTTATATATTGGTCAGATATAGACCATGTTTGATGTGTGTGAGAGAAATTTTGGTGGACGACTGATTTCACAAGCTGTTGCACATTGTTTGCATGAAGTTTGCCTTGCATGTTTAATGATAAAAAGTTTTTATTAAAGATAAGCATTTCCACAATTGTGGAAACTACGATGAAAAGAGTATATGGATAAAAATAATAGAGAACTGGCAGTTACGTAAATGGGAGAGGTATTGAATCTTTCCAAGACTCATATTATGCAGGAAGATGTTAAGAAGAAAATAAATAGTCTGTGCACAACATACAAGTGGCAGTGCAAAATAAATAAATTAAAGTTCACAATTAAGTTAATGTTATCATCAGGTTTAAGTGTAATATTTATTTTATTAGATTTCATGGGTATATGTACATCTCAATTTCAACTATTCCCCAGACCAACGGTTTCTTCTTCTTCTTCATACACAGTGCTAATGTCAATGAAAAAAATGGCTTGTCTGCATTGCTAGCTGTGCCCATTAGTATCAAGATACTTCATGACGTGCACATAGCATGACAACTGCTTCAAAAATGATGTTAAATTGGACAAACTTTGTTGATATTTCTACATGCTTGTTCGACAAATACATAGGTAGAATACAGATGATTTGATAAACGAGCATTTTGCTATCAGAGGGGCCGTAATAGATACTGTTAGGTTGGAAGTGGTAGGCAACAATAGCACTAGTGATTTGAATTGTTCTGGTTTCTAGTGACTAACACTGATGCAGAGCTATAAAATTGGGAGCACAGGGTGTAGTGTTTGTAAACATAACTTGAAGCCAATCCTATGTCAGCATCTTAATATGTGAAAGCCAAGTTGGTTCCCCTCCCCCCTTCCCCATGCATGTGGTTTCATTAAGTGTAAATTGCAGGAAAATTATAAAAGCCTGAACACAAAAGTTGGTGCTGATGAATGTTTCAAACATTGGAAGTTTGGTGGGATGGATAGTAAAATGTTACACACAGCAGAGTTATACTACATAACACAGAATGAAGTGTGCGTGCTTGAGAAAACTGTATTATTATGAGTCCAAACATGAATCCTTGGCTGTTAGTAAGAAATAGTAGTCTTGTAGACATTCTGACGGTAGTTCACTGTAAGAAATCTGTGCTATTGTCTTTGCTGTTTGATGCTAATCAATCTTACTTGTGAAGATTGATTATAAAAGGTTGTATAAATGTGTTCCTGTGAATCTCTCTAATTATGCTCACAAGGAGATGGCACGAGCGTGGGGCCGGGGATTTGTCCGAAATTTTGTGTGGTGAAAGAGGACCCGTAACACCTCACGTGGTTAAAATATTTGGACGCACTACTTGGAAAATCCCGGGAAAAATCGATCCAAAGTTTCTTAGGTGCCTTATGAGTATAAAATGTTAGTCCATTGCCGAGCCGCCCTCTGGCCTAGGTGTTTAGGGCTCGGACTCTTACGTCAGAGGCTCAGGTTCTATTCCTCCTCTGGCACTTTTTTTTTCTTCTGTTTCACTTTCTTTTGTTATTCCACCAATTATTCAGAAAGTTTCCCAAACCTACATTATCTTTAACAAGTTAGTTACATTATTGAATAAAAATTATTTTCTTTTTGTCCAACAACACAATTCGTGGCGGTGGGTTTTCCATTTTTCATTGTAAAGTATATGAGGAGAATCATTGGTTTTTTAATCAGAATAACAAATTCGATTGGGAAACATTCAATTTTTATACATATAATAATTATAAACAAGAACCGCAGTGGTATTATCGTAAAAACAAACAAAGCAATAATTTTTGCGACATCTTGCGCAACATATAAAAGCGGATTTTTTACAATTACAGGGTGTTTGCAGTAAATTTGTACAAAAATATGCCCCATTAACATTTACGAAAATGTTTTGAGTTTCTTATAATTTTGAGGCAAACCAGGCATATTGATGAATCATGTCTCAGGATATTGTTGACGATAACTGATGGTGAATTATAGAATGAATTTTTATACAGTCTTCCCGGGAATTAATTTCACGATTCTCCTGTAACAATGCACTGCAGTTTTGCAAGCAACAGAAGAAAAAAAAGTGCTAGAGGAGGAATCGAACCCCAGACCTCTGGCGTAAGGGTCTGACCGCTAACCAGGTAGGCCAGACGGTCGCTCGGCAATAAGAAACTTTGGATTGATTTTTCTCGGGATTTTCCGAGTAGTGCGTCCTAAAATTTTAACCATGTGAGGTGTTAGGGGTCCTCTTTCACCACACAAAATTTCGGACAAATCCCAGACCCCACGGTCGTGCCGTCTCCTTGTCAGCCTGCAGTTTTTCTACAGTTCTAACAAATGCTCTCCATGTAGTTGATTGTGGGGTTATTGACTGTTTTATGTGTAAGTTTCTCAACATATGCATTGTTCTTTCCCCAAATATTTTATTTTCTCTAACCTAGTACCCAGTACATAGGCTTCTTTGGATTGCCAAGAACTAGCAGTTCCCCTGTACTTTGTGATGTAATATGTGATGATTGCTTTTTTAGTATTATTAGTTCAGGCTTCGCTGATTGACATGAACTGGCTGAGCAGCATTGCCAGTGACAGAAATTATCTGTCTAGGGTGGTATGCCAATATTTATTTTTAAAAACACCTCTCACTGTACATCTATTTAGAATGTTTATTTTCAAAATTCTAGTGTCTGTGCTTGAAAAATAGGTTTTCTGTTTGGAATAAAGTCAGTTTCTGTTGGTCCATCACATACCACAATAATTCAGTAATTTATACCAATTTGAATTTTCAGTCCATGTTCTTGTTACTTTATAACATTCCGTTTTGCATTATTCTTTTTCATCCGTGTAATAACAATATAATGAAAAGGTAGGATGCTTCTCCTGTAAAGGTGACACTTCAAGTCGCAGACAGGCACAATGAAAAGACAGTTACATATGAGCTTCGGGCAAAGCAAGTTGCATTGTCAGAAGTGGCCCGAGAGAGAGAGAGAGAGAGAGAGAGAGAGAGAGAGAGAGAGAGAGAGAGAGTGTGTATGGTGTTTCTCAGTGGTTTTATTTTTATTTATTTTTTTTTTTCTCCTGAAGAAGGGTTTGGCCAAAAGCCCCTATGTAACAGTCTTCTTGTTGTCCCTGTCTGCAATTTTCACCTTTACGGTGAGTATGGTATCCTTTTCATAAAACTGTTCATATTCCAACATGGACTTTCATCAGTGTAATAAATTCAAGATCTACCAGCTGACTTGACCTCGTCCTCTGTTATCAAAATGTAAACCTCCAAGCTGTTGTGTTATTGTGGAAAATAATTAGTTTTCTCATCATTTATTTTTCATCTTAAGCATAAATGCTGAATGCTGTATGTCATGAAACATTTTCACAGATGTGTCCATGTCACCTCATCCTTTTTTTTTTAATTGTGTCACTTGCCTGGTTGCTTGAAAACAAGTGAACCCATGACTTGAATCGATGCAGTAGCATTTGCAAGAAATGCTGTGCACTGTTTTAAGCCCAGTACCGTATGTTTCTGTGGTTTTTCTCCAGGCCTGTGGCAACACCAGGGCATTTATTTTAACATTTAACTCTCTGATACTTCAAGAGTATATCAGAGCTGGGTTTATCTGCCTCTATTAGAACTTGTATACCATACCTTATGAGAGTATTAAATGCCAAACATTTCTATATAACTCTTGGTGACTTCCTAAGACTCTTAAATAGCCTCTGTGCTAACGTAAAATTTACCATGGAGTAGTAAAGGACAGACAGCTACCGTTCCTAGATGTGCTGGTCACAAGGAATGGTGAAAACTTGGGACACAGCATGTATCAACAACCAACACACACCGATACCTGCACAAACTGTCAAATCACCAACCAAACCAGGAGAGAGGCATGATCAATAACCTCCTAATGCGAGCAAGACAAATATGTGAACCAGAGCACCTCAGATGCGAGATGCAACACATGGACAGTGTTCTGAGAAGCAATGGGTGCTCCTCCAGTTTTGTTTGAATTTTGCATTTTATTTGAATTTCGCAAGAAGTATATGCGAATTTTGCCAAAAATAGGTGCTACATTTGCGAATCCCTTGCTGTTATGAATAGCTTGTTGAGACAGATATGTAGTTAAATGGAAGAAACCCTGCTTGGTCTTTCTACTGTATATAGCTGCTTATAGTTTTGATTGAGGAAGAATCGTTTTGTCTTACACAACCTGACAGTACAGGAAGCTTTTTTAAACAGGTAGCACCTTGTAGGGATCTTTGTAGTCATTGAAAAGGTAACGACACAACTTGGATGTACAACACAACATAACTGGAGTTTCCATGAAAGATTGCAATATAATCGAAATCTCTCATGCAGAGTGGTCATTCCGTAACCTGTAGGAGTCATGCTCTCAGGCAATTTTATACAGATGAATGATGGCCCCAAGGGTAGTATTTTTTCATCCACTTTACCATTGATGTAAACAGCACACTGTGAAGAGTCAAGTGAAGATTTATTTGTGTTGACAATTTTACGATTTATTGCAAATCCTTCTGTTGTGCAGGATGATTGATACTATTGATGCTTCAGACACACTTAAGGATTGAGGACAAAAGACACATTTTAAATTTTTGGCAGATAAACACACTGTGATTATTTTAATCATAGGTCACATTTTTAATGACCCAGAACTGCTTTTTAATGTGCCTCATATTTGCTCAGTGTCTTGCATGACTACCACACTTGTGGGACCTTATCAGCAAAAGGTTTTAGGCATTCTAGTGTCTTAGTGGAAAGGTCTGGTTACAGACAGATCCAGTCTGTAAAAATTATGTGAAACATTCACAGATACTATAGACTATGCTCATAGTATTTGTGGCTAATCTCAAGATCCGTGCCAAAAACCGAGCGAGGTGGCGCAGTGGTTAGTACACTGGACTCGCATTCAGGAGGACGACAGTTCAATCCCGTCTCCGGCCGTCCTGATTTAGGTTTTCCGTGATTTCCCTAAATCGCTTCAGGCAAATGCCGGGGAGGTTCCTTTGAAAGAGCACGGCCGATTTCCTTCCACATCCTTCCCTCACCAGAGCTTGCGCTCTGTCTCTAATGACCTCATTGTCGACGGGACGTTAAACACTAATCTCCTCCCCCCCTCCTCCCTCTGTGCCAAAAGATGTTATATGAAGTACACTGTGTGATCATCAGACAGGCAACAGGGACTGCACAGAGAACAAGCCCTAATCCTAGCCCCTGTTGAAGCTAATGAGCCATCAGTTTCTATCCAATTAAGGCTCCTGACCATGCAGTATGCCTTCAGTGCTAAGCCGTTCAATAATGTCCATCATCATTGCTAACACATTAGCAGAGTGATTATTCCTGAAATGCCCATAAACCACAAAGCTCTTGAGGATTAGAACAAAACAGCTATGAGTAGAGAACGAAGCATAGGAAATTTACTGTACCACCCTTTAGTCGCAGGCCACCCGTAGAAATAACACAGTATGAGCAGACACTAGCAACACTGGGACATATAGGAGAGAAAGCAATGCTGAACAATGTGAGCTTAACTGTGTAGACAAGACAGAGCCTAAGATAAACGGCATAATCTGTGTATTCAGAAATGATGGTCAATCCGGGCACAACAATGACGCGTAAGCTTGGATGTTAATTTTATCTCACCACAGATCACACTATGTATCACTACAATGGTGCAGTGTACTGAAGGATAGCCACACTTACTATTTTGATGGTATAATGGGGCTAGTGGTAGCTACCGTAATTTATTAATATTGACCTTAATACCGCATCTGACTCGTTGGGTATCACTAGCTTTGAAAGGTTAACTACCACCAAAGCTAATCTCTGTTAAATGAAAAATACTATGCAAAAGAGTATATGATGGATAGCAATCAGATATTCCTCTTTATTACTTGCAGCGTAAAACTAAAATCTTCCAGTGTATGAATTGACAATATGATGACACTCTTTGCAGAGCAACGGTGTAACCAAAATATGCCACCACTGCAACATTAATAAATATTGGCTGTCTCACCCGCAGATTCCATTTAAATACTTTCCCCCCCAAAGCTTCAAAGTATCAGGTAAACTCATCCAATCATTATGTCATTAAGACTTTTGTGTAAACTAAAGTATATGTTCAACTTCCAAAGATATAATTTAATCTTTACATATGAGTCGTTGGTAGTCAACAATAATGTCTACATGTAACGTCTCGCTGCGGCAAGATCATTGGTTAAATCGACTTATGACACGTTAAAAGGGTAAACTATCTTTCCCTTTGCATAAACCACATTAATATCTTTCCTCTCATTGCAAATTAATAAATTTAAATTATTGTTTCAGTTTTTTGAGGATTAAGATCTCTGAACTTATTTCGCCACAGTGCCAACCTTTTTCTTTACATATCTGTGATTTCTCTTTAATGCTTAACTATATGGGCAAATTAATCGTCTGCGTTAATATTGAACTTTATTTTCCTATATATTTCCGGTAATAATTCAGGGATAAATGATACTGAGGATTTGTTTTTATAGTTTAAAGCAGAAAATCCCTGTCTTTATTGCCTGTTAGTATTTTGTGTACAGGTATGTCGGCATATTTTGTTACGAATGCTGGTTAACTACACAAAACAGCCCTGAGTGGAAACGTAATAATAAAAATATCAAAGCTGAGTGTCACAGTCACTTTTAAACTGTGTGAACTTTAAATAGAACACAAATCTTACCACTTCAGATGTTGACTTACTGCGAACCCACTAATATTTAAATACTTGAGACAATTAGCATGCACTCAATAAAATGGTTCTTGTTTTGTCGTTTAGGGACCGTGGGAAAAGATGCTAAATAAAGATCGTATGTGCAGGTATCTGATTACTTCCTATTGGTTCTCAATATTACATTAACAATGTAGGACGTCTGTTCTCACAACAAAAATTACGCTTTCAGCGTATCTCTACAGAATTTCCAATATTTATTGCAATAAACAATGCTGGTGCTGAAGTCATAAAATATACCCTAACACAAAATTGCAAAGGCACTGTTCCTAAGTGCTTGCTTTCTATTCCACAACGAAAATACACCAACGCATTACCACTATGCCCTTAGTGTGTACTATAATCGACTTCACAAAATCAACTTACAACTTCAAGTGATAATGTCTCCTCTTCCACAACCCAATGGAAAATCTACAACTAAATGAAACACAGTGCACCTGCAAATGCTTGACTATCAAGAAACCCAACGTTCAACCACTGTGCCCACACAAAATTAACAGACAGGAGAAACCAATCTCAGAATTCTGTTAATTGTAGCCTCAACTGCTACTACCCAAAAAATTTGGTTCTGCCACAAATTTATCTTCTGCTTATCCCTCCACACGATGAGCTTAAATTCTACCCAAATTGGAGAAACAATTTCTTTCTCCCACAAGCCCATATTATTTTCAGGGTATCTACTTAAATGACTTAAGAGTTGCTTTGAACTCTCCCAAGTCTAAGCCCTGTAGCTGCCTAACTTATTGCGATCCGATCCTATCATTGCAACTTGCTTATAAGACCAACTAAAATTCTTTAAGGGACAAGCGAAGAACCAATTACAGCGAACAAATGTCATGTTAATTCTCTCTTCAACAATAGGGGTTTCTTCTTAGTGGCCACTGGCGTAATGTTCTAGAGGCTAGTACTCCGTAGTGTAATCTTTGCCACATGCTGCGCTCTGCAATTGGCTGAGCGCAGTAAACTCACTAACTTGACTAGGATCTGCTTTTCATGTACATTTTAATACACACACTTAAGAAAACTTTACAAACTCCCAGTTCTTAAAAAAAGTCAACTATGGTAATAAGTTGAGGTGATAACATTTGGTAATGTGCTGTAAATGTGGCACATTGCAGAGATATGAAGGTTATCTCTGTGTTAGAGCAAGGATACACCTTGGCTGATTGAGAGACCCAGCATAAATTTTAACTTGGTTATGTTCAGTAAATTGAATTCATCATTTTTTTTTTTTTCTATCAGCACACATTCCTTTGTGTTTTAGATGAGCTTTCTTATGACATTGTGGTTACTTCCAAGCAAGGATATGTAGTTGGCTGCTTAATAGTTTTCCCACATAACATACTAAGAATTCGTCTATCGCTAGAATTCAGCATCTCCATTGTGGAGTTTTATGTGATCTTGATGGCTCTGATTAGCAGATCAGATGTGTTGATATGAAGACTGAACTTCATTATGTTGTTGGAGGCTAAGAAGCAGCAGACAGGAACATGTGGAAAATTATACATAAATTTATAGTGGTGTACCTATTTAAAATAGAGCAGGAGCAACTATTTTGCTAAGTGAGACATGGAGGAGCAGAACAACAGCTTACAGTTGGGTAAATGAAAGAATTGTAACAAGCATTGTTTAATATAGCTGCAGGATGTATGATGATTATATCAGTGTATGCCCCCGAAGGAGGACAAGTAGTGAACCTGATGAATTTTACAAGAGCCTGCAAAATGTCATAGATTCCATGAATAAGAGTTACTATATTGCCATAGGAAGAGAGAGAAATGCTAGAACAGGATGACAGTCCATTTGACCTTATTGGAATACATAGAGAAACAGCAATTAATCAGAATGGGGGGAAAAATGTTATGAGACTTTGTGAACTTTAATTCATTGTGAATTGAAAATATCTAATTTAAAATAGAGATATTACATATTTACCAGGGCATCCCTCAGATGTAGATCAGTAACTATTTATTAGCAAAAGAAAATTATTCCATGATGCGAGAGTGGTGAGAGGAACAGGTATGAACTCAGACCATTCCCAAGTAAGAGAGAGTTATGTATAAAACTAGATAGGCAAGAACAGCACACCAAAAGAAAGCTTCAAATGAAATAATATGGAAAACTGATTTATTAGGAAATCCTGGCATCAGTCATATATAAGATTATATGCAGGAAAGGAATCTCAGTACAAACATTGAATTAGACTGGTAGAAACCAACTCAGATGATTGGAAAGGTAGCTTAGCAAACCCAGTGGAAAACAAATAAATACAAGCAAAAAGTGACTTACTATTTGGAATAAAGAATTAAAAAACAGCCGATGGAAGAAGGAGCTATAATTACAATGGTTCATGACAAAAATTCCTCAGATAGTGGAAGATTATGAAACACACAGAAAGGAACAAAGAAATTAATAAGAGCTGCACATGATAAAAAACCAAGAAGAATGGGATGTGGCAAGTTTACATCCTCTACATAGAGAATACTGGATGAATTTCTGTAAAAAATTTGTGGCCCGAATAAGAGCAATAGGAGAACAAGGAAGCAGAAGAAATGAAAAGATGTCTTTCAGAATTCTGTACAATGGAATTTAAGAAACTTCAGGAGATATTACAAAGCTGTCAAAACTAAATTGCCCTGGAAACCATAAACAGCTAAGTACAAGTTTATAAAACGCTAGCAGCAAAGGAAACAGGGGCCTGGCGAAAGTCTTTATCAAATGCCACCTTAACAACTTATGTGTACCTAACCTACCCCAATTGTCCAATCAGCGAAAGGGGACCTACAGTTTAATGTTGAATCCATGCAACTGCTGTTCCGGAAGTGAAAGCCAGGTTAAAAAGAAGCCTGAAAAACCTGTGGTCTGTCAGAGATTTGATCTTGTGACTCCTTGATTCCAGGTGCACACTTCACAGCTAGATCACCAGGCTAAACATGTAGATTAATAATTCATTTATAAGTTTTGATGAGTAAGTTTTTGAGTACCAAAACATGTGATGTGTATGGCTGTATCTTTTGATTGCATTGACTTAGAGGCTTAAATTATGTGTACCCAGGGGCCATAGACCTTGGTTTTTGACATAAATTGATACCTGTACTCATTCCTGAGAAAAAGGGAGTTTTAAAAGTGTTCTGTGATGTAATTACAAGTTAACAATTTTTTGATTTTCCCCCCCTTTACTTGTACTGTTAAATCTTGATTGTTGCCAAATTTTATGATTCCAGATAAATGGAAAGTATCATGTAGGTTTTGATGAGTGAGTTAGCAAATTTTAAAATGGTGGTATAAATACCTGTATATTTACATTGCACTGGCTTAGAAGCTGAAATTTTTCACATCATCAAGAGACCATAGAACTTAGTATGTGACAAAAATTTCAAAATGATACCTCTACCTGTTCTTCAGAGAAAGAGGTTTCAACAGACGGACGACAGATGGTCAATGGTTTTCACAGATGGACAGCAAAGTGATCTAATAAGGGTTCTGTTTCTACTAATTGACATACTAAATCCCCCCCAAAAAAGAAGGAATAAAATTTAAAAACTTAATGGACTATAGTAAATCTTTTGATACTGTGCTCAAAGAAAAACAATGGGATATTATGGAAAAAAGTGGAATACCACTGCACCTTGATTGAAGTTGTCCGAAGTATATATAATCGCAGATAACTATAAAGTTAGAATCTGGAAATATTAATAAAAGGATTAGACAAGGTTTTAAAATTGCACTGATATTCTTTAAATTCATATTTAGGCGAGGGAATGGAAAGAATGCATTATGAAATTTAATATAGAGGTCTCTTCAAGGAAATAAATTTGATCAAAACTTTTATGTTTGCCCACTACCAGATTCTGTCATATGATTCGTAAAAGATAGTCACGCAAGTCAAGACGCAGACAGTGATTGCAGTGTTGCTGGTTCCAAGTGACAGTTGGGGTATGCATGCATATGTGCTGTGCAATTGAATAAAGCACAAATCCTGCAAATTATGTCTTTGGCTTATTATGTATAATTTGTCGCTTACCCCGACAATCGGTGATGACAACAAATGGAATAGAAATTCATTAAATAAGCGTGATCACATTTATAATGCTTGGATTGACTATGACGTTCACAGTGGAGAGCTCAGAACATTACTGAAAGCTCATTGGCTGTTGGTGAATGTTTGATGTAAATGTGCAGAACAAGCGTAAACTTGACCGTCGTTGTTCCTGACTCCAAATATAGTTGCGGGTAATGAAGATAACTTACTATATGAACTGCAGTAAACACAATTTAAGCTTATTGACAAATAAAACCAAGTCCATTTCATTGCAGGTTTCTTTACCTTTAAGAAATAACCCATGGTCTAGAGGTAGCATCTTCGATTAGTAATCAAAACGTCCTTGGTCCTGGGTTCGAAACCCACCATTGCTTAAATTTTTATTAATTATCAGCACTTGGTGACTGAAGACTTCCAGCATAAGAAGTCACCCCCCCCCCCCCCCCCCTCCACCCTCCTGCCAACGGCCATGCCAAAGAGGGCGGAGGAGCAGACAGAGGTTCAGGACACACTCTTGTTCTTGGGGTGGGAAACTTCCCCTAAAGGGGCGAAGAATCAGCAATGATCAATGGCATGAGGATGCAGAAGGCAATGGAAGCCACTGCATTAAAGACACACATTGTGTATCCACAGGACATGTGGCCTGTAATTGAAAAACTATCATGATGATATCTCCATTTGCAAACGATTCCGGAATAGACCACCATTCGGATCTCTGGGAAGGGACTGCCAAAGGGAAGGTGACTATGAGAAAAAGGTTGAATAATCAACGAAAGGATAATGTTCTAAGAGTCAGGGCATTGAATGTTGGAAGCATGAGTGTGGGAGGGAAGCTAGAAAATCTGAAAAGGGAAATGCAGAGGCTCAGTCTAGATACAGTAATGGAATGGAAAGAAGACAAGGATTTCTGGTCAACAGCAGCAGAAAATGGTATAAAGGGACTTGTGTTCATCACGAAGAGGAACGTAGGGCAGAGAGTGTGTTACTGTGAACAGTTCAGTGATAGGGTTGTTCTTATCAGAATCGACAACAATAGTTCAGATGTACATGCCGACATGGCAAGCTGAATCTGAAGAGAGAGATGGAGTATATGAGGGTATTGAAAGGGTAATAAAGAATTTAAAGGAATATGAAAACCTAATAGCCATTGAGGATTAGAATGCAGTTGTAGGGAAGGAGAAGAAGAATAGGTTACAGGAGAATATGAATGTGGGACAAGAAATGAGAGAGGAGAAAGATTTAGTTCTACAATAAATTTCAGCGAGTAATAGCAATTATGCTGTTCAAGAATCATAAGTGGAGGTGGTATACTTCAAAAAGGCTGGGTGATATGGAAAGATTTTATTTAGTGTACATCATGGTCAGACAGAGATCCAAAATCAGATATGGATTGCAAGGCGTACCCAGGAGCAAATATTGACCCATATCGGGGAGGAAGAGTAGGTTGAAGTTAAAGAGATTAGTCAGCAAGAATCAATACGCAAAGAAGAGCGGTACAGAAGTACTAAGGAATTATGGGATACACTTGAAGTTCTCTAAGGCTATTGGATACAGCAATAAGGAATAGCTCAGTAGGCAGTACAGTTGAAGAGAAATGGGCATCTCTAAAAAGGGTAATCACACGAGTTGGAAAGAAAAACGTAGGTACAAAGAAGGCAACTGCGAAGAAACCAAGGGTAACAGAAGACACACTTCAGTTCATTGATGAGAGAAGTAAGTACAAAGATGTTCAGGGAAATTCAGGAATACGGAAACACAAGTCGTTGAGGAGTAAAATAAATAGGAAGTGTAGGGAAACTTAAGGCAAAATGGCTGCCAGTGGAATGAGCAGTCTGAAGTATAGAATGTTGAATGAGAGTAAATCAAAGAAAGGCTAAAGTAATGAGGAGTAGGCCTACCAGAGATGAGAACACCAAGAAACTTATCAGGATTTATGATCTTGAAGAAAAAAAAAATTCTACTACCTAGGCCTCAAAATAACCAATGGACAGGGCAAGGGCATCAAAAGCAGACTAGCACTGGTAAAAAGGGCATTCCTTACCAAGAGAAGTCTACTAGTAACAAACATAGGCCTTAATTCGAGGAAGAAATTTCTGAGAACGTATGTATGGAGCACAGCATTGCATGGTAGTGAAAGATGGACTTTGGGAAAACTGGAATGGAAGAGAATAGAAGCGTTTGAGATGTGGTGCTGCAAAAGAATGTTGACAGTTAGGTGGACTGATAAGGTAAGTTATGAGGCGGTTCAACCCATAACAGAGAGGAAAGGAATATGTGGACAAACCCTCTAACAAGAAGGGACACTATGATAAGAGAGCTGTAGAGGTCAAAAACTGTAGAGGAAGACAGAGATTGGAATACATCGAGAAAATAATTGAGCACGTTGGTTGCCAATACTGCTCTGAGAGGCTGGCACAGGAGAGGAATTTGTGGCGAGCAACATCAAACCAGTCAGAGGACTGATGACTCAAAAAAATGTAAACTCATATCAGGAAACAAAATTATTGAACAAGGTAACACTTTAATTAACGTTTTTGGTCTGTTACTTATTACATGTTGGCATAGTGGATATTGAAAAAAGATTGAGAGATTCATTATGATGTGTGTGGCACCATCAAAAGAAAGTGCAGGTGAAAAGTACAAAAGGACACCATGCCAAAATTTTCTAGAGTTATGACAAAATCTTTTGGACTGTATGAAAGTGGAGTTTAAACTCTAGAATCTGTTTAAACTCTAGAATCTGTAGTAGAATTCAAGCAGCTGAGGTGAGATTTCTGAGAACAGTCTAGGACCGAGTAACAAGAAGAGCCAGCTTAAAAGATTAGACCATCTGAAAGAATGTAGGTATTTAAGTGAAGAGGAATACAGACAAAAATTAAAGAACCTGTAGGAAGAATGGGTTATCAGTGTATTCCAAAACAAAACAACTGCTACAATACACCCCTAAAGGAAGAAGTAACATTGATTAACTCAAGAAAGACGAAATGGACCAAAGAGGAGGGGACTCTCCCATTTGTACCAACTTCAGGAGAATGTATCAAACAGAAAACCTTGTCCTGAACATACTCTTGTTACCTACACAGAAGCAGTATAAAGAGGTGTCATTCTGTTGAGTACCAAGACGTCTGAATTTGCAGTATCAAGATTGCGCTTATAACAGCCAAGAAATCTTGTAATGAGATATTAGTGATATCCTGCCAGGTCCCCATACAGTAAGACTTCTCACTGGGGAGGACAGTTATGGGTATGTGGGAAGAGAGTGGCTGGAAACTAATGGATGTAAGTTGTGACTTTTAAACCAGCCACCTTCCATCTAGTTACTCAGATGAAACAAAAACATTTTAGCTCGGTTCTAAGTAGGGCACTGTTGTAACCTCCTGTGTGACGAAGAGCACACATGTGGCATTACTGTAACAGTGGAGCCTGTCCTGACTTGAAAGCATTAAATGGTTTGGCTGGAGATACACAGCCTATTTGAAGTGATGACTGAGTGAGTGTAGCAGTGATTAAAAAAAAAGTTGAGGAATTTGGTCTTATCCCCACATTGTTGGAAACTGATTTTAACAATTGAGTGGCAGACTGTCCCATGTTTTTACGTTAATATAAGCCAGCCATGAATATCAGGGGAGAGTTTTGGTGCTCTTATCCAAGTATTTAATTCACAAATTAAAACTACCACAATTTTATTTCAGTGTGAGAAGATTCTTCAATATGTTGGGGTGTCATGCAAACTATCATTCATGTATTTATTCTCTATTTTAGTTCACCCTTTGTGAACAATATTAATTTTTTTTTAAAGTGACCTTTATGCATACCTGTACAATATACTTTCCGATCCTGAGACTGTATTGAGTCATCCAGTGTTGGCAATGGTTGGGGTCTGCTCTCCCTACATGGCTTGCTCAGAGGGCAAAATTTTAAGTTATCTGACATTGGCAAAAAAACCACTTTTTTATATTTCCATGGTACTCACCACTGTAACATTATTTGGAACTTCATGAATACATACATGTATTTTCAGCAAGGTGCTGATAACCAAGTCATTGAGCATTTAAATACTAATGAGTTTTGGTTTAAAAATTCATGGGTTTAACTTCAGATTTTATTTTGGTACACTCATAATATTTTGTGATCTTTATGCAATATTAAGTTCTTTAATGGCATATGTAGGGGCTCATAATATATTCATTCTCATGATATGATTTTTGGGGTTTGGACAAAACACTATGTAGTGTAGGAACATGATTGGCTTCAGAAGCAGCCTTGCTTGGACACTGACAGAAAAATCTTTATGTATAGGCTTCAGATATGCTAGAAGCATACTCTTATTTGCATTCACCTGATTTTCAAGATTTTTAATAGTATCACCCTTATGAATGTTTTGCTCCTGTTTCACTGACATTTTGATGGCAATGTTCCTCTTCTTAGTGGTAACAAGGTTCTTCAGTGTATCCTTATTTCACACAGTAAGTTTTGTGTTTTACTTTTGTATGTAGTGGGCAGTTTCTCAGTTTGTACACTGGCATTAAAAACACCTGGCAGATTTTCAGCTTTTATTACAAATGCAGCAACTGAGTGGACACTGGAAATTTTTGCATGTTGAGAGTATCCGGCAGGATGTTAGGTCACCAAATAATTGCGAAAAGATCAGAGGAGTAGCATATGTGAACAAAAATGAAATGATAATATTGAAAGAACACAGGATTAAAGGAAAGGATAAAAATGTTAGGATCTGTGGGGTTATGGAAAACATTAGCAAGAAAGAGGGAGGAAACACCAGCTGTAGCTGTAGCACATCAAATAAGCGAAAGAAGCGGATAGAGAACAGCAAAGCCCTAGTATTGGTGTGCAAGAGGAGGAACAGACAAGGTGCAAAAAGAAAGTAATAAGTATCACAAAGAAATCTGGTGAAGCAAAAGTGTGTTTTGTAAGGAGATGAGGAGGATAGGAATCATGTAACATGAAACTATCTTTTATATTCCATGAGCCTGCATTATTGCCTGACCTCATTTTGCTGCCATGTATGAAGTGTTGACATATTGTTCGAGTATATTGAACACGCCTTATACTTGACCTCCTTTCATGCTTTTCTCCCTGTCTAAAGGTCTTTGTTTGCACTTCATGTTGTTAAATTTGTAACACTCTCCATTACACACACACACACACACACACACACACACACACACACACACACACAATATTTTCACTAATAGACCATTTTTGTTTCAGTTGTTTACCACGACGGAAAGGAGGCAACAAAAGGTCATTATGTAACAGATGTATTCCACGTTGGCTATGGAAGTTGGGTACGTTACGATGACAGCTCTGTGAAAGCTGTTCAGGAAGTACAAATGCTGCATCCACGGAGTCCAAGAGTTCCATACCTTCTGTATTATCGCCGCTGTGACACTATTGGTCCTAGTACTGGCGCTCCATCTACTGTTAATTCCGCAGATAGGGCAAGATAGAATGTGCTCTTTGCAGGGAGGATGTGTGATATTTTCCCTGCATATACTAAATGCTGCACCTACTGCTCATAAAATAACTACACTACTGCTCAGCACTGTACCCACTACAGTTCTCTATTAGGAGATCTTGAGACTCAGAGTGATCCTTCATTACCGAAAATGACTCGTTTCTAAGGCTACTATGCTCCTTGACGATATATATGTAAGCAGTTAGGAAAATTGCTTGTGCCTTAGCCTAACAGAAGTTATAGTGTTGCACACTAAGAATCAGTTGAATGCTCTTCCATATTCCTTGTAGTAAAAATTCTTCATAGGAGTCTTTTAAGAAACATTTAGACTCTGTAAGTATGTTTGAATTGTGTGAATAACACTTTTGGATAATGTTATCTTTGGTTCCCATTTGATAATTGTGCAAACTGTGTTGTCTTGTGTACAATAATTCTGTTCTTGAAGAATGTGACCTCTGTGATTCTGCATATGGTAATTCTGTGGGGCTGTGGTTGATTATCTTGTTCTTAATTGCCTTAAATAGCCATTAATACAAACTTATTTATTATATCAACATTCAAAATTGAGATGAGACTGGCACATTTGTGTGTGGTTTTTTTCCCCCCCCAGTGATTATAATGTGGGGTAACTGTGAACTGATTAGAAAAATTGGATCTCCCGTTCACTTTCCCCTTCATTGTTTGTTGCTTTTTTTCATTGCAGCATTATAAACAAAACAATACATATTTAAAAACAAAGTTATTCATGTGAATCTACAGTGTTCGTGATTTTGTGTTATACTTAATATTCACTACATGCAGCCTAGACTGCTGGAAGGCTAGTGATATGCTTGCTATTTCTGTCTTCTTCTGTTTGTGCTGTATCAGCAATAAACTAGTAATCTGTTGCCTAAAATACATTTAGAATTCATGGACAGGTAACTATATTGTTTGAATCTCTTGCAATCTCAGTAATTTCATACTCTTGACAGTGAAACCTCTTTGACACTGTTTTAAATTTCAACTCTGATTTTCTTAGTTCAATTTATGTTAACTGTAATTCTTATTTCTGCACATTGTTCATGTGAGACACCAAACAGTCATTTAGTTTCACATTTTGTGTTCCAAATAAAGCTTTTGTTCACAACCTCAGTTAATAAGCAACTTAATACAATGCTCGTCATGCACTGTAATCTTCTTGTAAATAGTTTATATACTATTGTTTATAAATTTTATAGTGTTTCTTGTATCTTACTGTTATATAATTGTTTTTGCTCTCCCAGCCTTTTTTCCTTCTGTAACACAACTGTATGTAATGGGTTGCACTTCTTTGTCAATATCATTGTGAAAACAATTGTTGTGAGGAAGCAGTTCAAACATTTTACATAATATCAACACACTATACATATTCTGTTCATTGTTTATTTGTGGAAAATGGCATATTTATAAATTTTCATTTATCAAGTGTGTAATTTGATTTATGGTGTTACAAATAATTGAGTGACATTTTTTAATGTTCGTGTGGTGGGTGAAGTTTGAGGTTGACTTAACTTTTTATTATGAGGACTTCCTGCTAACAGTGGCAGGTAGAATGTTTTTATGATCAAGTATTTGTAAATATGTAAATAATATGTTGCTACAAAAGTTACTTTACGAGTAAGTCAAGGGTGTAAGTGAGAATAGGGTAACAAAATGCTTCTTTGTTTGTTCTTCCTCACGAGTTTATTTTTTACTTTTTACCGCTGTTACCTGATCATAACTCAAGGTGTAGATATAGTATAACCAGTAATGTTCCTGATATAACCAGATCAGAAAAGTGCCGATTCACTTGAGTTGAAAGTGAAACATGGAAAAGTGCACTTAATATATATAGTTTCCTAAATGTAAATAAATCCATGTAAGCTTTTACATGAGGGTATTTATTCCATCTTCTGTGAAAGAATGGAAGTACAATATATATAACACCTTGCCTATCATAGTTTCGTTGTTATAATAGTGCAGTTGTTGGAATGACAACAGGAATGCGTTTTTTTATACAAAATTATGAATGATACAATTAAAAAAGGTAATGGCTTATGACTGATATGTAATAATATAAAGTGAAAATGTAAATGTCATTAACAGATGATACATTTTATAAATTAATTACCTCTGAATAACTGTATAAGTTTAAAAAAGCTTTAAGCTATATGATACGAAACTACAAGTCAGTAGACTTGCAATGTTGAAATTAAAACTTTTTACTTACAATGTTAATGATGTATATTAATAAAATTGTTGCCATTTATATCTACAGCCGAATATAAAAAGAAGAAAAAATATTTTAAGAGGTTGTATGGTTAAAGGGAGAGAGTGCTATGAGTGATAGTGGTTTGCAATGTGCACTTAACACTGTGCCTGAAAAGGAAGTATTTGTTCAGATCAACTTTTTATAACTTTTCCGCCATAGTGTTTATTTTACATTTTTACAGGATGGTTTTGCTTAGTAGTTGTTTGAAGTATGGACTTAAGTATAGTAAAGCTTTGTCAGAGATCTTAATGGGGCTCTTCCCTAGGTTGATAGCACTGATTTAAAAATTTTGAAGGAGAAACTAGCTTTCAGAAATTACATCCTGGTAACAATACAAACATGACTCTGTCTTTAGTTACAGTGATTTTAAAAAACAAAATGTGCATCTTCATCCAAATACATCTGCTCAAGCAGTCTTGAATTCTGTAGTTTAATTTTTTGTGCACACATTTTTTTCTACAAGAACTTGTTCATAAGCAAATATTTTTCCAAGCAGTGAATTTTATAAGGAAATATTTATGGGTTTATATAAATTTTTTCAAGTAGAGGAGGTTTCTTTGCTACAAGATTTGCTGTGTGATACGTATGTTAGCAGTTTCAATGAAACTCCACATCTGTGATATTGTAATAGTAATGCATTTGAATGGTTTGGGAGGATTATACGTAATTAATCAGTAACATAAGTTGAGGGGGGGGGGCTTTTTGTGACTTTAAATTTACTTTCATATTAGACCATCATTTGGGTTTGTGTGGGTGGGAAATGCTTTAAATTTTTTCCCCTCCACTAACTTCTGTTATTGTCTGCATTAGTTTTATAGCTTTTAAACTTGCTAAAGGCCTGTATCTCAGAATTTAGTTATTGGTTTGTGATCTTAGTATTTAAATTGTGTGGTTCACAACGGTAGCACAAATAGTCAGAATAATGATGTATATATTGCTGCTGGCTTTTAAGGAGTTGTTGCTGAAATTGGTTTTTCTCAGAACAGTCCCTCCATTTATGAGTAAATATAGGATTATTGTTTGCAGTTGTTAAAATTTATTTCGTGTACATTTGTGCATAGATCCTTCCCATGTTAATAAAATGACTGAACCTTTAATATTGTTTATTTCATTTTTCATCCTGCTGAAGTCTCTCTCTCTCTCTCTCTCTCTCTCTCTCTCTCTCTCTCTCTCTCTCTCTCTCTCTGTGTGTGTGTGTGTGTGTGTGTGTGTGTGTGTGTGTGTGTGTGTGTGTGTGTGTGTGTGTGTTATCAATGCATCCATGACACTAAACAAGATAGATTTCTGAGAATGAGAGAAACAATAATAGGAATTAGTGTACTGATGCAGCAGTGTCATAATAAAATACAAAATAATCCACTAAAGGAGGATGCCCTGTGAATTTTCAGTATCAGTTAAACGTATTATCTAGTCTATGCTGCTGCTTTGTGTTTACATGAAATTCAGATTGATCAGTCTCCTTATGTTTTCCTCATATTATGTAATTACCTCCTCAACCAATTCTTAGTCTTTTCCCAGTACTAATATCTTCCATTGCCAGATTAGTTTTCAGATGCCTTAGTTTTTCCAGTCTTTCAAGTTATGGCTCTCTGAAATTTTTCATCACTATCTGAGATGTAATACTGTTTTATTTTGCACTTTTTCTGATCACTACACTTTTCACATCATCGCTATGTAACATTGTTTGACTGCTTCAAGTTTGTTTTGATTTCCCGCATAATCATTCACTCAGATGTATCATGTTATTTTACTCTCATACAGTTTCCATGATTTATTTTTCAGCTTTACTTTAATTCTAGTAGGTTTCTTTTTGTCGAAAACTGCTTTCTTTGTATACGCAGTCTGCTCCTTTGCCTTCCTGGCTTCGTCTGCCTATGTAGACATTATTTTCTTCCGTAAGGGATCCCTCAAAGGCTCAACATTTATTGCACAATAATACTGTGTCAATAAATTGCAGGAAAGTGCAAAGCCAAGAATTGCACAAAATTATTTTGAAATATTTATGCCTGGAATGTGTGGGGTTAGAACTCTCCTTCATAGCGAACATGTCGGCACTCAGTTGTGGGAATCATTTGCTTGCCTTCCAAGCAGAAATCACGCAGAATGGATCAAATAACTCATTCACTGCAGCATAAATTCACAAGTACTACTAATTACAAACCAAACAAATGATCAATGTAATTTATCATGTACATGTGCTGTTTTCTACGTATTTCTCAACTGCAACAAGTGTTACAAATGAAAGAAAACAATTATTTACTGATTGTTGATTGACTATTTACATGGCCTTACATCTGTGGTCTGACAACTGTTGCAAGAAGAAGAAAAAAAACATGTATAGTCACTATACAGCTAACTACTTTACTTGCCAAGTCTGAAAACTGCTAAAAGTAAAATAAAAACATTTTTGGTCACTGTTATGACACCAGGATTCAGTGCTATTGCTATTGTGAACAGTGTTTCCTAAACAGTCAGTAACTTCATTTCACATGTCCTCTAGCACACAGTCTGATCTTTTGTTATTTACTTTTTTCTGGTCTTTGCACAGACTCATTCGCAGTGTGTTGAATTTCTCTTGGTCTTGGTAGGAACTGGCTTGTATTGCACAGTATCTCCCTTACACAGCATAACATGTTGAGCAAGCATCAGTATTTTTAAAGCACTGCAGTGTCCTTCGATAAATGTGCAAATCTTTAATATGGCTCAGATAGTCAATATTACTGCACAATACTCTGTTACACAGTAAATATTGAGTGTGTGAGGGCTGTTTTGTAGTTTATTTTTCATCTTTGGTTATCATCTTGTAATTAACTGCTTAATTGATGATTCGTGTAGGCTTGTTGTTTTAATCTGTAGCCACAGAATCGTGTTCATTCAGTCTATTCCCTGTGAGTCTGTCTTGACCTCCTAAGAAAAATGTCTTGTTTGAAATTTAGTATTGTAAACTGCACTGCTTGTAGCTCCACCTGTTACCTCCCCTCACCCAAGTCACCTAGTCCATTCATGAACCCAGACACTATCACAGGTAATGAACAAACATAATTTTCTTCACCCTTTTTGACACTAAGTGTATTTGACTTGATTTAACAGTTAAATTTTTGTATTGGTTTCTGTGACTTTAAAATCAGTCAACCAACTCACAGTTTTGGTCCTTTCTCCTTTGAATTCCAGACATTTTTGTCATTTATACACTGATAGTTAATACATGTTCCATAGATCATTTAAACAGTTTTTTTTATTGTTATAATACGGAACTAGTCATGTTGCTGGGTATGCATAAAATTTGCCCATGGAAAAATGATTTTACAGTGTATTTAAAACTTGTTTTGTTACCTGTGAGACATTTTATGTCACTGGACATATTTCCTCCAGTGTTGTAGGTACGGATATTGATGTTAACAAATTGCAATGGATCTTTCATGGCAATTTTCATTAACAAATATATAGATTGGTGGTTAGTTAAAACGTCTTACTCATTGAAGATATACCTACCTTATTGCTTGTGTTTTTGCAATCATTTTTTTCCTTGTAAGTGATGAGTTACCCCAGAAAATTATTTCACAAGGCATTTTTGAGTGCAAATATGAATAACACACCAGGAGGTTCATTCATTTGTTCCCAAGAATGTTCACTGACTTCTCTTCATGTGCTTCATCGATTATTGGCAAAACTGAATGTAGTACCTTTTCTCAAAATTTAGGGAGAGCCCCATTTTCGGAAAATCTGGTTATCACTGTTAGCATTCAACCGCGATTCTTATACATATATTTTAACAATGCGTTTAAAGAGACAATGCTCTCATCATCAGGTTGTAAAGTCTATGTCATGAAATTAAACGGACTAAAAAGACAAAATAACATCACAACTGCTACCTCGAGTCCATAATGGATTATATTAAATTCCGAAAACCGCTTGATAAATCTTTGAAAATCCTCATTAACAATCTCCTCTGTTGCTTTCTCTCTAATTGTATTATAAATCTCGTATTGTATGCAAAAAGTACTAATTCGATGAATTGTATGCAGAATGTCAATCACATATATGGGCCCGAAAATTGGACACTGTGCAACGCTGCAATTTCTTCTAACATTGGTAATTCAGCACAACTTTTTGCATTCTGTTTGTTAAGTACAAGTCAAACCAGTTGTGTGTAAAGCCATCAATTCCATAAAACTTAGTTTTTCTGAGAGAGTAACATGATCTACCCAAATGCCTTATAAAGATCACAAAAAATGCCAAGTGGCAATTGGGTCATTCCATGTCAGTTCAACCAGGGGCTCCAACTCATAGTCTCAGATTTGACTGACATTGAGTACATTAATTATACCATGTGGGGAACACTCGTGTACAAAGTATTAGTTTCCCCTGCCAATTAGTTTCCGAATTATGACTTGTGAAAGAAGGTGGCGTGACCCGGAAATTGCAACCCGCCTCTGGCAATCTATCTTCAGACCCAACTTCAGGTCTTAATAACTTTGGAACTATTCCACACAGTCCAGTGAAATTTTTACAACCCAGTAACATCCATTTAGAGAACACACTCCATGAATCAAAACACCAACATATTTCCGAGGGAAAATACAAATTCCAAAATGTGATTAAAAAATGTAATACGTTAAAAGATACATATTGTAGGTGCCCTCTATGCCAAATAAAATTCACTCAGAAAGGGTATAAATTTTTTGTGGTAAGCTTAATGTGTCCTAAACACACACAGAACTCATCATGCCCATATCAGTCACAAAAACTGAGTTACATGCACACGAAAATACAAAAATTTGAAAAATTACCTGCAAAACATGGATTTTCGATGTGTGGCAGCACAAAAGGGACAAGTGGTATCCAATCCAAATTTCACACACTGCATAAGTAGACCATAATCTGAAAATTTCAGCATGTTATTGCAAGACATTTGTGTGCAATGGAAGTTGACATATGTATTTGGTGATGTGGCCAATGTTGCACAACACAATTTTGTAAAAACATATCGTAAACTGTTCTGCCTCTTCTTATCCTCTCCCACAACTGTTTAATCACTAAGCAACAACATATAGACAGATTAACACAACCTATCATTAATGTTTACTGCACCACAACTGCTAAAAACCAGTCGATTGTGCTTTGAACAGAAGTTCTCCCCACACTTTAGCTACTGTACTCTGTACATCGAATGGCAAATTGTACTGTCTTCCTGACACTGGTAGGAACTGGAACTGTCATAAGAATATGTTCAAAAGGAATCCAACACCTGTCTGCCAAATGTGGCCAATGAAATGGTCCTGCTGGTGCCATGAAGTTCACAAATACATCGCCCTCTGCTTAACAGCACTCTGCAACACACCCTAAGTACCATTTGTCATCATAAACAGCAATAACATAGCAAACTAGTTGTATGTTGCTGCTTTTGCTTCTGAATCCTGAGTCAGACACACTGTGAAGACACATGTTGTGCATGAACCTATAGTTATAACCAGACAGTCTGCTCATCTGCACATTGTCAGAGTCCACTGGAGAGAAGTGATGATGGCTCCTTGTGTTCTAGTCTGCTTTTTAGCAACTCTTCAACTGATTTCACCTTATCTTTTGAAACATAGAATGATTGTATGCCAGAGATATTTTTCTGTACTTAGGTAAATAATTGAAGAGGTGTTAGAATGTGACCTTCTTTAGGGTGCTGCAGACTAGCTCGTGATGCCATGGGCTTAATGGTAGCACCAAGACCATCACATACATTTTTACCATGACTTGCGAAAAAATTCCATTGTGTGTGAATCTGAAAATCATGGTAATGCACGCATAAATTTTTGAGATTTTTACAGTTTTTGTACTGACTAGCTGCCCCATCACTGAAGTATTTCGCAAAATGTTTGTGAGGCAGCTTGTTTTTCACATGTGCCATAACAGTGCAAATGTGGGAATGAACTGCAATGACATGAATTAAACATTCACTAAAAATGCACAGGTTCGTGACAGACACATCACCTGATTCACCTCTATAGTAAATTGCAAATGGCTGGAGAGTTGCTTGACTGTTGTCCCAATGAGATCCTTGGATGGCATCTTGAACTATAAATGCATAGTTTTCAGAAAAGTCTAGTATTACTATAATTTCATCTTGTTTCAAATTATCCGTATAAAACTGGAGGTAAGCTGATTGTGCTGTTGCTGTGAAGCTGTGTGTGGTCAGTTTGTCCATTTTTTGACAACCCATTTCCACAAAATCTTCCACTGTACTTTGCTTTGTTTCAAGACTTGTGTGATCCATGTGTGTCCAAGTCCATCGTCATCCATAAGGAGTTCACCATACAGTTTGTTATTCATGCGTTCTGCAAGATTTGCCTTACCAGGACAATTTTCACACCTGTGTATCATGCACTGGTAGGAACTGATGTCACACACTAGCAGTTTCGTTGCACCTTTGTAACCCAAACCAGAATCCTTTATGGCAGCAAACATCAGCTTAGCATTTTGATGAGTCTCACATACACAAACATTGTGTGCCCCACTTGCAGGCACAACCCATTTTGGCCGATGATTGAAAAAAGATGATAAACCTACTTTGGTATGGGGATACTTTTCCTGGAATTGTACATATAGTTCTGATATGTTACATAGCAACAGTCTTTTTTGCACCTGTACACGTATATTTCCCATTTTCACTGTTACATAGTTTTTTCCTTCCAGGCATTAATCGGCTGTAGTCATTATTTTCATAAAACTCCAACACTAGCACCTTTATTTCTGAACTCAATTGCTTACCCTGAGCCTGCTGAAGTTGTGGAAGCACTCCTTGAGTTGCTTTTATTTTCATAGCTTGCTTTACCATATATGTACAAACATTGAATTCCTTTGAAGTGTAGTCAGTAGACCAGCTGGAAGGTCCAAGGGTAAGAATAGCTACATTTTTCTGGCGTGTGGATATGGCACATTTTTCTTTCAAATCATGCACAATTTTGTCCAAATCAGAGCATTTCTGGCATGATTTCTGTTCCTTTGGAGCAGATAGTTCTTCCTCTTCCACCATTAGTATGTCAGCTATTTTTGTTTTAATTCCATTTGAACTTCTTGTAGTTTTCTTCTATCATAGCTGGGCCTGTCTCTTTTCCCAACTTTGTGTGTCTTCATGGGAGACAAACCCAAGAGCAGTCACTGAAGTACGTAATTGCTCATCCACTGTGGTTGTAGGTGGCTGATACTCTCTGTCACTGTCTTGTAAATTATCAGAATATTCTTCATTTTTTAGCAGTGTAACACACCTGGAACATAACTTTTGTCCTGGTTTCATGTTAAGTCCCATGCACTGATTCACTTTCAATACTGATTTTATAACAGTTTCTCTGAGGCTTCACTTCACTATCTTTTTACGAATCCGAAATGGATCAAAGCAACTCCTTTGTAGGAAAGAATACTTATCCAGAAACACTTTCATATGATGAAAACAAACACTAAAGCAACTTGTTTGAACAAAAAAGCACCACTAGTACACTCTTCCATCTCCATACTGACTTTCCACAACAGTACTGACCAGTCTGAACTAGAATCTTAAAAACATGCTTGTTTCCTCTGTTGTTCCTGCCTCACTATGACTCATTCTGTCCCTGAAAACTACCACTGTTTAACTTTCTGTTGCCTAATGGTTCCCAACAATTGCTGCAGCTTTATCTGAAACAAGCTGTCTGCATCATCACTATTTCTTGCTAAATCGTGTTAAAAAAGAAACGTAATCAAATACATCTCTGTCAACTTTTATTGTACACAAATGCCTTGCAATAACAAGTTGAAATGTTGCCACACATTATATTATGGTCTACTGATGCAGTGTTTGAAATTTGGCTTGGATATCACTTGTCCCTTTTGTGCTACCACACTTAGAAAATCCATGTTTTTCAGGTAATTTTTCAAATTTTTGTATTTTCGTGTGCATGTAACTCTGTTTGTATGACTGATATGGGCAAGATAAGTTCTGTGTGTGTTTAGGCCACATTAAGCTTACCACAAAAAAAAAAATTATACCCTTTTTGAGTGAATTACAGGGCTATTACAAATGATTGAAGCGATTTCATAAATTCACTGTAGCTCCATTCATTAACATATGGTCATGACACACTACAGATACGTAGAAAAACTCATAAAGTTTCGTTCGGCTGAAGCCGCACTTAGGTTTCTGCCGCCAGAGCGCTCGAGAGTGCAGTGAGACAAAATGGCGACAGGAGCCAAGAAAGCGTATGTCGTGCTTGAAATGCACTCACATCAGTCAGTCATAACAGTGCAACGACACTTCAGGACGAAGTTCAACAAAGATCCACCAACTGCTAACTCCATTCGGCAATGGTATGCGCAGTTTAAAGCTTCTGGATGCCTCTGTAAGGGGAAATCAACGGGTCGGCCTGCAGTGAGCGAAGAAACGGTTGAACGCGTGCGGGCAAGTTTCACGCGTAGCCCGCGGAAGTCGACGAATAAAGCAAGCAGGGAGCTAAACGTACCACAGCCAACGGTTTGGAAAATCTTACGGAAAAGGCTAAAGCAGAAGCCTTACCGTTTACAATTGCTACAAGCCCTGACACCCGATGACAAAGTCAAACGCTTTGAATTTTCGGCGCGGTTGCAACAGCTCATGGAAGAGGATGTGTTCAGTGCGAAACTTGTTTTCAGTGATGAAGCAACATTTTTTATTAATGGTGAAGTGAACAGACACATTGTGCGAATCTGGGCAGTAGAGAATCCTCACGCATTCGTGCAGCAAATTCGCAATTCACCAAAAGTTAACGTGTTTTGTGCAATCTCACGGTTTAAAGTTTACGGCCCCTTTTTCTTGTGCGAAAAAAACGTTACAGGACACGTGTATCTGGACATGCTGGAAAATTGGCTCATGCCACAACTGGAGACCGACAGGGCCGACTTCATCTTTCAACACGATGGTGCTCCACCGCACTTCCATCATGATGTTCGGCATTTCTTAAACAGTAGTATACAGAGAAGTTGCAGCATTAGAAAATTGTAGTGAAATGCAGGAAGATCTGCAGCGGATAGGCACTTGGTGCAGGGAGTGACAACTGTCTCTTAACATAGACAAATGTAATGTATTGCGAATACATAGAAAGAAGGATCCTTTATTGTATGATTATATGATAGCGGAACAAACACTGGTAGCAGTTACTTCTGTAAAATATCTGGGAGTATGCGTGCGGAACGATTTGAAGTGGAATGATCATATAAAATTAATTGTTGGTAAGGCGGGTACCAGGTTGAGATTCGTTGGGAGAGTGCGTAGAAAATGTAGTCCATTAACAAAGGAGGTGGCTTACAAAACACTCGTTCGACCTTTACTTGAGTATTGCTCATCAGTGTGGGATCCGTACCAGATCGGTTTGACGGAGGAGATAGAGAAGATCCAAAGAAGAGCGGCGTGTTTCGTCACAGGGTTATTTGGTAACCGTGATAGCGTTACGGAGATGTTTAATAAACTCAAGTGGCAGACTCTGCAAGAGAGGCGCTCTGCATCGTGGTGTAGCTTGCTCGCCAAGTTTTGAGAGGGTGCGTTTCTGGATGAGGTATCGAATATATTGCTTCCCCCTACTTATACCTCCCGAGGAGATCACGAATGTAAAATTAGAGAGATTAGAGCGCGCACGGAGGCTTTCAGACAGTCGTTCTTCCCGCGAACCATACGCGACTGGAACAGGAAAGGGAGGTAATGACAGTGGCACGTAAAGTGCCCTCCGCCACACACCGTTGGGTGGCTTGCGGAGTATAAATGTAGATGTAGATGTAGAGATTGGAAAACCGATGGATCGGTCGTGGTGGAGATCATGATCAGCAATTCATGTCATGGCCTCCACGCTCTCCCGGCTTAACCCCATGCAATTTCTTTCTGTGGGGATATGTGAAATATTCAGTGTTTAAACCTCCTCTACCAAGAAACGTGCCAGAACTGCGAGCTCGCATCAAGGATGCTTTCGAACTCATTGATGGGGGCATGCTGCGCCGAGTGTGGGAGGAACTTGATTATCGGCTTGATGTCTGCCGAATCACTAAAGGGGCACACATCGAACATTTGTGAACGCCTAAAAAAACTTTTTGAGTTTTTGTATGTGTGTGCAAAGCATTGTGAAAATATCTGAAATAATAAAGATATTGTAAAGCTGTGAAATTGCTTCAATCATTTGTAATAACCCTGTATATTTGGCATAGAGGGCACCTACAATATGTATCTTTTAACGTATTACATTTTTTTTAATCACAATTTGGAATTTTTTATTTTCCCTCAGAAATATGTTGTTGGTGTATTGATTCATAGAGTGTGTTCTCTAAGTGGATGTTACTGGGTTGTAAAAATTTCACTGGACTGTGTGGAATAGTTCCAAAGTTGTTAAGACCTGAAGTTTGGTCTGAAGATAGATTGCCAGATGCGGGTTGCAGTTTCCAGGTCACGCTACCTTCTTTCACAAGTCATAATTCTGGAACTAATTGGCAGGGGAACTTAAAATTTTGTACATGAGTGTTCCACTCTTGGTAGCATTGGTGTGCTAAATTTCAGCCAAATTTGAGAGTATCAGCTGGAACATTTTCTCAAATTGGTTGAATTGACATGCAATGACCCAATTTTTTATTATTTAAGACTTCTAATATTTTGTGAGGGAATATATAAATAGCATATTCAGTTGAACAACTCTCCTGGGAATCCAAACTGTGAAGTACTAAGTAAATTATTTCGAGTACAATATGAGACTGGTCTTGAGTACATTACTTTTTCAAGTTTTTTTGAAAAAGATGAGTACGGAATTGGATGATAATTATTTTTGTTTTCTGTGCAACTTTCTTATAAAGTGTGAAAATTTCCAGTGCCAGTGACACATCACATTATCAATGAGGACGTAAAGTTAGGACAACTTTGTAGAATTATTTTGTGCAATTTCATCAATATCATATATGAGCTTTTGTTTCTTAGGATTTTTAGAATTTATTAATTGCAGTGAAGGAATTTGGTGTTACTTCTAGTTGTTCAAAGTTTTGTGGAATGACATTTTTGATATATTATCTCTCTGCTTCAGTGGTATGCTTTGAAAGTGTGTGTTAAAAATACAACTTATGAATTATCAGTTACAACAGTATCATTTAGTTTAATTCGTACACCAATGGAAATTTCCAGATGGAATAATATGTAAAATAAAGGAAAGGCAACCACTTACCTGTAGCTGTCTGATGTGTGGCACATAAAAACACTTTCAACAGAATACAGTATTTACACTGCCTTTCGAGCTTTCTTTCTTTCTTTCTTTCTTTCTGTAGCGCATGCAACCTTTTCCTGTAACCAGTATTAGGATTTTTAGGTGAAAAAAGAAAAGGAAAGGGGGCTCAAATAAGGTAAAAAAAGGACGAAAAGTGCTAGTTTATTTGATTTCTCTTTCCTGTGTTCTGGTTTACTGAATTACAACCAAGTACATCAACAAAGCTGTTGTATGTGAAGACATTAAGCATCTCTACATTTTTGAAAGTAAGTCTGTTTCTATTAGGAGATAAAATGTTTCTGTAGATGCTAAAGCTTCTTTTGATATCCACAGAAATCAGTGGGGCAAAACTTGTATTCACTTGAAATGGCAACTCTATTGATGTGGCAAATTCCTCAATACCTGGATTCTTTTGAAGACTAGACAAGTTTACCTTTGGCAAAGCCATCTAAGTACTCAGACGTGGAAGTAAAAATATCCCATTGTTTTTCCTTTTCCAGACTTTGTTGTTCTAGTCGTTTAATAGTAGCTAAATACTTGTAACTAAGGACCATAATATAGTTCTTTCTACAAATTATGTATTTTCTGTGGTAAAAGAAGTTGATGTGCCTTGGCAATTGCACCTGCATTGGCTGGATCCAAAGAAAGCACAAAGACTCTAATTTTGTCAAAATTCTCACACATAGCAGCACACTCAGTCCAAGGTTCTGAGTAATGACTGGGAAATATGGAAGGCACAGGCCAGCAGTTTCCTATAGGCAACAACACAACTTGGAGATTTCAGTAGAATCTTCTTCAGGATAGAAATGAATTGGTATGCGATGTCGTATTCATTCCATATGGATTCACGAACCCTGTGAAGGGCATGAACCAAGCATGTCCATGCTTCAACATAGGCAGAGCTTTTGTTAGAAGTCCATAATTGATTGCATTACTGTACTGGCATTGGCTTTCTGCAGCTCATACATTTTTAAGAACAAGGGCTTAACTTTCACCCCTGCTAAGGGAAAAACTACAATGTTCAACACACATCATTCTGACACTTTCTCATTTATTCTTTGTATGGTTTCTTGGTAAACAGGCTCCATGTAGTTTTTTCTGAAAGTACTCTCATAGGGCATTGACATCTTTGTGTATTTTTCAAGAACTTTTTTGACGGCTGGATGGTTCACTTTATTGAGTGGAATTCCTGCTTATATAAGAGCTGCAAACAAATTAATATTTAATTCCCTCAAATGTTTATTTTTGAATCATTTGATGCTTAGTTAGAAATGTGTCGTTTGATGCCATCTCACTGGTGTTTTTCATCTAACAAAACTCCTGAATTGCAGATAATACATCACATAACAGTTCCATCCGTGGCTATGATATGTTATTTGAATTTCTTAGCCAGAACAATAAATTGGGCACTGGACACCTTTGGCAGATCTTTGTAAAATCTAGTAGTACAATTGTTTCATGATGTAATAAACAAGTTAGCTTGCTAACTCAATGTGACTGTCACACAATACTATTGCGTCCACTTGCTCACATGCTACCCGCACTCTCTTTTATAACATCACAACAATTACCAAAATGCTCTCGTTAATGTTGAAACTGCAGTTACAGTCATTTCTAGTAGCTTTGAGCAGAGCTCGGTCTCAATTCTTGGAACTACGCGGGTGTGGTTACTGTTGCCTCTGTGAGACCAGCCTCTGCCTCCATGCAAGCAGATGACGTCTCTCACAGTGACAAAAACACATTCACAAACAGCAGACTACTGATTCTGATGGAGACAGAATCACTCATTGTCGCTTGCATTATTGTGGGCTATTTTATTGTGGTAAAGCGTGAGAAAGAGGTTTTGTCACGCGCACAATTATTTTCCATTGTTGCAGGTGTGATTTCAACCCACGGCATTTACTGAAAGAGGTAGGCTTACTATTTGTACTTACACAACAAGCCTGAGGAGACGTTAATTGAAAGTCAAATAATTTATATTGATGAGACATCTCATAGACTAAATTGAATGAAACTTCAAAGAAAAAAGGAATTATGGGCATGGTTAGGGAAAAAGGTCCCAAAAAAGCGAAGAAGGTGCATCAAAAAATGCCTCTCTTTTTTGCAACTAGAAACAACATTTCACACTGTGATATCTTTCCGAACATCTTTAATTTTCTAAGAAAAGAGGAATGTACCTAAAAATTCTAATCCTAATTATTACAAGCTGTTGATCAGTTAACAATATGAGCGCCTCACTCACTACCAATGCATTCTGTAAAACCGCACATCAGTAGAACTTTCTGCTTCCGCAATATTTGTGGTGCAAGTTTTAGGTGATATACCCTGTATGTCTCTGTTCATACCAGCTGATCTACCTTATTCTTAAAACATTGCAGAACAGCTAGTCCTTTTAACAATAATTGGGTACTCATTGTTTTAACTTGGTGCTCCAATCTCTAATAGTGTGAAAACATCCTGTTTTAAAATTATCTCTCATATTACGAAAAGTGAAGTCTGAATCATATTTTGAGTACCTTTGCTGTTGATGAACATTTGTTAAATTTCCTTTGTTCAGTTTCTGTGTATGTTCTTTTGTATTTCATCTAGTTTATCTAGTTAACAATCATAAGAGAGTGGTTTCAAAGTGGTCATATAATAGTGATTGGTTATTTAAAATTGACAAATAATTCGACATGTTTCTATAAAAATCTAGCACATTACTTTTAGAAAGAAAATTTATCTTATTTACTATGAATCACAACTTGAAAATTGTCTGTTTTGAATTATGCATAGCAGTACTTGTAACTAGAACATCACAATCTGCAATTCATGTGGCAACATAGAGAAACAGTGACATTTTTTACCCTTCATTCGTTGTTACTTATGACAATATTATCGATGTTGGTCGGTGAGGCCTGGCATGAAGTTGGCATTTTTAAACAACCCAAAGGTGTTCTATAGGATTCAGATAGGACTTTGTGCAGGCCAGTCCATTACAGGGGTGTTATTGTCTTGTAACCACTCTGCCACAGGCCGTGCGTTATGAACAGGTGCTCAATCATGTTGAAAGATACAGTCGCCATCCCTGAATTGCTCTTCAACAGTGGGAAGCAAGAAGGTGCTTAAACATCAATGTAGGCCTGTGCTGTGATAGTGCCACGCAAAACAAAAAAACACAACCACACCATAACATCACCGCCTCCGAATTTTACTATTGGCACTACAAATGCCGGCATATGACTGTCACTGGTCATTCACCATACCCATACCCTGCCAATTGGATCGCCACATTGTGTACCATGATTCGTCACTCCACACAATGTTTTTCCACTGTTCAATCGTCCAATGTTTATGCTCCTTACATCAAGTGAGGCGTCGTTTGGCATTTACTGGTGTGATATTTGGCTTATGAGCAGCTGCTTGACCATGAAATCCAAGTTTTCTCACCTCCCTCCTAATTGTTATAGTTGTTGTTATTGTTGTGGTCTTCAGTCCTGAGACTGGTTTGATGCAGCTGTGCATCCTGATGCAGTTTGGAATTCCTGTGTGTTGGTCTGGATAGATGTTTGCCTATAACACATTATGACCCTCTTTAACTGTTGGCAGTCTCTGTCAGTCAACAGACAAGGTCGGCCTGAACGCTTTTGTGCTGTGTCTGTCCCTTCACGTTTCCAATTCACTATCACATCGGAAACAGTGGACCTATGGATTTTTAGGAGTGTGGAAGTCTCGCATACAGACGTATGATACAAGTGACACCCAATCACCTTACCACATTCGAAATCCATGAGTTCCACATTCTGCTCTCTCACGATGTCCAATGATTACTGAGGTCACTAATATGGAGTACCTGGCAGTTGGTGGCAGCACAATGCACCTAATACGAAAAACATATGTTTTTGGGAGTATCCGGATACTTTTGATCGCATACTGTATATGGCATTCATGGGGTGAGCAATTATAATTGTATCTACTGCAAAACAATTATAACACATATGTGCATATACATCATCAGAAATCTAAACAATATAAGAAGGAAAGGTACTTGCCTCTTAATTTCCATCCTCAAATTTGTAGAATTCATTCTGAGAACTAATGAAGAAATACAGGGTGATTATAATTAAAGTTAAACTTACAAACCGCTGTAGAAATAACACCACTGGTCAGAATGATGTCAAACTGCAACAGAATATTATCAGAGAAGGGGGAAAACATAAGGCAGAAGAAAACTAAATAGTTAAAAATGTAGCAATAGATGGAGCTGTAAGCACCGCAATTGAATATTGGTCAACTACAAATGACAAATGAATAATACAACAATGCCTAAGGTGTATGTTTGATGTTAAACAAACTGTACTATTCAGTGTACAGGTTGATACTGTTAGTTAAAGCCCATCCACCACGGCAAGATCATATCACATCGGATGGGAAAAATCAGTTTTTAACTGTCCCGAGGCTGAAACCCGCATAAAAAGCATAAATCAAAATCAGATTATTAATTTCCCAGTGAATGGCACAAAACATGTTCAATATGCTGTGCACTGTTTTCTGCAACAAGATGAAATCAAGAGACAACATGTCCCCACAACTGATTGAAGTGATTCCAGGCCACAACTGATCGAAGTGCTTCTGGGGTCATGTTCAGAATGTGTTGTGCGATGTGTGCCTTCAATGCAGCTAAGTTTACAATCGGAACACTGAACACATCATCTCTCAGACAGCCCCACACCCAGAAGTCACACACATTACGATCAGGTTATCGGGACAGCCAGGCTGTAGGAAAAATGCGGCTGATAATTCTAGCATTTCTGAAATAGCACTTCAGCAGCTGCTTAACTGGATTTGTGATGTGCGGAGGTGCACCGTCTTACATAAAAATGATTGCATCCACACATCCATGCTGTTGGAGAGCTGGAATGACGTGGTTGCACAAAAGACGCTCGTAGTGCTTACTAGTGGCTGTACAGGTAACAGGACCAGAAGCACCTGTCTCTCTGAAAAAATATCGCCCTACGATAAACGATGCCATAAACCCACACCACACACTGACCTTTTCAGATGAAGTTGTACTGGTTGATTTGCGTGTAGATTTTCCGTTGCCCATATTCGACAATTCTGTGTATTGACATATCGTGCCAGATGGAAGTGGGCTTTGTCTGTCCACAAAATCTTCCATGGCCAATCATTATCCACTTCCATGCAAGCAAGAAATTCTAAAGCAAAGCTCTCTCTTGCTAGAGGCCAACAGGAAGCAACTCGTGCACATGGATAATTTTGAATGGATAGCAACGACGGGTGTTTTGTAGGATTTTACGCACCATGCTCATGGATATGTCCAATATTCGTGCAATTCTACGTGCACCACACGTTTGCGTGCCACCACTTGTCTCCTCCTGCATTGCTGTGGCCACTGCTTCCACTGACGTTGAATCAATTTGTTTCCTCCCTCCACCAAGATGCACACCAAAAGAACCCATCTTTAATTTCCGAATCATTTTCTCCAGACCCACGGCAGTTATCGAACCAACACAGTTTTTCAAACCCTTCAGTGTCCAGAACTTTGGAAGAGTGACGTGTGCACAGTCATGATTCTTGTAATACAGCTTTACAAGGAGAGCGCAAACCTGCACTGAGACAGTCATGGCGAACGTCTCAGACGCGAAAGGAGGAAAATCCGTGTACCCGGCGTGTTTATACAAATTTCGGTGTGTCATGAGCATGACAGGTGTTTTCACTTAAGTGTTCTGACCCATACAGTGCCACCTATTGATCAATTTTCACACTATTTTTTTTTCTTCTGCCGTATGTTTTCCCCCTTCTGCGATAATATTCTATTGCAGTTTGACATCATTCTGACCAGTGGTGTTTTTCTACAGCGTTTTGGAAGTTTAACTTTAATTATAATCACCTTGTACTTCAAGCCACCAAGTCAGAATATGAATCTTCATAATTTGTCTGTGGTGGCCTGAAAAAATTACTATGTGTGCACTATCAGCCACTGATGCAACAAATGGACTCTTCATGTCAGAATCAGTAAACACTTTATTGAGTTGCACAGGGAGTTGGTTAATGACTAATACTAGATCAATGAGTTTTACAAGAAAGTAGAACAGACCCAATAGCTAGACCATACAATATTAAAAAAGTAACTATGTAACTACTTAAGAAAGGAATAAAAAAACTATTCTAAGAGTAAGCACACAGCTGTCACAGAATACAGTGGTTAACAAAATTACACATGAAAACTACACAATTTGCACTGCACTGTAGTGTCGCTTCTGTCTGCTCCATCAGCCCTCACTTGGAAGGCAGAGCAGTGTCTTTAAACCTCGTAGACTCATTGACATAATCTTGTTGTGCTTCCTGAGGTCTTCATCACATCGATGGGTGGCAGAGCCGTTGGTGACGAAGCAGTTAGAATCGGGTTAGGATTGTGTAGTGTTGTCCTCATTCGAATTTCTTCTTGAAAGAGGTATGAAGGTTTCATGTGGTCCAGTGAGACAGTAGCAGTTTTGTCATTAATAATAATGTCAAGTGAGGGGGTCTCCTCGCCGTACAACGTTGTGCAATATGGGAGCCTGTGTAAGGTGGCCATAATGGGTTCGACACCATCACGGTGTAGTGTTTTGTGTATGCACTGGTGAAGGTCTTGGTGTACAAACATGGGATTGGTGCTAAATCTGGACGTTTGCCAGGGTCAGATCAGGAGATATATTCTCTGAACTGACAAATAAAATCACTTCTGACAAGTTGGGTTGCTGCAAGGACTGTGCATGCACAAATTTCTGTGGCAAGTGCAACATTTCACCATAGACAAGTTCGGCAGCTGAGGTGTCTATATCTGTCTTGTAAGTGTTCCTCAGACTGAGCAAAACCATTGGTAGGGCTGAGTCCAACTTGCACCATGGCAAATTGGGAATGCTTTTAGTGATCAGTGCCAGTGTTCTTAACAGGTTCTATGATGCATAATCAGAATTTAGTCGGCTGGGTGAATAGGTCAGACTCAAACTGGCAGTTGTGATCCTTTGTGACATGTGAATGGCAGCTGAAACGTGACACCCAAGAAGAAACAAATGTGGAGGCTAAAGTCTCTGCCGAGAAGTTGTCTACCGGTGCGGCATCCTGCCAGTGGGTGAAATTATACATCGTTGTTAATAAGTAACATTGGCCATTCTACTATCTGAAGTATGAGTGATGATTCGGAGTCTTCAAGCAAGTTGTGAAGCTCCCAGTCTAATTGATGTGCTATCATGATTTCTTTGAAATCTGTTGAATGAGAGATGCTGCTGACATGAGAGAAGCAGTCAGCCACTATACTGTCTATTCCAGAAATGTGCTTTATGTCTGTGCTGAACCGAGAAACATAGACCAACTGGTTGTGCTGCTGAGGTGAACAATTTATATGCAATCACCTTGTACTTGGTAAAAATGGTAAATTCCAGCCTCCAGTTATGATCAGAAATATTTAATGGCATTTAGGTTGATAAAAGCTCTGTCGTAGCACTTCATTTCTGTGAAGATGGAGACAGTTTGTGCGGCTGCCATGCTCCATCATGAAGTTGTTGCAATGCTGCACTGACTGTTGTCTGACTCACGTCAACTACCAATGCTAGTGGTGTGCTCAGTTCTGGGTGCATGAGTAATTCTGTGTCTGCTATACTCCATTTGACCTCTTCGATACCGAGCGAGGTGGCGCAGTGGTTAGACACTGGACTCGCATTCGGGAGGACGACGGTTCAATCCCGCGTCCGGCCATCCTGATTTAGGTTTTCCGTGATTTCCCTAAATCGCTCCAGGCAAATGCCGGGATGGTTCCTTTCAAAGGGCACGGCCGACTTCCTTCCCCGTCCTTCCCTAATCCGATGAGACCGATGACCTCACTGTCTGGTCTCCTTCCCCGAAACAACCAACCAACCAACCTCTTCGATAGGAGAAATTATTTCACCCATCCATGAAACCAGTGAGTTTTCCTTGCCTTTTGGACCAGTGAATGCAGCTAGTCGTGCATTTGCAACTCAGTCGCGTAAGGTAGATGACAGCAATACAAGTTGAGGACGCTGATGAAACGATGCAGTTGCTTGAAGGTCTTTGTCTGCCCCTCTGCAGGATGGCTTCAACTTTTTCAAATCTTCTGACCACTTTGATAAGATGGTGCTGATGATGCTCTGGAGAGGCAGAGAAGACTGAAATATCATCATGATAAGCAAAGGAAAAGATTACCCCTTGTAGGTCGGAGTCAATGTACCTTTGCACTGCATTTCAAATCAAACATCATGAACCTACTCTCAAAAAGGCCAAAAGGGATGGTAATGACTACCTTTTGTATATCTGCTTCCGCCACTGGAATCTGTGTATATACCTTTGCACAATCTAAAACATTGAATACAGTCATGCCACTTAATGTTTAATTAATCCTAAAGTAGTAGTACGGGATAAAAAAGTGAAAGACAGTTCTATTCTTTAGGGCTCAATAATCACAAAGGCACCATGTGTTATTCTTTTTTGGAACCAAGTGTAGTGGAGACAACCAAGGGCCACTCAATGGTCAATCACGCCTTCATGAATCATTCTGTCAAATTCTGCTTTTGCTATGGCAAGTTGATCTGGCACCATGCACTGAGGTCAGCAGGAGACTGCTAGGCCTTCTGTACACTGTATGTGATGCACCATGTTGTGGGTCTGCCCCTGGTAGCTGAGTGGTCAGTGAGACAATGTAATCCTAAGGGCCTGGGATCGATTCCTGCCTGGGTCAGACATTTTCGCCATTCTGGGACTGGGTGTTGTGTTGTCCTAATCATCATCATTTCATCCCCATTGACACGCAAGTCGCCGAAGTGGCGTCAAATCAAAAGACTTGCACCCAATGAGCGGTCTACCAGATGGGGGGCCCTAGTCACACGACATTTACATTTTTACCATGTTTTGGGATATCTCCTTCGATGCTCCCGGGTCTTGTCAGTGCTGGGAATCTCTGCTATAAGTTAGTGTACTTGTTGCTGGTTCCTTGCACTAGTTTAGCTATGTGCTTTGTCACTTTTCAACGAAAACCTGCAGCTGTTAAACCAGTGACACCATCAACAGGCCAAGTATCTGCTATTTCAGGAAGCAGCTGATAATGTGCAAAAACATTTGCACCTATTTTGGGTTCTGATATGTCTGCAACTGAGAAATCTCACGTATAGTCACATTGTAGACCAAGGTCCAGGCTGATTCACAGTGTTCCGAATGTTGATATAGTTGAATTGTTGGTGACAGTCAAACAGAAGGGGGTGCAACTTCATGTGTAGGAACACACACAAGTCAGAACCAGTAACCAGTATTTACGAGATATTTCTGTCTGGACTTATGGTCACTGAAGAACATGTGCTAAGACTGCCCAGTGCCTACATCTGATTGCTGCTGGCATTTAGTTGTGGGCAGGGCATTGTACACTTGCTTTTTCCAGTTCCCAAATCTCATGGGATACCAGCAAATGGTGGGCTTTTCAGTACCCAACACTGAAGAAGTGATAGACAAATGTCACCTTAATACTTGCAATAATGACTCCTATCTCTGGTGCAATCACACTAAGCCAATAATTCTTCCATCTTCTTGGTCACTTAATCTACTCTGGCTGACAGCAAGTCATAGTCGGCCCATGTTACCATGTGTAACAAGCTGTTGCATGCTGCTGCCACTGTACTCACTGCCTCAAGCATTTAGTATCAGATATTTTGTCAGCTTACTCCGCTACAGCATCTAAGGGCATGCTGGTTTGTGACGCAATAATGACTTTCACCTGGTCTGGCAAGCAATTACTCCACAGCATGCACAACACAGTTCCTGTATCGACCTTGCTCCACAGGTGTTGCAAATGTTGAGAGCATATTCTGTCACCACTGTATTATTGGGTTAAGACTTGTCTGATGCGTTGTTCATGTGAAGCAGAAACCCATCATATGAGTTCCATTTCTAATTACTCATATACATCCACATAGGTAGAGTGGTAATCACATCTTTGATTTCTGCTGTGTGTTTCTGACCTAGCTGACTCACTAAGATTGTGAATCTCGTTGTATCCACTGTAATTCTGGCACAGAGAAATATCGCTTGCACCTGATCAAACAATAACACCATGTTATGCAGCCAAAAGGGTGGCAAATGTACCAAGAGTGATGAGACAGAAGACATGGGCTTTGCTGCTGCATATGTTACGATGAATGTGGGTCCTTCCTGAGATATAATGCAGCTAATTCTATCATGTCTGGGTCACAAGTGTCAGAGTGACCTTGTGTCTGCGGCTACGTGCATTCTATTAGCTGCCGATGCTACAAAGACACTCTTCATGTCAGAATCAGTAAATACTTTATTCAGTTGTGCAGGGAGTTGGTTAATACGAATAATATATCAAGGGGTTTTACATGAAAGTAGAATAGACCCAACAATTAGGCCAGTAACTCTGTAACTAATTAATAACAGAATGAAAAACTGTTCTAAAGAGTAAGCACACAAGTGTCATAGAATACAATGGCTGGCACAGAAGCACTTTCACAGTGTTACAAAATTATGCTTGAAAACTACAAAATTTGTGCTGCACTATAGCATTAATTCTGTCTGCTGTAACTGTTTCAGTTTTTATAGAGTTCCATGAAGCTTTGATCCACTCACAAACTTGAGAAATGCTAGGCCTCTTCCTCTTTCCCAGTGGCTTAGTTTAAAAATCTGTAGATGGCATCCATCTCTTCCACTCTTCCTCCATAAGTCCATTAAATGGCTGTTGATACTTACATGTAATGGTTGAAGCAAACTAGTTTGCCCTCCCGGAATTACAGCTAGCTGAGTCTTCAGTTCCTTCAGTTTATTTTTAATGTTTTTTGTTCTGTAAGAATGGAACTGATCCCTTACTAACAGAGCAGGCTTCTTCAGTGGGCCTTCATGTTGCCTAGACCAAATTTTATCTCTCCACAACCTCATGCCGTCTCCATCCATTCAGCCCTTATAGTGTAAGTGACAAATACACCTTTTGGCAGTTGTTCCTTAGCAAGTGCCTTTGTTTTAAAAATAAAAAGTAGTGGCAATTTTGTCTCATCAGCACAGTAGGATAAAACGTTTGTGTAATGAGTCTTGTCATGTGCTAAAATTTTAACAATAACAGTTTTTGTGCCCTTGTGTCCACTCTTTTGTTAGAAAGCTCATCAAAGATAAGTGTGGGGTCTCATCCATATTTCCAATTTGTGAAAGTTCAAACTTTTTTCTTTTCTTTGTGTTGATGATAAATTAGTGAAATTCAACAATTTGTTCTTAGCTTTTATCTTCTGTGGTATTTTTGTCTTGGTCTGCATACAAAGCCAATGCCTCTTCATAGGTCTTGAACACCATTGTGTTGATCCAGTAAAGTCAGTGATCGCTTTGCTAGTGTATACTGCTTTTTCTTGATGAATGGTTATTTTTGTAGAAACTGAGACTCTCATTTGCCTGTTCTCTAAAATCCAAGTATTGAGTTCTGCTTCAAGTTTTGCTATTTAACAGTTACACTTCTCAGATTATATGTACTGTGAAGTGCTTTCTTTAAAACCTCTTCCCGAATCTGCCAAGTTTTTATCACTTTTTCAGTTGGAAGGGACCAAAAATACCTTTCTGCAGTCCTGTTTCCATGGTATTTAGCATATGCAGTCACTTGCAGCTTAAATGCAGTAGTGTAGCAGTGCTGTTTTTCAGCCGTATGTTACAACAAGTGCTAGTCAAAGTTGTGGCGTGGGTGCACCTGACACCACTTGTTATGACATCGGCACCACTTGTTAGCAGCAGACATAGTGGCTGTGCCAAAGACTGAGACAGCGTGGAGTTTTACAATTATTTATTGAACTTTCTTTACAATTTCTCCCTTGTCCTGGCTGCTGCTGTGTAGATTCTGATCGCACTCAGGAGCCTCAGGCCACCAGTGCTCCACTGAAGCCAGGATGCCATGTGGTTGAGATGAACTTGTCGCCGCTCAGTGCCCCAGTACGGGCATGCCCACGGAGCCGTGAGGTCAGCTGCCGACGCCTGCTGCACCGGCGGCTGGGAAGCCATCAGTCACGAGGTCCCGTCATGGACGTACCACGCAACGCGGGGCTGGGTTGCCGTGAAGTCCGGGCGTCAGTCCCCGGGGCGGCATCTGTGACTAAGACCGCGGTGCGGCCGGTCCTGCTGGAAGTTCTCGCTGTAGTTAGTCAGCAATGGTGCCGACCGGGCTAACCTCCAGAGCTGAAGCTGACATCTGGCGGCAAACAGATGACTCCTCAGACTCCATCCAACAACCTCTGAAATGTTGCTGGAGTGTTTTATACTCGAAGTGACCACAATGTGTCGTAAATGCTGTTTTTGGCCTCTCCCCCGGACATACTTCAATCTGGTGATAACCATTTCGAAAATCCATAGTGGAGAAAAATTTACACTGTCCTAGGTTGTCTAACATTTCTGTGATATTCGGAATCGAATATACGTCCGCCACTGTCCGTTCATTCAAATGTCTGTAATCGCAACAAAAGCGAAATTTTTTTGACCCGTCCGGTGTCTTCTTCGGAACTAGGACCACGCTACTAGACCAAGGACTATTACTGTGCTGGATTATCCCATCTTCCAGTTGTTGCTCTATTACTGGTTGTAATTGTTTCGGTAGTCTGTATGGCTTACGATACACCAGAGTGTGATTCCCTGTCGGAATACAATCCTGTGTTATCGGTGTAGCAGGTAACGTACCCTGTGCTTCAAACAATGCTTTATACTTTAGTAATAATGCTTCCATACCTGAACGATCATTTCCTCTCAAATGATTTACCTTGTCACGAAGTGCAGACATGCTGATGGTTTGCTTTACATCATAGTCTAGCCTCGAACTATCGATGTCCTCTTCATCCATTAACTCTACTGTGGCTATTACCAATCCCTTCGGCAGATCGAAGTTATCTAAACTCTCCGGAACCATAAACTGCCCATTTATGTCCGTTACCTGTGATACACTCATACGAATAAAGCAATGCTTTTCGTCTAAAAGCTCATTACTCGGTAGTGGCTCTACCAAGATTAACCCCTGCTGTGTTACATCGAAATCCACCGGTACCCAGATCAACTTCCCTGTACCTGTTCGTACTTTCTCACGCGAAATCACCTTTAATGCACTTGTATGCAGTTTAGTTGGTATCACCTTAGCTATCAGTGCACCTTGCGATTCTGAAACATTTGCAATGGCTGTACCCATTGAGAACAAGTTTCCATCAAGTTCCAGCGTACATTGCGAAAGGTCAATTTTGGGGTTATGTTTAATCAGAAAGTCCAACCCAAGTATCGCTGAAAATCCCTGTCCCATAGTTGACAACACCTCCATTTGCTCCCAGAACCACATGTTCCCTATCTTAAACTTGAGCTGTGCTGTCCCTAGTACATCTAATTTTTTATCACCTATTACGTGCAATCTGTGTCTCGGAGCTTCCAATCCTTTCTTGCCCACGAGGTCCACACTGACATCTGATACATGCACTCCAGTATCCACTAAAACTCTTCGCCACTTATCTTTTGTCCAAACCATCAAACTACAATCTGCTTCTTCGTGCACTCTCTGAGTACCCATTTTAACTGGGAATGCCTCCCGACGGCAGGAACACTCCCTTTTTTGTTTAACAGTTTTTTACCTGTTGTATCACTAACCCGTTTCTTGGCTTTACACTGCCATGCCTTATGCCCTATTTTCTGACAATTGAAACACTGCGGTTCCTGACATTGTCCCTTAAAATGACCTTGCTTCCCACAACGGGAACACTCTTTGGAAGACGAAAAAATTTTCTTGTCATTGCAACTTCTAGTGTTGCTATCCACTTCCTGCAAATGTGTAGCTACGCGCAATGCTGCTGCTAAGTCACTTGGATTTTCCATCCGTATCCGGCGTGAAAAATCTGGCGAGACCCCTCGCAAAAATGTGTCTAAAGCTCTAGTCTCTGCTTCTTTCACTAGAACTTCATTTGCACTCACATCTTGCGTTAACGTGTGTGCATTCATCCTCCTAATTCTGTCAGAAAGTTCTTCTACAGTTTAACCCGGTTTTTGCATCATCCTCCCCAATTTTTCTCTAAAAAATCTGGCACTGTTTTGTTTCCTAAACCTTTGCAATAATCCCTCAGCCAACTCTGTGAACGTAGTAGCATCCTTTAACCCTTTGTGGTATGCCACATAAGTCTTTGTGTCACGTACTAACCGTAACCTCGCCATTTTTAAACACATTTCATCCGACCAGCCACACAATCTAGCCGTACTACGAACATCACCAATGAAAACATTCACATCCTCCGATGTTTTACCCAAGAAGGAAGGTATCAAATTAGCTGCTGAACAATCTGCCACATCGGAAAAGATAGTACCCTTGCATTCTACACTATCGCTTCCCGAGCCTGATTGAGTATTTTGCAACAAATGTTGCTCCATCCACTGCATATGCTGCTTTTGCAACTTATTTTCTTCAATCAGTTTCTTAACTTGCTCTGTCAATGAAACTACGGCGTCACTTGTCCCAGTTGCACGTGTGTCTAGCATTTTCAGTGTGATATACTCACCTAACAAAAATAAAATTGTATTATCCAGACGCAAGTTAATTCCTGGCACATCTAATCGCAAACCATCTAGACTTACCACATTGCCCCGTTACATGACCATAGAAGCCACACACATCACAAATGCTTGGTACAAATTCATCGCACGGAGCGACATGACCTGTTAATCCACACGCTACACGTTTAGATGGTACTAAGTTAACGTGACTATCATTCCCACGAAACTGCGATAAGTCTACAGGGCTGCTAGGCCTTTCAAATGACACTCTCACATCCCTTAACCTTACCCTTGACATGTCTAGCTACACAGAAAACATAGAGAGAAGGCAGTTGCTGGACTCACCCTATTCGGTGTTCCTTGGTTGCTCCGCACGGTGCTAGTCAAAGTTGGGGCGTGGGTGCACCTGACACCACTTGTTATGACTTCTGCACCACTTGTTAGCAGCAGACACAGTGGCTGCGCCAGAGACTGAGACGGCATGGAGTTTTACAATTAGATATTGAACTTTCTTTACAATTTCTCCATCGTCTCCGATAATGCACGCAATGCACCGCTGATCACACTCGGGAGCATCAGGCCACCAGTGCTCTGCTGAAGCCAGGATGCCCTGTGGTTGAGATGAACTCGCCGCCACTTGGCACCCCAGTACGGGCACGCCCACTGAGCTGCGTCACCGTGAGGTCAGCTGCCGACGCCTGCTGCACCAGCGGCTGGGAAGCCATCAGTCGCGATGTCCGTCATGGACGGACCATGCACCGTGGGGCCAGGTTTCCGTGAAGTCCAGGCGTCAGTCCTCGGCAGTGCCTGTGACCAAGACTGTGGTGCGGCCGATCCTGCTGGAAGTTCTTTCTGTAGTTACTCAGCAATGGTGCCGACCGAATTCGGGCCAAGCTACAGAGCTGAAGTTGACATCTGGTGGCAAACAGATGACTCCTGCAAGCTGGAACAGACTTCCGGAATCATCACCTATGAAGATTGAACATTCGGACACGGACCACATCCGACCTCAGGTCCGAATTGCTTCCTAATGGCTTCTGTCTGCACTCCACTATTTATATCCGGCAGGAGGATGTTTTTTACCCTCGGTGGTAGCTTTTTGTTATTACTCCCACAGTATATTGCAGCGTAACTTAGCGTGCTGGCCTCACTTCCCTTATACTCAGCACTCTCCAGGCTTCGCTCGGCACTCAGTCTGTGTGCGTCCTTGTGCCAGTCTGTTGGTAGACTGCTGCTGTCAGCAAGGCTGTCTGTGCCTGCCTGCTTTGCGACGCCCCGGTCGCCAGTGTGCCTCTGTTTTGCCGTTCTCCACTGCGTGAAGAAACGCTTACTACACGTGGCTGCAACACATAGTTTGCAAATGAAATCACAATATAGATACAACACAATGGATCTCCGCACTGCACACAACAATGACTGAAGCTTGAGTGAACAATATAAAAATCATTGACGATGGTGCATGTGCATCCACTGAACTCTATACAACTGGAATGATCAGAATTCATAACGAAGATTAAGCTGAAACAAAGCAATTTTTAAGAAATGGAGCTTACAAGTACCTACCTAAACTTGCTATTGGCATATAAGATGCAGCCAATTTACAGGCTTATTTTCAAAGTAAGAAAAGTGTGTCTTATATGGCGGAAAAGACAGTATTTCAACTTGTGACATTATTGCTACAAGTAAGTCATCATGTCAAGTTTAAATTATTTATCAAATGTTATGTAAACTGCTGGTTCAGGTAGACGTGACTGGTGATAAACTGATTCAAACAAAGTAAACTCTTGATAGGATACAGACAGGACAAATCAATATACAATGGAATGTGAGCTTGCAGTCGCTACATCTTTACAGGAAATAGGTATTGCCATTAAGTGGCATTTTCATGATTGCAGTACAGTGTCCATGACATAAAAGTTATTATTTAGTAAAACTTTTTTCTAAAAAATAATTTGTAGTGTTTGTTTCTCTGTTTTGGTCTAGGAAATTTCAGTTGTCAGGTTTTGTTTAACCGAAGCTTCCACAGATTGTTGTAGTTATAGTATCCCAAGTATCTCACCTACCAGATATTCACATTTCAGTTCGTCATCATCAACATCATTGTCATTGGGCAGTACATCATCTTCTGAAGACTGTGTTGACTTGCTTTATAACAAAACATTCTCTCTTTAAAAATGACGGTGGCCACTGTGCCAAGAACAATCCCAATACTGCTATTACGTGACCAGTAATATACGCAAAACCATTGGAAGACTCAGTACTTACATTAAATTATCACCAGTAAGCAACAGTACTTTTATTATGGAGAATAAAAATTAAAAAGAATTTTACAAGTACTTTCTTCTCTACTGTCAATAGCAAAAATGAAATATTATAGTAATATGAGAAACATATTTGTCGTTCAACCATTGCTACAAACAGCCATCTTGTCACACCAGGTAACATTGTTGTATTCATTGTCTCAGCATTGGTGCAATCTGCTGAATTATTCTTTTATATTCATATATCATAAGCAGTAAATAACAGTTTAGGAATGGAATTACTTTTCTTTATTTTGTTGTAAAAGTGGTTCAAACTAGGTTTAAAAATGTTATATTATGCGACACATAATGCAGTCAAGAATGTATCACAATTTTTTTCGTTTTCACGAAACAGTGATTCTCATGATAAAAATTAAAGTGACTATGACCATTTCTCACTTCTGCAGCTGTTCACTGAAAATGTACTTTCTGTTCTTGAAGGATCTTATGTTATGATATAAATGATGATGACTGTGAAGAAATATTTGAAGTTGTTATAATGTGAACAATTATATCTTCTATGATTCCTTTTTCTACTGAAAATGGTTCCAATGGTAGTTTAGCTGAAGCGGTTGATGGCTCCACATAAAGAGTTGGCATTAGTGCAGAAAAGTTTGATCACCCAAAGTGCAAGAAAGGAGATTTCCTCTTAGTGAATCATTTGTTTGTGTTACTGTCACAACTCCTTCTCAGATGAGTCATTTAGAATACTGTGTTTCAGAATTCTGATTATGGATGGTATAATTCTCAGTCTGAAAGATCAGTCAAATTGGTGCAGTGTAATAAAGTCAGCAAAAGCAGTGAACACTACAAGTCAGAACCAGAACAAATGTTAGACATATACCTGATGACGGAGCTTGCTCAAGTGCCTTGCTTGCACTGCTGTTGGGTGATGTAACCTTTGCTTTGTGGTGATATGGCATGAAATCAATTTAGAAACTTATTAGGCATCCTCTGGTTCAAAAATTATGTTTTGGAAACAGATGAAACAAAAGCTAATTATATGCTTTGGAAAATTCAACCAGGCTGAATCAATTCAGAAACTGAAAATTTATCAAAACAAATGTATAAAACAGTATTAAAAATGTATGGCTGAACAGGAGCTTCTGGGTACTTATAGTTCCTTGATATTTTCTGAGCTGCAGGTAATATACTCCTTTTCTATCTCAAAACTGAAAAGAAGGAAGCACATTTTTGCAGTAAAAGTTATCACGTAAATTTCATTCAATCAAAGTAGTACAAACAAATCTGACCAGATATTCTATAGTCTGTTGTCTGATGTGACACTGTCTCACATTAAAATTTTGAGGTTGGATAATACTGAGTGTTGTAGACTAAAATAGTAATTTTAAAAAATCAATCATTTTGTAACTTGGGCAGTATCTCAACAACTGCTGCTTTGATTGAGTTTGTGAACAGCAGTATATTGCCTTACCTTACGACCCGATGACTGCTTTATGGTGTACCTGTATCTCTATTCATCCTTCCTCTAATTTCAACAATGAATTTCTGTTTGCTCTAAGAATGTTAACTGGTATCCTTTTCAGTAGTATGACACAGCTGCTACAGACAGTATTGGTTAGTTAAAATCACAATGATTGTTTTTTCCTGCTGGGATAAAGTAATTCAAATAGCTTTAAATTTAAAATGTTTGCTGACAGGTGGTCTTTTCATCCTGTAACCATTGTTTTTTCCCTCAAACTGTACACATTTGTCTTTCAGCATCTGAGCGTTTGCCATTTTTCCTGGCTGTGCTTTAATTTTTAATCTGTTCTCTTGACTTGCTTTGACATGCAACTTTATTAGAAAGGCTAAGTGCAAAATTTAAATTAATTTTTGCTAAATTTTACACACACCACTGCAAAAATTACACAGTAATCCTATAGGATGACACACCCCATGTGATAGTTGTACAACTCAAAAAATATCACCAAATCAACCACTGTTCTAATGCAGACTGAAACTCACGATATACTATGAAGGAATGATGTGTGTCACCATCACCTCTTTGAGAACAGTGATGCAGGTAGGTATCAGACATGTTAGCTTCCAAGATTTGCAGCACAAACATGCACTTTGCTGACTTCTTCTGGTATCATGTTCAACCATGCCTTAATAATCTTGTAAAGTGTTTTAGCCCACAGCCAAACAGGCCTGGGAAGGGGAGGCTGGTTGAGATAATTAGTGAAATTGTATTGGGTGGGTGTGTGTTTGGTCACATGTGGTCAAATACCTGTTGTCACTGGTTGGAGGATTATGGCATTCTGTAGAATAAACCCAGAGAACAGATGTCTCTACTTAAAAAATGTCTCCATTAGTGTACAAACTTTTCCAGTCAGTACATGAAAGATAAGATAACATAGCAGAAAAATTTGCTTATTTGAATCAGGAAGAAGCCACAGTGGCAAGTAATGCTGGAATTCATACAGAGATAACTATCTTTTATCAAAAGATTCAGCCAACAAAAAATAAAATGTAATGGAAGATCCAGGTTGGAATACCAGCAACATTATGAAAAGGATAGATTGCTACTCACAACGAAAAGACTATTGCACGTTGAGCTTTATGCAAAAGATTTATTCAGAAAACAAAATCCAGACACATTCAAACAAGTAAGAAAACCTCATGTACACATGACTGCTATCTCTGGCCACTCCAGCCAGAACACAACTGCGTCAAATGGAAGGAATAATCGGGACTTGGGTGAAGAAATGTTCACATTAAATCCTGGCAGAGAATGCAGGGACCAGATGCTAGCAGGACAAGGCTGCGAAAGCAGCATCTGGAGGCTATGGGAAAGGGAGATGGTGGGATTGGAAGGAAACAGGAGAGGGGCAGAGAAGGAAAAGACCAGCAGGTGTACTGGCAGACAACCACACAGAGAGGGTGAGGGGGATGTGATATAGAAGGAGGTGATAGGACGGAGGAATGTGGAAACCGTTGGGTAGGGGATTTGGGGACATTAGGTTACCATAAGTTGAGCCAGAGACATTTTGGGGGTGCAGAAGGTGTTGGACATATAACTCCCCGCAGTTCAGAAAAGCTAGTGGTGAAGGGGAAGGTTCAGATTGTCTGGGCTGAGGAGCAGCCATTGGAATCAAGCATGTTACATTGAACTCCATGCTGTGTCTTGGCAAGAGGTTGGTGGTGGCCATTCATCCTGGTGGACAGCCAGTTGGTAGTCATACCAGTATAAAAAGATGTACAAAGATGGCAGCAGAGCAGGTATATGACATGGATGCCTTCAAAGGTGGCCCCACATCTGATTGGTTGGGATAAGCCTATGACAGTACTGGAATAGCAAGTGCTGGGTGGGTAGACTGGACAGCTCTTGCACCTGGATCTTCCTCAGGGATATGATCACTGTGGCAAGGTGGAGTTGATAGTGGAATGGGGATGGACAAGGATATGGAGGAGGTTGGGTAGGTGATGGAACTCCACTTAAGGAGGTGGGGGAATGATCTTGGGTGGAATGTTCCTCATTTCAGGGCAAGATGATAGATAACCAAAGCCCTGATGTATGTGGTTCAGTTGTTCCAATCCAGGGTGGTACTGGATGTCAAAGGGGATGCTCATTTGTTGCTGATTCTTGGGGGTTGTGGGAGGATTGAGGGTGTGTGGGTGTATGGCATGGGGAATCTGTGGACCAGGTCAGGGGGATGGTGCCTGTCCATGAAGGGCTTTGTGAGATCTTCAGCTTACTGTGCAAGAGAGTTCTTTTCACTGCTAATATGACCTCTGTGGGTGGCCAGGCTGTAACGGAGGGAGTTTTTGGTGTGGAATGGACGGCAGCTGTCAGTATGCAGGTACTGTTGGTGATTGCTGGGTTTAATGTGAACAGAGGTGTGGATGGAGCTATCAGAGAACAGGCAGTTAATGCCCAGGAAGATGGCACTCTGGGTTGAGGAGATCCAGATGAAGTAGATGGGACAGATTGTGTTGAGGTTGTGACGGAATGACGATAGTGCGTCTTGGCCCAGAGTCCATATCATGAAGATATAATCAATGAACCAGAACTAGAACCGGATTTTGGGAGGCTAGGAAGGTTTTGTCTCGATGGCCCATAAATACGTTTGCATAGGAGGGTGCCATGCAGGTGCCCATGGCTGTGCCGCAGATTTGTATGTATATCTTCTCTTCAAAGGCAAAGTAGTTGTGTTTTATGATAAAATTATTAAGATGTATGATGAATGAGGTAGATTTGGAGTCTGAAGGACATTTGGAGAGGTAGTGTTCAATAGTGGCAAGGCCTTGGGCATAAATGATGTTAGTTTATAGGAAAGTCGCATCAACAGTGACGAGTAGGGGTCCAGGAGGTAATGGCTGGTGATAGTGTAGATATGGTGAAGGAAGTGATTGGTATCCTTGGCATGGGAGACTAGATTTCAGGTAATTTGTTGGAGATTTGGTCAATGAGAGCCGATTTTTTTTTTTCCCCCTCCCACTGGGAATGCAGTAATCAGCTACAGTGGTCTGGCAGAATTTAGTCAACTAATTGGCAGAAGCCTTTTACCATGAAGTCACTGCAATTTGTAACAACAGTGGTAGAATCTTTGTCCGTAGTTAGGATGATTAGGTTTGCACCTGTTTTGAGTAAGGATGGTATTGCCAAATTGGAGGTAGGGAATTCATGGAAGGTGACTAGTGGTTAGGTGGGAGGGGGTGAGGATCATGGTCGGATAGTGGTAAGAACTGGGAGAGACAGGGTTCAGTGTTGGGTTTGGTTGGAGGGATTGATGGCAAAGAGGTGTTTTCAATGCAGAGATTGAGTGAAGGAGAATAGGTCTATGACAAGTGTGGAATAGTTAAATTTGGAGTAGTGCTGAGGGAGGGACCTTTGCATAGGATTGAAGCTTCTGTGGACCTGTGTATTTCAGTGGAAAGGTCAACAACAATGATCCGAGATTGTTTTATCTCTGGATTTAGTGGAGTTTTGGGAGATGTGACAAGTTGAAAAGGTCAGCTAGGCAGGGTCTGGGTTGATGAGCAGGAACACTGTGGGTAGGATAGGGGTTGATAGTGGTGCCCCAAGGTGGCAGTAGGATTTCAGAATGTCGGATAACTTATGGAGGTGAATGCTCAATCACATATTGGAGAGCAAGGGATTCAGTTTCAGAGATGTAGTGTATGTAGTAGGGATTGCACAGTAGCAATATTTTGCAGAAGGAGCAGAGGAGGCTCTGGGATGCCTGTGCCATGAAGATGTATTTTTGAAGTACCAGGTTTATGAGGGACAGGGACTGGCAGAATTTAAAAAGGTGAAGGTTATTGTGAAAGGAACGGTAGGATACAGAGAAAAGGATATTTATGGTTGAGCCATAGGTGGGGATTCCATGACACAGCATCACTTAAGGAGCAGGATGTGGGATTGGGTTTTAGCCAGGGAAAGGAATACTTTTCTGAACTGGTGCAGGAAGGTGTAAATGGGGGACATTGTGCCAGGGATGGAATTCGGGAAACAGAAAATGACACAGGAAATGGGCAACTGAAAGTGTAATGTAGCTGTGAAGGCAGCTGAATAAGAGAAAAATATGTCAAAAAATATGTACAGACACACAAAAATATGCCAAATACATAAAAATATGCAGAAATTGTTAAAAATACACAAGGATGTAAAATATATAGAAATACATAGAAACACACACAAATATACAAGGTGTTTCAAAAATGACCGGTATATTTGAAACGGCAATAAAAACTAAACGAGCAGCGATAGAAATACACCGTTTGTTGCAATATGCTTGGGACAACAGTACATTTTCAGGCAGACAAACGTTCGAAATTACAGTAGTTACAATTTTCGACAACAGATGGCGTTGCAAGTGATGTGAAAGATATAGAAGACAACGCAGTCTGTGGGTGCGCCATTCTGTACGTCGTCTTTCTGCTGTAAGTGTGTGCTGTTCACAACATGCAAGTGTGCTGTAGACAACATGGTTTATTCCTTAGAACAGAGGATTTTTCTGGTGTTGGAATTCCACCGCCTAGAACACAGTGTTGTAGCAACAAGACGAAGTTTTCAACGGAGGTTTAATGTAACCAAAGGACCGAAAAGCGATACAATAAAGGATCTGTTTGAAAAATTTCAGCAGACTGGGAACGTGACGGATGAACGTGCTGGAAAGGTAGGGCGACCGCGTACGGCAACCACAGAGGGCAACGCGCAGCTAGTGCAGCAGGTGATCCAACAGCGGCCTCGGGTTTCCATTCGCCGTGTTGCAGCTGCGGTCCAAATGACGCCAATGTCCACGTATCGTCTCATGCGCCAGAGTTTACACCTCTATCCATACAAAATTCAAACGCGGCAACCCCTCAGCGCCGCTACCATTGCTGCATGAGAGACATTCGCTAACGATATAGTGCACAGGATTGATGACGGCGATATGCATGTGGGCAGCATTTGGTTTACTGACGAAGCTTATTTTTATCTGGACGGCTTCGTCAATAAACAGAACTGGCGCATATGGGGAACCGAAAAGCCCCATGTTGCAGTCCCATCGTCCCTGCATCCTCAAAAAGTACTGGTCTGGGCCGCCATTTCTTCCAAAGGAATCATTGGCCCATTTTTCAGATCCGAAACGATTACTGCATCACGCTATGTGGACATTCTTTGCTAATTTGTGGCGGTACAAACTGCCTTAGACGACACTGCGAACACCTCGTGGTTTATGCAAGATGGTGCCCGGCCACATCGCACGGCCGACGTATTTAATTTCCTGAATGAATATTTCGATGATCGTGTGATTGCTTTGGGCTATCCGAAACATACAGGAGGCGGCTTGGATTGGCCTCCCTATTCGCCAGACATGAACCCCTGTGACTTCTTTCTGTGGGGACACTTGAAAGACCAGGTGTATCGCCAGAATCCAGAAACAATTGAACAGCTGAAGCAGTACATCTCATCTGCATGTGAAGCCATTCCGCCAGACACGTTGTCAAAGGTTTCGGGTAATTTCATTCAGAGACTACGCCATATTATTGCTACGCATGGTGGATATATGGAAAATATCGTACTATAGAGTTTCCCAGACTGCAGCGCCATCTGTTGTTGAAAATTGTAACTACTGTAATTTCGAAAGTTTGTCTGCCTGAAAATGTACTGTTGTCCCAAGCATATTGCAACAAACAGTGTATTCCTATCGCTGTTCGTTTTGTTTTTATTGCCGTTTCAGATATACCGGTCATTTTTGAAACACCCTGTATAAAATACGTACAAAAACATGACAAAAGGGATGGAACAGATGAATTATGGGAGTGCGATGGGGTTGAGATAAGGGAAGAGAGACAGCAGGAGAGTGAGTTGGTTAGGTCGAGGTTCACAAGTTCATGTGCCTCAGGTAGGTGCAGAAACTCACATGAGAAAAATATAAGACTATGATGGAGGAAATGGTATCAATAGGAATAATTATAATTATTGATGGAAAGAATTTGGTGCATTAGCTGCTGCACAAAAATCTGCACGGTCACGTAGCCACGTGATGTGAACAGACAGGAATGTTGATACAGTGTGGCTCGAAGGCCAGAGTAAGTGCATGTGCACTCTGGAAGGTGATGAAAAAACACGGGGAAGCAGAGAAAGAACAGAAACTGAATGGAGTAATGCTTTAGACAGACAGTAGAAAAAAAGAAAAACAACACTTGGTTGTGGCTGAAAAAAGGTAAATAAGATGTTAACATAAGTAAGCACACCTCATACACACATGACCGCTACTGCCCACCACTTGGGCCAGAATGGTTGTGTGTCAAATGGAAGCAGAAATCTGGAGTGGGCTGGAGCAAGAGGAGGAATACAGGTGGAAGAAGAGATGTAAGCACAGCCTGGTGGAGAGTGCAGAGACTAGATGGTAGCAGGACAGGGCTGCCAGGTGCAGCTTTGTGAAGCTTTGTGGGAGGGAGGGAGGCAGGGCATTGAGCAGTAAAGGAGACGAGGAGAGAAGGGGAAAATACTGGTGGGCACATTGGCAGAGAGTGGTGAACAATGAAGGTGAGAGGACATGAAATGGGAGTTGGTGATAGGACAGAGGGGGTAGAAACTATTGGGTGGAGGATGTGAGGACAGTAGGTTATAGTGGATTGAGGCCAGGACAATTTTGGGAGCAGAGAAAGTGTCATAAGGTTAACCACCATCTGCACAGTTCAGAAAAGATGATGGTGGAGTGGAAGATCAAGATCGCCTCGGTTGTGAAGCAGTCATTATTGCTCCTCAATGCCAGTCTTGATTGCTGCCTAAGCCATGAATGACCTGCCTCCCCCCCCCCCCCCCCCTCCAGAGACCTAACCATATATATTTCTTCCCCTCAATCCCACTCCTCCTTTCACAATGACCTCCACCTTTTCAGATTCTGCCAGTCCCTGTCCTTTCAAAGCCTGGTACTGCAAATCTCAGTGGCACAGGCACTGCTTCTGCAAAATACCGCTACTGTGCAATCCCTACAACATACATCACATCTCTAACATTGAAGCCCTTGCACCCCATCATCTGGAAGACCATTCTGGACACCACCTCCATAAGTTACACAGCCAGCTGAATCCTACTACCACCTTGGGGCACCACTACCCAACCCCTGTCCTATCCACAGTTCCCTCCTCAGCAACCTCTCATAGAACCTATAACCTGCCTAACGTACCTTTTCAACTTATCACATCCCCCAAAATTGCCTGTCAACACTCCACTAAATCCACAGCCTAAATAATCCCATAACACAGATGTTAATCTTTCCATCAAAATCCACAGCCTCATAGAAGTTTCAGCCCTATCCAGAGGCCTCACTTTCAGTCCTGCACCCAAATTTGACCATGTTGGACTTGTCAAAGACCTGCTCTCCTTCTCCCAATCATTGCAGTGGAGACACTTCTTTGCCACTAATGCCTGTAACCAAAGCCAACCTAATCCCAACACTGACTCCTGCCTCCCACAGTTCATATCACCATCCAACCATGACCCCCCCCCCCCCCTCTCCCCCACCTAATGACCCACTGGTCATCTTACAGGAATTCCTTACAGATGTTGACCTAATCATCTTACACGCAGACAAACATTGTACCACTGTTGTTATGAGCCGCAATGACTACCTGGCACAAGGCCTCTGCCAAGTGTCTTTCTCTTCCACCTACAAATTATCCCAGTGTGTTCCCATTACAGAAGTCCAACATAACCACGAATCCCTGCTGAAAGCCTTAGGCCCTTCGCAGAACTTCTCACCTGAATCCACTGCCCTCCTCACTCCTATCACACCCGCACACCCACCTTCTACTGTTCCCAAAAATCTGAAAACCCAACAATTCTGGTAGTCCCATTGTAGCTGGTTATTAGGCTCCCACTGAAAGAATGTCATCCCTCATTGCCTGACACCTCCAACCAGTTTCCCGAAATCTAGGCTCCTACACGACAGATACCAACGACTTCCTTCACTGACTCTCCATCGTCCCCAACCCTTAACCTCCTGGATCCCTAATCATCACCAACATCCCTCATGCCAACTGTCTTTCTGCTATTGAACATTACCTCTCCTAACATCCTTCAGACTCCAAATCTCCTAATTCATTCCTCATAAACCTCACTAACTTTTTCCTATCACTTAAATACTTCTCCTTTCAAGGGAAGGTATGCAAACAAATCCATGGCACAGCCATAGGCACTCACATGGCACCTTCCTAGGCCAAACTGTTAATGGGCCACCTATGGGAAACCTTCATAGTGGTCCAAACCTCAAATTCCTGGTATAGTTCAGGTTCACTGACTATATATTCATGATCTGGCCTCAGGGCGAAGACAACCTATCCTCATCCCTTCACCACCTCTCAACGCCTTGTCTCCCATTTGCTTCATCTAGTCATACACAACCCAGCATGCCACCTTCCTGGATATTGGCTCCTTCTCTCTGGTGGCTCTGTCCACATTAAACCCACCAACCATCAACAGTACCTGCCTTTCTGCAGCTACTATCACATCAATATGAAAAAATCTTTGCAAACATCAGAAGCTTCTCAAAATATATCTTTTTCATGTCACTTGAAAACCACAATCAAGTCTAAATCCTTGGGATGAGTTGTCAATAAAGTATGACAACTTAGTGCGTAAGCACGTCTGTTACTGACACCAACATACGGCCAGAACAGAACTCTTGGACATGGGGTGCATCTCTTTGTGTACTCTTTACAATGATGATCACTGAAGGAAGCCCCTCCTGTTGAAGCTTCACCACTGTTGAATGGGTCTTCAGTTTCCCTGAACATCACTGTGCCTCTGGAATATAGTAGGGCTTCATATGGACGACATCGACAAAGGGTCTGTGCTTTTAGTCTTCTTGATGAGGGATATTAATCCTCAACTTCATATGTAAGTCCAACAAGTGAAGTAGGATACAATATGGCCCAATGTAGCACTTTAGTAACTTTTCCAATTGTCCCACTTTCCACACTGGTGTAAAAATCCATGCAAGGTCTTCCTGGGCTGTATATCATTGGCTGGTGCTTGGCATTAAAGTAGTCTTGGTCTTTCTTCTTACTGTTCAAGGTCTGTGTGTGAGCTATCTGACTTGTTCTTCAGTCATGGTGATGAACAGCTTCATGTAGTTGTCCTGAGTATTATCCGGTTGAAATGAGAACAATGTATCCATCGTTGTTTCGACCTTGTCTCTGTGGAGCAGCAAGAACAGTGTGAAGGCAGTAATGCTTCACTTTGCTGTGCTCAAGGACAATAAATAATAAGGTTGGGCAGGGAGCACTCTGCTTTGCCATTGGCCAACTTTGTGACATCAGCGTGGAAGCGGGCACTCAGGAGCAGATGACATGGCATGCATCAAGTTTTTGGCAAAAGATTTTGTTCATATCGCAGTTCATATGTCTAAACTGCTACAACATTGCTAAAATGATACAGTTAAAACTGATGAGTTATACTCTATCATAGCTTATGCCTTACACATCGGTAAAATATCTGATCACAATTACACCAACACATACTTGAAATGTGAAGTGTTGGCTCAAATAAATCAGAAACTATTAATTTAATCACAATGAAATAAATTTACATAAGAGCATAATTGCTGTAAATTATAATTATATAAATAAAAAACAAGTTTACTTACCAGTTATCTTCTGCAGCAAAGCTGCCAAGCAGTGTTGTAAATATGCAAAAACATTCATAACATAAGTCTTGTAATGCCATGAAAAAACTTGGGAGATGTTTACAAACACAATATCACATGCAACTACACTATACATACAATGGTTCTGTTAAAAATGTATGTACCAATATACACCACTTTTATGTACAGAACAGTTAGACTATGTTGTTGTTGTGGTCTTCAGTCCAAAGACTAGTTTGATGCAGCTCTCCGTGCTACTCTGTCCTGTACAAGCCTTTTCATCTCTTCGTAACTACTGCAACCTACATCCTTCTGAATCTGCTGACTGTATTCATCTCTTGGTCTCTCAGTCCAGCACACAGTTTTAATCTGCCAGGAAGTTTCATATCAGTGCACACGCCACTGCAGACCGAAATTTTTCATTCGGGAATGTTTGTCTTTCTCAACTTATCTTCTAAGGTAGGTCGTAGGGTCAGTAGTGCCTCGCATGTTTCTACATTTTGACGGAATCCAAGCTGATCTTCCCTGAGGTTGCATTCTACCAGTTTTTCCATTAGTGTGTAAGGGATTTGTTTGTATTTTGCAACATTGACTTATTAAACTGATAATTCAGTAAATTTTACACCTGTCAGCACCTGCTTCCTTTGGAATTGGAATTATTATGTTTGTCTTGAAATCTGAGGATGTTTCGCCTGTCTCACACATCCTGCTCACCAGATGGAAGAATTTTGTCATGGTTGGCTCTCCAATGGCTTCCAGTAGTTCTAACAGAATGTTGTCTATTGCTGGGTCCTTGTTTCAACTTGGGTCTTTCAGTGCTCTCAAATTCTTCACACAGTATCATATCTCCCATCTCATTTTCATCTATGTCCTCTTCCAGTTCCATAATGTTGCCCTCAGGTACATCACTCTTGTATAGACCCTCTATATACTCCTTCCACCTTTCTGCTTTCTCTTCTTTGTTTAGGACTGTTTTCCATCTGAGCTCTTGATATTCATATAGGTGGTTCTCTTTTCTCCAAAGGTCTCTTTAATTTTCCTGTAGGTGGCATCTATCATACACCTAGTGATATGCTCTTCTACATCCTTACATTTGTCCTTGTCGAACTAATTTTTAAGATGTTTGTATTCCTTTTCACCTGCTTCATTTACTGCATTTCTATATTTTCTCCTTTCATTGATTAAATCCAATATCTCTTGTGTTACCAAAAGGTTTCTACTAGTCCTTGTCTTTTTACCTACTTGATCCTCTGCTCCCTTCACTATTTCATCTTTCAGAGCTACCCATTCTTCTTCCACTGTATCTCTTTCCCCCGTTCTTGTCAGTCGTTCCCTAATGCTTTCTCTGAAACTCTCCACAACCTCTGGCTCTTTTAGTTTATCCAGTTCCTATCTCCTTAGATTCCTACATTCTTGCAGCTTCTTCAGTTTTAACCTACAGTTCATAACCAATAAATTGTGGTCAGAGTCTACATCTGCCCCTGGAAAAGTCTTACAATTTAAAATTTGGTTCCTAAATCTCTGTCTTACCATTACATAATCAATCTGAAACCTTTCAGTATCCCTTCCATGTATACAGCCTTCTTTCATGATTCTTAAACCAAGTGTTAGCTATGATTAAGTTATGCTCTGTGCCAAGATCTACCAGGCAGCTCCCCTTTCATTCCTTACCCCCATTCCATATTCACCTACTACTTTTCCTTCTCTTCCTTTTCCTACTATTGAATTTTCATCTCCCTTAACTATCTGAATAATTTCTTTTTATCTCATTATATATTTCTTCAATCTGATCGTCACCTACAGGGTTAACTGGCGTATAAACTTGTACTACTGTGGTAGGTTTGGGCTTTGTGTATATCTTGGCTACAATAATGTGTTCACTATGCTGTTCTTAGTAGTTTGTACATGTTCCAATTTTTTTTGTTCATTCTGCATCTACATCTACATGGATACTCAGAAAATCACATTTAAGTGCCTGGCAGAGAGTTCATCTTCATTCATTACTCAACGTACTCCTGCATTACCCCTATTTGATTTTGTACTTATAACCCTGTATTCACCTGACATTCCATACTCTGATCTGTACAACGCCAGTTTTGTTTCTCCTGATAATGACATCCTCCTGAGTAGTCCCTGCCCAGAGATCCGAATGGGAGACTATTTTACCTCTGGAATGTTTTATCCAATAGGACATCATCCTCATTTAACCACACCCTCAGAAAAACTGAGGCTGTAATTTCCCCTTGTTTTCAGCTGTTCACAGTACCAGCACAGCAATGATGTTTTGGTTGATGTTACAAGGCCAGTTCAGTCAATCATCCAGACTGTTGCCCTTGCAATTACTGAAAAGGCTGCTGCTCCTCTTTGGGAACCATACAATACTCCTCTGTTGTGGGTGCACCTATGGTACAGTTACCTGTATTGCTGAGGGACACAAGCCTCCCTATCAACAGCAAGGTCTATGGTTCTTACGAAGGGGTTTTAGACTATGTGCTGAACTGATTATTTTGATGATATATGCCATTTTCTCCCATTTTTTTTATGAGCTGTCTCAGATATTCTTACTCTATTTTTTAATGAAAGCCAGTGCAAATGAATAAATGTGTATATTATACTTCTCTGTTTGTGCACATTGGGGAACCACTCATCAAGTGTTGCACGCAACTTACGAATGATGCCCCTTTCTGTACACAAATTATCACTGCCATGAAGCTGAGTAAAAGTCTTCTCAGATTGGCTTATTGTCTCAAGTCATCTTTCTGAAGGCACGAGTAACCTTCCACTAGAAATCACACACAACCAGCTGACATGTTTTCCTTCTGGGATTGGCTTTAGCTCTTCTGTAGGTTTGGCTAATGTTCTGTCATTCTGCCTGCACCAATGAGCTATATAGCTGGTAAGTTACTGAAATCCCTACACGCTACAGTCTGAACCCACGGATACTGAGGAACTCAAATAATTTTCTGCAGTCAGTTGTATCCCCCTCAATTTCTTTCTGCCCTTCAACTGCTGACAGTGCTTCAGACATATACACTACTGGCCATTAAAATTGCTACACCAAGAAGAAATGCAGATGATAAACGGGTATTAATTGGACAAATATATTACACTAGAACTGACATGTGATTGAATTTTCACACAATTTGGGTGCATTGATCCTGAGAAATCAGTACCCACAACAACCACCTCTGGCCGTAATAACAGCCTTGATATGCCTGGGCATTGAGTCAAACAGACCTTGGATGGCGTGTACAGATACAGTTGCCCATGCAGCTTCAACACGATACCACAGTTCATCAAGAGTAGTGACTGGAGTATTGTGATGAGCCAGTTGCTTGGCCACCATTGACCAGCGTTTTCAATTGTTAATGGATCTGGAGAATGTGCTGGCCGGGGCAGCAGTTGAACATTTTCTATATCCAGAAAGGCCTGTACAGGACCTGCAACATGCGGTCAGGCATTATCCTGCTGAAATGTAGTGTTTCGCAGGGATCGAATGAAGGGTAGAGCCACGGGTCCTAACACATCTGAAATGTAACGTCCACTGTTCAAAGTGCCGTCTGCGAACAGGAGGTGACTGAGACGTGTAACCAATGGCACCCCATACCATCACGCCGGGTGATACGCCAGTATGGTGATGATGAATACACGCTTCCAATGTGTGTTTACTGCGATGACACCAAACACGGATGCGACCATCATGATGCTGTAAACAGAACCTGGATTCATCCGAAAAAATGACGTTTTGCCATTTGTGCACCCAGGTTCGTCGTTGAGTACACCATCGCAGGCGCTCCTGTCAGTGATGCAGCATCAAGGGTAAACGCAGCCATGGTCTCCGAGCTGATAGTCCATGCTGCTGAAAAACATTGTCAAACTGTTCATGCAGATGGTTGTTGTTTTGCAAACGTCCCCATCTGTTGACTCAGGGATCGAGACGTGGCTACACAATCCGTTACAGCCATGCGGATAAGATGCCTGTCATCTCGACTGCTAGTGATACGAGGCTGTTGAGATCCAGCACGGTGTTCTGTATTACCCTCCTGAACCCACCGATTCCATATTCTGCTAACAGTCATTGGATCTCGACCAACGAGAGCAGCAATGTCGCGATACGACAAATCGCAATCGCCATAGGCTACAATGCAACCTTTATCAAAGTCAGAAATGTGATGGTGTGCATTTCTCCTTACATGAGGCATCACAACAACGTTTCACCAGGCAATGCATCAACTGCTGTTTGTGTATGAGAAATTGATTGGGAACTTTCCTCGTGCCAGCATGTTGTAGGTGTCGCCACCGGTGCCAACCTTGTGTGAATGCTCTGAAAATCTAATCATTTGCATATCATAGCATCTTCTTCCTGTCGGTTAAATTTTGCATCTGTAGCACATCATCTTCATGGTGTAGCAATTTTAATGGCCAGTAGTGTAGGAAAGAATGCTGAACACTGCTGTTGTCACTAATGTTCCCTCTTCATCAGGTTAAACAAAATAATAATCAGACAGAAGAATATCAAAACCATTGGCATTTAGCAATAATAGAGTTATTTTATTTTTTACATCTGCCAGAGTAGGGTGGTCATAAAAATGTCTTGGGCCCCTTACAAGAGAAAAGAAGTTTTCCACAATTAAGCCTGGCAGTAAGTATATATTTGACAACATATATTCTTAATGGTACCATAGGTGCAACCACAACGGAGGAGTATATTTTGAGAGGCTAGACAAACATATGGTTCCTGAAGAGGGGTAGCAGCCTTTTCAGTAGTTGTGGGTGCAACAATCTGGATGAATGACTGATCTGGCCCTGTAACATTAACCAAAATGGCCTTGATGTGCTGGTACGGCAAATGGCTGAAAGCACGGGGAAACTACAGCCGTAATTTTTCCTGAGGACATGCAGCTTTACTGTATGGTTAAATGATGATGATGTCCTCTTGAAAATATTCCAGAGGTAAAATAGTCCCCCATTCGGATCTCCGGGTGGGGACTACTCAGGAGGACGCTGTTATCAGGAGAAAGAAAACTGGTGTTCTACAGGTCGGAGCATGGAATGTCACATCCCTTAATCAGGTAGGTTTAGAAAATTTAAAAAGGAAAATGATTAGGTTAAAGTTAGATATAGTGGGAATTAGTGAAGTTCAGTGGCAGGAGGAACACGACTTCTGGACAGTTGAATACAGGGTTATAAATACAAAATAAAATATGGGTAATGCACAAATAGGTTTAATAATGAATAAAAAAAATAGTAGCACAGGTAAGCTACTGCAAACAACAAAGTGAACACATTACTGTAGCCAAGATAGACATGAAGCCCATGCCTGCCACAGTAATACAATTTATATGCCAACTAACTTCACAGATGACAAAGAGTCTGAAGAAATGTATGATGAGATAAAAGAAATTATTTAGATAGTGAAGGGAGATGAAAATTTAGTAGTCATGGGGGACTGGAATATGACAGTAGGAAAAGGAAGAGAAGGAAAAGTAGTAGGTGAATATGGAATGGGGGTAACGAATGAAAGAGTAAGCCGCCTGGTAGAATTTTGCACAGAATATAACTTAATCACAGCTAACACTTGGTTTAAGAACCATGAAAGAAGGTTGTATACATGGAAGAGGTCTGAGACATTGGAAGGTTTCAGATATATTATATAATAGTAAGACAGAGATTTAGGGACCAGGTATTAAATTGTAATACATTTCCAGGGACAGATGTGGACTCTTACCTCAATCTATTGGTTATGGACTGTAGATTAAAACTGAAGAAACTGCAAAAAGGTGGGAATTTAAGAAGATGGGACCTGGATAAATTGAAAGAACCAGAGGTTGTAGAGAGTTTCAGAGAGAGCATTAGGGAACGACTGACAAGAACAAGGGAAAGAAATACAGTAGAAGGACAATGGATAGCTTTGAGAGATGAAACAATGAAGGCAGCAGAGGATCAAGTAAGTAAAAAGACAGTAGAAATCCTTAGGTAATGGAAGAGATATTGAATTTAATTGATGAAAGGAGAAAATATAAAATATAGTAAATGAAACAGGCAAAAAGGAATACAAACGTCTAAAAAATGAGATCGACAGGAAGTGCAAAATGACTAAGCATGTATGGCTAGAAGACAACTGTAAGGATGTAGAGGTATATATCACTAGGAGTAAGATAGATACTACCCACAGGAAAATTGGAAAATTAAAGAGGCCTTTGGAGAAAGGAAAACCTCTTGTATGGATATCGAGAGTTCAGATCGAAAACCAGTTCCAAGCAAAGAAGGAGAAGCAGAAATGTGGAAGGAGTATATAGAGGGTCTATACAAGGGTGATGTACTTGAGGGCCATAACATGGAAATGGAAGAGGACATAGATGAAGAGGGAATGGGAGATATTATACTGCATGAAGAATTTGACAGAGCACTGAAAGACCTAAGTCAAAACAAGGCCCTGGGAGTAGAAAACATTCCATTAGAACTACTGATAGCCTTGGGAGAGCCATCCTTGACAAACTCTGCCATCTGGTGAGCAAGATGTATGACACAGACGAAATATCCTCAGACTTCAAGAAGAATATAATTATTCCAATCTCAAAGAAAGCAGGTGTTGAAATGCGTGAAAACTGCCGAACTATCAGTCATGGCTGCAAAATACTAACATGAACTCTTTACAAATGAATGGAAAAACTGGCAAATGGCAAGCTTGGTGAAGATCAGTTTGAATTCTGTAGAAATGTTGGAACACATGAGGCAATACTGACCCTACGAATTATCTTAGAAGATAGATTAAGGAAAGGCAACCCTACATTTCTAGCATTTGTAGACTTAGAGAAAGCTTTTGATAATGTTGACTGGAATACTCTCTTTCAAATTCTAAAGGTGGCAGGGGTAAAATAGAGGGAGCAAAAGGCTATTTACAATTTGTACAGAAACCAGATGGCAGTTATAAGAGTCGAGGGACATGAAAGGGAAGCAGCGGTTGGGAAGGGAGTGAGACAGGGCTGTAGCCTCTCCCCGATGTTATTCGATCTGTATATCGAGCAAGCAGTAAAGGAAACAAAAGAAAAATTTGGAGTAGGTATTAAAATCCATGGAGAAGAAATAAAAACGTTGAGGTTCACCGATGACATTGTAATTCTGTCAGAAACAGCAAAGGACTTGGAAGAGCAGTTGAACGGAATGGATAGTGTCTTGAAAGGAGGATATCAGATGAACATCAACAAAAGCAAAACGAGGATAATGGAATGTAGTCAGATTAAATCAAGTGATGCTGAGGGAATTAGAATAAGAAACGAGACACTTACAGTAGTAGATGAGTTTTGCTATTTGGGAAAAAAATAACTAATGATGGTCAAAGTAGAGAGGATATAAAATGTAGACTGCCAATAGCATGAAAGCGTTTCTAAAGAAGAGAAGGTTGTTAACATCAAGTGTAGATGTCAGTATTTGTATGAAGCATAGCCATGTGTGGAAGTGAAACATGTACAATAAATAGTTTAGACAAGAAGAGAATAGAAGCTTTCGAAATGTGGTGCTACAGAAGAATGCTGAAGATCAGATGGGTGGAAGGTACTGAGTAGAATGGGGAGAAGAGGAATTTGTGGCACAACTTGACTAGAAGAAGGGATCGGTTAGTACGACATGTTCTGAGGCATCAAGGAATCACATGGAGGGTAAAAATCGTAGAGGGAGACCGAACAATGAATACACCAAGCAGATTCAGAAGGATGTAGGTTGCAGTAGTTACTTGGAGATGAAGAAGCTTGCGCAGGATAGAGTAGTTTCAAATGAGTCTCTGAACTGAAGGCAACAACAACAACAACAACATTCAGTCACTGAGTAGACCTAAAAGTGACCGAATACAGTTAATGAACCCTTTCTGAAAAAGTAAGAAAAATCTTGATGATCCAACACACATGCTTTCACAGCATTTGTAGAACTTGCACAGATATTGTTCTTGTGTTTTAAAATGAATTCCAAATCCACATGCCAGCAGTTTCCTACTTTCGAAGGTCCTTGAACTGAGGACATTGAAAGTATCATCGATCAACTGTAATTTCTTTCTTCTGGTATTAAATACTGAACAGCCTGAGAAGTTGTGTGAGACAGTAATCTGGCTGCTAAACACACTCTCTGTAAGCCTCTGCCGTTAACAGCGATGTGTTGCTGAGTTAACTTTGGGAACACTTTCATCTGGCCGCTGTCTAAAGCCAAAAATATCTGGAACAGATTTTGTCACTCCCTTATTTTCTACAATAATGTCTTTATCCAGCAAATGATTCCATAACACCTTCAGCAAATGTGGGACGTCAGCAAAAACTCACACATGTTCCTGTGTATCACTATGATGCAGCAAACAACCGTTTAGGTGCATCAAGCCAAACTCTTTCCAAAGGGAAATATTTTTTGTTCCCATATCAGCTACAGAAGTCACAACATTACATTAATTAATGGCTAAGACAACAATAATTTCATTCAAGACAGCTGTCATGCGAATATCAAAATCAAAATAAACAGGTTGTTTCCAACTTCCAAACAGCCCACCAAGAATAACAACTAAAACATTACTTTGGTGTCCTAACATACTGTCCTCTTGTTGATCATTACAAATCCTGCTGTCAATGTTCATTTTGTCAAAGGAAAAAATGCAAACACATTCCTTGAAAGTGCATATCTTAGCCTTCATTTTCATCATAATTAAAACATCTTTCAAAATGCCAGAACTGCCATTAAATAACAGTTTATCAGAGGATACCCGACTTTTTTCCTCAGAAAATTAGAACATTTCCACAATATAGCATGCAGAGTAATAGCCTTACACATGTCCTCATTACTCCATTGACTTATTTTGAGTCATTTAACAAACTTTTTATGTGATTAGTTGAAAATATTTGGCCCAACACATGAGTAATTTCGTTAGACATAAGAACCCACTTATTAATTTTTTCTTCATGGAGAAGTCACTGTGTTCTTGACAGTTGACTCCAACGATCTTTATTATGCACTTGAAGTTGCACACACTTGTTTGTAAAAGCTGCATTCTTTCTTTCTAATGCCACTATAGCATTCATCAAAGTAACTTTATCTGTGCCAGAAGAAAGATCCATAAATGTGCCCTTACTAAGATGTTTCTCATTTCGTGACAGATTCTTCAGAGTCTTGACAGATCTTTTATGTAGTTCTCATTTCTTACACTGTTTGCTTCTATATTCTGTTGCAGGTGTCACATTGACAATCTCACTACTGCATGGTAAATTGCACAGTGGTACTGCGTCTGGCTTGAACACTCTTTTTTGGGGTAAATTAAGCAATTAAGATTGCAAATGCTTCAAGTTATCTACTTCTGTGAAATGGCAAGAGCATATTCATGCATATGCAACATTTATACTGTCGTTCATACAACATTTGGACAGCCATAGTTTTTGAAATGTTTCATGATACATTGTGTCAGTTCCCTTTGTGTTTTGGTTTTACAAAAGTCAGACTGTTACAGCACAGCTAGGCATCACAAAAATTAATTTTCACATTCATTAGTACATTCTGCACTGAGTACTTCACAGGACAATCCATAAACCATAAAGCTGGCGAACGCAATGTTGATCCCACTATCCACAGTTCGCTAACTATGCTAACTACTTAAGTTCCAAATAAAATCTCTGTGCAGTTACAGCAAAAACCATAACACCTCTGAATTTGTTAAAGTTTCCACTATTGATTGTGTACTTCTGAAGGAAGAACTCAATTGAAGTACTCCACCAAATATAGCAAAAATAATGGCACACAACGCAAACTAGTGTACTGTTTGGCACAGTTGCTTCCACTCTTGATGTCATGTGCACAATGGAGAAAACACATTACTTTCTGTGCATTGCTTACTGCACCCCCCCCCCCCCCTGGCTGAGTGGTATATGAATGTCATGAATGGCCAGTATCGTATCCCAACTTCTATGTTAACATCGATGTACATCGAGAGTGTCTTTGCCAACATCTTATTAGAGTGTTCCGTGAGGCCATTCGTCTGTGAGTGGTAGGCAGTGATCATCATGTGGGTGATGCTGCAACATGAAATTACCTCTGATACTAGTCTTGACTGAAAAACTTTTCCGTGATCAGAGATGATGACATAGGGTGCTCCATGCTTGAAAATGATGTCTTCCACAAAGAGCTGTTTAAGTTTTGGTACTCTGGCATTTGGCGCAAACTTTGGTGACAGCACAATAGGTGAGGTGTTCAGTGCAGACTATTATCAGTCAACACCCATTTGACAACTACAGGAACCTCACCCACAGGTTGATTCCAATTCGGTAGAATGGCATTACTGCAGGTGGGATTGGTACCAGATGTCCCAGAGATAACTGCAGCATGTGCTTCTATCATTGGCATTCCTTGCAGTGGCTCACGTAGTGTCTAACAGATCATTAGAACCTGCCAAGTGATACTTGGATCTGTTTATGTCTACAGTCTTCAGAATTACAGGTGACCAAATGGTGGAGTGTCATGAAAATATTTCCAGACAGTTCGCCACAGATAAGCTGCGATGAGAAGTTACCATTCCTGCCCCATCTGAACATTGTTCTTCTTATACAATGCCCTGTTTATTAACTGACATTCTGCTTTGATTGGTTCTGCCTTCTTCAAGGCTCCTTTCATTTTCAGCAGTGCTGGATCTTCTCTATCCAACAGCAATGTCATTTAACACAGAGATGACTGAGATTTCATTTATGCCTCTGTGTCCTGTCAAAGAATTCCTTGAAAGGCAGTTGACATCCATTTTTGTGTGCCACTGGGATGTCACACTCCTGAAGCCTCAGTGTCTGTGTTGCCAGTCAACCTAATGGATCATTTGGCTAGTCAGCAGCAATGCGAATGCTGATTCTTCACAATGGCAAATGGTTTGCTAAATAAACATAGCTGCAACTTTTTAATGGGTCAAACAAAAAGGCATGCTTTCTTGGTTTTAGAGTAGTGCATATCAGACTTGGAGAGTACTCTGGATGCACAACTATCACTCTTTCAGTACTCTCCTGAATTTGCACTCCAGCTGCACCTATACCATAATCGCTAGTGTCTCGGTATTCTTGTCATACACTCCTGGGACTGGAGAAGATGTTAGCACATCCTTAAGGACAAGAAAAGGTTTTTAGTACACCTCATTCTGCAAATATTTGGTGTCTCCCTGCAGTAGTGCATGCAAAAGACTTAACTTGGTGCAGAAGCACTTTATGAATTGCTTTTAGGACAAGCATGGTCCACAAAAACTTCTCACAACACAAATGTGTCAAGAAGTGAGAAAATCTGTGACTACTATTATTTCTATGGATCATGAAGAAGTACAACATTATTCATTAGGTGCTGCAACATTTTTATTTTTTGGATGAGGAAGCGACACTTTTTCAGATTCAGGCAAAGACCTGCAGTCTCACCATATTAAATACAGTTTACACACAAACATACATACAACATTCAAGCTTTCACAACAAACAGTTGCTTCATCAGGAAAGAGGGAAGGAGAGGGAAAGATGAAAGGATGTGGGTTTTAAGGGAGAGGGTAAGGAGTCATTCCAATCCCGGGAGCGGAAAGACTTACCTTAGGGGGAAAAAAGGACGGGTATACACTCGCACACACACCCATATCCAATCGCACATACACAGACACAAGCAGACATTTGTAAAGGCAAAAGGTTTGGGCAGAGATGTCAGTCGAGGCGGAGGTACAGAGGCAAAGATGTTGTTGAAAGACAGTTGAGGTATGAGCAGCGGCAAATTGAAATTAGCAGAGATTGAGGCCTGGTGGATAACGAGAAGAGAGGATATACTGAAGGGCAAGTTCCCATCTCCGGTGTATACCTCTCCCTTTTTCCCCCTAAGGTAAGTCTTTCCGCTCCCGGGATTGGAATGACTCCTTACCCTCTCCCTTAAAACCCACATCCTTTCGTCTTTCCCTCTCCTTCCCTCTTTCCTGTTGAAGCAACTGTTTGTTGTGAGAGCTTGAATTTTGTGTGTATGTTTGTGTTTGTTTGTGTGTCTATCGACCTGGCAGCACAAATGTCTGCTTGTGTCTGTGTATATGTGGATGGATATGTGTGTGTGTGCGCGAGTGTATATCCCTTTTTTCCCCCTAAGGTAAGTCTTTCCGCTCCCGGGATTGGAATGACTCCTTACCCTCTCCCTTAAAACCCACATCCTTTCGTCTTTCCCTCTCCTTCCCTCTTTCCTGATGAGGCAACAGTTTGTTGCGAAAGCTTGAATTTCATGTGTATGTTTGTTTTGTTTGTTTGTGTGTCTATCGACCTGCCAGCACTTTTGTTCGGTAAGTCACATCATCTGTGTTTATAGAGGGAAACATTCCACGTGGGAAAAATATATATAAAAACAAAGATGATGTGACTTACCAAACGAAAGCGCTGGCAGGTTGATAGACACACAAACAAACACAAACATACACACAAAATTCAAGCTTTCGCAACAAACTGTTGCCTCATCAGGAAACAGGGAAGGAGAGGGAAAGACGAAAGGATGTGAGTTTTAGGGGAGAGGGTAAGGAGTCATTCCAATTCCGGGAGCGGAAAGACTTACCTTAGGGGGAAAAAAGGATGAGTATACACTCGCCCACACACATATCCATCCACACATATACAGACACAAGCAGACATATTTAAAGACCAGTCTTTAAATATGTCTGAGCCACTTCCTCATCCCCTCAAACCCAGAATCCCCCACAGAAGAACCACAAAAGTGCCCCACTTGTGACAGGATACTTTCCGGGACTGGACCAAACTCTGAATGTGGCTCTCCAGCAGGGATACGACTTCCTCAAATCCTGCCCTGAAATGAGATCCATCCTTCATGAAATCCTCCCCAGTCCACCAAGAGTGTCTTTCCACCATCCACCTAACCTTCGTAACCTGTTAGTTCATCCCTATGAAATCCCCAAACCACCTTCCCTACCCTCTGGCTCCTACCCTTGTAACTGCCCCCGGTGTAAAACCTGTCCCATGCACCCTCCCACCACCACCTACTCCAGTCCTGTAACCCGGAAGGTGTACACGATCAAAGGCAGAGCCACATGTGAAAGCACCCACGTGATTTACCAACTGACCTGCCTACACTGTGATGCATTCTATGTGGGAATGACCAGCAACAAACTGTCCATTCGCGTGAATGGACACAGGCAGACAGTGTTTGTTGGTAATGAGGATCACCCTGTGGCTAAACATGCCTTGGTGCACGGCCAGCACGTCTTGGCACAGTGTTACACCGTCCGGGTTATCTGGATACTTCCCACCAACACCAACCTATCTGAACTCCGGAGATGGGAACTTGCTCTTCAATATATCCTCTCTTCCCGTTACCCACCAGGCCTCAATCTCCGCTAATTTCAAGTTGCCGCCACTCACACCTCACTTGTCATTCAACATCATCTTTGCCTCTGCACTTCCGCCTCGACTGACATCTCTGCCCAAACTCTTTGTCTTTAAATTTGTCTGCTTGTGTCTGTATATATGTGGATGGATATGTGTGTGTGTGCGAGTGTATACCCGTCCTTTTTTCCCCCTAAGGTAAGTCTTTCCACTCCCGGGATTGGAATGACTCCTTACCCTCTCCCTTAAAACTCACTTCCTTTCGTCTTTCCCTCTCCTTCCCTCTTTCCTGATGAGGCAACAGTTTGTTGCGAAAGCTTGAATTTTGTGTGTATGTTTGTGTTGGTTTGTGTGTCTGTCGACCTGCTAGCACTTTCATTTGGTAAGTCACATCATCAGGAAACATTCCACGTGGGAAAAATTTATCAAAAAACAAAGATGATGTGACATACCGAACGAAAGCGCTGTCAGGTCGAAAGACACACAAACAAACACAAACATACACACACAATTCAAGCTTTCGCAACAAACTGTTGCCTCATCAGGAAAGAGGGAAATATGTCTGCTTGTGTCTGTATATGTGTGGATGGATATGTGTGTGTGTGTGCGAGTGTATACCCGTCCTTTTTTCCCCCTAAGGTAAGTCGTTCCGCTCCCGGGATTGGAATGACTCCTTACCCTCTCCCTTAAAACCCACATCCTTTCGTCTTTCCCTCTCCTTCCCTCTTTCCTGATGAGGCAACAGTTTGTTGCGAAAGCTTGAATTTTGTGTGTATGTTTGTGTGTCTTTCGACCTGCCAGTGCTTTCGTTCGGTAAGTCACATCATCTTTGTTTTTTTGATATATATATATATACCGTGTATATATGACCTTTTGTAAGCGTAAAGGAACGGTCACGTTCTGAATAAAGTTTATTTTATTGCAGTCTATGTCTGCGTTGGAATTTTTCTATGCAAATTGGGAACATATAAGGAACTATCCTGATGACCTACGCCTTGCAGTCCTCGTTCCTACGTCGCAGCAGCGCATCGACGACCTGGCCATTACTTTCTACGGAAATAAAATTAATTATTCTGCAGCTGTAATTGTACTTGAAGAGCTATGGTATTATAAACCTAATTTAGAAGAACTGGTCGAACAATTTCGTCTTGCATATAGAGAATATGTGTTCATGCCAAATGGTATAAGGTGTGCGAACAGATATTTTGATTTTCGGCAGGGAAGATATAGGCCTCTATGGTATCTGTATTAGAGCCACAATAAGTGGAACCTCAGAGTCCTGCTCAGACGCACAGCCGTAGGCCATCCTAGAAAATGGCCTCACGTCCAGTGAGGTCTCCTAGCCAGGATAAACCAAAATATAGGCTTGTTCACAAGTTAGAAGCAGACAAAAAGCGTTATATAGGTGTTCAAGTTGCAGGTGATGAACCAGAAAAAAATGATCTTGTACAGAGCGAAGTTAAATATGTTACTTTTAATGTAAGGAACCGTGTATATATGACCTTTTGTAAGCGTAAAGGAACGGTCACGTTCTGAATAAAGTTTATTTTATTGCAGTCTATGTCTGCGTTGGAATTTTTCTATGCAAATTGGGAACATATAAGGAACTATCCTGATGACCTACGCCTTGCATTCCTCGTTCCTACGTCGCAGCAGCGCATCGACGACCTGGCCATTACTTTCTACGGAAATAAAATTAATTATTCTGCAGCTGTAATTGTACTTGAAGAGCTATGGTATTATAAACCTAATTTAGAAGAACTGGTCGAACAATTTCGTCTTGCATATAGAGAATATGTGTTCATGCCAAATGGTATAAGGTGTGCGAACAGATATTTTGATTTTCGGCAGGGAAGATATAGGCCTCTATGGTATCTGTATTAGAGCCACAATAAGTGGAACCTCAGAGTCCTGCTCAGACGCACAGCCGTAGGCCATCCTAGAAAATGGCCTCACGTCCAGTGAGGTCTCCTAGCCAGGATAAACCAAAATATAGGCTTGTTCACAAGTTAGAAGCAGACAAAAAGCGTTGGCAATGTACATGTAAATACGAGTTCTGCTTGCATTATCGTTGGCAATTGTTGGCGAGGCTATATTATGTCCTCGATATTTCAGGATGGCGTACAACTTGCGTCCCGCTCTGGGATACAGAAGAGATGTGTATGAAGCTTCAACCAGTGGTCTACAATCAACCCAAACCGGCGAACATAACAGTAATTCTAGTGCAGAGGGCGATGGGAGTCCGTCGCAGGTTGCACAACATCAGTTTGACGACGGATGGGAGGTGCCGTTGTCGCGCTTGCCAGCGCACCTATTCGGAGTTCCAGTACCATAACTTTAAAATAAACTTTATTCAGAACGTGACCGTTCCTTTACGCTTACAAAAGGTCATATATACACGGTTCCTTACATTAAAAGTAACATATTTAACTTCGCTCTGTACAAGATCATTTTTTTCTGGTTCATCACCTGCAACTTGAACACCTATATAATACGGGTTAGTCCCTTGAAACATTTTATTTTTACATTTGCACTGATTCTCTAGATCTACCCATGACTTAACTTTACCAATATCAGCGGCAGTCTCTGGTTTACAATAAGTAACATATTTATACGCAAGACGTCTACTGTACTTCCTCCAGGGCACACCTGACGATCTATCTGGTTTAAGACTAAATGCTCCAAGCTTATTACTACATGCAATCCTAACCCTTTCCAGAGCTCCTTGATCCTCAAATATTTTTTTGTTAGCTCGTTCATCCAATGTTAGTCTTTCTATCCTTACATTTACTCTATATATATATGTAACAATTTTGTTAACAATGACACCAGCATATTTATTAGCGAAAAACTTAAATTCATCAGATATATCATAATGTTTAAACGTTGCAAGATTCTTTGCAGTGTCGTCGCTCTTCTCTTGACTGCCCATTTTCCCATACTCAAATCTAACACCATCCGACTGCGTGTACTCCGTACGCCATTTACACATACGAGAGAAATATGGTCTACTAAGCATCGGGCGACGGCGGCGTATCCAACGCCTCATTCGTGCACGGCGATACCGGCTCCTCATCTTCGTCCGACGAAACATATATGGCTTCCGCCTCCTCGTCCATGTCCGAATTGTCCGACGCCATCTCCTGTTTCACATTCAAACAATGAAGAATATGACAATCGGCGTGAACAACGCGAAGACGGGATATTAATGCTTCGTCTCCAATATTGAACTCATTAGACACAAATATTACAAGTCCACGATGTGTTATAGTTAGACCGGCTTTATTCTTCACATTTACAGTGACTGGCCTACCTTCCACAATACGTTTCAAAATGGCCGCAAATGGACGCCATCGCAACCAGTCAAACTCCTCAAAAAGAATAACATTATGTATGCGCGAATCATACCCTCATTCGTGCACGGCGATACCGGCTCCTCATCTTCGTCTCTTGGAATTTTTCTATGCAAATTGGGAACATATAAGGAACTATCCTGATGACCTACGCCTTGCATTCCTCGTTCCTACGTCGCAGCAGCGCATCGACGACCTGGCCATTACTTTCTACGGAAATAAAATTAATTATTCTGCAGCTGTAATTGTACTTGAAGAGCTATGGTATTATAAACCTAATTTAGAAGAACTGGTCGAACAATTTCGTCTTGCATATAGAGAATATGTGTTCATGCCAAATGGTATAAGGTGTGCGAACAGATATTTTGATTTTCGGCAGGGAAGATATAGGCCTCTATGGTATCTGTATTAGAGCCACAATAAGTGGAACCTCAGAGTCCTGCTCAGACGCACAGCCGTAGGCCATCCTAGAAAATGGCCTCACGTCCAGTGAGGTCTCCTAGCCAGGATAAACCAAAATATAGGCTTGTTCACAAGTTAGAAGCAGACAAAAAGCGTTGGCAATGTACATGTAAATACGAGTTCTGCTTGCATTATCGTTGGCAATTGTTGTCCTCCCACCACCCCGGGTGGTGGTGGGAGGATGCATGGGACAGGTTTTATACCGGGGGCGGTTACAAGGGTAGAAGCCAGAGGGTAGGGAAGGTGGTTTGGGGATTTCATAGGGATGAACTAAGAGGTTACGAAGGATAGGTGGATGGCGGAAAGACACTCTTGGTGGAGTGGGGAGGATTTCATGAAGGATGGATCTCATTTCAGGGCAGGATTTGAGGAAGTCGTATCCCTGCTGGAGAGCCACATTCAGAATCTGATCCAGTCCCGGAAAGTATCCTGTCACAAGTGGGGCACTTTTGTGGTTCTTCTGTGGGAGGTTCTGGGTTTGAGAGGATGAGGAAGTGGCTCTGCTAATTTGCTTCTGTACCAGGTCGGGAGGGTAGTTGCGGGATGCGAAAGCTGTTGTCAGGTTTTTGGTGTAATACTTCAGGGATTCCGGACTGGAGCAGATTCGTTTGCCACGAAGACCTAGGCTGTAGGGAAGGGACCGTTTGATGTGGAATGGGTGGCAGCTGTCATAATGGAGGTACTGTTGCTTGTTGGTGGGTTTGATGTGGACAGATGTGTGAAGCTGGCCATTGGACAGGTGGAGGTCAACATCAAGGAAAGTGGCATGGGATTTGGAGTAGGACCAGGTGAATCTGATGGAACCAAAGGAGTTGAGGTTGGAGAGGAAATTCTGGAGTTCTTCTTCACTGTGAGTCCAGATCATGAAGATGTCATCAATAAATCTGTACCAAACTTTGGGTTGGCAGACCTGGGTAACCAAGAAGGCTTCCTCTAAGCGACTCATGAATAGGTTGACGTACGAAGGGGCCATCCTGGTACCCATGGCTGTTCCCTTTAATTGTTGGTATGTGTGGCCTTCAAAAGTGAAGAAGTTGTGGGTCAGGATGAAGCTGGCTAAGGTAATGAGGAAAGAGGTTTTAGGTAGGGTGGCAGGTGATCGGCGTGAAAGGAAGTGCTCCATCGCAGCGAGGCCCTGGACGTGCGGGATATTTGTGTATAAGGAAGTGGCATCAATGGTTACAAGAATGGTTTCTTGGGGTAACAGATTGGGTAAGGATTCCAGGTGTTCGAGAAAGTGTTTGGTGTCTTTGATGAAGGATGGGAGACTGCATGTATTAGGTTGAAGGTGTTGATCTACGTAGGCAGAGGTACGTTCTGTGGGGGCTTGGTAACCAGCTACAATGGGGCGGCCGGGATGATTGGGTTTGTGAATTTTAGGAAGAAGGTAGAAGGTAGGGGTGCGGAGTGTCGGTGGGGTCAGGAGGTTGATGGAGTCAGGTGAAAGGTTTGGGGGCCTAAGGTTATGAGGATTCCTTGAAGCTCCGCCTGGACATCAGGAATGGGATTACCTTGGCAAACTTTGTATGTGGTGTTGTCTGAAAGCTGATGCAGTCCCTCAGCCACATACTCCCGACGATCAAGTACCACGGTCATGGAACCCTTGTCCGCCGGAAGAATGACGATGGACCGGTCAGCCTGCAGATCACGGATAGCCTGGGCTTCAGCAGTGGTGATGTTGGGAGTAGGATTAAGGTTTTTTAAGAAGGATTGAGAGGCAAGGCTGGAAGTCAGAAATTCCTGGAAGGTGTGGAGAGGGTGATTTTGAGGAGGAGGAGGTGGGTCCCGCTGTGATGGATGACGGAACTGTTCCAGGCAGGGTTCAATTTGGATAGTGTCCTGGGGAGTTGGATCATTAGGGGCAGGATTAGGATCATTTTTCTTCATGGCAAAGTGATACTTCCAGTAGAGAGTACGAGTGTAGGACAGTAAATCTTTGACGAGGGCTGTTTGGTTGAATCTGGGAGTGGGGCTGAAGGTGAGGCGTTTGGATAGGACAGAGGTTTCGGATTGGGAGAGAGGTTTGGAGGAAAGGTTAACTACTGAATTAGGGTGTTGTGGTGCCAGATTGTGTTGATTGGAATTTTGAGGTTTTGGAGGGAGTGGAGCTGGAAGTGGGAGACTGAGTAGATGGGAGAGACTGGGTTTGTGTGCAATGAGAGGTGGTTGAGGTTTGCTGGAAAGGTTGTGAAGGGCGATATATTCTGCAGCACAACTGAAACTAACAAAGGTGTGTGTGTGTGTGTGACAATTTTATTAGGTCATGTCCATAATATAATTGAAGATTAATACACTTTGTTCTTTCTGTCAGTGAATAATCACAAGCATGTTACATATGGATTCTTGTAGAAATTGCACAAGAGTTTTCTTAGTGAGTGTAACTTATTATTTTTAGGAATCTCATTGACATATCAAAATTTTACTGAGAAAAGTTATTTCTCAGAGAGGGCATGTTATGCCACACATTCTTAAACAGTGTCTATGTACAACGTTGTGTGAGGGAGATGTATAATGAAACAAGCTCTTAGAATATCTTCTTTCATCATTAATGAAGAGATTGATACAACACAATTTTCTTCACATTATGAGCACATTTCCAAATTTAGACCAAATCAGGTATACAAACAAATGCTAATGACTTGTCAGTGCAATGAGACATGATCTATATCATAATTAAACCAATTTTACCGCATAACAGAAAAATGCCAATCTCTGTAAAACAATTTCTCTACAATTTTTGTATTTACATTCAGAGGAAAAGTAGAGTGGGTTATACCTTTATTTAATTGTTTATCAGTGCATGCAACTAAGGCATTTTTGCAAAACTGCCTTTATATTTCTAAATCACATGTGTTACACATTGATTGAAAGATCTTTTAATGACCAAATTTGAATAGCTTAACTAAAGACATAAAATGCCAATTCTTTTTATGTTTTCAGTTATCAGCTTTATTATAAAAACTAAATACAACTAACCAAACAATTCCAAGAATTAAAGTTAATAAAACAAAATTGCTGAATTGACTAGTAAATGTGATGTTACCTGCATATCAGATAGCATCCATTTTTGTGTACAAAGAAAGGGAAAGTGCTTGGTCAGTCAGAGAAAGATGTCAGTGGTGGATGTTAATAGCTTGTTATGTTTGACACTTGGCAATGTTGCACAACAAACTGTGTTTTTATAAAATGTAACAATATTATGAAAAGGAAAGTTGCCACTCACCTAGCAGAGATGCTGAAACCACATGGTTTCAGTTGCCTGAGACTGCAGTTGTGTGTATGTGTGTGTGTGTGGGGGGGGGGGTGTCTATTTTTGATGAAGGTCTTGCTGGCTGAAAGCTGTTTTGTTGTGCCTATCTGCGACTCAGCAACTCCGCTATATGGTGAGTGGCAACTTTCCTTTCATAATATTGTTCCATTCCATCCTGGATTTTTCATTGTTTGTTTTTATAGAGACATAAAATTTGATGAAGAGACGACACATATTTTGGAAATAAACAAATGTGTCCAGTTTAGTAATTAAATGACCAACAGCCCAACTTTTGAAAACAGCTGTAAAAAGTAGAAGCAGATCGATGCATCAACCAGATAAGTACCAGAATTCAAATTTTCAAATTTCTAGAAGCACTGGCACATAAACAGATGTACTGTCATCATTGTCAGAAGAGCTAGCTGGCAATGTAATGTTTTTCTATGTATGAGAGGGTTTAACAAGTGGGGGTGGAAGTCTCTACTCAACTTTGACAGAAGGTGATGTTAATTGCTCATGCTATGCAGTAAGCAAATCTGGTTGGTTTTTCCATGCCATTATTTGAAGTACAGTTTGTGGAACTATCACTGCCATACTTTAGAAGTTTTTGTGGAAGAAAAGCTGTTATAGGAGACAATCTTCCAAGCCCTCTCTCCCATGAAGTGATATGGCTGTGTCATGAATACAATATTACTTTTATAATGCTGCCTCCAAATCCTATGCGTGTTACTCAGGCCCTCAATGTTGCAGTATTCAGACCCATCAAAGCAGCATGGAGGGCTGTTTTGATAAACTGCAAAAAACTGTACACTGCTGCCTGCCAAAGCTCCAGTTTTCAATAAAACTAAAGAAAAAAATGGAAAAAAGTTGAAAATATGCCAAATAATAACACCTCTGGATTTAGAGCATGTGGTGCAATATCATTAGATCCCAAAAAAGTGCTGCACATAGTGCCAAGGAAAGTTCAGTGTCAGAGTCAGAGAAGATATGGACAAATGTTTTATCTGAAAAGCTTGTCATAGATAGATCTAGTGGCTAACCAGGAAGCAGATGTACAAAACTGACTTTCAACCAGGTCTGAACATTTCTCCTGCCAATTTTGGCCTCAGTGTTGTCACAATTTTTGCCACTCACACAAATATATTTTGAGCATTTGTCTCCTACTAGTGTCCAATCCATTAAAATGTTGATCGATGGAAAGGGAATCATTGAACAGAAAAGTTCAGAGTCCTGCAGATGAGAAAAGTAGTGGTGAAATAAAATGTTAATTTCCAGTGTTAGCTCAAGAACATTATAACACATTGATCGATGATTTCATACTTAAAATTTTATGAAGCATGGAAGCAAAACTAATAGAAAAATTTACTGAAGATCTGAAAATTTATCCCACTTGACCCCATTCTCCCATTCTAGGACACACATTTAAATATTGACTCCTGTCTACTACATATTACTTTGTGCATTTTTTGCCCTCTTGTGGGGTGCCACAGCATTATATTTGTTGAAAAACATTGTAAGGATTCCACCTCAGCAGTTGTTTACATGCATTTACTTTATTCAAACTAAGTAAAGTAAATAAGTCTAATTTAACCTGAAACATCTCTGAAATGTGCATAACTAGAAACTTGCAGTCTCTCAGACCACCTAATATTTTATATCACAGAGCTCCACATAAGTTGACAGAAATCAGTTACGTAGCTAATACATGTTATAATTAAATTTAATACTTTTCAGCCTGTATAAACACTTTGTTGTTTAAATTATATAAATTAAACACGAAATATCACAAGTATGTGCAGTCATTCAGTGTCAGCTTGCATATGATTTTCACCACTGTTATACCAGACAATGTATTCCTAAATATAAATAAAATATTGCAGAAAATGTAAAAAAAAAGAGATAATTATCAACCGAACTGAAATATTAAATCACATCTCTTTTGCACAGTCGACACATCTTTCTGCTGCATTCCAGGCAAACTGGGTGACCACATTTGATGCACTCATATGACGTTTTCCTCTTCTAGGACGCAGGGCACTTCATAAACATCTTCCTCTGGTCCATTCTGGCAATGTAATGTTTTTCTATATATGAGAGGGTTTCACAAGTGGGGGTGCCTTCGCTTGGTATGCCTTCGCTTGACTAGTGAGTGTCTCCCAGAACTTTGTGGATCATTTCCTTGATATTTCTACATAAATTTTTATTTTCCTGGAGTCTTCTTAGATGTGGCTCCATCAGCTCCATGGACAGACTTTTGGTGAATTTGAGATGCATTAGCATGGGGTTTCCTCTGTAGCACAAATACAGAACAAAACAGTTCACGCAACTGATATTTACAAGTGTGTAAAAGACTGCCATTGGCCAGCGCCTGTACATCTATTTGATGAATAATTGGCACATTTCATGTTGAGCAAATTTACTCCAGATTTTGTTGCACTGTAGTAACAAATAATTTCTGGTTTATTTTTTATGGTATCATTTTCATTGGAATGACTCTTTGAAGACACAAAAATTACTGCCTTTTTTCTCTTAGGAGAAAATGAAACCAGTGTTGTATTGTCATAGAATCCATATAAAGCTGACCCAACTGGCCTACTTTTATCAGCCATAAACTCTTGGGGATTTTTGCATTTGTTCTTTTCGACTGTTCCAACATTTGCTAGTCCTCTCTTGCTCAGCTCACGAATAAGGTCTATAAATGTCAACCAGTTGTAAGCGGTAATGTTTCTGTTACTTCCTTCTATTGGTTTGCACAGACGTAATACAGGCTGAGTTGGTTTGGTAAGCTTTCTCTCTTCTTCTGTCAGGCCATATCCATTACCATCTTTCTCTAAATATATGTAGGCATTGAAGAGGTAAGCACTTCCAGAGTCTGCCAGGCGCACAATTTTTATGCCAATTTGGCTGGATTTCTAGGCATATAAATGCGGAAAGGACATTTTCCCCTGAATGGTACTAACATTTCATCCACTGTAATGTTGCCTTTTACACAGTATAATTGCTGAGAATTGAAAATGAATTTCTCAAAAATGTTTGATATTGCAGCTTTCTTTCATCTCGGGTAGTCTCATTGTCAGGTCTCAGGCTGCTTAGAAGTATTCCAGTTGCTGTCAAATGGTCCATAAGTAAAAATTATCAATATACCTTAATATTACACGCAACTGAGGAAGACAGGACTACAAAAGTTGAAGGTGTATTTCAAAGCACTTTGCTGACATTGTCACCACAAATATAGGATGACTGGTCAGATCCTTTTCGAAAAGAGACAACATATCTTCGTGAGACAATCTGAATATTGATGTCATCATTAGAAGGCCTATGAAAGCTTTGATTTCAACACTGTCAGTATCTCTGTAATTGGACGGATTAGTTGTTTCCTGCAACTTTGACCTTACTGTATTCAGTTTCACATAGGTATGTAAAAGTATTTCATCTATCATGTCATCATCAAATAAATTCTCCCATATTTGAGATTTAGGAGGACTTTGCCCCAAACTTCGACTTTTGGCTGTTAGGCGAGGCATTTCTCTTTTCAGAATGTTGTGCTCTGGTGTTCTTCTTGTTCTAAAAGGTTCAGAACGTTCCCATTGGGAATTATTTTTATCATATAAGTACTGTTTTTTGCTGTGAGGTATTATCTGTAGTACAGACCGCACCAGGCTCTTCTTCCAATGAAACATTTTCTTCACTAGTATCACTCTATGTTTCATGGTGACTGTCACCTATCTTGAAATCTGGATCATCATCAAAATCGTCAAATGTGTTGTCATTGATCCCATTCTCCTCTTCATCTACATCCTAAAAATCCAAATCTGGATTAGCTGCAGATATGTTACTCTTCTTAGAAAGTCGATCCATGTTATACCTCAAATATGACAAATTCACGCATAGAAGAAGACACTATAAAATAACAGCCACTGAAAGCAGAATATGTCGTAATTAGAAATATGCAGTTTACTGGACCTACCAAATTCTTGTACGTAATACAAAACATGAGGTATCTCAGGCACACAACATCGCGCACTCCTCTAAACAATACTCTGTATGTCTTCACTGATAAAGTAAAACTGATTGTTGACTGCTGCTTTACACGCGGCAAGTATTGCAATGAAGGTACTGGGAAAGTCAAGCCGTGCAGTTTTGCAGTACTGCCACACTCGACATTTAAAATAAAAACGAGGAGTCTGAGAGACTGATGTTTCGGGTTAAGGGTTAAGTTGAATGAAGTAAATATGCACAAATAACAGCTGAGGTGGAAATTTTACAATGTCTTTCAGCATTTTCATGAGCAGGAGTTTCACAATGAACAATGCTACTTGCACTATACCTAATATAAGTTTTCAATCTTTGACCCTAAATATTAAAATTATTTATACAGAGAGTGGCTCATTAGCAATATTTCTAATTTATTTTGAACTGTTTGGGTTTCTCAGTTTCTTGCTTTATGTTACATGGGATCTTCTGAACACCTTTGCAGCAGATGTGATGTTACAAAATAGAAGTGATGTTGCTATTCAATGGAAAGTTGGAAATTGAGATTTAACTAACTGTTTTATCAATCACAATTGGCGTAAGAATCATGGATTGACCATTGTCATAAAATATTGCATTATGAGATGTGAATAGTTTTTACTTGCGGTTTCGCGTGGCTTGAGGCAGTCACAACTAGCGTGCTATTGATTAAGAAGTTGCGTTATCGTCTTTCTAATTACTTCATGATCATAGATACGGTCATACCCGGTTGTGAAGTTATTGTTATGACAAAAAAAAATTTCCTAAGGGACCAGAAAGTTCTTAAGGGCGCAAAAACAACTGTAACATCACACAAAAGAGAAATTCAATATTACAGCTGATGCAAGAAGACGATAAAACAGTTTTCTTTTTATCAATGTAACACGCACATTGGACTGCTGATCTTGGAGTCTGTAATATTAGCAAAATGCATAATTAAAATGAAAATAATACTGAGGAGATAATAGAAATGAGTACTGCTAAATGATTCAGTATTCCCAGAACAAATATTTATTATAACTAAAACATATATCGTACCTTAAGCTTAATACTACAATGATGGTAGATTTTTATGTCCATATCATGTCCATTGAGCGCTCTTTTATATAGCCATTGTCCTCTTGAGTCGCTCGTGCTTCGTCACAGTAAGTTATAACAGTTCTTTACACTTCACTCAAACTTAAACATAACACGTTTTTATACATTTAGTAAAAAATTAGATCAGACTGCCACAGATCTGCGTCCGTCTTACTTGAGAAAAACAGTACAAGTCTTCTTAGCGCTCCAGGCTTCATTTGTTCTCCAGCGAACAAAATAGTGAAGGATCGCATATCCATCCGTACTTTTCTGTTTATATTGCCGCCCAAAGACGACAAATTACATCACTAGAAAATTCCACCGTCGCTATGCGACGCCTCATTATACATTAATCATTATTTACAAACAAGTATTTGCCTTCTGGCTGAAAGTATTAACTACTCGTATTTGCTGTTTTAATGAAGTCAAAAATAGCGAATATCTCATTGCCTCCCATGAGGAGAGAGGGAATGCCGAAGGATTACCTCGATCCTCATGTCCTCATGAGATATTCGTGATTTTTGGTGTGACATTTACATAATGTTACTGGCGTACTATGTACTTAAATTGAAATTACATTTATAAACATATATCAGATAGTTATCATTTTTCAAAATAAAGTTTTTCATTCTTTGTTCATCAGTCACTTCATTCCATAATACCAAGACTAACATTTATGTGCATTTTTATGTTTGGTCCATATTTGCTTATAACAATAAGTGAACGTTCATTTCGCTCTTCAGCGGATAGAATTCAGAAATTACTTTCTCTTGAGCTTAACAACTAATACATGAGTACAGGGAGTGCTTATTTTCACTAAACTAGAGTGGACAATGTTCGAGCATCTGTTGACTCATTGTGGTTCAATTACAGTTTAATAACGTAGCACTACACTTCGTGATGCTTTCACTTTCTGTGTTAGCTGTCTACGGCGTTCATCATGCAGTACATCTGTCCTTTCCGCTGTGGTGCCAGGAATTCATGTGGCTTCCCGGGTTTTTATTTACAATATGAAACAGAAGAAGTGGAAAATTATTAGTATAACTTATAACCTATTGGATACATTTGTTAAGGATCGGGACTGGTCTGGAGTTTAGGGTCTTCCTATAGCGCACATTCATTTTCTTTGTCCATCAAGAGACAGGATAATAATTCATTTTAGCAGTGTTCAGGAGTGCCGGTATTAATGGCTTTAAGGCCTGAGTAATCTAACAATCTACTTCTCACTCATCTTAACTTCAACTCAAGAAAATTGCTTAATTTACATATGAAAATGTAGTCACACAAGTGTACAAATGTCTTTCCTCCAGTATGTACGATTGAAGTCATGGCGGTTAGCAGTTTAAAGTTTGGATTGTTTCGTCACCCACACGTCAGCCACTCACAGCGGCTGCACAGTGTTGCGTGAGCTCCAATACTTAGTATCCGTTCGCGCTCAGGCTGTAACAGAGCTGCTGGTCGTCGATTGCTCCCTTTTTTTTTTTTTTTTTTTTTTTTTTTTGTGAACTTCGTATAACACGAGTGCATCGATACAAACACCTCGCGCGCGTTTCCCATCGGAGGAGCCGGACACTGAAGTTGCCTCCATACTTCTGTCAACTGCCTCCCATGAGGCTCACAGGTAAGTGACGACGAATGTTTTAGCTGTCGCTGCACTTAGAACAACACTGAACTTTGCGTTGCACCTGTTGTCGTAGCCTTGACTTCTTTTTTTACACTTGCAGTACAACACTACCACCAGTATACAGTGAACAGTTATTTTTATTATGCACGTCGCACTTTAGTGTGCATCTTCCCACAGCATTCGTGCTTAGTTCCTTCGCCGATGGAGTTCATTTACAAAACAATCAATTTTGCACGTTTCCTCCACTGGTATAGAAAGACTTATATTCTACTATTTACAAAATATCACTTACGAGCTAATATTTACAATTAATGGTCACTCCTTTTGTTAAGTCCAGTGAACAACTGCTTTATGAATGGACTCTTTATATCTCAAGATTTGCTTTCACTAGTGAACCTAAAAATATTCTTTCAAACTTTCTTTTAAGTGCTCATCTCCTCATTATGAAAACTACAGGTTTCGCAACACTCGTTGCATTTATTCTTTAGTGCACCCAAGATCATTTTCTACTGCCACGCAGCATATCTACTGCTTAACGAGTACACATTTAACGCTGAATCTTTTTTTTTTTCTTTTTGTGCTTTCCTTTGTGCTTGCCAAATTTTTTTTTTTTTATATTTGAGGGCAGACTGGATAACAATAGTTCTCCCTCTTCGCTTCATGTACTCAGCAATCGTTCTCTGTTTAAAAAAAATAGGGTAACGCGTGTCTACTATTTTTTTTGCATGAATGGAATTACCGACAGTTCACTGGGTTTACGCAACCGGTCCATAACAAACATTACCAAAGCTAGCGAAGTTCATCACGCTACGTGTCTCATTTCTCATAAGCACTGCTTTGCTTCGAAGCACACGTGCCTTTTACAAGTCGACCCTTGGTCTGGGTTAATGAACCAGGATCAAAAGGAACGGGCACAAGGAAAATGGATTTCATAAGAGGAGTGTCTTAGGAGACATTTTTGCAATAAAATCTGCATGTAAATAAAATTATCTTAATAAACATAGGCACATATATAAACTTCAACCTCCTTCCTTACAGCATGTTTTGCTACTTCTACGTCTTACTCAGGTTATAGTCAATATTAAGTTTAAATATCACTGCATTGCTTGTTCTTTAGATTAGCCTTCAATTAGGGTATTGAATGGTCGCTAGATTACACTACAGATCTTCTGAAGATCTTTACTTGGACTTATTTATGATACAGGGGGCTTGCTGTGTGGTTATTTAGTACCTCGATTCTACTGAAATCAATTCGTCAGCTAACATTCCTCATATACTCTTTACATTGGGCTCAGATCACAGGGAGATAGTTTACTTTCATAGCAATTAATGGCCTCGTGGAGTACTTACGCTACATTATTGATGCTTCATGGTTTGCCTCTATTTGTACTGTATTTCACCTAACTTAGTTTACTACAGCTTATTGTCTCCTTGCGTGAACACATGTGGGTTACCACTTGTTTTTCCATTTAACAGCACGCTTTAACTGAACTTTAAGCTATTTCTTCTACTCCTGTCCACTGTCTGGAGTGTTTGAACATGTACCTTTTTTTTTTAAGCAGGTAATTTGGGCTTTTACTACAGAACTTCAAGTACTTACATTACTAAAAATAAATCTATAAATATTCTTGTACCTTGAGAGAAGTGCTTATTTACGCATCCTCCTCCATTTCTCACCTTTACATATTTATATAGCTCCGGGCAATCGCCTCGCAAGCACTTTTTTTTTCTTAATACTAACTTAAAGCTAAATTGAAATTCTTTCTGCAACCTTAATTTCCTGCTTCAGCTTGTTGAAGAAATATCAGTTCATGTCCATCACTATAAACAATTTTTCCATACTTAACATTTAATACTTAAAGTTTACATATAGTAGCTTTTACCATGTAGTCAGTGCGCTGTTCAACACAATACTTATCATTAACAGTTCACACAAGGAAATTTCCAGTACGCAAGAGGCAGGAAACCAAAACAGATTCTAACTGCAGTTGAGGCTGTGTCTGTAAACTAACTCTCTGTTTCAATGGACCAATCGCTCCCGATATGGAGCAGCCTTGAATCGGCAATGATAAAACTTTTGAAACAGAAGACACCTGTCTGAAGAGACATGGTGACATGACATTGATGTTTGCTCCTGTATCAACAACGGCTGTGAAAGGAATGTTGGCAATAGAAATCTTAATCGCAGCCTGGACCTGTTCATCATAAATGTTGTTAACGTCTTGAGCTTCTTTGTCACGTGCAAGGTCATCTCGTAAGTCGGTCTCATGGTCGTACCGTATTGCATTAACATACTCAGAATCAGAGTATTCGTTAGTACCCCCACTGGAACCGGCAACGACCTCTAGGAGGCTGAAAGGTGCTGCCTCTAATTTTCCGCAGGATGTTTAACCTGTTTGTCATTCATGGCCTTAAGTGTTTGTTCCGTTTCATATTGGTGCTGGTTATGTGGTACAAATGCCGGTGTAAAGGGGTCAAATCCACTGGGTGCATTCACTTGTGAATAGAATACTTGAGAAGGCTGATGTCGCCTGATCTTTTGGTTGCCGGCAAAACCATTTCCTTGTGAAGGAAAGTTCGCATTTGGTGCCATTTGAAAATTGTTCCGCGGTCCTCTATCCTGTGAATAGTTGTTCTTATGTTGTGCTGGGTGGCCTCCGCCTTGCCCATGCCACTTGCTATTTTTCGGCCTATAACTTTGATTGTACACTGGCCCATTTGAAAAATTACCAATCGTTTGTGGAGAATTTCCATACTGCTCCGGCGCAGAATTAAAGGGTGGGTTTCCGTACGGATGTTGTACCTGGTGGTTGTAAATTGGGTGGTATCTCTGCTGATTACTGTAATTGGTTTTCTGCTTCCATTTAAAGTTATTGCCGTTTGCGTTTTGATAACCGCTGGCAGGTTGGTAACAGCGGTCGCAGTAGCTCGCTCTCTCCTTGGGCGCATTGTTGTCCGCGTGCGATGCATTCTGCTGGCTGCCAGGGAAGAATTTGCCGCTGCCAACCTTGGAGCGCACATCCTCGCTAATTAAATCTAAGGAATCCAGCACAGAAAGGAATACATCCGTGTCTTCTTCGGACACATTTACTAATTTCTCTCTAATAGACACAGGGAGTTTGCTTTTGAGAATCATAATTACGTCCTTGGAAGAAATCGGAGAATCCCAGAATTTAATTTTTGCTAGATACTTCTCAAAGTATCGCCGGAGACTTCCATGCTTCTCATTGAAAATTTCCGCACCATACACCTCCTTCCTTAATTTTTGCTGTACCCCATTACTCCAAAATTTTGCCAAGAACATTTTCTCAAACTCTTCATAATTCCTACACGTGTCTACCATTTCCGTTCCCCATAATGCTGCATCACCAGAAATAAAGCCAGTGACGAACTGAATACGCTGTCTGTCTGTCCAGCTCCTGGGAAATATGCCGGAAAAATTCTTTAGGAACACGATGGGGAGTATTTCTCGCTTCTGCGGATGAAAAACAGGAAAAGTGCGATGCTTAATCACACTTTCCTCTTGCATTAAACTCACAATTGTGGGCGGATCATTTAGTTTCCCTACTCGGGACTCAACAGGACTGTTGTTTTGCATGTAATCAGGCGGTGAACGATAAGGAGTTGACTGACATTCGTCACCGTCTAAAGAGTTGTTCCCTATAGTTTGCGTATGTGTGTGTGGATTTTCTACCCAGTTTCTCAGCATTCTGACTTCGTCCACTACTTGCTGCTTCCACTCGGGAAGATCCCGTGTAAGTGTCCTCCGAATCTGTCCCAATTCAGAAACTACTGTGTCTCCCGACTTACCAGGAGCAGCTAAGATTTCATAAGTTACATCCTTGACAGTCTCCCTAAGCTCCTCCCTGACCTTCTTTTCGATAAAAATATCTTTACCCTTTATCCATTCACTGTAGTGTTCCGACAATGCCTCCGCGTGTGCTTTCACGGTGCTCTTAACCTGTTCTTCGATATTGATTGAGTCTATCTGCCTCGACAGATCCTCTACTACACCTTCAATGTCAGATACTGCATTTCTAACTGAGTTTATTTCTTTGGTAGCTGCCTGAATTTTTGTGTTTAATGTTCCAGATACTTCAGCTATTTCACTTTTCACCTGTTTCTGCATTTTCTGAATTTGATCACTGATCTTAGTTTGCACCTCACCCAAATGGGTATTTAATTCAGCCGTAATTTCTTTATGCAGATCTGTTTTGATTGTGCCTAGCTCTGTTTTTAATGATTCGCTTACAGCATCTAGTCGGGCGTTAACAGTCTCATTTTGTGTTTTTATCGTCTCATTTTGTGTTTTTATATTCTCATTTACTGCGTCAAACTGTTGTTTCAGCATTTCCATTAACGCACCGAGGTCATTTGTAGCTGCAGCGGAACGAGTTTGGACTTCAGGGTCACTTTCCCCTGTTACAGACAAGGTTAGTTCAGTTTCCACATGGGAACCTACCGTTCGCGATCGTAAAGGGTATGGAATACTATTAACGTCTTCACTCCCGTCTCCTGTTGTCACCTGTCTCTGTTTACTATCTGCCATTTTCGTTAGTAAATCAGGTGCTACGCAAGGCTTTCGTCATTTGTCAGTGACGTGGTGAGTCCGCTAAGAGCACCGCCCTCGCGTGAGCAACAAATGAAATTCTATCTGGCAAGAAGACAAGATGGAACCTAACCGTTTCAGACAAATGAATGAAGATGCTCTTCACTGCAAATTGCACACACTATCCACCATGTTGAAAATGTAATACAGCTATACTAACAATGGGAAGAAAAAATTTCTATTATCAGACTACGAAGAATTTTACTTTGAAAGATAAAATAAAGCAGATTTTCTATAGCGGGAAGGAGATAGAAAGGATGTGGATCGACTTGGAAAAGCAACGTTGCTACTGAAGCACTACACTGCGTATGCAAAATTCTGACTTACTTTTTGATGGCTAAAATACCGTTATGTTGTCTCAGCAAATTCACGTCTCTTTTCTTTTCTTTTCTCTCGGTAATTAAACTGCATTATTGACCGTTATTCTCACAGGGAGACGATGTGTACATGAAACGACAGAACATTTATTAACACAAGCACATAGAAAATTTTCCAAGAATTTGAACTAATTTTTGGTCAAGTCCCTGTTCGGGCGCCAAGTGTGATGTTACAAAATAGAAGTGATGTTGCTATTCAATGGAAAGTTGGAAATTGAGATTTAACTAACTGTTTTATCAATCACAATTGGCGTAAGAATCATGGATTGACCATTGTCATAAAATATTGCATTATGAGATGTGAATAGTTTTTACTTGCGGTTTCGCGTGGCTTGAGGCAGTCACAACTAGCGTGCTATTGATTAAGAAGTTGCGTTATCGTCTTTCTAATTACTTCATGATCATAGATACGGTCATACCCGGTTGTGAAGTTATTGTTATGACAAAAAAAAATTTCCTAAGGGACCAGAAAGTTCTTAAGGGCGCAAAAACAACTGTAACATCACACAAAAGAGAAATTCAATATTACAGCTGATGCAAGAAGACGATAAAACAGTTTTCTTTTTATCAATGTAACACGCACATTGGACTGCTGATCTTGGAGTCTGTAATATTAGCAAAATGCATAATTAAAATGAAAATAATACTGAGGAGATAATAGAAATGAGTACTGCTAAATGATTCAGTATTCCCAGAACAAATATTTATTATAACTAAAACATATATCGTACCTTAAGCTTAATACTACAATGACGGTAGATTTTTATGTCCATATCATGTCCATTGAGCGCTCTTTTATATAGCCATTGTCCTCTTGAGTCGCTCGTGCTTCGTCACGGTAAGTTATAACAGTTCTTTACACTTCACTCAAACTTAAACATAACACGTTTTTATACATTTAGTAAAAAATTAGATCAGACTGCCACAGATCTGCGTCCGTCTTACTTGAGAAAAACAGTACAAGTCTTCTTAGCGCTCCAGGCTTCATTTGTTCTCCAGCGAACAAAATAGTGAAGGATCGCATATCCATCCGTACTTTTCTGTTTATATTGCCGCCCAAAGACGACAAATTACATCACTAGAAAATTCCACCGTCGCTATGCGACACCTCATTATACATTAATCATTATTTACAAACAAGTATTTGCCTTCTGGCTGAAAGTATTAACTACTCGTATTTGATGTTTTAATGAAGTCAAAAATAGCGAATATCTCACAGAGTACATATATCCACTTTGAATCCCAGACAAGGAGGCAACGTCCACATGCAAATTATTTTAAACTGTTCCCTTTAATGTATGGATATCAAGTCTCACATTCCTGAATGAGATTAAGACCTCAAATGTTAGCTGTGAACCACATGTATGACTTTTTAGATATCATCTCAGCCGTGCCCAGTGAAGATGACTTTGTATTGCTGATTAATCTGGTTGTGTTGTCAGCACACAGATTAGAGATTAAGAACAAGAGTGAGCCCAGTACATATCTTATAGGAACTGTGGTGTTACATATCCGTACGTATTCTTACTGAATGATCCTTGTGGAACACAAATATTGTGTGGATTTATCGTTTTATTTGCAGGAAGAGAACCAGGCTGAGGGACAATGCTTGTGTCTAAATGGGATGCCGATTGCATTAACTTTGTGAGAGGAAGTACGTGCAGGTGTCCTTTGTAAGAACAGCATGGATTGTTGGCCTACAGTGGAGAAGTACAGTGTCCCCAGAACATATACAAGAAAAGACAACAATTCCCTTCCCTTATTGTGGTGTGTGTGTGTGTGTCTATATATATATAAAGATGATGTGACTTACCAAACGAAAGTGCTGCAGGTCGAAAGACACACAAACAAACACAAACATACACACAAAATTCAAGCTTTCGCAACAAACTGTTGCCTCATCAGGAAAGAGGGAAGGAGAGGGAAAGACAAAAGGATGTGGGTTTTAAGGGAGAGGGTAAGGAGTCATTCCAATCCCGGGAGCGGAAAGACTTACCTTAGGGGGAAAAAAGGACGGGTATACACTCGCACACACACACATATCCATCCACACATATACAGACACAAGCAGACATATTTAAAGACAAAGAGTTTGGGCAGAGATGTCAGTCGAGGCGGAAATGCAGGGGCAAAGATGTTGTTGAATGACAGGTGAGGTATGAGTGGTGGCAACTTGAAATTAGCGGAGATTGAGGCCTGGTGGGTAACGGGAAGAGAGCATATATTGAAGAGCAAGTCCCCATCTCCGGAGTTCGGATAGGTTGGTGTTAGTGGGAAGTATCCAGATAACCCGGACGGTGTAACACTGTGCCAAGATGTGCTGGCCGTGCACCAAGGCATGTTTAGCCACAGGGTGATCCTCATTACCAACAAACACTGTCTGCCTGTGTCCATTCATGCGAATGGACAGTTTGTTGCTGGTCATTCCCACATAGAATGCATCACAGTGTAGGCAGGTCAGTTGGTAGATCACGTGGGTGCTTTCACACGTGGCTCTGCCTTTGATCGTGTACACCTTCTGGGTTACAGGACTGGAGTAGGTGGTGGTGGGAGGGTGCATGGGACAGGTTTTACACCGGGGGCGGTTACAAGGGTAGGAGCCAGAGGGTAGGGAAGGTGGTTTGGGGATTTCATAAGGATGAACTAAGAGGTTACGAAGGTTAGGTGGACGGCGGAAAGACACTCTTGGTGGAGTGGGGAGGATTTCATGAAGGATGGATCTCATTTCAGTGCAGGATTTGAGGAAGTCGTATCCCTGTTGTCCGGTTGTTGGTGTAATGCTTCAGGGATTCCGGACTGGAGCAGATTCGTTTGCCACGAAGACCTAGGCTGTAGGGAAGGGACCGTTTGATGTGGAATGGGTGGCAGCTGTCATAATGCAGGTACTGTTGCGTGTTGGTGGGTTTGATGTGGACGGACGTGTGAAGCTGGCCATTGGACAGATGGAGGTCAACGTCAAGGAAAGTGGCGTGGGATTTGGAGTAGGACCAGGTGAATCTGATGGAACCAAAGGAGTTGAGGTTGGAGAGGAAATTCTGGACTTCTTCTTCACTGTGAGTCCAGATCATGAAGATGTCAGCAATAAATCTGTACCAAACTTTGGGTTGGCAGGCTTGGGTAACCAAGAAGGCTTCCTCTAAGCGACCCATCAATAGGTTGGCGTACGAGGAGGTCATCCTGGTACCCATGGCTGTTCCGTTTAATTGTTGGTATGTGTGGCCTTCAAAAGTGAAGAAGTTGTGGGTCAGGATGAAGCTGGCTAAGGTAATGAGGAAAGAGGTTTTAGGTAGGGTGGCGCCAATTCTAATCAATACAATCTGGAACCACAACACCCTAATTCAGCAGTTAACCTTTCCTCCAAACCTCTCTCCCAATCTGAAACCTCTGTCCTATCCAAATGCCTCACCTTCATCCCTACTCCCAGGTTCAACCAAACAGCCCTCGTCAAAGATTTACTGTCTTACACTCGTACTCTCTGCTGGAAATATCACTTTGCCATGAAGAAAACTGATCCTAATCCTACTCCTAATGATCCAACTCCCCATGACACTATCCAAATTGAACCCTGCAGGGAACAGTTCCGTCCTCCGTCACAGCGGGACCCACCTCCTCTTCCTCAAAATCACACTCTTCAAACCTTCCAGGAATTTCTGACTTCCAGCCTTGCCTCTCAATCCTTCTTAAAAAACCTTAATCCTACTCCCAACATCACCTTGCTGAAGCACAGGCTATCTGTGATCTGAAGGCTGACCGATCCATCGTCATTCTTCCGGCGGACAAGGGTTCACGACCGTGGTACTTGATCGTCGGGAGTATGTGTCTGAGGGACTGCGTCACCTTTCAGACAACACTACATACAAAGTTTGCCAAGGTAATTCCATTCCTGATGTCCAGGTGGAGCTTCAAGAAATCCTCATAACCTTAGGCCCCCTACGAAACCTTTCACCTGACTCCATCAATCTCCTGACCTCACCCACACCACGCACCCCTACCTTCTTCCTAAAATTCATAAACCCAATCATCCCGGCTGCCCCATTGTAGCTGGTTACCAAGCCCCCACAGAATGTATCTCTGCCTACGTAGATCAACACCTTCAACCCATTACATGTAGTCTCCCATCCTTCATCAAAGACACCAACCACTTTCTCGAACACCTGGAATCCTTACCCAATCTGTTACCCCCGGAAACCATCCTTGTAACCATTGATGCCACTTCCTTATACACAAATATCCCGCACGTCCAGAGCCTCACTGCGATGGAGCACTTCCTTTCACGCCGATCACCTGCCACCCTACCTAAAACCTCTTTCCTCATTACCTTAGCCAGCTTCATCCTGACCCACAACTTCTTCACTTTTGAAGGCCACACATACCAACAATTAAAGGGAACAGCCATGGGTACCAGGATGGCCCCTTCGTGCGTCAACCTATTTATGGGTCGCTTAGAGGAAGCCTTCTTGGTACCCAGGTCTGCCAACCCAAAGTTTGGTACAGATTTATTGATGACATCTTCATGATCTGGACTCACAGTGAAGAAGAACTCCAGAATTTCCTCTCCAAACTCAACTCCTTTGGTTCCATCAGATTCACCTGGTCCTACTCCAAATCCCATGCCACTTTCCTTGATGTTGACCTCCACCTGTCCAATGGCCAGCTTCACACATCTGTCCACATCAAACCCACCAACAAGCAACAGTACCTCCATTATGATAGCTGCCACCCATTCCACATCAAACGGTCCCTTCCCTACAGCCTAGGTCTTTGTGGGAAACGAATCTGCTCCAGTCCAGAATCCCTGAACCATTACACCAACAACCTGAAAACAGCTTTCGCATCCCGCAACTACCCTCCCGACCTGGTACAGAAGCAAATTAGCAGAGCCACTTCCTCATCCCCTCAAACCCAGAACCTCCCACAGAAGAACCCCAAAAGTGCCCCACTTGAGACAGGATACTTTCCAGGACTGGATCAGACTCTGAATGTGGCTCTCCAGCAGGGATACGACTTCCTCAAATCCTGTCCTGAAATGAGATCCATCCTTCATGAAATCCTCCCCACTCCACCAAGAGTGTCTTTCCGCCGTCCACCTAACCCTTGTAACCTCTTGGTTCATCCCTATGAAATCCCCAAACCACCTTCCCTACCCTCTGGCTCCTACCCTTGTAACCACCCCCCCATGTAAACCCTGTCCCATGCACCCTCCCACCACCACCTACTCCAGTCCTGTAACCCGGAAGGTGTACACGATCAAAGGCAGAGCCACGTGTGAAAGCACCCACGTGATTTACCAACTGACCTGCCTACACTGTGAAGCTTTCTATGTGGGAATGACCAGCAACAAACTGTCCATTCGCATGAATGGGCACAGGCAGACATGGTTTGTTGGTAATGAGGATCACCCTGTGGCTAAACATGCCTTGGTACACGGCCAGCACATCTTGGCACAGTGTTACACCATCCGGGTTATCTGGATACTTCCCACTAACACCAACCTGTCAGAAATCCGGAGATGGGAACTTGCCCTTCAGTATATCCTCTCTTCTCATTATCCGCCAGGCCTCAATCTCCGCTAATTTCAATTTGCCGCTGCTCATACGTCAGCTGTCTTTCAACAACATCTTTGCCTCTGTACTTCCGCCTCGACTGACATCTCTGCCCAAACTCTTTGCCTTCACAAATGTCTGCTTGTGTCTGTGTATGTGCGGATGGATATGTGTGTGTGTGTGTGAGTGTATACCCGTCCTTTTTTCCCCCTAAGGTAAGTCTTTCCGCTCCCAGGATTGGAATGACTCCTTACCCTCTCCCTTAAAACCCACATCCTTTTGTCCTTCCCTCTCCTTCCCTCTTTCCTGATGAAGCAACCGTTGGTTGCGAAAGCTTGAATTTTGTGTGTATGTTTGTGTTTGTTTGTGTGTCTATCGACCTGCCAGCACTTTCGTTTGGTAAGTCACATCATCTTTGTATATGATGTAACTTACCAAATGCCGAACGAATGTGTTCGCATGTTGATAGACACACAAACAAACACACACACACACACAAAATTCAAGCTTTCGCAACCAACGGTTGCTTCATCAGGAAAGAGGGAAGGAGAGGGAAAGACAAAAGGATGTGGGTTTTAAGGGAGAGGGTAAGGAGTCATTCCAATCCCGGGAGTGGAAAGACTTACCTTAGGGGGAAAAAAGGACTGGTATACACTCGCGCACACACACACACACACACACATATCCATCTGCACATGTACAGACACAAGCAGACATCCAAAAATGATGCAATCCACTCATTTGGCATGCCTCTTACACCATACCATTCAATCTTTCTCAGGAACACAGAATGATCTCTCACAGCAGAAGCTTTTTTCAGTTCTAAGAATAATCCTGAGATTTTTCTGCGATTGTCCACTACATTTATTTACGACATAGTTCATCAGATTATAAGTGGCTGTTTCAGTTGACTGCTGTAGCCTAAAGCCATGTGGCCATGCATAAATAATATTATTTTGCTGAAGAATATTGTTGGTGTATTTATTTACTTATTTATTTATTTAGTCCTTTGATCATATGTAGCATAATGTACGAGATGATATTGGACATAATTCTAGTCATTACAGTTGACAGTTTTTTCAGAGTTATATATAGTTCTGTTTGTTATACATTACAGAAGTAACAGCTCTACGTATTTATTGCAGTTCAAATATTCATTTACTGAATAGAAACAGTGATACTGTAGATATTCTCTAACAGTCTTTCAGAAGTATTAATATTTAGTATAAATTTTATATCATGTGGCATTTTGTTAAATAATTTTATTCGCAAATAGCAAGTATCTTTCTGATATATATTGGTATTAGCTGGTAGTAAATGAAAATTACTTTTTAATCTAGTGTTGTGATTTTTAAGTCACAATTTTTTTTAATACTGTTATCATATCCAATTACATTTCTTTTAATATACATCAGCCTTTTTAAGGACAAACATGCAAGATTCCTCCAGAATACAGGATGCGTCAAAAAAATGTATACACACTTTGAAACATCATAGAAAATTTATTTCCCATTCTACAATGTTAAATTTCTGGAAATGGAAAGCTTAAAGTCCAATTTGAAAAATAAATGTACTTTGCAAATGTGATTAATGTTCAAACTGGTGGCCTTCAGCGTCAATACATTTCTGAGTATGAGTCACCACTGATTCCGTACATTGTACCAAAGTGTCCAATGAGATTTCTACGCACACCGCCTGAATTTCATTCCAAAGTGTGTCCAGGTTACTTGGTTTACATTTGTACACCTCATCTTTTACTGTGCCCCATAAGAAGAAATCCAGCGGCGTGAGGTCTGGAGAGCATGCAGGAAACTCGATTGGTCCCCTGCGTTCTATCCACTGGCCTGGCACATTGTGATCCAAGTATGCTCGTACGTCCCTATGATAGTGCGGCAGGGTGCCATCTTGTTGGAAATAAAACTCATCATTACCGTATATATAATGCACGAATGGCAGGGAATATGGGGTCAGCAAACATTGTTAGGTATGTTTCTCCAGTAACAGTACCTTCAAAGCAGAAAGACCCAATGAGTCCCCTTGCAGACAAACCACACCACACATTTACACCAGGCAAATTCACAGCCTTTTCAACTGTAATGTGAGGATTATCTTCAGCCCAGTACACACAATTGTGCCTATTGACAGTTCCATTGAGTTTGAATTGGGCTTCATCCGACCAAATTATGCTACCCATAAATCCCGGTTCACATCTCACCATCCCCTGAACCCATTTACAAAATTCTAACCTTCGATCTGGATCATCGTCACTTAGCTGTTACACCAGCCTTGGAATGAACACATGAAACTTGCCTTTCTTCAGAATGCATAGCACACTACTAGCACTTACATTATTCTCACATGCTGTTTGCCTTGAAGATTTTTGAGGCGAACGCTGAAACAGTTCCAAGACCGCAGTTGTGGAATCATCACTTGTAGCTGTACGAGGTCGCCCTGATCGACCTTTATGCACATCACACACTGTTCCATGAATTTCAAATTTGTCTTCTAATCATGTAATTGTTAACCTTGAAGGTGGTTCTGTACCATACTCACTTCTCCACTGTCTTCAAACCGCAGCTACATTCTCAAACTTCCAGTACCACTTAATTATCTGCTTCCACACTTCAAAGCTCAAACGCACATCTGCCATGTTGTAGTTACTTCCTTGCCACTGCTGCCACCTGTTGAAGAAACATAACATTACTTTCTCACAGATATTTAACCTTGTAGAATGGGAAGTAAATTGTCTATGACAGTTCAAAGTGTGTATACATTTTTTTGACGCACTCTGTATAAGTCCATATTTTAGGTGTATATTAAAATATGTGTAATAGGCAGACATTAGAGCCTGTTCATTTATGCATCCATTTAAAGTCCTTAAAAGATATCAGCGTGTATTCAGCTTAGCATTAACATGTTCAAAATGTTTGTCCCATTTAGATGGCTTTGAATCCAAATGCCAAGAAATTCTGTTACTTCTTTATTGGTGACAGGTTGTTGGTTGATGGTATTATTTGGATAATGCAGGGTATTGTTCTGAGAGTTATGGAGATTTAATGCTACTGTTATCTGTTGTTTATTATAAGCTGATTGCAAAAGGAACACTTTTTTAATAATTTTCGAAAACCTGACAGCATTTTCGAAAACCTGACAGTGATTACACAGGGCTGTAGTTATCCATACAATGCTGATCACCTTTTTTTATAGGGGTATTACATTTGCTGTGTTAGTTCCTTTGGGAGGACATCACTTGATAAAGATGAACTGCAGATATCTAATAAAGGAGAGCATATGTATCTTGCCACTATTTTTATATTACATTCCAGAATATCAGTACCAGAAGAATATTTGCTCTTCAGTTAATTAATGGTATTTAGGAGTTCAGCAGAGCATACTGGACTAAGACACACAAATAGATTATTTATTTCAATATATGAAAGTTCATTCAGTGTTGCTTTGGCAAACTTCGAAATTTTTCCTTCACTAATCTTTTGGCAACAGTTGTATAATAAGAATTGAAATTGTTTGCAGTTGCCTTAAGATCAGTGACATTTTTACCATCCTCTGATAACACAGTATTTTTGTGAGTTTTCTCCTTCCCAGTAAGGTCCTGCACAGCTTTCCAAGTGGACTTTTTGTTTTATTGGACGACTTCATAATATATTTGTCATTTTCCTTTATTTTTGCCTCTTTTGTGATAAGTTTTTGAAGTAGCTAAGAAATTCTGGACTGCTGTTAATTTTTACAGCAGAAAAAGTTTCTACTTCCCTGTAAAAGACACTCTATTATCTGATGTAATCCAGTTTTTTAATCTTTCTGCGCTTCTGGGACCAACTTTCTTCTTTGGAAAAGCTACATCTGAGTTGTGCTTTAAAATGTTCAAAAAAATTTCCTTCTTTTCATTGGTAATAGAGGTATCATTTTTTGGGTTTACATTAGTGATTTCCCACTACAAGTTACGGATTCAGAACCAGTACTGTTTGTAGATGACACCAGTTTATTAACTGAAGGAAATAAAAGAGGATGATACTACTGTTTCTGCAAAAGATATTGCAAAAGAAGCATCTGAATGGTTCACCAGAAACAGGCTAAAAGTAAATCCCCAGGAAACAGTACGCATGAATTTCCACACGGATCAAAATAAAAATAATGTGTATGGATAACAAAATTATTAGTGCTGTTACTGGAACTAAATTTCTCGGGATTCATGTTCAACACTATCTTAAATGGGGCTCTCATATCACACACCAAAATTCAAACTAGCAAAAATTAGGTATGTAGTGAGAACACTAGTGCAGAAACACAGTTATGGCCATATACGTAGCTTACGCACATTCATTACTGAGGTACATTATCATTTACTGGGGAAATCTACACCAGACCAAAACAGCTCACAGGAAACAAAGGGCAATTCTAAGAAGAACAAAACAAGCAAGCAGCAGAAAAATACGCAAACCTTTCTTTAAAGGTATAAAGATTTTACCCCTTCACTGCATTTATACATTGGAAGTATGTATGTAGGTTGAAAAAAGTGTGCTGAAAGAAGAAAGCCATTTTCCTCTTAACAAAATTGTCCATGATTACAGTAGCAGGTCTGACAGTGACATACAAGTTAGTCACTGCAGCATCACACTATCCCAAAATGTTGTATATCATGCAGGAACAGAACTATGCAACAGATTATAAATACATATGGAACTTCTTCCTGAACTGCAAAATTTGCAAAGTCTGTAACTGCCTACCACCTGCAAAACTGCCTTTATTCAATGTCACAGTGACTTATGCATGATGACATGAAATTCATACATTTAATTGCAGAAATAAGTTGTAAATGTACAGTAAATAGTCATTGTTAATTATTCACTATAGAGATCAAAATTTCTTATAAAAATTTAAATGGTCTATGTTTGATTAATATAAAACCAACAGCTAAAAAGATTTTCACGTTTAATATCGTGTTTATTGTACATGTACAGGAAAAGACAAATAAATAAATAAATTTTCAGTAGCATCTATCAGATTTCATTTACTACTGTAAACAAGACTTCCCTTTTTGTTAGGCCATTTACGTATTTCATCAACTATGTTCTTCCTAAGAAAAAGAAACAACTGAAAAGCTGATTCTATGGTGTCAACATTTATTATTGCAAATTCTGCTGGGCCTGAGTTTACTTGCATTATGTTGCATCTTTCTTATCTTCTACAAGCTCTTCTCAACTTGTGCTTGTGCCACACTTCTTGCTTCTTTTTTGACCTATACCAAACAGACAAAATGTATATACTGTGGTATTAGATGGTATTGCACATATATAGTAACTTATAATACAGTAATACTTACCTATAAAAGTCGGAATTATGCAACACTACCTTTACAGGCTGGATGTTTGCACTCCCCAAATCTTCTTCTGAACTTCTGTCTTCTCCTTCCAAGGTAAGGTGTATAAACAAATCTGTGTCACAGCCATGGGCACCATGGCACTCTCTTGTGCCAACCTGCTTATGTCCCAACTATAGGTGACCTTCCTAACCTCCCGAAAAGCCAAACCGCTAGTCTTGTTCAGGCTCATTGATGATATTTTCATGATTTGGATTAGTGGCCAAGATGTCCTGTCTTCATTCCTTCACATCCTCAATACCTTCTCTCCCATTCACTTCATCTGATCCTCCTCAACCCAGTGTTCCATCTTCCTAGTCATTGACCTTCTCCTCTCTGATGGCTCCATCTGCACCTCTGTCCACATTAAACTCACCAACAATGAACAGTTCCTGCATAGCTACAGCTATCATCCCTTTCACACCAAAAAAATGCCCCCATACAGACTGACCACTTGCGGATGGCGTATCTGCAGTGGCAAGAACTCCCCAGTCCAGTATGCTGAGGGTCTCACCCACGACCTTCACAGACAGGCTCTATCCCCACATCCAGTCTACAAACAGATCCCCCATGACATTTTCCCTCACACCCCCAGTCCTCCCACCACCCTGCAGAAGCAGTCACAAAGGAGTGCTCCCTTCATCACCAAATACCCTGAATGCCAAATGCACAACCTTCACCAGGGCTTTGATTACCTATCACCATTCCCTGAAATATGGGACACACTACCCGAGATCCTCCAAACTCCTAAAGTGGTGTTCCATCACTGCACCCAACCTCCAAATCATCATCCTAGTTCATTCCTATGTCACTCCCAATCCCAATCCCTTGGCACAACAATCATATCCCTGTGGAAGACCAAGGTGCATTACCTGCCCAATACATCCACCCAGCACTTCCTATTCAAGTCCTTTCACAGGTTTATCCTACAACATCAGAGGATGGCGTACCTGTGAAAGCAGCCATGTGAGTACCAGCTCTGCTACAATCATTTCACAGATTTTCAGATTGGTATGACTACCCACATCCTCCACCCACAAGTTTGTCTATCCTCACCCCCACACCCTGCTGTCATATTACTTCCACCCTGTTCTTGTCTCCCATCATCTTTGTTTGTCACCCTATGCCAATGTCCTCACAGATCTTTCCCCAATCCTCTTCTTTTTTCCCCGCTTCCCTGACCCGCAACCTCCTGACGCAGTGCCTGCTGGCAGACTAACCCCTGCACACTCCACCAGACAGCGTTCGTCTCTCTCTCTCTCTCTCTCTCTCTCTCTCTCTGTACACCATCCCTTCCCCTTCCCTTCTCCCTCCAGATAGCTACTCACATCCTATGTGATGTTGCATTCTGGTCCAAACAGCCAGAGTAGGCAGTCATGTATGTGAGGTGTGCTTGTTTGTTTGAATGAATGGTGTGTGCCTCTCTTCTTTTTCTTTTCTGATGAAGGCAGTGGCTGAAAGCTTAAGTTTAATTGTCTCTTAATTGTGGCTGTCAGCAAGTTAACATGTCATCTTTACAGTCAGCAGCAATATTTCTTTCCCTACGTTGTTGATATTCCAATCTGGAGTTCCCAATGTCTGATTTAGAAATCAGGTCTACTTCTCCATCATTACATGAGACATTATACTCTATATTGCTGATATCACTACTTGATTCTCCGGAGAGAACATTTCAAGCCACCTTCAGCTAAATGCAACAGACATAGAACTAGTCTCCAAAGCACCCTACGAATAACTGACAGCATATGAACCCCTTACCAACAATCACACTTTCCAACAATATTTCCATGACTGTAGCAAAGTACATACAGCAATAATTGTATATTGTAAAACAATGCATTATAAAAGCCCGAGAAAGAAGTGGGGCCACACATAACCTCAGTGGCATTCTGTGGTTCTATTGTGATTTTCTGCAAAACTAAATATTTTCAAAAAGTTATGTCAATGTGATATGAAACTATTTTTATCCCAGGAAAAGTCTGATTTTTTCATAATTTTGAGGAATGCATAATGTCCAGTCACATTAATGTGCAACAGCCTATATTAAGCATCAATAACCACTCACAGACAATAGGAGCCAACACTAGCAGTGGAGGGCATATAAAACACGTCAGGGGACACAGCAAATAGTGCAGTCATTGTCATACTGTGGAAATGGAGTGGTTTATTTGACATCCAACATGACATGATCATTGGCTTTCGAGCCAAGGTCGGAAGCATTTCTGAAACAGCTAAAGAAAATTAAACTCTGGGGTCACTTGAGACACCCCAGTATTAGGAGGAATGATGATGTAAAGAGTGAATTATAAACAAAGATAGATGCTTTGGGTACTGGCAATAAAGAAGCTTTTATGAGCTTAGATACCATCAGAAAAGATTAGATTATTATAATCATATGTTACATGAATATATCAAAGAATCCTGTCTGGGAGACAAAAATATAAGAATCAAGCTTCAAACATCCAACGTGTTCTGTGCAATGATGTTGTATGGAGAACTGATGTATATCAATAAGTCAGGAGAGGAAGATTTCTCTTGCCAACATTGTTTGAAAATGTTAACATAACAAAAGTTTGATAAGTGTAAGTTAGCATGGCGTTTTTTCCATGTTATAGTGCATTAAATTTGTCTTCTTTCCAGAAAAAGTCCTATTGTCAACATAAACTAGTAAAACATTGTACACAGTAGCTTACAATAAAACGTTTACTATTTACTGTACTGGGTAGTATTATTCCCTGCACTGGGGGAAAAAAGGAAAATCTCTGTCCCATTTCAGCTCCATAGTGCTTATAAGGATATTAAAGCACAAATCAATGTCTGTCCTGTTTCAACCCAAGAGAAGTACTTATAACCACAGAAATTTTCTTAAAAAATGTTAGCCTAAGCACATTATAACACACTGTATCATGATTTTATGTTTGAAATTTTATGAAGTATGAAGTAAAACTGATGGGAAAATTTACTAAAGAGCTGACATCTGTCACAGTTCACCCCATTCTAGAGTATATCTTTAAATATTGACTCCTGCCTACTGCACATTACTATATCAAACAATGGAAACTCCATGGTGGAATGTCAGCAAAATTAGGAAAAGAACAGATGGCTATTCACCAAACGAGACCCACTGAGTTGCAGGCAGGCACAACAAGAAGACTTGGCCAAAGCCCTACTCAACAAAGACATATTCACACAAGCATGGACACCTCATCCACACATGCCCGCTACCACTGGCAGTTCTGACCAGAATGTGACTGTCACATGAATAACAGTATGGGTTGGAGCACGGCAGAGAAAGGGACAGCAGGGTATGGATGGGGGAAGAGAAGAACGCTGTCTGGTGGGTCATGCAGGGACAAGATGGTGGTCGGGTGAGACTGCCAGATGCAACCTTGGGAAGTGAGGTGTGTGTGTGTGGGGGGTGGGGGGTGGGGGGGGGGGGGTAGTGTGTTGGGTGGGTGTGGTGGATCAAGGAGCAGAAAAGGAGTAGGTTGGGGAAAGGACAGGTGCATGCATTCACAGAGGGGGTGGCACACAATGAGACTGAGGGAACATGGAAAGAAAGGAGGTGACAGGACAGAGGAGTCGGAAACTATAGGGTGGAGGGTGTGGGGCCAGTGATTACTGCAGGTTGAGGCTGGGATAATTTCAGGAGTTGAGAGTGCATTGTAAGGGCAACTCCCATGTGCACAGCTCAAAAAAGCTGGTGCTGAGGAGAGGATACAGAGAACCCAGCTTGTGAAGAAACTGTTGAAATTTAGCATTTCACATTCAGCTGCATGTTGTGCCTCAGGTTAGTCTACTTTGGATTTGGCCACAATCTGTTGGTGGTTGTTTATTCAGGCAGGCAGATGGTTGGTTGTCATACCACTATAAAAAGCTGTGCAATGGTTGCAGCAGACTGAATTTTGATTCATTCTGAATTCTTTGATCTATGTAAAAACAATACCTAACATCTTAGAATTGGTTATTGTGATTTGAAGTTATGTTAGTGGTAGAATACCACAAATGTTTGAGGACAATATATGGAATATATATATGAAAGTGTGCAACTAATTATAGACAAAAGTAGAAGTTGCTATTTTACATTTCCTTCGAGCAAGAATTGGTCAGTCAGAAGAAAAGTTAAGCGTTGTATAATCACATTCAAGGTAATGATCAAACATTTAAAATAAAATGACAAGCAGAATAATATTAATTCTTCATTGACTCCAGTAAGTAAAAATCCAATAGAGAACACTACAGAATCCATTCTGAGGATAGTGTCATGTGAAGTATAATTTTGTGGGCCACATAATCAAAAGTTTTTGGTAAGGTCACAAGGTATACTAGTACAATAATATTTCTTGTTTAGTTCTGCAATGACTTCATTTTTGAGGTTTCTAACTAACTTCTCTGTGGAGAACTGTTTGTAACAGTCAGACTGAGAGGCAGTAACAAGTTCTGCTCAGTTACACAAATCAGTATTCTATCATGGCCCCCTTATAGCCACTTTTGGAAAGAGTGACAGAAGTGAACTGAGTCTGTAATTAGAAGTGGTTGGCCTATCTTCGGTTTAACAAATGGGTTTTAATGTGGCATATTTAAATCTGTCAGAAATTAAAAATCTGTCAGAAATTATGCCCTGCCACTGCTGATTGTTAAGGTAAGTTAAGGGAACTTGTATGTGAATAACTGCCAAAAAATCGATTTTTTAATTTCTGTCTTAAAAAATTCTCTGTAGTTTTCTGAATAACAAAAAGTTTACTTCCAGGAAAATGGACTACAGAAAGTGCCAAAATTAGAGGAACTTAAAAGTGGTTCCACACACCACAACATCACCATGGCACACAGTCAGTTCTGTTAAAACTAAAGTTTTGCTCTCATTTGTTTCATTTTTATGACCTTTTACTCCCTTAAGGGTAATCCTGTCAAGTCAGTGCAAGATTTTAATATTCAGCTAGAAACGCCATCATAACTAACAGATTACTAATTTTTAGTGACCTGATGAATTTTGTAATTATATAAGGGCTGTATTTTTTAAACTAATTCCTGCAGTGTCATAAAAATTTTATGTAGTAAATGTTCGTTATCACAAATCTCCAGAAGTTTCTGATTAAACACTTCGAAATTTTGACACAATGTCACATTGGTATATGTGCGAGTTTTTAAATACATGTTTTGTTAATGTATGTAATGTATAATTTTTTATAAATTTAATAATAGAGAAACATTATTACCAAAAAGTTTCAAAAAATTTTGAAGAAATAGATACTTAAAACATGTCCGTATTGGAATGCAACATTGTATCACAATTTCAAATCAATTGGTCAACTTTTGAAGAGGAAAGATTTCGAACAAATGAAGATTTCATTTTTATTTATATAGATATCACCACAAAACACCTACTGCTTGTCAGGACACATTTCTTTCTGAGAATGCATTTCAGTGCCACATCTTCGGAGGTGGGTAGTGGCTGGCACAGGCTGCCTTAACTCACTGCACCAGCCCTGCACTCATGCTGGTGACTTCTAGTGAATGGGTTGTTATTTATAGTGTGGAAAGGATGCCCCTTTGGAAGTCCTGCTCACACATGGAAATGACAAAGCGCATGTGTGTTGTATGTCACATGCTTTTCTGGGAGTACTCTGTCCCAGGTCACAGCCATTGTCATTGCAGCAGATGGACTGTGATGTCGGATGCTGTGAGGTCATGCTGAATACTGACTCTCGCCAGCCAGTTCAGTACACTGTCTGACCTAAGCAACACTTGAGTTTAGAGCAGTTTGTGCCCCAGGCTGGAACAGTGTTGGTAGACTACCCGTCACTGGTGGCTGGTACTGGTGGCTGTCTTCCATCATCCATTGCTGTGTAACGATGGTCATCTCATAAGGCAGTAGGAGTATGGCCGGGCTGGAACCATCTCGTATACAAGATATTACAATACAATAATCAGAGAATTGAGCGTGAATGATATGAACACCATTGATCCTACTGATAGACTAACTCTTGCCTAGCGAGGTAGAATATTTATGGCATAAAGGAGAGACTGCTTTTTGACATCAATTGTTGTTACTAAATTGGTTCTAATCTTCCTTCTACATTTGCTTAACCAATATGTTTCATTGTCTTAACTCCTTTGTCAAACCTCCGATAGTTGTTGCCTTGTCCTCCTTGGTGTTTCTTGCATGACTTACGACAGTATTGGAGGCAAATTGGTCTGCACTCATCTAATTCTTTTGTGTTGAGCTCACTCACACTCTTGATATCTTATTAACTGTGTCATAATGTTTACACCTATTAGCTGGCTCATGTTAATACTTCCATGTGCTTGAGAAATGCCTTTATGTTGAGACTTGAAAAATTTCTCTCTCCCATTTGAGAAATGCCTTTATGTTCAGGCTTGAAAAATTTCTCTCTCCCATTCCCTTACTTTCTTGATGCATAACGACCTGTTAATAGAATTGAGAATGTTTATAAGAACAGACAGACAGCATGGTGACTTTGTCAATCCATTTGAGGAGACTGTCAACAACCTTCCACATCCATCAATCAGTTACACTCCCACAAAATTAATGTTAAGGAAGAGTGAGAGAAGAGAAAACTGTGTGGGTGAATGTAATACCACAAGTATCAGAAATGTAGACTCATGGGTGGAAAAAGTTCTTCAAGTTTTGGTTACCTTGAAGGCAAAGCCTGAGAGTGGAAAAAATATTTTAGCAATAGATTATCTAGAATACAAAAGTTTAAGGTTGGTGATAAAGTCTTGATTAGAAACCATTCTTGATCCTCTTTGTGAAATAAAAAGAATTAAGAGTGGCAAATGCTGCGTATAGGTCCATTTGGTATTGTCGGAAGCCCTAATGCAGAAACATACTTACTCTCATATCCTGGCAGCCATAATAGAAGGTCTATATCCACACCAACATTTGAAAAGTATTTTTATGAGCTATGATAAGTATTTTAGAGATTATTTAAATATGTGGCCAGACAATTTAGTACATTACAGCCTACATATCTTAAGGTGGAAGGTGAACCGTACACAATATTTGATATAACAGAACTATATTTTGTATGTATTTGAAGTGAGGTGTGTGTATTCTAATATTTGAATAGGTTAAGGAAGTATGTATGTGTTAATAAGGTGTTATCTTATATATGATTAACATGCACTTTTGTATGGAAACCATGACAGAGTATTATTTTGTTCTCTGTGAATATTAGTAAGGTATGTGTTTTGCTACGTGACCCAGATATACTATATTACTAGCAGTTTAAGTGTTATTCCTTGGAAATGAGCCAAGTTATATTTGGATCAATGTATGCAAAAGAGAGAGTACGACAATCATTTTCTTGTGAAACTAAGTCTCATCACAAAAGATAATGATGATATCTGAATTTTGAATAATAGACCACACGACTTATGTTGAGCTAGGTAGATTCATATCATCTGAGTTCATGAATATGTACTGGTAACTTAACTTTCATATTAGGTTGACATACTATTGGTGTCAAAACTATACTGAGCTTGGTACAAGTGTCAGTAGTATCCATGGGAATCAGTAATGATTTATTATTACACTCTAATAGTGCCTATCCTTCTTGGAAAACAAATGTTCTTGTGGATGAATATGAGACACGTGTGTAATTGAGGTGTATCATCAGGGCAGTTTTTCTAGTGTTTGCTGAGAAGGACATAGAGAACTGTGGTAGACAATGTTCTCAACATTCAAGTTTTGTGCAGATGAGCTGAATTAGTGAGTCATTCAAGAACAGTCTGAATTGATCTATTAAATATAAAAGAGTGATGTAAATCTCAACTGCCTTGCAAATATGGAACAAGTAAGTATATTAAACTTCATAAAGATAGAGTGAATCAGTGATTCTTATGGTACAAACTAATGAACCAATTTGGAAAGGAGTCCATCTGCTCAAGTTTAAAATGATGAATGTTTGTGTACCTTGGACTGCAGGAGTGCATATGTACCTTGGACTGCAGGAGTGAAAACATGACTCTAGAGTGGGAGATATGATGATGAATCATAAACACTAATTAAGTAAGTGTCATGATGAACAATAAATATTTATATGTGCTTGCACTATGCACAAGTTAACTGCTCTACTGAACTGAACTGCCAATCAACAATTTCTACATGTGAGACATATCATTGTTGTAGCAGCTTTGTGAGCCTATTGCTTGTTTAAAATTATTTTCTGCAAAATTCTGTGAAGGGCTCTACAAAAGACGCTCAATGACTCTGGTTTTGGATGCATAAACAGTTTTACAGAGATATGTTAGAGGAAGATTTGTGGTTTTGTTCTGATGGCATGTTGTCTTCTACTGAATTTTGCCTGAAATTGTCATGTATCAGTTGTGATGTTTATATCTCAGTCTGATAACTCTCAGATCCCTCCCAGTTACAGTTAGATAATAATATTACAGACTAACTACCTTTGCTTTCTCATTTGTGTACATTATGTGTCGTAACCTATCCTTTTTCAGGAAGTTTTCCTTGATTTATTGCTTATACTTGCTGGTTGACTGTTGCATGTTACCCTACAATTGGATGCAGGATGGTCCCTTTCGAGAACTGTTCCTTCAACTATCATGAGCGTACTTCCTGTTCCCAAGACCACACACCTATGACTGATATAGTGGAAGGGCTCTGCTGACCACTTCACCATCTGCTTTTCCAACAGTCGCACTGACAACCTTTCTGATGTCATGGCAACATCACATTTGCCACATTAACACCAGTTACAAGAAAATACTTTTTCACAAAAGAAATTTAGTATCCCTTGCTAAGTAGATGATAGAACATCATCTTCCTACACTCATTCAATACAAAGAATAATAATCAATCATCACAGATTGTTATTACATGAATATCTATCAAATGTGTGAACTGCTACTGATACTGGCTTGAATAATAACTTACTCCATTCTTTATATAACAGACTTGCTGATTCAATCTGCAGACGTGATACTGTGATGAATGTAATGAGCACATAAATCAAAGTCGATGGATTTCCTTTGGGTTTTCCCTAGGTTTTCTGCAAGATTTGTCTGAAGGGGGGAGCACAGATTATAAATGAATCTCAGGTGCATTAATCATCCAAACTTGAAAGCAACATTAGTTGAAGTACAGTGTTGTAATGATTAAATAAATGGTGTGTCCTGACAAGGTATAATAACACTAGTTAACAAATTAAAACTTTTTTTCTGTATCTGGTTTGTAAATGGGTGGATTTACCTAATTTTGTGGTGCTGAATACACTGGTAAAATCAGTTTTTCTCTATGATGTCACATTTCCTAGATACACAGCAGAATAAAAAATGTCAATAGCGAAAATAAAAATACACATTCAAAACATTTGAAATCAACACTGTTTTGTATGTATATATAGGCATGATGCCAATAAAAGGTCCAAATTAGTTCAGAAGATATTTTCACCTTTAATTGTCTTTGGTTTTTGAAAAATGTGATGACGGAGCTCTTCTTTTGTTTGCCATTTCAATACTCTCCCTAACAAGACCCCAGCAGTAGTCACCCATCATCAAAGGGGGCCTCAGTAACACTGTTCCATGATAAGAATGTCTTGGTGAAAGCGTTCACCATACTCATCGCTTACGGGTCCAAAATTTTCCAGGAAGAAATCAAGGTGAGAATGTAAAAAGTGAATTTTAAGCAACGTTCTACGCCTCATGTTCTTATAGTCATCCAACAGATCGTTCACAAGGGTAACATAGTTTTTGTCTTTTCTGTTCCCCAAAAAGCTCTTCACGATTGCTTTAAAAAAAGACCAAGCAGCTAATTGGATATCTGTGAGTTTGGTATCAAAGGTTGGATCTTTCAACAATTTTCTTATTTGTGATCCAACAAATATACCCTCTTTCAGTTTTGCCTCACTTAATTCGGGAAATTTTTCTTTTAAGTGATTGAAAGCCTCACCTTCTTTATCCAGAGCTTATACAAAGTTCTTGATAAGGCCCCAACTTGATATGAAGGGGAGGCAAAATGATTTTATCAGGCTCAACCAATGGGGTATTGTACACATTTACATTTCCAGGAACATATGACTTCCTTGTAGACCATTCCTCGACTGTATAGTGGTTGTTGGTGTCACGGCTGTCCTGAAGGCACAAAAAGCAGCAGTATTTCATGAATCCAGCCTGTAAACTTGTAAGGTGTGCAACAACTTTAAAATCACAGCAAAGCTGCCATTCATGATCCTTATATTTGATTGTCTCTAGCAGCAAAGCCATGGTTTCGTAAGTTTCTTTCCCGTCTACTGCGTAAGCCAAAGGTACCAATGGAAATGCATTGCCATTATGCAGTAGTACTGCTTTCAAGCTGGTTTTACTGGAGTCAATAAATAGTCGCCACTCCTGTGGATTATGTCGTGCACCTAGCTGCATCATCAGACCATTGACATCTCTACATGCACACATTGAATTCTGCATATTGAAATAGTGAGTGAAGGAAGCACCTCTTGATCTGAAACAGGAAATTTTTGACGCTAGAGCTAGAAGGTTCCTTTGTTGCAGTTTTGACCCCAAGAGTTCAGCCTGCCGTTTCAAAAATCTTAGATCACAAACCAAATTGTTCAATTCCTTTTGATTAAAGAGCTGAGGTGAAGTGTAATCATGTTGAGGGCAGTACTCTTCTATATGTTCAATACTTTCTGACTCACTTGACACGGTGTCTGGTTCCATGGCTTTCAAGTTACAGACTGGATCAGGCAACCCCTTATCATGGTGCACAGGTAAATGCATTGGAGATACATTTTTTTATGTCTAGTTTTGCTTGAATATCCCAAAATATTTGTAAGACAGAAGTAACAGTCTGAATAATGCTCTTTAGGCTCACACCACACCATTAGAACAGTGAATGGCATGGCTCGGCATTTTTCTTTCAACTCCTTGTTTAAGTTTGTAATAAAGGTTATGCAGGCAATATGAGATGCAAATTTTTTTATCTTGATGACCAACAGGACAATCAAAATACAAATTATATTCCTTCTTAACCAAATCAGTGATTGGTTTTCTTTGGGCTTTTGGAGTGAATCTGCCACACAAATAACAAAAGTTGTCAGAGTGGTTTAGACAGCAACAAGATTTACTAGTTCCCATTTTTCTTAGTATAAGTATTAAACACAAAAAGTTAGCACTAGGCCTGTATTTCACAGTAAACACTCACTGAGGATCTCTTTCACATCACTGGATTACCACACCAACCATTTACTGACGATTTTTAGATCTTCTAGCTCTCTTCTGCAAATAAAAAACAAACAATTAAACATCAAAACAGATGAACAGCAAAAAGTGAAATACTGAATACGAGAAATAAAAAACCTTTAAAAACTCAAAAGTGGTACGTGTTAGAACATTTTGAAAGGTATATTTGGATTCTACACGCCAAAATAATACTAGTTGACTTATCACATCCCAGATGCAAAATGGCTGTTGACTAGTGTAATCATCCAGTCTTGAGAATAGTAGCAGTCAGACTAAAATGGTGTAATTGTAAAACAAAATCAGTGAGTTAAAAAATAAAGAAGTACTATTCCAAACTCAAGCCTTTGAAGTACAGGAAAAATACCAAAGAACTGTGTAATGTTAAGGTATTAAATATGCATCAGTTCCAATGAATTGCTTGTTAAAAGTAATGGCTGGATACAAATCTATTAAACACTGATAACTGTGCAAATATGCACTATTAATGGGGTTGGGTGGAGGGGGAGGGGGGGGGGGGGGGGTGGGAAGCTTCCAGCCATAGGAATTGTGGACATTGAAAGTTCGCAATAATATTTAATGTTTAGAGATTCCTGCTCCCATTGGGAGTTTTTTAATGTGTGGAAGTCAGAGTGGCTACTGTGCTAGTAGTTGCAGTATGTAAGATCACTGTGCACTTATTGCTGTTGCTGTGACACTTCATCTGTTCCACATTGTCTTACCAAGAAAGGAAACTGTTAAAAAGGGACTGGGACTCTGACCCTGTCTTTCAATAGAGATAGAAGTATGAGGGTTGTTCCAAAAGTAATGCCTCCTATTTTTGTTTGTGGTGAATCTGGATGTCTGTGCCGGTGTCACTGGTGTCGTGCTAATGCTTGAACCTTCCTCTTTCATTTGCAGGTGGTTCCATTGTTCTGTGGTAGTTGGTGCCAGCACAGGAGTGTTCCAAAAAGGAGTCTGATGTGGATACACATCCAAAACAGTGATATGTGATTGAATTCCTAACTGCTGAAGAAATTGTGTGAACTGAAAGCCATCAACACTTTGCTAAAGGTGTATAGATATGATACAATAGACGTGAACAACGTGAGGTAATGGGTACAGCATTTTCAAAGTAGTGAAAAGAGTATGCATGACAAGCCACAGTCTGGTCATCCCTGCACAGTTATCATCCCTCAAAATGTAGAGCATCCTGATCAACTCACCTGTGCTGATCAAAGCTGAATGCCAGCTGTAATGCCTTGGAAACAATGAGGAACAACTTGGTTATCAAAAAAGTCTGTGCAAGATGGGTCCTACAGATGCTTACAGAAGAACAAAAAAACTCATCTAATGGAAATTTGACGAGACCTGCTGGACCAGTATGAAGCTGAAGGTGACAATTTCCTGAATAGCATTGTCACTGGAGATGAGACATGGTGTCACCACTATGAGCCAGAATCCAAAAGACAGTCCATGGAATGGCGACGTGAATTTTTCATCAAAAAAGAAATTCAAAACACAGCCTTCTGCAAGTAAAGTGATGTGCACAGTCTTCTGGGACAGCCAGGGTGTGGTTATTTTGGATGTCCTGGAGCCTGGAGAAACTGTCAATTCAGAACACTACAAGACGATACTGACTAAGCTGAAAGCTGGAATTTCCAAGGCAAAGCCAAAGAAGAAGAACAACTTTCACCTGCAGCATGACAAAGCCAGGCCTCACACCAGTTTTATGACCATGCAACTTATTGCAAAATTCGGTTGGACTGTCTTACCACACCCAGCGTACAGCCCCAATTTAGCATCTTCAGACTTCCATCTCTTTGGGCCTCTGAAAGATGGACTATGTGGCAAACATTTTCCAGACTCGAACACTGTTGTCAAAGCTGTAAGGAAGTGGCTAGCCTCAGCTGGTTCCAATTTTTACAAGCACAGTATGCAGGCTCTAGTTCATCACTGGAAAAAGTGCATAACAAATGGTGTTGACTATGTGACAAAATGACACTCTGTAGATTAAATATTTCTGTTGTGATTCATGTATCTCCTGTAGTTTCCATGAATAGAAATAGGTGGCATTACTTTCATAACAACCCTCATACTATATAATTACAGTTGTAATCAGCCATTAGGTGTACTGAGGTTTATTCCATTAATTACTTATTTTCTGACATTAATTAACCTGCAGATGAATCCAGTTTCCGTTATCTGAAAGCACATTTGTGGTGTGGTATTATTATTTGCTGGCTAAAGGTAAAGTTCATTAGGGTCTACATCTCTGGAGTTGGTTCAATTGTTTGCTAATCAATGAAAAATTTTGCCACTAACCATTAGCTGCACAATTGTACATGTATTGTTGCACACAGTAAGATACTTCCCCAGCCACCAAACTTAATAAGATCTGTCCTCATATTAATAATAATTGACATTCCTACCTCTGATTTATTAAAGTTGAGAGAGACAGTGTAGAGCATACTTACCTCAAGATGTTAGCATGGTGATTGATAGCTGCAACCTCTCATGCACTATTTTAGAAAGAGGTGTTAATTGTATAACAAACAGATGCAATATCTCCATGAGTAGTGTGACCACCTGGTGCACACTGAAATTTCTTGGGGTTGGGTAGCATATAAAGACTGACATAATGATATTTAAAAATCTTGAAATTAATTACAGTTTATAGAATTGCAAGGCAAAAATTTAATAGAGCATTTACCTATAAATAAGTCCCAACAACAATTTGGTTTAATTAAAAGATAGTTGGCTGGAAAAGTATAGAAGTTTTCAGTACTGTTTGGTTAGAACATGGTATGCCCATGTGGTGGATTACCTGATTATAAATAAGAATTATTCAGGAATAAAGGAGGTGACTCACTGAAAGGCTGAAGTGATGCGTCACTGATAAATACAAACAAAAGGCACAGAGATTGGCTAGCTTTTGGAATGCACTTCTTTTTTCAAGATTTTAGGAAAAACATGCACACAAACACACACACACACACACACACACACACACACACACACTCACTCACTCACATGCACACACCTGTCTCCCTACACTGTGCTCAGTCTTTCGTGGCCCACGGTGAGTGTACTTGAGTGAGGTGGAGATGTGGGGTGGGGTGGGGTGAGGGATGGAGAGAGGCAGGAGGGAGGGAGGGGTTGGGTGGAAGCATCTAGTGGCTTGTGGGAGAGTGGGGAGCCATCTGTGGGCTAGCTAGGTGAGCAGGTGGAGGGGTCAGGTGACAGACAGCTGGGCAAACAATTTCGTAGACTAGGGCATTGAGATAATAGCACACAACTAGCTAATGTTGGGACACAAACTGGGAGGGGGTGCTGGGGCAGGGGATGTTGTACACACACACACACACACACACACACACACACACACACACACTCTACTGGGTGGAAGGGCAGATAGTTACTTTGGGTTTAGGTCATGAAGGTTATGGGAGCAAAGGCTGTGCTGTAAGAATAACTCCCATCTGTGCAGCTCAGAAAAGCTCATGGTGGTGGGGAGGATCTGGATGGCACAGTTTGTGAAGCAGGCACTGAAATCTCTGACATGTGGCTGCTTTACAATGTGCGCCATCTGGACCCTCTCCACCACCACCACCACCAGCTTTTCTGAGCTGCGCAGATGGGAGCTGTCCTTAAAGCACATCCATCGCTGCAGAAACTTTACTGGCCTAAACCTAAGGTAACTCACTGCCCCCTCCCCCACACAATAGTGTGCATGTGTGTGTGTGTGTGCGTGTGTGTGTGTGTGTGTGTGTGTGTGTGTGTGTGTGTGTGTGTACACCATCCCCTGCTCCAGTACCCCCGCCTAATTTGTGTCCCCACATCAGTTAGTTGTGTGCTGTTATCTCAGGGTTTAGTCTATGAAATTGTGCGCCCAACAGTCTGCCACCTGTCCTTTCCCCCTGCACCCCTAGCTAGTCCATAGATGGCTCCCACTCCCCTATGAACAGCTAGATGCTTCCACCCAACCCCTTCCCTGCCTCCTGCCTCTCTCCATTCCCCACCCAACCCCTCCCCACAACATCGTCTCACCCCAGTACACTTACAGTGGGCCAGGAAAGAACTGGCAGTCTACTGACCACAGTGGAGGGAGACAGGCATGTGCATGTGAGTGAGTGAGTGTGTGTGTGTGTGTGTGTGTGTGTGTTTTTCTTACAAGCTTGAAAAAGGAAGTGTTTTCCAAAAGCTAGCCAGCTTCTGTACCTATTGTTTGTGAACCTATCGACAAAGCAGCACTTCTGCCTTTCAGTGAGTCATGTCCTGTTATTCCTTGACAATTCATAATTCTCAACAAAAACTTTACTGCTTATAAATAAAGTTGCCAAGTCTGAAATTTTCAACTGAAGACTTAATTGAATAATGAAGAGTGTTACCAGGTTCAGATATATTAGCACTACAGAAATGTAAAGTAAAACCCTGGACTCAGGCAAGCATAATGACTCAATTACAAATGCATTTTAAATTAATTAGTTTTTGGAAAACAGGAATGGTTTCAACTTAGCTGTTTCACTAGTACTCACTTTCCATCCCTCTCTTTAGCTTACTGCACAGAGGTAGGTGGGTGCATTGGTTAGGATAGTGGACCCATGTTCAGGAAGGATGAGATTAACATTACCCCCCTACCATTTCTCCAGGTTTGTATAAATGTGCCAGAGCTAAATCTTTAATAAACTTGACATTGACAAAATGTGAAACCTATAACTTACAGTTCTTTCATGTTGCTGAAATCTGTAATATGAAATATCCATCACTAATAATCATGGCATTGACAGGTTGATAACATATACCTCACAGTCCTTCCCTCTTCAACTAACACTTCTCACACAAGTCTACATTATGAAGTATCCACTTATAGTACTTTCTTCTTTAAGTAACACTTCTCACTTGAGTCTGCATTATGAAATATTCATTTTCAAAAATGATTTAAGATTTTCTTTCTATACATACTTTTACTGCAATGAAATAAAATTCTCCTTCTAATTTTGAAGTATTACAATTTTAATGATATTAGAGTTCTCATTTTTTTAACTGATATGTTATTCCCCATAGAACCCACATATTCTTTATCCAACTGTAATTTCAAATTTTTATACTTCCACTCCACACAAGTGAGATTCACTACAGTCAGAAGTACAAAGTCATAGGAGAAAATAAATATAATGAGATTCATATCGCTGAAGTCTGATGCTTTGACTTCATTGGCTGTTTAGTTGCACTACCATTTTATTTACACAGAAATGAGAAATGAGCCACAAATATGGACTATTTATCTTTTCTTATTCTTGAACTTTTACCTTATTAAGCACCACAAATGTCTCTGCTGTCAGTGTCTACAATCTACAGCTAAGTGAAAGACTCTCCCGAAATGGTTCTTAATCCTGTGCTTCAGGTGTAGTGTAGAGTACATTATATGGGACAAAATCTGTGGCTGCAGGTAACTCAAGCTCTGGAAAAAAAGAAGAAATGAAGCTTCATAATATCAAGAGAAGGTCAAAAGCTAAACATGAGATGACAGATAGCAGCTGCTGCACAAAATAAGCAATCACCTGAACACAGGACAGTCAGAAATGTTCTAATCTAATTGAAGATGAATAAACTAATAAATGGTCCAAAATAAAAGCCTAGGATATAATATTTTTTCAAAATGTATGACAAATTGATGTTCTGGAACACATGACTAATTAAAATGCATCAGAAGGAATGACATATTTTGGCAATGAGTATAAAATGTTCCAGACTAGGAACACATCTTCTTATAGATTGATAATGATCAAAAAATTGTGTCAGTTACAGGTTAATATTTCTAGAGAATGGCAATAAATGATAACAAACAGAGAAGTGAAGTGAAGCCACACAGTTGAAAATCCAGAATGGAATAATGACAATGTTACGAAAAGGACAGATTGCTACTCACCATACAGAGGAAATATTGAGTCACAGACAGGTGTGAACATATTTACCAAACTATCAGTTTAAAGTCAAACAATGGAAAATCCAGGATGAAATGGAACAATACCAGAGAAGAAAAGTTGCTACTCACCATACAGCGGAGATGCAGAGTTGCGATAGGCATGACGCCCCATTGTGGTCGGTTACTGTGCCCCCACTGAGAGAATCTCTGCTCTCGTAGACCAACACCTTCAACCTATTATCCGGAATCTACCCTCCTATATAAAAGATACCAACCATTTCCTCGACTGACTCTCCACAGTTCCTATCCCCTTACCACACGGTGCCCTGTTCGTCACTATTGATGCCACCTCCCTGTACACTAACATTCCTAATGCCCATGGCCTTACTGCTATCAAACACTACCTTTCCAGATGCCCTATGGATTCCAAACCAACAACCTCCTTCCTAGTCTCCATGACCAACTACATTCTCAGCCACAATTACTTCTCCTTTGAAGGAATTACCTACAAACAAATCCATGGTACGGCTGTGGGCACCCGCATGGCACCATCCTATGCTAACCTATTCATGGGCCATCTAGAGGAATCTTTCCTAAAAACCCAGAATCCTAAACCCCTCACCTGGTTCAGATTCATTGATGTCATCTTTGCTATCTGGATTGAAGGTGAGGACACCTTATTCACATTCTTCCAGAATCTCAACAACTTCTCCGCCATTTGCTTCACCTCGTCCTACTCAACCCAACAAGTCACCTTCCTAGATGTTGACCTCCATTTCAGAGATGGCTACATCAGTACCTCCGTCCATATCAAACCTACTAACAACCAGCAATACCTCCACTTCGACAGCTGCCACCCATTCCATACCAAGAAGTCCCTTCCGTACATCCTAGCCACCCATGGTCGTCGCATCTGCAGTGACAAGCAGTCCCTCTCAAAATATACTGAGGGTCTCATTGAAGCCTTCACTGACCTTAATTATCCTCCCATCCTTGTACAAAAACAAATCTCTCATGCCTTATCTCTTCAGTCTCCCATCACCTCCCAAAGTCCCACAGTCCAGCCACAGAGGAGCATTCCCCTCGTAACTCAGGACCAGCCGGGACTGGAGCAACTGAATTACATTCTCCGCCAGGGTTTCCATTACCTCTCGCCATGCCCTGAAATGAGAAATGTCCTGCCCACTATCCTTTCCACCCCTCGTACCGTGGTATTCTGCCATCCACCGAACCTACACAATATGCTCGGCCATCCTTACATAACCCCTGCTCCCAGTCCCTTACCTCATGGTTTATGCCTCTGTAATAGACTTAGATGCAAGACCTGTCCCGTACATCCTCCTGCCACCACCTACTCCAGTCCAGTCACTAAGATCACCTATCCCATCAAAGGAGGGCTACCTGTGAAACCAGTCATGTGATTTACAAGCTAAGCTGCAACCACTGTGCTGCATTCTATGTGGGCATGACAACCAACAAACTGTCTGTCCATATGAATGGCTACCGACAAACTGTGGCCAAAAAACAAGTGGACCACTGTGTTGCTGAACACGCCGCCCAACATGATATCCCTCATCTCAATGACTGCTTCACAGCCTATGCCATATGGATCCTTCCCATCAACACCAGCTTTTCTGAACTGTACAGGTGGGAACTTTAACTGCAATACATCCTACGTTCCAGTAACCCTCCTGGCCTCAACCTTCATTAGTCACTGTCCTCACCTATTCAACCCCCTCCCAGTTCCCATTCCAGCACTACACAGCCATCATTTCACCACCACACCCAGTCTTTTAATTTCTTTTTATTTCTCTCCTTTCTGCTACTTACCCCCTCCCCCCTCCGCACCTTTTCTCCTGCCCTCTGTCTAAACTGCAACATTTCACTGTCTGCCACTCCCACCATACTATCCCTCCCCCTCCCCGTCCCAGCCTCCTCCTTACCCCCACTCAGTCGCCACTCCCATTTTGCACTGGTACTGCTGCTCACAGTGTGGTTTCAGTTCAGTGTGTGTGCATATATGTATGTGTGTCTATCGCTGACAAAGGCCTTTATGGCCAAAAGCTACAATTATGTGAATCTTTTTGTTGTGCCTATCGCGGCTCAGCATCTCCTCTATATGGTCATAGCAACTTTCCTACTCTGGTATTGTTACAAACTTTCAGTTTAATAAGTCACAGTTGCAAAATATCAAAATGAATTATTTACAGAAGAATGGAAAAACAGGTACAATCCGACCTCAGTTCAGATTTCGAAGAAATGAAGGCAATACTGACCCTTTGACGTACCTTAGAAGACAGATTAACAAAAGGTAAATCCTCATTTACAGCTTTATGTAATGAAATAATAATCAGCAACCAGTTGCATAACAGAAATTTAATCTCTTTACCGGTTTTGATTTTCTTTTATGCAACTAGTTGCTGATTATTTCATTGTACACAACTACAGTTGCTGAGGGTGGATAAAACCCTAAATTTATAGCAGTTACAGATTTGGAAAAAGCTTTTGACAATGTTGCTGAAAGGGGCTCTTTGATGTTCTGAAGGTTGCAGGGGTAAAAAACAGTCAGCAAGAGGTGTATCTTGTACAGAAGCCAGACTGTAGTTATAAGAGTCCAAGGGGCACGAAAGGGAAGCAGTCATTGAGAAGAGAGTGAGACAGGGTTGTAGGGTATCCCTGATTCTATTCAGTCTGTACACAGAGCAAGCATTAATGGAAACCAAAGAAAAATTTGGATAAGGAATTAAAGTTTCAGGAGAGGAAATAAAAGCTTTGGTTTGCTGGTGACACTGTAATTCTGTCAGACACAATAAAGGACTTGGGAGAGCAGGAGAATGGAATGAACAGTGTCTTGAATGGTAGATATAAGACAAACATCAGCAAAAGTAAAACAAAGGTAACAAAATGTAGCTGAAATAAAATAGGTGATACAGAGATTAGACTAAGAAATGAGACCCAGGTAGCCAACTGTTTTTGGAGTGCACACAGGGGTTCTTTTAGATTAGGCAGCTCTCCATCCAGTCAAGATAATGCAAGGCACTCACAACAATGTGCCAGAGTTTGATGCACTCCCAGAGAAGCAGTGAATCTCACATAATACTAGGTACAGAGAGCTATTGAAAGTGGAAATTGATAGCAGTGAGATTTTCGGGGAAAATTTAAGTGTTTATGAAAGGATAGGCTAATAGGACATGGAGGTGGTGTATTAGTCACAATAGACAAAAAACTGAAATCCACTGAGATATAAACTGAATATGCATGTGAGATTGTTTCAGTAAGATTCAGCATCAGCGGTGGGCATAAAGTGGTAATTAAATTCTTCTATCGCCCACCAAGCATACACCCTGGTGCAACCAAAATTTTTACAGAAACCCTCAGTTGCTTGTATGTAAGTTCCTCAATCACAGCATAATCATTGATGAAGACTTTAATCATCTAAAAATCAGTTGGAAAAATTATAGTTTTGTTAATAATGAGTATGACAAGACACTTTATGAAACATTACTATATGCCTTCTCTGAAAACTACCAAGAACAGATATTTCATAATCCCACTCAAGATGGAAATATATCAGACCTAATGGCAACAAAGAGACTTGAGCCTTTTGAGGAGTCCACACAGAAATTGGTGTCAGTAACCATGACATGGTCATGGCAACAATGATTACCAAAGTACAAAGGACAACTTAAACACGTATATGTTCTGTAAACTAGATAAAAAAGCAGTAATGTTACATCTCAGTGAGGATCTTAAAACTTTCAGCACAGGGCAGGAGCATGTACAGCAACTATGGCTCAAGTTTAACACAATAGATGATCATGCACTGTATAGATATATACCCAGTGGAACAGTTCATAATGGGAGGGGACCTCAATGGTATACAGTAATTGTAAAGAAACTTCGATAGAAACAGAGACTCCTACACAACAGGTATAAAACAAAGCATAGGGCTCTCAAAAGAGAGATGCTGAATGAAACACATTTGGCAGTCAGGAGAGCAATGCTTGAAGATTTCAGTGGCTGCAATAGCAGAATACTGTCAAATGATCTTATACAAAACCCAAACAAAAACCTGCTCATATGTACAGCTGCTTGTGGCACCAAAGTGTCCGGTCACTCACAAATGAGACAAGAACTGAAATTGAGGGTAGCAAAGCAAAAGCTGAAATGCTTAACTCTGTTTTCAAATGTTCCTTTACAAAGCAAAACCCAGGAGAAATGCCCCAGTTTAATCCTAATACCACTGAAAAGATATGTGATATAAGTGTCACTATCAGTTGTGTTGACAAACAGCTGAAACGGTTAAAATTGAACATATCTCCAGAGCCTGATGGAATCTCTATCAGTTATTTAGTGCATGTGTGGGTGATTTAGCCCCTCTTCTAACTATAATCTATTGTAGATCCCTCAAACAAAAAAGCAGTGCCCAGTAGTTAGAAGAAGAAACACGACCCACTCTTTTACAAGACGGATAGTGGAAATAATCCATAAAACTACCGCTCAATATCCTCGACATTGATTTCTTGTAGAATGTTAAAATGTATTCTGAGTGCAAATAAATGAAGTACCTCAAACAGAATGGCCTCTTACATGCCAAGCATTATGGGTTCCGAACACATCGATCATTTAATCAGGGCAGTCAGATAGATGCAGTATTTCTTGATTTCTGAAAAGTATTTGACAGTACCACAGCTACACTTATTATCAAAAGTACGATTTTATGGAGTATCAAGTGAAATTTGTGACTGGATTGAGGACTTTTTGGTAGGGAGGACACAGCATGTTGTCTTGGATGGAGAGTCATCTTCACATGTAGAAGTAACTTCAGGTGTGCCCAGGGAACTGTGGTGGGACCTTTGCTCTTCATGTTGTATATTAATGACCTTCCAGACATCATTAATAGTAACCTCAGGATTCTTGCAAATGATGCAGTTATCAATAATGAAGTACTATCTGAAAGAAGCAGCATAAATATTTGGTCAGGTCTTGATAAGATTTCAAAGCGGTGCAAACATTGGCAACTTGCTTTAAATGTTCAGAAATGTAAGATCGTGCACTTGACGAAATGAAAAAAAAAAAAAAAAAAAAAAATGTAGTGTCCTATGACAATAATATCAATGAGTCACAGTTGGAAATGCCCCACTCACACAAATAGGATGTAACACTTTGTAGGGGTATGAAATGGAATGATCATGTAGGCACAATCATGGGCTAAGCAGATGATGAACTTTGGTTTATTAGTAGAGTACTGAGGAAGTGCAATCAGTCTACAAAGGAGATTGCTTGCAAATCACCCATGTGACCCATTATAGACTATTGCTCAAGTGCATAGTACCTGTGCCTAGTGTAGTGTGTAGTACCTAACAGGGGATATTGAATATATACAGAGAACAGTAGCACAAATTGTCACAAAGGTTTGTTTCACCTGTTAGAAAGTGTCAAAGTAACTTATTTGGCAGGCTCTGGAACATAGACGTTAACTATCCCTAGAAAGCCTGCTTATAAAGTTTCAAGAACTGGTTTTAAATTATGACTCTAGAATATACTACAGCCCCCTTCGGATCACTCACGTAGGGATCATGAGGACAAGATCAGATTAATTGCAGTATGCACAGAGACATTTAAACAATCATTCTTTCCATACTTCATACGTGAAAAGAATGAGAAGAAACTGTAATAACTGTTACAATGGAATGTACCCTCTGCCATGTACTCACAGTGCTTTGAATAGTATAGATGCACAGGTAGGTGTAAAAGTAATTGATGGGTTTTGTTAACTGAGCAGCAAAATAATTGATGATAGCTGAAGTAGAGAGGATATAAAATGTAGACTTGCAATGGCAAGAAAAGCATTTCCAAAGAAGAGAAATTTGTTAACACTGAATACAGATTTAAGTGCTAGGAATTCTTTTCTGATGGTATTTGCCTTGAGCAGAGCCTTTTATGAAGGTGAAATGTGGGCAATAAACACTTCAGGCAAGAAGGGAAAAGAAGTTTTGAAATGTGTTGCTACACAGGAATGCTGAAGATCAGATGGATATATCATGTAAACAATGAGGAAGAACTGAATAAAATTGGGCAGAAAAGAAATTTGTGGCATAACTTGACTAAAAGAAGGCAACAGTTGATAGGACACTCTCTGTGACATCAAGGCATTATCGCTTTAGTACTGGAGGCATAATGTGACTAAAAGAAGGGATCATTGATAGGACACTCTCTAAGACATCAAGGGATCACCATTTTAATATTGGAGGGAAGTGTAGCGGAAAAAACATTAAAGGGAGACCAACAAATGAATACAGTAAGCAGATTCAAAAGGATGTAGGTTGCACCAGTTATTTGGAGATAAAGAGGTTTGCACACAGAATAGTAGCTTGGAGAATTGCATCAAACCAGTTTTCAGACTTAAGATCACCACCGCCACAACAACAACAACAACAGCAAATTACTGATAGATAAAAGTGTTAGCTGCAAAAACAGGTAACCCGATATTAATTGTCTCATTATGAATAGATGCGATAGCATCTTGGAATTGTAACTGTGTTTATCAATATTTAATGATTAATAAAGACGACAACAAATAGACTGCTAAACAAGTTCACTCTCAGTCAAAAGGCCTTTCTCTGAAGTAGACAACACACACACACACACACACACACACACACACACACGCACACACACACAAACGCAACTTACACACACACCACACATGACCACTATCTCTGGCTGCCAAGGCCAGAAGACCTTTTGGCCAAAAGGTTACTTCTTTAGCAGTCTTTTTGTTGTGCTGTCTGTGACTCAACATCTGCATTATATGGTGAGTAGTAATCTAGTCTTTTCATACTACTGTCATTTTTTAAAAATTTATTATTTCATCCCTCTTGCCCCATATGAAAGAAGGGTGGGCAAATGGTGCAATATTGCCACTCAAAAAAAAGTTTTCAAAATGAAATGAAGAGGTAGTTTTATCATTATATGAAAATTCTTTGTTGGACTAAGAAATTTATCCATAGAAATTGGGTCGGAAGCCACACCGGTTAATAGGAAGGAGATGGTGTTGGTTCAGGTGTTGATGAATGTGTGGGGAGGGGATGGATTTGAGGACATTGCTAAACACTTCAATGAAGACAGAAAAAAGGATGTCGACAATAATATTGATTATTACTCATACGTGAAAACTGTACATAATGACGGCAGAGGGCACAGGATCGTTGACATCAGACTATGGAACAATGGAAACATAATGTCTAGTCAAATGAATATCATTACCTGTTAAACCAGGTGAATGGTTGTCTCTGGATACAACATCGAAGGATAAATGTCCATGCCACAAGACTAGAACCGTGTTACAGTGGTTTCAGGAGCATGATAGTAAAGTCACTTTGTTGTCTTGGCCACCAAATTCACCTAATCTGATCAAAATGGAACATATACAAGAAGGTATTAGGTGACAGATCTGGGCCCACAGACCACCACTCCATTAATTTATGGGAATTTCTTGACTTGTACACAATCACCTGGTGGCATATAGTTCTGGAAAGGTACCAAGAACTTGTTGAATGCATGCCATGCCATATAGAATCACTGCTGTATTGCATTCAAAAGTGGACCAATGTAGGTGATCATAATGTTTTGGCTCATAAGTGAATGTGATTATTTATACTGCCTCTCGGACATTTTATTTCAATGGGCTGATTATGTTTCAGGAGTGAATAAATGTAGTGCAAGGATGTGGTAAAAAAATAAATTTACTGCAAGGCTATGGCTAATATTCCCAATTATTTGAATAGATGACTGTAAGATGTTCATCTATGGACTTGTAAAGGAACTGAATAATGGCTCATCTTTTTGCTATTTATTCCACTTGTTGATGCATTTAAAGAAATGAATTACTCACACTCTCCATAAATGTACTATATGATACAGGCAAGTTAAAAATTGTAATTTTTTTTCTATATTTTTAATGACACCAATAAAATAGTTTTCTATACTTACATACAGCATTTGCGTTCAAAACATTATGTAACATGAATAATATTAATTTCATTATATTTCAAAAAAGTTAATTGTATTTCATATGTTGAATTCAATTTGGTTATCCTTCTTTTAAGTTTCATCTGAATCCATTTACACTAAAAATTTTAAATATAAGCTTTCAAAAAACTTGAAAAAAGATTATCAATAAGGGACATAATTGCCATGTACAAGAATTTCTTTGATGCATATATTATCTTTGTAATTTTTAGTTGTAAGGAGCCATTGTATGCAGTTGGCAGGAAGTGAGAAGTGAAAGTTGGCTTTGTTTCATGTACATGTTGCATTGTGCCTGTAATTGTTTATCTGAAGAACAGCCAGTTGGAAAATATGGAATAAACATGCCAACAGTGAATATGAACAGACACAACTTTTATTACTATTATTTAAACCAAAGAGCAGATGAACCCAATATCGTTCTGCCTCCATTTGGACTCTTAAGTACTTCAAGACTGTTGCATCGACAACATCAAGAAAATGTAAAAAAAATTAAAGAAACACATTAAGTCAAAATAACTACTTTTGGTTTTGCTATTCGGAATGACATATGATTTCTGATCTGTCAACTCTGTTCTTTAATTGGCTAAGAGGCTGAACAAAATTGACGTGAACCAGTTCCTTGTAAAAGTGAATTTTGGGAAGACATTTCGATTTTTTACAATAATTAGGAGACACACCAAGAGAGTAAAAAATAAATAAAATAAAAAATAAAAACAATGCACCAAGAAGGAATTATCAGAATGGGGCAGAAATCAGTAGCTGCGATCAGAATGAAATATTCACTCTGCAGCATAGTGTGCACTGATATGAAATTTACTGACAAATGAAGACTGTGTGTTGGACCGAGACTCGAACTTGGGACCTTTGCCTTTCATGGGCAACTGCTCTACCAACTGAGCTACCCAAGCACGACTCACAACCCAGCCTCATAGCTTTACTTCTACCAGTACCTTGTCTCTACTTTCCTGGAAAAAAGGATACTGCAGAGACATGACTTAGCCACAGCCTGGGGGATGTTTCCAGAATGAAATTTTCACTCTGCAGCGGTGTGCGTACTGATGTGAACATATCAGTGCACACTCTGCTGCAGATGAACCCAATATCACTATGCTTCATTTGGAATCTTAAGTACCACAAGATTGTTGCACCAACAACACAAGAAAATGTAAAAAAATTAAAGAAACACATTAAGTCAAAATAACTACTTTTGGTTTTGCTATTGGGAATGACATATGATATCTAATCTGTTTGCCATATCAGCGCACACTCTGCTGCAGAGTGAAAATTTCATTCCGGAAACATCCCCCAGGCTGTGGCTAAGCCATGTCTACACAATATCCTTTCTTCCAGGAGTGCTAGTTCTGTAAGGTTTGCAGGAGAGCTTCTGTGAAGTTTGAAAGGCAGGAGACGAGATACTGGCAGAAGTAAAGCTGTGAGGACGGGTTGTGACTCGTGCTTGGGTAGCTCAGTTGGTAGAGCACTTGCCCGCAAAAGGCAAAGGTCCTAAGTTCGAGTCTTGGTCTGGCACACAGTTTTAATCAGCCACTGAGTTTCAGTAGATGTGATATACATATATAGGCAAGTAAATGATGACAATAACGGAAAAATTGAATAATTTATTTAAGAGAAAGAGCTTCACAAATTGAGCAAGTCAATTATACATTGACCCATCTCTGGCCATTATGCAAGCTGATATTTGGCTTGGCACTAATTAATGGAATTGTTGGATGTCCTCCTAAGGGATATTACTCCAAATTATGTCCAATTGACATAATAGATCATCAGACTCATGAGATGGTTGGACGACAATGTCAATATTGCTCCAAATGTTCCCAACTTCAGAGAGATCCTGCAACTTTTCTGGCTCTGATAGGGTCTGACAAGCATGAAAACAAGAAGTAGAAACTTCCACCATGTGCAGGTGAGCATTATCTTGCTGAAAAGTAAACCCAGGATGGCTCGCCATGAAGGGTGTAAAATATAGTCAACATACTGCCGTTGCTGTAAGGGTGCCACAGTGACAACCAAAGTGGTCTTGCTATGAAAACTCCTCCAGACACATGTCCAGCTTGGAATCTCATTGACTGGAGTAGAACTATCTTCAGTGATGAGTTTCACTTTGAACTGAATCCAGATGACCAGTGAAGACATGTCAGGAGAAGTCCCACACAGTGGTGGAATACCAATCTCACTGTCACCCACCATAACGCCCAACTAGGAGTGTTGGTCAAGGGTGCCATTTCATTTCTTTGGTTGTCATCTGCAGCACCCTTACAACACAGTGGTACATAGATGATATTGCACACCCCACTTTGTTGCCCTTCATGGCAAGCCATCCAGTGCTTACTTTCCAGCAAGATAACGCCCAACCACACATGAAAAAAGTTTCTACTGCTTTCCAAACCCTACCTTGACCAGCAAGGTTGCCAGATATCTCCCAAACTGAGAATGTTTGGAACATTATGGGCAGGGACATCCAATCGGCTTGGATTTTTGACAATCTAATGCACCAATTGTACAGAATTTGGCACAATATCCCTCAGGAGGACATCCAATTACTCTTATCAATCAACGAGAAGCTATATAACTGCTCGTGTAAGGGCCAGAAGTGGGCCATCGCGTTACAGACTTGCTCAAATTGCGTACCTCTTTATCTTGAATAAATCATCCAGTTTTTTTAAAATTTTGATCATTTATTTGTTTGTACATGTACATTACATCTACTAATTTCTGTCCCATTTATTACTTTCTTTTATGCAGTGAGTACTTACTGCCTAAATGAGGAGTTACACCAGAACATCAACTTATAGGACATCAGTGAATGAAAATATGCAAAATATGGCAACTTAATGATTTTATTCCCCAGAGTTGTGTTCAATCCCAGTTATAGTCACAATTTAGATGCCAAAAACTGATAATTTTTATTGACTTTTCTTCTCGCCAAGATTTTAAATTCAGTACCCAGTCTTCCTAGTGAGCTGCACCTATAGCTGAATTGATGGAGCAGAGTTGAGTGCAGTACAGAGCCCATACTATGATGCAATATAGCTCAGCATTCTTTGAATAACCAACCAGAAGGCACTGGGGAAGAGGGCATTGACTACCTCCTACAACTGACTGCAGAAAGATACTTCTGAATTGTGCTCCCTTGTGTACCACTCATGCTCCAGGGCAGAAGGCTTTATGCCACCTGTCCCTACTTATCTTGTGTTTTTTGTCTGCCTCTGTCTATTTTGTTACATGCATCTGCCTCTTTCTATTATTCAGCATTTGCCCCAATAACATTAATGTTGTTTTTTAAAATCTTTTAACTTTTGGCCATCCACCTCTGTTGCATATGTAATTCCTTTAATGATCTAAATTTTTTTATATGTTTTATGATACCGTTTTGTATTTGTGTTATATGATACTTTTGGTCACGAAGAAGTAACTGTATGAGTCTATATGGTTTGGATTGAAGCATTTATTTTGAGAATATTGTTTTACATTATTTCTAAGTACAATATTTTCCAAAAAAGGTTTTTCAGCTATTATCTGCATTTCCTTTATACATTCTGTTACATATGTAATGGGATGTAAGCTGATTTGCGAAAATTTTATTTCAAATACAACCAACTAAACTTTATAACTCAGTATGCTGATTATAACTATGTAATTAATTTATTTAAAAACATTTTATATAATGAAATGCAATCAAACAAAACACTATGTCACGTTTCTACATAACTAAAAGTTAAAACCAAACAATTGAAAATCCAGGATGAAATGTAACAATATTATGAAAAGGATAGTTGCTACTCACAATATAGTGGAGATGCTGAGTTGCAGGTAGACAGAACAAAAAGATTGTCAGAAAGCGAGCTTTTGGCCAACTAGGCCTTTGTCGGGAATAGAGAACAAACACCAGAGACTGTGGTCATTTGTGTGAGAGTTGCATTTGCATGTGTGTGTGTGTGTGTGTGTGTGTGTGTGTGTGTGTGTGTGTGTGTGATTATGTTATCTATTTCTGACAAAGGCCTAGTTGGGCAAAATCTCATTTTCTGACATTATTTTCGTTGTACCTAAAAGTTATTTGGATTGAGACTAACACACCTCCTTTTAAAGTTCTCATTGTCTTCTTCTATGCAAACATTTTATTTTGTCAGAGAACTTATGAGTAATCAAAATTTTCATATTCCACAATTTTCTAATCACAAATGGAATTATTTTGAAAATTCATTATTACAGTTTAATTGTCTTGATTTTTCTGTTTATAAAATTCATTTTTTGTTGAAATTTATGTTTTGATTATAAAATTATTATAATTAATAAGTTTTGTTTCCAGAAAAAATACACCAGAAAGCAAGTTTATAAATACAGGAGAGGTATGCGAACTGTAAGTTCAGTATCTCATTTGTTCTAATTACGTAAACATGAGTTGAGTCTGTCTTTTGTATACATTTTGATGTCTTTTAAATGTTGTTATGTTGAAATGAATTAGTAAATATTGTGAAAGACTATAAGTAGAAATATGAAAGAAAACAAACAAGAAAGTGAAGAAATAGTGTTTCATTCTAAAGAATAGCAAACCCAGCCTATTGGACAACAATGCCAATAATTTAATACAGACTGCAAGAAAAGCTAACTACATACATTTAATATTTGTAAATCTTCCTTCTCTATTGAATTTATAAAGAGTCACATCAGTAATTTACTTCCTAGAGGGGCACTTACACTGTTTGTGGTTAATGCAAGTTGAGAAATGTGTATTGCAATCTATGGGTATCATCCCAGTTAATTATGAACCTGTTGCGCATTTGAGATGCAGACTTTCACTTGTGTTGCTCATTTTGGAGGGAAGATTATAGTACAGAATAAATATATCCCTCTACTTTACATTTACATCTAAGTTCTGCAAACTACCACGAGGTGCATAGCAGAGGATACATACCACTGTAGCAGTTATTAGGATATCTGCCTATTCCATTCACATATGGAGTGTGGGAAGAATGATTATTTGAATGCACCTGTGCATGCAGTAATTATTCTAATCTTATCCTCATGATCCCTATATGAGTGATATGTAAGGGATTGTGGTATATTCCTATAATCATCTTTTAAAACTGGTTGTTGAAACTTTGATAATGGACTTTCTCGGGATAGTTTACATCTATCTTCAAGATCCTGCCAGTTCAGTTTCTTCAGTACCTATGTGACACTCTTACTGCATTGTATGTAACTGCAATACCTGCAAGAAGACTGACGTTACTATTAATATTTTCTGCAAGTTTGTTAATATACAACATGAGGAGCAAGGATCCCAATACACTTCCTGGGGCACACCTGAAGTTGCTTCTACATCTGACAATGATTCTTCATCCAAAAAAACATAATGTTTCCTCCCTACCAAAAATTCCTCAATCCAGTCAAAAATTTCATTTGATTTGATGATCATACTTCTAACAATACGCGCAGATGTAGTACTAAGTCAAATGCTTTTCAAATATCAAGAAATAATGCATCTACTTCATTGATTTGATCCAAAGCTTTCAGTATGCCATGTGAGAAAAGTGCGAATTGGGTTTCACATGATCAAATCAATGTCAAGTTAACTGGATGGTAGTTCTGGGGATCACTTCTACTACCCTTCTTGTAGACAGGTGTGTGCTGTCCTTTTTTCCACTAACTGGGCATGGTTTTTTATTCAAGTGATTATAGTTAGAAGAGGGGCGAAATCAGCTGCAAATTCAGTACATAATCTAACAGGGATTTCATTGGACCCTGGAGGTTTGTTCAATTTTAACCATTTCAGTTGTTCCTCAACACCACTGACATTAATACTTGTTTCAATCATCTTTTTAGTGGTATGAGGTTTAAAATGGGGCTATTTTCCTGGGTTTACATTTTTACAGGAACATTTGAAAATTAAGTATTTCAGTTTTTGCTTTGCTGCACTCAATTTCAGCTCTTGTCTAATTTGCTAGAGACTGGAAATTAACTTTGGTGCCACTAACAGCCTTCACATACAGCCATAATTTCTTTGGGTTTTGTGAAATATCATGTGGCAACATTCTGCTGTAGTAGTCACTGAAGGCATCACACCTAGTTCTCTTGACAGCCAAACATGTTTCATTCACCATCTCTCTATCCATAGCCCTATCTTTGTTTTACACCTATTATGCAGTAATCTCTGTTTCTTTACACTGACTGTATACCATAGAGGTTCTGTCCCATTATGAACTGTTCTACTGAGTACATAACTATCCAGTACATGGTCAACTACTCTTTTAAATTTGAGCCATAGTTCCTTAACATCCTCCTGTCCTGTGATGAAAGCTTCAAGTTCCTCACTGAGATATGACCTTCTGATTTTTTATCTAGTTTACTGATGGGGAACTTCCGTACATGTGAACTGAGGTTTTTCTGTAAAGTTTTCGGTTACATCAGATGAGTCTGGTGGGCAATAGGAGGATCCAATTACCATTTTATGCCCTCCCCTGATACTGAGTCTTGCTCAAACAATCTCATATGCAGCTTCAATTTCTATCTCAGTGGATTTGAGTTTCTTGTCTCCTGTGACAAATACACCACTGCCATTTCCCATTTGCCTTCCCTTTTGATATACACTTAAAATTTCCCCAAAAATCTCACTGCTGTCAATTTCAGGTCTCAACCAGCTTTCAGTACCTAGTATTATGTGAGCCCCACTGCTCTCTGTGAGTGCTTCAAACTCTGGCACTTTGTTACAAATGATTCAGTAGTTTACCATAAGGATTTTAATACTCGCACCTGTGGGATGTCCGCCCCCAGTAGCTGAGTGGTCAGAATGACAGACTGTCACTCCTAAGGGCCTGGGTTTGATTTCTGGCTGGGTCAGAGATTTTATCCACTCAGGGACTGGGTGTTGTGTTGTCCTAATCATCATCATTTCCACCCCATCGACTCACAAGTCGCCAAAGTGGTGTCAAATCGAAAGACTTGCACCAGGCAAACAGTCTACCCAATGGGAGGCCCTAGTCACACGACATTTACATTTACCTGTGGGATGCATTTCTTTTGATCTTACACCGATACTTCCTGGTTTCCTACAGCTACTGTTATGTGGACTGGATGGAGAGTCACCTATGGTAAAAAACCCTTCTTTGTACACGACACACATTCAGCTACCTGAGTAGCAGCCTCTGGTGTGTAGTGCACACATGACCCATCTAGGGGCACCCAACAGTTCTCAACCCTGTAGAACAAGTCCAGGAAGTCACAGCATAGCTAGTCACAGAACCCTCCAAGTCTTTGGTTCAGTTCTTCCACTCGACTTAGAACCAAAGGGCCATGATCAGTTCTGGAGACAATGCTGCAAGTTGTGAGCTTCATTGAAACTCCATACGCAAGGCTTGTCAGCTCAGTACCCTGCTCTGTCAATGGCTGCTCAAATAGCCTCTTCAACATACTGAATGAGGCCCCCAGGCATACACCCTGAGTGCACCTGGTGTCCTTTGCTGCCACCGGGTACCATCATTCTCCGTATGTTTGAATTGCTAACAATTAACAGACTCCTAATCTTTTGCGTTTGCCTCCTCTTGACATCAGACAAAATAGGTTGTTCCTAAACAGGTGATGTGAGTCCCATTGACTCAGTTTCAGTGAAAGACACCACCTTAAACTTGTTGGTTAAAGGGATTGGTACAACACCCTGAATCCTCCTGGTCCCCTTCCACCCAGTACACCACGCCTAGATCTGTCACTGATATGCCACTCGCAGTCAAGTGGCTGAATAATGACAGATCCTTTAATTTCTGCAGAGGAAACAGGATTCACAGGAGAGGATAGTACTTGAGGTACCTCTGGTTCCAGTATCACAGGTACATGAGTCTCAGGAGCTCTTCCAACTCAGCGGTTCACAGCAGCTGCCAATCGTTTGACAGTAGTCAGGGTGATTTCCAGCTGCTTTAAAACGTCAACCAATACATCCCATGTTCGAGAACAGCATTCACACTGGGGCTGCACTTTGGCTGGTGCAATGTGTTATAAGGCAGTGAACAATAATTTTAAATTAAGTCTGCTGATTATTTTTTAGTCTGTTGAGGTAAAAAGTTGCTGATTCCTCTAAGAATTGAAGCAAATACACAAATTGAGATTTTTATTAAGGCAAGACAGGAACCTGTGGTAAAAGTACTAGTTTCTTAAAACATTCTGAGGTTAAGTATAGTTGTTAGCAAACTCGAAAACAGAGTTAATTTATGATAAATGCAGATACTATAAAGGATCTCTCATCTTTAAGGGAAAACTAGATATAACACAGTATGTTTGTTAGAATATCTGCTACAGTAACTAAATCACAAACGCCAGTTTACTAGGAAATGCCTGGGGATTATGCAAAGAACAATGGCAGCTTCTGAAAATTTTTCAACAATTCACAATTATCTGCATTGATATAAAATTAAATGTAAGGGTGATGTATTCTTTGGCAGAACTGTGAACCACAAATGCTGATCTGCTAAGAAATAAGTTACATATCCAAAACATTTGGACAGGTACCTAATAAAAATATAGTTTCACAAGCATCTTAAAACTCACAAAAATAACCTAATTGTACAACTAAATTATAAAAAGGATGTTTCGAATGAAGATAGGCATACTGTCCTCAAAAGTTTTAAAGGAGCACAATTAAGTTGAAGCCTGTAATTGCCGATAACAGTATGAATTTACAGTAGCACTCCCGAATGTTCAAAATTTCACATATGTTTTTGTTGTAGTTGTCTTCAGTCCAGAGACTGGTTTGATACGGCTCTCCATGCTCTACTCTATCCTGTGTAAGCTTCTTCATCTCCAAGTAACTACTGCAACCTACATCCTTCTGAATCTGCTTAGTGCATTCATCTCTTGGTCTCCCTCTACGATTTTTACCCTCCACGCTGCCCTCCAATACTAACTTGGTGATCCCTTGATGCCTCAGAACATGTTCTGCCAAACAATCCCTTCTTCTAGTCAAGTTGTGCCACAAATTCATCTTCTCCTCAATTCTATTCAGTACCCCCTGCTGCCGTTGGATAAGCAGCAAGTCGCACTCTTAGCTCACTTATTTGTTTTATAGTTTAAATTCTTAATTTCTTAGAGTGTTTTTGGGTACTTGCATAATTTAATTCACAAATTTCAGGCATATTATAGTATTTGAGAGTTGTAACATAGCGTTTTAGTACCTGTATAGTGTAAATTCGAGTAGTTGTCAGTCATCTGTTTGTTTTGAACAGCTTGTGAGATAAAAGAGAGGAAAAAACATTGTTAGGGATGGAGAGGGACTGAGCCTGTTGTGTACAAATTCAGGGGGAATTGACCACCATCTGTAAACAGCTGGAAGCTGTGTTGGCCGTGGTTGGCAGGCTCCAGGCTGTTGCCCTGGTCCGTGGTGACATTGGGACTCCAGAGGCGAGCGCTTTGGCACCTCTGGAACCTGTAGCATCGCCTGGGATCTCTGATGCCACTGCGCCCTCAGATTCGGACGTCCCTACTGGTTGACACCTGCCTGATGGTGATTGGCGAACTGTGGCAGGGTCGTGAATCCCTGGGCGGAAGGCGAAAGTTGGTGCTGGCTGCAAGGCTGTACCCTTACATCTCCGTAACAGGATTGAGGTACTGCCCATTGCTTAAGGTACTTCTGAGCCAGCAAGGGCAGCCTTGCCTGTTGCAGCAGTGGCTGGTCTTTCTGAGAGGTCCAGACAAGTGCAGAGGGTGGGATTGCTTGTCACTGGGAGCTCCAATGTTAGGCGGATGATGGAGCCCCTTAGGGATATGGCAGCTAACGACGGGAAGGAAGCCAATGTGCACTCTGTGTGCATACTGGGGGGAGTCATCCAAGATGTGGCAAGGGTCCTTCCGGATGCCATGAAGGGTACATGGTGCAGAGCCAACTGCAGGTGGTGGCTCATGTCAGCACTAATGATGTGTGTCGCTATGGATCGGAAGAGATTCTTTCTGGTTTCTGGCAGCTGTCTGAGTTGGTGAAGACTGCCAGTCTTGCTAGCAAGGTGAAGGCAGAGCTCACCATCTGCAGCATTGTCAACAGGACCGATTGCAGACCCATGCTACAGAGCCGAGTGGAGGGTCTGAATCACAGGCTCAGACGGTTCTGCGACCGTGTAGGCTGCAGATTCCTCGACTTGCGCCATAGGGTGGTGGGGTTTCGGGTTCCGCTAAATAGGTCAGGTGTCCACTACACACAGGAGGCAGCTACACAGGTTGCAGGGGTTGTGTGGCGTGGACTGGGCAATTTTTTAGGTTAGACAGTCTCGAGAAAGATCAAAAAGGGCTCCAGTCTCAAAGGGTACAGTGCAAAGAAAGGACAAGAATCGACCAAGCAACAGTCGGTATTGTAGTTGTAAATTGTCGTAGCTGTGTTGGAAAAGTACCAGAGCTTCAAGCGCTGATGGAAAGCACTGAAGCTGAAATCGTTATAGGAACAGAAAGCTGGCTAAAGTCGGAGATAAATTCTGCCAAAATTTTTTCAGAGGTGCAAACCATGTTCAGGAAGGATGGATTAAATAAAGTAGGTGGTGATGTGTTTGTGTCTGTTGGTAGTAGTTTATCTTGTAGTGAAGTTGAAATAGATAGTTCCTGCAAATTACTACGGGTAGAGGTTATACTCAACAGCCGTATCAAAATAATATTCGGCTCCTTCTACTGACCCCCCAACTCAGTTGATATAATAGCTGAAATTTCAGAGAAAACTTGAATCTCATTACAAATAAGTAGCCACTCATACAGTTATAACTGGTGGAGACTTCAATCTACCCTCGGTTTGCTGGTAAAAATACATGTTCAAAGCCGGTGGTAGACAGAAAACATCTTCTGAAATTGTACTAAATGCTTTCTCTGAGAATTACTTTGAACAATTAGTTCATGAGCCCACACGAATTGTAAATGGTTACAAAAACACACCTGATCTCTTAGCCTGATCTAATAGATAGTGTCATTACGGATACAGGGATTAGTGAGCACAAGTTCACTGAAGTGATTCTCAAAACCCTATCAACCAAAACCACTAAAAATAAATGCAAAATTTATCTATTTAAAACAGCAGTTAAAAATTCCACTTGATGTCTTCCTAAGAGAGAGTCTCCATTCCTTACAAGCTAATTATGTAAGTGTAGACCAGATATGGCTCAAATCCAAAGATACAGTATCAACAGCAACAGCTAGATTCATACTGTATAAGTTAATGAGAGACGGGACTGATCCACCACTGTTGCGGAAGCAACAAAAAAAGCATGCCAAATTCGGAACAACACAAAATCCCCAAAACTGACTAAGTTTCATGGAAGCTCAAAATTTAGTGCAGACGTCAATTTGCGACATTGTCTCAGAACATGGTAGAAAACTCAAAGAGATTCTGGTCATATGTAAAGTACACCAGTCGCAAAAAACAGTCAATACCGTCACTGCACGATGGCGATGGAAATGTTACCGATGATGGTGCCACTAAAGCAGAGTTACTAAATACAGTTTTCCATAATTCCTTCACGAAAGAAGATGAAGTAATATTCCTGAATTCCGAACCAGAACAGCTGTTAGCATGAGTGACATAAAAGTAGATATCTTAAGTGTTGTGAAACAACTCAAATCATTTAAGAGAGGCAAGTCTTCCAGTCCAGATGGTATACCAATCAGGTTCCTTTCAGAGTATGCAGACACAATAGTGCCTTTCTTAGCAATCATATACAACCACTCACCTGATAAAAGGTCTGTTCCTAAAGACTGGAAAGTACCACAGGTCACACCAATATTCAAGAAAGGAACTAGGAGTAACCCATTGAATTACAGACCCATATCACTGACCTCAATTTGCAGTAGGATTTTGGAGCATAATACTGTACTCAAACATTATGAATCACCTTGAAGAAAATTACTTATTGATACACAACCAACATGGATTCAGACAATATCATTCTTGTGCAACACAGCTAGCTCTTTATTCCCATGAAGTAATGAGTGCTGTCAACAAGGGAGCTCAGATCAATTCCATATTCCTAGATTTCCAGAAAGCTTTTGATACCATTACTCACAAGCGATTATTAATCAAATTGCATGCATATGGAGCATCGTCTCAGTTGTGTGACTGGATTCGTGATTTCCTCTCAGAGAGGTCACAGTTTGTACTGATAGATGGTAAATCATAGAGCAGAACAGAAGTGATATCTGGCATTCCACAAGGTAGTGCCATAGGCCCTCTGCTGTTCCTGGTTTACATAAATGATCTAGGTGATAATCTGAACAGCCCTCTTGCTGATGACCTCGATGTTGAGCACCCATAAGCCCCCTGAACAGCCCTCTTAGATTGTTTGCAGATGACGCTGTAATTTACCGTCTAGTAAAATCATCAGATGGTCAATTCCAATTACAAAATGATTTAGAGAGAATTTTGTATGGTGTGAAAAGTGGCAATTGGCACTGAACAAAGAAAAGTGTGAGGTCGTCCACATGGGTACTAAAAGAAATCCAATAAATTTTGGGTATACGATAAATCGCACAAATCTAAGGGCTGTCAATTCGACTAAGTACCTAGGATTTACAATTACGAGCAACTGAAATTGGAAAGACAACATAGATAATATTGTGGGGAAGGCAAAACAAAGATTGCACCTTGTTGGCAGAACACTTAGAAGATGCGACAAACCCACTAAAGAGACAGCCTACATTACACTTGTCCGTTCTCTGCTGGAATATTGCTGCATGGTATGGGATCCTTAACAGGTAGGATTGACAGAGGGCATCAAAAAAGTGCAAAGAAGGGCAGCCCATTTCATGTTATCATGCAATTGGGGTGAGAGTGTCACTGATATGATACGCGACTTGGGGTGGCAGTCACTGAAATAAAATTTACGAGATTTCAATCACCAACTTTCTCTTCTGAATGTGAAAATATTTTGACACCCATGTACGTAGGTAGAAATTGTCATCATAATAAAATAAGAGAAATCGCAGCTCGAACGGAAAGATTTAGGTGTTCCTTTTTCCCATGCGCCATTCGAGAGTGGAAAGGTAGAGAAGTAGTATGAAAATGGTTCGATGAACCCTCTGCCAGGCACTTAAGTGTGAATTGCAGCATAACCATGTAGATGTAGATGTAGATCTCCTCATTAGTTATGTGATCTACCCATCTAAACTTCAGCATTCTTCTGAAGCGCCACATTTTTAAAACTTCTATTCTCTTCTTGTCCAAACTAGTTGTCGTCCATGTTTCACTCCCATACATGGCTACATTCCATACAAATACTTTCAGAAATGACTTTCTGATACTTAAATCTATACTCGATATTAACAAATTTCTCTTCTGCAGAAACGCTTTTCTTGCCATTGCCCATCTACATTTTATATCCTCTCCACTTCAACCATCATCAGTTATTTGCTGTCAAAGATGTTCATTGTGGAGAAGAACTTCATGCCCCTTTGATCAGAAAAGCCACAGACATTCACAAACTTGGCAATAGGTTTAGCAAATGGCTCTTGTATTACCATGCTGCAGTGAAAAACTACTTCAGATTACAAGGGTAGAATCACAGTGATAATGACCAAGGAAAAGCCTGCAGACTTTGGCATGACAGGTACATACAGCCTCTGGCTGCAGGCTTGATTCCAGTTCACCACCAACAATGAAGGGTGAGCCTTTGACAGTACCAGTCACTTGTGCTGGCAAAATGTCACAAATATAGTGTAAGAAATGTCTCTGAAAGATCCGAAGACAAAAGTCCAGAGGCAATGTTTCAACAAGTAACCAGGAAAGCCTCAACAGTTTTGCATAAATAATTTGTTGTAATGCACTCATCCTTTGAAAAGGCTGTAAATGAACATATAACACAATTTACAGAAAAGGTACAACCATTTGTGAGAACACACTGATAATTGCCAAGGAATGAATAAACTTCTTGAAAATTTTTCGGGATTCAGCCAGGTAGCATTGTCCAAAAGGCACGATATTTCGGTAAGCCGACTTCTTGCCATCTTCAGGCGTTCTTGGTGTCTGATTGATCCCTGATGGATGCCGACTTTATATAATCTCCACCCCTCTCCCGCAGCCTCCGCCTGGGTGCTTTCGAGTGGTCTGCAGCTGGTGGTGGGGGATGGGCGGTGCTGGGTGGTGAGGGAAGTGCGGCACCCTGCAACAGATCATGGGCTGCTGTCCTTCCACGGCTACGGCAGCTTGTGGAACTCTGCCGTTGGGGGACATTGCTTCTTCTTCTTCAGGTGTCCTGACAGGAGTGGATTTTCGTGTACACTGTCATTGTGTTTTAATCATGCTTAAAGCTGGATATCAGGCTTTGCTTAAATGGAAATCGCTGTCTTTATTTATTAGTTCCTCATGCAGATGGATCTCCACTGCCTCTTTGAGGAGACAATCCCAGAAGGTGCTCGACTGCCGTTAACACCTTTGTGCCATCTGAACTACGATGGCACAAAGATGTTACAGCAATAGAGCACCTTCTGGGACTGTCTCCTCAAAGAGGTAGTGGACATCCGGCAGCACGATGAACTAATAAACTTCTATTGTATACAGTTTAAAACAAAGAAATGTGGTGTTAACTTTTTCTGATTGCGGTACTTGCCTGTATCAGGAACAGTACATGGTAAGGTTGCATAATGAGAGATGAGATATTGAGGATCATGAAGCCAAGAGACAGAGAGCAGAAATTCCATAAGTTCCATTTCTGGTAATAAATGTGGAACACGTTCAGACAAATGATCTAAGATGAGTTGCAGTCCACACTGCAAAACAGAAAGAAATTTATCAACAAGTGAATACTGCAGAAAGATTGCGTAGCAGAGAACATATAACAATTACACACTTGCTGGAGCCAAAAAATCAATTTATTTCGTAATCAAAATATCCACGGGTGTGCTGCCGGTCTATAGTGTCCAACGGGCACAATATTTCGGCGATCAAACATGTCGCCATCATCAGGATGATGGCGACATGTTTGATCGCTGAAATATTGTGCCCGTTGGACACTATAGACCGGCAGCACACCCGTGGATATTTTGATTATCAAATACGCCGGGAGAAACTCAAGAATCACAATTTATTTCGTCTTTTAAAGATAAATGAAATCAAACTTTTTAATACTACACTGATTCACTGACTGTATGATTTGTTTATTTCTCTAAATATACTTTACAGCAGTTAGCTGTGGAAAAAGGAAAATTTACCAGTCATCTAGTGAAATTAATGGATGATTTACATGACAGTACAAGTTTATTACCCAATTCGAGCTGCAGCACTGGTGTGTGTGTGTGTGTGTGTGTGTGTGTGTGTGTGTGTGTGTGTGTTTTTTCTGTAACAGTTAGCTCTGGAGAAGAATAATGTCTGGAAGTTTAGCAACATTTTTAATTTTGTCTGTTTGCATATCAAATGCTCAATGCCTTAACTATGTGGTTAAGTTGTTACCCTTATTCCTTACATTACTTGTAGTACACAATGGACTTCCCAGTATAATATTAAAATATTGTCACAACCGCAATTAAGTCCAAATCCAAAGGCAGTGTCATTAATGAAGTACAACACCTAGAACTGAAAGCATGTTTATTACTGACACCAACTTACAGCCAGAACAGAACTGACCTCTTGGATGGACAGTGCTGCTATTGATACAAAAACCAATATTCCAGAATGCTGGTTTTTATACCAGAAACTTCCAGAAATGACATTCACTTAGTAACAAATAATTCTAGTATTTTATCCATCCTCAGCATCTATAGCTGTATATAATGAAATAATAAGCAACAAGTTGCATAAAATAAATTTAATTTCTTTACCAGTTTTGGGCACTTAGTGCCCTTCTTCAGAAGGCTGTACAGGAAAATACACCACAAATAAGTAGAAGTCAAATAAGAATATTAAAATTATGGACAGAAACTTAAAAATTTTAAAAATTTAAAGATAGAGAGTGGTACATACTTATACATATCACATTATTTGTGAGTGTCAACAATAAGATGCACACAGTAAAATGGCCTAAGAAAATACGGGAGCAATAAGTAATACCATACTGAATCCCTTGATACAATAAGAATGCATAGATGCTTACAAGTGCTGTTCAAAAATGGTATAAAGAAGCTAAGCAACAAGTGCAGACACTATGCCAGGACAGGATTCTTGAAGTTGGTCTCCAGGCAGGGATGAAAGTACAACATAATACTAAAACAAAACAGTACATAACTACAGTTGTTATAAGGAATAAATAAAAATGTAAAAGCACATAAGCAGCATAACAAGTAATACAAAAAACCTAATGTTAAATCAAATAAGTTATCTAATATCAATGACAAATGGTGCTACACATGGGAAATTTGGGCACTAATGTCCAAACAGCTGTAGTGAGGTCAGTAGCATGCTTGTAGGGAACCTGTTAACGAAAGCAAAGTGCGAATGTCAGTAGCATGCTTGTAGGGAACCTGTTAACAAAAACAAAGTGTGAAGCTCATCATGGAGCTGAAGCTTGTGACTGGAGTAACTGGAGAGAATATTCTTGATCATTGGGTAATATTAAGTATTGAAAAGTGACTGAAAAGGAAAAGAAGTGTGGGCGCCAATTGTATAATAATGAAACAATTAGTACGGGAATATATACAGGTCAAAAGTATATTTTGTGAAAGAATTTTATATAGCAGCTTTTATACCAGTTGTATGTTAGTTTTAGAACACATTGCTAGATTGATGTAGAACTGTCAACAGCATGGAAGCAGCTAAAATGCCTGCGCAGACTGTGGGCAAAATGCATTAAGGGATGACAAGCAAGAACTGGAGTAAATGGAGGAAAAAGTTATAGTCAGTAGTTGAAATGAAGACTCAAAATTAACTATAGGAGAATGGAAACATGGGTATCATTGTATACTTTTACCACAATGGAATAACTAGGTCAGAAATGTGTAAAAAGTCCTAAATAGGCTTCATGAAATTAATGTAACCAGCGACATTCACATAAGATGTATTAGTAAGTACAAAAGGTTTGACAACCTGACTGTGAATGACTGAAAGTGCTTGTTAGCCATAAACATTACTTGTAACTGTAGAGTAAAGCATTTGTAATTTTAAGAATAGATTTTCTATTTAGGTCATTGTTTACATGGAGCCAACCATGAGTTGCAAAGTAAATCACCACCTGCAGGTTGGTTGACGAACTAGCAATGTAAGTGGCTAGTCAGTTAGAACTGGAAATGCTTCACTACTTATATAACTTTAGGTGCCTAACAACCTTTAGCTGTAGATGATCAGCTTACTAAAAATCTGTGTAACAAAATTGCAAAACTAACTTCAAATACCAAATGTATTGATAGCAAAGGTGGACTAATTGAAACTAATTTTCCTCTTCCTCCCAGTTCCTCTCCCTACCATCAAAGTGACCCAACTTACCCCCTCCACTCTCCCCTTCCCTTTCCTGCCTTACATTTTCTTATTATTGGTCTATTAAGATTGCAGTTCCGTATAATCAGACTCTGGTATATGATTGGATTCCCTAGAGTTAGATAGTTAATTATATGCGCCTCTTAATTTTCATAGGTAGAATATTGTCATTAGGTAAGCTACAGTTGCTACTACGGCTACATGTTTGTAGTTATGTTCAGTAAGGTGCAGTCAGTCGGTTGCGATCAGTATACTGGTTTGATAATTTGCAGTAAGTTTTGGAGTTGTACTTACCTGTATTGTAGGCAACATACATGTCTCCTCCTGTTGTCCAGCTCATCTTTGTAGTTCTGGCCTTTCTATTTACAACCAGAAAATTTTAGTTGTATTTTACACATGGCAGCTCGGCCATACATTGCTGCATTTAGTTTCTGTTAGTCAGCTATACAGTCACATTTAAACAGCTACTCAAATCTACAATTAGTCCACCTTCTACTATTGGTACAATGGTACATGTAGATACCTTTTAAACTGTTTTACACAGATTTTTAGTATGGTGATCATCTATAGCTACAGATTGTTAGGCATTTACAGTTATAAGTAGTGAAGCCTTTCTAGTTCTAAGTGGTCAGCTTCTTACATTGCTAGGTAGTTAACCATATATTATTGCAGGTACTGCACTGTCTACAACAGCACTGTCTGCAACCTAAAGGTGGAGATTTATTTTGCTACAGATGGTTAACTCTATGTACACAATGACCTATAGACAACTTATTCTTAAAGTTACAGATGCTTTACTCTACAGTTACAAGTAATGTTTACAGACAATAAGCACTTTCAGTCATTCATGGCCAGGTAGTCAAACCTACTGCACTTTTTTATATATCTATGTGAATTGCACTAGTTATATTAACTTCAGAAAGTGTATTTAGGAATTTTTACACATTCCTGAACTAGTTATCCCATTGTATAGAAAGTATAGAATAATATTCATGTGCCCTATCTCCAACAATTAATTTAGAATTTCCATTTTAGCTACTGACTAGGGACTCTTTCTCCATTTACTCCAGTTATTGCTTCTCTCCCCATCATGCATCTCACATTCTCTCCCCATCATGCATCTCACATGCTGTTTGCACAGGAATATTTCCTGCTGCCACATCACTGACATCTCTACATCAATTCAGCAATGTGTTCTAAAACTTACAGTACCGTGCAATTGGTGTTGTGGCGCCGATGAGATCAACACCAGTATCGATCTGAGTATCATCTTTGAACTAAGCAAAACATTATCTTTGTGTAGTTCCACCATCCAGTTCTCTGTAAGCCTTACTTGTGTGAAGAGGTAATAAATGAACTCCTGATTATAAGGTGTTGTTTGGTGTATCTCACCCGAGCATCCACCTCACTGGCAACCCCGAGTTGTAACGTATTCCGTTTTCACCATTTTACTGTGTCCGTGGCTTCCGCGTCAGTTATTTTCGAGTGTATTACATCAACACAACATTTGAACAATGGCAATCACCACCCCAATCAGGTTATTTCAGTTTCGATTCATGCCCTTCGGGCTAAAAGATGCAACCCAGACCTGGCAACACTTCATCAATGAAGTGCTATTCAGCCTTAAATTCTGCTTTGCATATCTTGATGACATTCTTGTGTTCAGCTCCTCTGTTGATGACAACATTTGACATGTGCAAACTGTTATGAACACTCTCGCGGCAGCTGGCATCGAGACCAACCAGGACAAGTAGCAGCTACATCCACCCATTGTCACTTTTCTTGGTTTTCGGGTCATTGCCGACAGCATTTCACTGCCCCCTGACAAAGTACAAACAATACTAAACCTACCCAGACCTCCGTCATTCAAAGGGCTCCGGCACTTTCTGGGGATGGTTAATTATTATCGCCGTCATCTACCTTGGGCTGCGGAGATTCAGGCTCCACTGACAGATGCCTTGGCAAGCACCAAGACTTCTGGATCTCGGCCCTTTCTGTGGAACCCTGCTATGACTGACTCTTTCACTGCCCTCAAAAATCTTCTTGTCGAGGCCTGCACCATCGCGCATCCTCATCCCAATGCGCAGCTTTTCATCACCCCAGACACGAGCGATACTGCCATCAGCGCTGTCCTTACCCAGACAGTCGATGGCCAAACTTCGCCTCTGCAGTTCTTCTCGCGCAAGCTCACCAATGCACAACGGAAATATTCCGCATTTGATAGGGAGTTGCTCGCGGTCTACGAAGCGATCAAGCATTTTACGACCAACGTCGAGGGACGCCCTTTCTATGTTTTAACAGACCACAAACCCCTGTCTGCGTCCATTTCAAACCCACCACCACCTCCTTGCCGTTTCATATACATGGACTTCATATCTCAGTTCACCACCGATGTCAGACACATAAAGGGTGCTGACAATATAGTTGCTGATTTCCTTTCACGAGTCGGCGCCGTTCATTCGCTGTTAGACCTCTCTGACATGCCTAACCTCCAACCCACTGATGAGGACACAGAAAACCTGATTTCAGACTCTACCTATTCACTACACTTCATCCGCACCACCTTCCCTGGCATTTCTGGTGAGATGAGAGTACGGGCACGTTATGCCCCCTTATCCCAACCACGCTCCATCCAGTTGTCTTCAACGCACTGCATAATTTAGCCCACCCCGGTGTTTGTGCATCCGCCCGCCTCGTAGCGGAGCGGTTTGTGTGGAGAAATGTCAACAAGAACTGCCAGCAATGGGCACGCTCCTGCGTCGCGTGCCAACGCTGCAAAGTACACAAGCACACTTCACCCACCCTCAGCGCCTTTTCGATCCCTCCTGGGCATTTACAGCATATTCACACTGACATTGTCAGCCCCGCCCCCCCTATAATGGCTTTTGTTATGTTCTCTCATCTATCAACCGAACAACTCACTGGGTCGAGGCTGTCCCCCTCCCCAATATCACGGCAGAAACTATTGCTCGAGCTTTCGTCGAGTCATGGGTATCGCGTTTCGGATGTCCAGCTATCATCACGACTGACCAGGGCAGACAATTTGAGTCGGCCCCGCTCAATGAGATTTGTAACATTTGCGGAATCCGGCGCATCCATACCACAGCATATCACCCACAAAGTAACGGGCTAGTTGAGTGCTGGCACCTCACTTTCAAGGCGGCTCTTTGATGCCATGACTCTCTTTGGACGGAGGCCCTTCCCCTTGTGCTACTCGGCATTCGTGTGATCTATAAGGAAGACCTCAAAGGCACAATAGCTGAGTTCGTATACGGCCAGAACATTGTTCTCCCTGGCGAACTTGTGAGCCCTTCTGCTTCTCTCCCTCAGTCTGACTTACCTTCCTTCATGGACCGCGTCAGACGCCACTTCATCAACCTCCACACCCCTCCGCCTGCCAGCCATTCCCACCCTAAGGTTCATTTCCCAAACTCTCTGAACAATTGTGAGTACATCATGCTCCGAGGTGACACTGTCCATGCTCCCCTCCAGCCCCCATATACCGTCCCGCACTGAGTTCTCCGGCGCTCAGCCAACACCTATGACATCCAGATAAAAGATTCAGCTGTTACAGTCTCTCTCAACAGACTTAAGCCTGCTCATGTCGAGCCCACTTCTACCCCCCTTCAGGCCATGACCACGCCACTCACTGTCATGGCTCACGACGCTCCGACCACTCCCTCCACGTCGGACTTACTCACTCAGTTGAGTGACTTCCAGCTCCAATCGTCGAGCTCTTCTCCGACCTCGCCTTCTACTCCGGTCTCACGCACTCCATCGGGTGATCACATGCTCCCCACATCGAGCTTACCTAGGATCACGCCCTCGCCGCCGGGCCCTTCTCCGGTCCCTTCGAAATCTCCCCCGTCACCTGTCTCGCCCTACCGAGGTTTCTCATGCCCCCCATCTTGAACGTGCCCTCACTCGAGTTGTTTGTGCCTGTCCCCCCGGACATAATCCACGACATCTCTATAATACTATGCGATGACACACTGTTCATTGTATGTTTCCCTTCATCCGGTGCTCATGACACAACCTCCGCCATTCCCTGCCACCTGGTGAAATGTGTTCCCCTCTCGCCCGACGTCGACCTGGACATGCTTCATGTGTTCACCACACACACCGGAGACATCGTCGTCGTCACTCCGTTCCTCCTGAAAACCACCGGCCTACCTGTCGCCGCATGACCAGCACGCCCAGTACGATGCCTGGCGCGCTTCAACGACTTCCAGGTTCGGTGGTCGGACCTTCCTTCAAGTCATCTACCAACACAGCTCCCCGACGATGCTGTCGAGCTGATTGTGGTTCGACCACCCCTGCCGACACCATAGTCACCCCCCCACCCCTGGCCTCTCAGGAGTACTCCATACTGCGGGAGGGAGGGGGGGGGGAGGGGCTATTTGACGCCAATGAGATTGACACCAGTATTGATCTGAGCATCATCTTTGAACCAAGCAAAACATTATCTTTGTGTAGTTCCGCCATCCAGTTCTCTGTAAGCCTTACTTGTGTGAAGAGGTAAATAAATGAACTCCTGATTATAAGATATTGTTTGGTGTATCTCACCCGAGCATCCACCTCAGTGTAAAAGCCAGTAGATACAACTCTTTCATGAGAAGTTCCCTACAAGCATGCTACTGACCTTGCTACAGCTGTTTGGAGACTAGTTCACAAATTTCCCATCCACAGAGCCACTTGTCATTCATATTAACTTATTTGCTCATCATTAGCTTTTCATACTAATTATTATGCTGTTTATGTCTACTGAAATTTTTTTATGTCTTATGACAAATATAGTTTTGCACAGTTCTGTTTAATTACTTAGTTGCGCTGTCACCTCTACCCTGAGGCCAGCTTCAAGAAATGCATGTCATTAGCTGATTAGCTCCTGTTCTGGCACGATGTCCATACTTATAGTTTGGCTTCTCAATACCATTTCTGTACAAGCACTATGAACCACATGTAAGATTCTATGAGCTCTTATTATATTAATGGATTCAGTATTGTATTACTTATTGCTCCAGCATTTTTTTAGGATCATGACATTTTCTGTATGCATCTTATTGTTGACAGTTGCAAATAATGTAACAAGTATAAGTACTTACCATTTTTCATCTTTAAATTTTTAAAATTTTTAAGCTTTTCATCTTAATTTTAATATTCTTATCTGACTTCTACTTACTTGTGGTGTATTTTCCAGTACAGCTTTACGAAGAGGGGCACTAAGAGCCCAAAACCAGTAAAGAAATTAAATTTCTTTAATGCAGCTAGTTGCTTATTATTATTATTATTATTTATTCGTTGGGGCCATCTAGGACCACATTAAGTCTTGTTGCACCTAGCACTGAGCCTGGCTTTTTTCTGAGCCCAGATTTCCCTCATTCATCGTGAGTGGGCCTGCTTGTGTTCTTTTGTCCAAAGGACACTGAGTCTTCTTTTTGGTTGCTTGTCTCAGGTTATTCCGTTTGTCACTATCTTCTTTCAGAAAAGAACTCTGTCAAAAGCATCTTCGGGTTTGATATGTAGCATTTAGAGATCTTCTTTGGTGTTTTTAAACCATGGCACTGTAGTTTTTGGTTTTGAATAAAAAAAAGAGAAGTATATTTTTGATTAACCTATTTCCATCCATTCATTTGAGGTGACCATAAAATTGTGCCCGTCTTTTACAGATTGTCTGCAATTTTTTCTATTTTGCTGTAGATTTCCTTATCGGATCTGTGTTGATGGATGCCTTTCTTGTACTTGGATCCTAGGATTTTTCTACTGATTTTGTGCTCTTTTTTTCTCCAGTTCTTCAAGGAGTCTTTTATCAGCATTTAGGGATACAGTTTTGGCTGCATACAACTACTGGCTTATTATTTTGTTATAACAAATAAATGCTGATGGTTAGGTGACCTGCAGCATGCCAGCCAGCCAAGCTAACCCTCCATACCACACTGCATGCACCACAAATTGCAGCATAGCTCCTTATTGTAGAGAAACAATGACCCTCTGTTTTAAAAGTTCTCATTTGAGCCAACTAAAGCTCCCTGAATCTAGATCTCAATGGTCCTCTGTACAGTGGGGCTGGTGGATCCTCATGTTCCAGTCATGTCATCCTCTTCACTATGAAGAACATCAGAGGTGGCCCTCCTGTTGAAACTTTGTGATCATTGAGTGGATCTTCTGTTTCCTTGAATGAAAATCCCCCATCATTGGCCTACATTTCAGGACCTTAGTAGAGCTTCACATGCGGATGACCTTCCTGTGCTTTTATCTTCTTCATGAAGGGTGAAAATCCTCCACTTCCTATGTGACATCAGACAAGCAATGAAAGACACTTCTTTAAAAGCCACTCTTTCGGCAAAGGCGTAAAAATCTAGACCAAATTGTAACGTCTACCATTCAATAATTGTGAAAATAATAAATATCTTAATCTTTGCAAATAATCATCTTTAAAACACTATGGGTGATTTTATTGGGAAGCTCACTAATGTTCATCAGTGAGAGGTAGAAGATCAAATGGTAAATGCACAACTAAGAACAATTTTGAAAATATACTTATCTGTGTGAAGTGTAACTCTACTTGGATATTAGTAAATTCAATGAGCTCAAACACTATTTTAAGTTACTTTTCCTTTATTACTCCACTTTCATCAGATGAAGAAGTACATTGCTTTACAAGTTTTTTTTTTTAAATCTGGACACAATTAACACAGATTACCCACTCCAGGCATGCTAAACTCAGACTCTCCTAGCAGATGCTGCTGCCGTGGTATAAATGACATACAACAATCAACATATTTCAAATTATTTTTTAAATGACATATAACTGAAATTATAATCACAAGTTATAAATCCTTGACAGTTTGAACACATGATTTGTCACTACAAAATGTGGTTAAAAATTATATGTAAGCAGGATTTATAAAACAAAGCATATTAGATCAAAATTTAGAGAACTGTGTATCACAAACAATTAATATAGATAAAAATCCATTTACGTTTTAATTACTAAGTGGATCTTATTACTAACATTCTCTCTGAGTCTTTGAAAAAAGGTGAACAATTTATTACATTCAGAACTTTTGTAGAAATGGCGTTAATACTTTTAAGTTGGTAATATCTCTGACTTGTTGATATATGGGTGGTTAGTAACAGACTGAAATGCTTGCAAAGGTGTTGTAGTGGAGGCAGTGCTGAGAAATAATTGTTAGGAACAAAATTCACTATGCTATGTAATGCCAGAGTTATTTAGCATTGAAGTTGTGTATGCAAATTCAGGCACTTGCAGACACTAAAATATGGTAATGCACAGACACCTGTGGGTCCGTGAGTTACCGCTTTGTCAAATACTTACTAACAGTTAAAATGTGCCTTTTTTGAAAGCGATGAATAGGTGAGCAAAAGCCATGTTTGTTCAGTCTGAGGAAACCAAATGAAGGACACATTTGGTGACACTGACTTGGCTGTTTGACAGTGTGTGCACTACAACCTTATTGGCTAACTTAAATACTAAATAACTCAGAAATGGTGCAACATACTCAATTTATTTCTTAACAATTATTTCTCAGTGCAACATCCCCTGCAGCCCTCTTACAAGCTTTCCAGACTGTTTCTGACAACCCTGTATGCAGTTCTGTGAAGAAATTAAAGTCTGTAGTGGATATAGTGTACACTGACATTACTATACTTGTGTTTTCACAAAACAACATTTTTCTGGTGCTGAAATCTGAGAAGCAGCAAGAAGGAAAGGCCAGAACTACAAAGATGAGCTGGACAACAGGAGGAGACATGTATTTTTCATACAATGCAAGTAAGTATAACTCCAAAACCATAATGCTTTCAGAGTACTACTCAGGCTCTATGGCATACTGTTTGTTCCTTCCTTCAGTGTCTAAATCAAACAGTTGTTTCACTTGTAATGATAGGCTCTATGGCATATTGTTTGTTCCTTCCTTCAGTGTTTAAATCAAACAGTTGTTTCACTTGTAATGATAATATGTGCTATTTGGGAATGTTACTGTGAATGGACAAATAATTAGTACTGCCCCCAGAAGGTTGTTCATTGTAGAACTCAGCCTAATGAGCTTCAGATAATGCCGATTCAGGAACAGCTGACCATGAACTGATGCTGCCATACATTTCCAAACGCAATGAAATGTATATGGTGGACAACAATTCAGGAACACAATTACATGGTTTAAAGAGGGCAGAGCATGAGAGAAAGAGTGAACATTAATCACTTTGTTGCCAAAGTAAGGAAATTGTCAGACACTGTGGAACTCAAAGATTATAAATACTATAAAGAGAGACTATAAGATGTATTGGACCAGCTCACAAAACTAGATAAGAGGATCTATGACCTTTAGACAATGATGAATACGAGGCAGATGTTTGAAGCCCTAATATCCATTCAGTTGGCCACCCGAGAGGAACTCAATTCAAGATTTACTGAATGCCAGCGGTGTACTCAGGCACTCCGGGCTCTTGGGGAAAACATGAACAGATATGGCCAATTGCTCATGCCAAAAATTCTCTGCACTTCTCCAAATGACATATGTCACTGTGGATAATTCACACCAAATGTATGGAACTTCCCAAAGCGATATTTTGCAGTTAATGTAGTTTTTGAGTGACAAAGTGGATGGAGTGCTTACCATGCAGAAGATATGCACTGATCTGTCATCCGCCCTCAGCACCACTTCCACACCTATCACACTGCACACACACATGAAACCTAAAAGACCTTCACTTGGTCACTGGGCGCATAGCTGTAAGATCATGTGTGTCAGTGATCAAATAGATAAACTGAAATTAGCAAACAGCTGTTTTCTTTGTCTCCAATGTGGGCAAACAGTCTCAGATTGCAGGAAGAAGTAAAAGACTTGGTGTGCTAAGTGTAGAAAGCTGCAGTGTAAATTCATTTGTGATGAACGAAGGGATAGGAAGACCCCTGCACCTCAGACAAACATTACTCCCACCAGAATAATAGCTAATGCTCGCAATGGATTCACATACTTTCAGACAGTGCAGGGCCTACAGGACTGAGGAGGAAGACTCAATGCATGATGGATGCAGGAAGTCAATCCAGCTTCACACCAAAATCACTGAGTGATGATCTGAAACTGTAGATCAATGAGAATTAACTCTGTTCATCTGAATCAAAGCCTGCACCCTCAAGTCACTACAGACTTGTTCACTTTAATATGAAGGGTCTTTGGACAAATTCTTCGGTGTCACTTACTGCCTTTGAAAGTTTACATGTGATTTCACACCAGCCCCTTCCTCCACAACATGTAAAGAGTTTATCATATGCACAAAAGAAAGCAGATCCAAAAACCAATTCAGCAGATAATATTCCCAGGGAGTTTCTCACAGGAGGCAACTTTTACTGGAAAACTGTCATAGCAAGTTTGCCAATAATACAACTCTGAATCTTTAGTATTAGTTCCTTCCCTATTTGGCTGGATAGGTAGTGGGAACAAGTCAGAAGCCTGTGTGCATACAACTATGATGAATTTTTTGAATGTGACTGGTCTCCTGTGCCCTCAGGTATTGATTCACATGCTTTTGGAACATGGAGACAACAGGGATTACTGCTAATCATGACTGATTGATGAGCAACAAGGAAGTGAGATTCCTTGAGAAGTTCAGAGCATCTTTCTGTAAAAAGGATGAGCAGTGGTTGCATTTCCCAAAAGACAGGACAAAACCCTCCTGAGTAACAGGCTGACTACAAAGAAATTATTCAACCACTTAAGAACGAGTTTTCAACTTCAAAAAAACTTTTAGCAAATCTGCTTCAAATTAATGCTAGACTGTATTACAAAGGGGGAAGCAGAGGTCACTCCTGGCCAGCTCCCAGGGAAAGCACTGTTCTAGCTGAGGCAGAACCAAATCTACTACCTGAGATCCTAGAGATTTTACTGTGATTCATACTACATTCTACTACTGTTGCCATGGACATCACACAGGTGTTCCTTCAACTGGTGTAAAATGAAGTGGGCATAGACCTGACCAGATTCTATTGGTTTAGAACTATCTGGAACAAAATGACAGATCTTCACATGATGGATGACATATTACAATACTTCTTCAGTAGATTCCCATTTGACTTAATCTGCAACCCATTTCTACTCTCTGTAACCTTAAGAGAATAGGCTGACAAGTGTATGACATCAGTTCCCATGGTGGTACCTCTTATAAACAGGAACAATACATGGAAAACTTCATGATCAGGGCTGAATATGATAATACAGCAATCACCATATACTGTGAACCTGTATTCCTAACGTAACTGATCAGCCTACTTTATCGAAATGGGTTACAAACTCTGCACAATTTAAAACTATTTGGAAGGCCAAAGGGTGAGAACCCCACACAAAGGCTCAAGCTTTAGGTGTAGACTGGAATACCACAGGTGACAATTTCTATATCAAGCCCAGCAAAACCACCAGAAACTCATCAGAAGTGTGAGCCACCTAGTAACAGTTGTTGCAGTGTACGATTAGGTTCTATGATCCACTTACACAGTTCTCATCTGTCTCTCCTGTGGGAAAATTGTTATTCCAGGAAACATGGTGCAGGGGATTGGTAGGGATGAACTCATACCATGGAACCTACGAACATGATGGCTCATTTGGATATCTAGTTTACCATCATTATCACACGTATGTGCCTCCAGATGATTAGCCACCACTCAAAGAAGAGACATTCAGGTGCATGTATTCTGTGACACATCCAAAAAGGCATATGGAGCAGCTCTGTACATCCGCACAACCTAAGAGAATAACATCCTAACTCAATTAGTCTGCAGCCAGAACAAACTTGCTACTATTATGAAGATGACCTTGCCATAACTGGAACTTTCAGTGGTAGTGGTAGGAACCCAACTACTGTGTTACTTCTTCCACACAACAGAATTTAAAATCACTCATACAATATTGTAGATGATTGCTACATTCAACATTAATTGGATTTGCTGTGATCCAAACAGATGGAAGACCTCCATTTGTAATTGCGTAACAGAGATAAAAACTCAAACGACTCCCACACAATGGAGACACTGCTCAGGACAAGACAACCCAGTTGATCATCTTCCACTAGAATTCCTTGGAGGTCAAATATATTCCCTGCAAATTTTGAGACATGGACTGCCTTGGCTTGTATGTACTCTGGAGTGCTGGCCATCTAATACACTATCAGTGGACTGGCTAGTTCTTGACAAAAAGATGAAGAAAAACAATACCAATTTCTGTAAACATCTACTCTGAACAGGCTCAGGAACTCATCTAAACTCAGCTCATACTGGAGACTCATTTGTACTGCAACGTGGACTTTCCATTTTCTACACAAGATACGTCTGAATGTGAAATCTTTGAGAGGGCTTACAGCCACTGAACTATCAGTTGCCTAAATGTACTGGATATGAGTATTCCAGAGAGAATTCTTCGCTGGGGAGCTACATGTGCTTTGAAATAAATTACCACTGCCAAGAGAGCCAAAATTTGTACAGCACAGTGCAGTACAGCAGACGTTATGCCTAGGAGGTCAGCAGTGTACCAGCCTTGACAGGGAACAAAAACATCCAGTTCTCCCTGATGCTCCCCATCATTTCATACAGTTGGTTATTCAAGAGACACATGTCTGCCTCCATCACTCTGCGATTAATTTTTTATTGTCCCAGCTCCAAACCAAATTTTGAGTCCTCGGAGCTTATAAGGAAACAAAAGAATCCTAGACTCCTGTTTTATATGTAAGATCCTGGAGAACCTATGAGGGTAAAAAATTGAAGCACTGCTGCCATCTGAACAAGTTACACCTTATAAACAATATGCTGTAACATGGATAGACTTTATTAAGCCATTATTCATCAAAGTGGGAAGAGAAATGAACAAGCCACATACTGCTCTTTTCACATGTGCTACCACATGAACAGTGCACCTTGAACTCTGTACAGAATCTTCAACAGGTAAGCCATAGCACTTCAGTGATTTGCCAGAAGATGTGGGCTACCCTACGCAATTTACACACACAATATGAAGACAGTCCATGCTGTAAACAAAAAACATGGAACTTTCACAAATTTGGAAGGCATGAATCACCACAAATATTTACCAGTTCCTTGCCCATTGTGGTATCACATGGAAATTCATTACCTTGCAAGTGACATGGTGGGGAGGATGGTGGCAAAGAATGATGGGAACTATAAATGTTGCCTGCGGAAGGTATTGGGACTACCAAGGCTCAGCAAGGAACAACTGAACACCATCTTGATTAGTATTGAAGCCACTGTGAACTCAAGCACCATCACACAAGGAGATGATGCAGATGCACTGACCCCTCCCCATTTTCTGATTGGAGAGAAACTTGCGACAATTCCAACAGGACCAGAGCCTACGTCAAATGCTGGATGAGACAATACCTGTCAAACTTGAGGAACTTCCATGAATTTAGAAGTCCTCAGGGACAACTCATCAAAGTCCACCCTGGAGACATTGTTCTGGTATATGAGGACTTGCACCCATGACACTTGTGGAGGAAGGCCAGAATAAAGAGAACACAACCAGAACAGATGAGAAGGTAAGAACAATAATCCTCCACACACCAGAAATTCAAATGATAAGTCAGCCTGTGCAGCAAGTCACACCTTTAGTAAACAACCAGGATAGAGAGGATGGTGTTGAATGAGATATCTGTTATGACTGAGAGACTGACTTATTATTCTTTGGAGTTTGTTATGGATCTAGTGGACACTGTTATTATCATACAGGGTGTACATTAAGTCCGGGAACGCTTTCAATTATTTATTGCACCAGAACCAAACACTGTATAGATATCATACATACATCATTTTGAAGAGGAACCCTGAAAGATTTTTTTCAAGTATACTGGCACAGCATAGTTTGGTAATCTGCCAATAGTCAGCACTAGTCGCAAACATGGTGAGTTCAGGTGTGGAGCGAGCGTTCTGTGTGTTAGTTCGACAAAAACAAGTGTGCTACAGCTCGACATAAAAGTTTTCTGGATATGCTACCACGTCATAGTATAAAAAAACTACTGCTGCTGGAGAAAAACCAACGTTTCGGCCATGGTTGCAGCGGCCTTCTTCTGGGTCTAATTGTGCATTCTATCTGCAAAGTGTCCTTTATATTTTGTTGTTACTGTTCACTGCACATGCCATTACCTCATAATTTTAAAAATGTAGTTAGTTTATTGGTCACTTAAGGAAGAAGGAGAGGGAACTTTATTTTAATAGGTTATGCGATAGAGGGATAATGTGACCTCTGTTGTCTATTGGCTCTTGTGTTGTGTACCATGATTGGTGGTCACTGTCAAATGAGAAGTTGGCTGCTGTTTACCACCTGCTGGACGTTGGCCGTGCGGCGGCAGTTACTTGCCAGTAGTGCTCGTGTTGACAGTGTGGCCTGTTGGGCTCTGATTGCTGGCAGCCAAGATGGGACAAGCCTGAGTCCATCCTCCCTGTTCATGTTATTAGGGTGTTTAAGTATTTCGATGGCCTCTCTGATTTTGTGTTTCGTCATAATTGGCTGCTTGGCCAACACACAGGCTTCGCTGAATTTTATTTCTTTTCCGCAGTCTTGCTGATGTTCTGCCACTGCATATTTGTTGTGTTGCCCTAGACGAATATAGCGCTCGTGTTCCCGAATGCGCATTGCTATTGGCCTACCAGTCTCACCAATGTATGCCTCTCCACATTCGCATTCCACCTTCTAAACGCCTGCAGTGTGTAATGCATCCACCTTGTCCTTAGTGGAGCCTAGCACGTCCTGGATCCTACAACCACTATAGAAGACAGGCTGCACCACAACGTGGCGAAGGTGTTTGCCTATTTGGTCAGTAACATTTTTCACATAAGGGAAGCGCACTGTTGGCCGCAGTTTGTCAATTTCTTAAGTGACCAATGAAACTAACTACCTTTTTAAAATTATGACGTAATGGAATGCGTAGTGAACAGCAACAACAAAATATAAGGACACTGCGTAGCTAGAACGCACCATTAGACCCAGAAGAAGGCCGCTGCAACCATGGCTGAAACGTTGGTATTCTTCTCCAGCAGCAGTAGTTTTCTTACATTATGATGAGGTACCATACCCAGAAAACTTTTATGTCGACTGACTCTGGCCGCGGAAGCATATGCAACTGTATGTGCTACAGCTGTTCAACGGATGCTTAGAGCCAAGTATGGTAAGAAGCCACCAACAATTACCACTGGCACAACAAATTCGTTATGAAGGGTTGCTTGTGCCCGGCAAAGAGAAACAGACATCCTAGTGTGAGTGAAGTGAATGTGGAGCGTGTACGAGACACATTCATAAGGAGTCCAAAGAAATCGGTGTGTCGTGCATCCAGTCAACTCGAAATGGCTCCAGTGACAGTGTGGAAAGTCCTGGAACAGAAGCTGTCTATGAAACCATTTGAATTGGTGCTAATGCAGAAGCTCAATGATGACGACGACGACAAGCGTTTTGAGTTTTGTTCACAGTTGCAACAACTGAATGAGGATGGGGATGGCATTGTTGATCGCTTAATTTTTAGCGAAGAAGCCACTTTTCACACTAATGGGAAAGTAAACAGGGAGAGAATATGAGAAGTGACTGCCACAGTCGACGATGCCAAGCTGGGATGGATATGGTAAGAATTCAATTACCGTATCGACATCTTCCAGGTCACTCATGGTTCGCATATCAAATGTTTGTAAAAAAACTTTCAGAGTCTCTCTTCAAAATGCAATATGTATGACATCTGTACAATGTTTAGTTCTTATGCAATAAATAATTGAAAGTGTTCCCAGACTTTATGTACACCCTTTTTTCACAATGAAGCAATATCAAGTGTTCTGGAGTCTTAAAAAAATCATGATTTTATATTATCCTATCAAACATTATGTTTCTTAACTTTTGAAGCCTGGTATGACATAAAAAATATGAATATTGGAATGTTAACAGTAATTAAAAATGTTATCAATCCCATGATCTATGTAGTGGGTCCTATACTCAGGTTAGGAGATCAGATTTTATACCAATCTGTACCATTACAAAGTCTCCTGTGCACCATCTCACTGCTCGGTGCTTGCTATTTATAGTGCTCTGTCTTCACCCCAGTCAAGTGACAAAAGCTATGATACACCCAAAGTGGCACTGTAATAACTTTTCTGATAGTCCCACTTTCTGCACAGGCATAAAAATCCATACCAAGTCTCCCGGCAAGTATCTCACTGCTGGTACTTGTCATTATATATATTCCTAGAATTGTCAGCCTGTGGGCAATCTGCAGTGTGTGGTAACTAAGAAAAACTTCACAAGCTATAATCACTAAAAAAGCTTTTTATTTGATGACTGGTTTTGACTGAGCTATGCTGTCATTGTCAGATTTTATTGTTTAAAATTTTTACAATGTACTGTCCTTCAGTGTTTCAAGTCACTTCACAATGCATATACACTTCTCAGTGCCATGAAAATCACTACACATTGGCATTGGCATGTCAAACATAAAAATATTATGCACAAATGTAAACGTAATTATATTGTGGCAATTAATAGTTTTGATGTTCACTACTAGCTGGCACGTTCATGTTACCAACTGATGATGAACGTGAACCAGCTTATGTTTTTTCATAATAGTTTTGTATTTGGCATACCAATGTGTAGTGATTTTCATGGGAGTGGTAAGAGCATATGCAATGTGAAACAACACGCAACACAGATGGACAATATGTTGTAAAAATTTTAAAGCATACGATCTGATAATTACAGCATAACTTTGTCGAAAATCATTCATTCAATGAAATGCTTTTTTAGCAATCTTGGCTTGTGAAGTTTACTTCAGTTATCCTATATTGTCATTATAGTGTTCTTGGTCTTTCACTTGGGTGTCTAGTGTCTGTATGTAAGCCAGATTCTACTGTTTCTAGTGATGAGGTGTTTCACATACTCATCCTGAGTATTGTCTGGTTGAAATGGAAACAGTGTGTCTGTTATTGCTTAGGCCTCATGACCATGGAGGAGAAAGAACAGTGTGCAATCTGTAGTATCTTGTTTGTTGCATTGTATGTGAATGTCACAATGGGCAGTATTGTTTCCCAATATCTCTGTTCATCATCAGCATACACCAAAAGCACATCTAAGCATATCTCTGTTCAGCACCAACATACATCAAGAGCACATCTAAGCATATCAATCAGTGTCTTATTAAAGTGAAGCCATTTGTCTATGGATGGTAGGCAGTTGTCATCGCGTGGGTGACGTTGCAATGTTAAATTACCTCTAGACTAGTCTCAACTGGAAAACTTTTCCATGGTCAGAGATCATCACATGGGTGCTCCGCAGCTCAAAATAATGTCTTCCTCAAGGAACTTTGCAATTTCTTGAGCTCTGGCAGCCAGCACAGATTTAGCAGGTGAGGCAGTCATTGCAGACTATTATCCATTGATTCCCATTTGTTGACTTCAGGAACCTACCCAAGAAGTCAATTCAGTAGAATGGCATTACTGCAGGCAAGATTGGTAACTGATGTCCCAGGGGCAACTGTGGTATGTTTTCTCATCATTCGGACTGTATCCCTTGTACTGAGTGGCTCACCTACTGTCTAATGGACTGCTAGAGACCTGGCCAGTGGTGTCCGCATCTAATTCTATTAGAGTCTTCAAGAACTCCAGGTGACCAGATGCAGGAATTAGAATAGATTCAGTTTTCATTCTATAGACCCAAAAATGAGATGTCTGATTCTTGTGGGAGTAGAATATGTCAGAAAGTATAACATAAAAAACATAGCATATTTGAATATAATACTCACTTCTGTGATAATTTGTCAGGAGATCGTCAAAATATGTGAACACATTATAATAAACTGGAACTGCTAATACTTATAGAATTAACACGCTGTACAGTGGGCTCCAATACTGAATGGATTTATTAGCATAAAAATTTGATTTTTATTTTTTACTCGATGTTAATCAGTGCCTTCTGCCTGGTGCTAGTTGCAGAAGATGAGTCACGTTGCAAGAAACCAGACAGAACGATTTTGAAACTCACATGTTGACCAATCAGCAGCTACGCTCACATGTTGACGACAAAGTAATGCTACCGAACTGTGTATCTACGATTTGGCTGACCAATAGGTAGGTTTGGAGGTGGTCAAGTAGGATGGGACCGCAGCCAGCCACTGGGAGCGGACACGCTGTCCGGTCTCTTCTGCTGGCAGCTTCCGACCTGACCAGACGCCGTCCTCTCCTGCTCTTTTGGGTGGCAGCCCATTCAATCTCGGTGGCTTCTCAATGCCTGCCTTTCCTTTTTATGGCATTAAACATTCATGCAGTTAAAATACGTTTGATTTTTTTACCCCAATGGGTGCCTACTGCTTTCCCCTCCTGGCCAATCCTGACACATTAACATCTGGTGTCAGAAGTTGGATAGCTCACCGTTAGGATTGTCTTATTGATCTAACTGCCGTACCCAATGAAGCTGCCAGAAGTAATTCGCACTTGATGCACCAGATGCGATGTGAAATAACACAACGCATTGTGGTTCACCCTGAAGCCTTCTGCCGTTGCGACATTCTTTCCAAACAGCTGCCGCAGCGAATGCCAGGCTGCTTGTGTGGCTAAGCGCTTCACCGTGCTGCTGCCGCTTCCAGGGAGTCCAGTGCTACGCCATGCCGCAGGTAGCCATCCCCCACGCCATTCCGATGTAGTGTGGCTGCACGCCAGAACGCGCATGTTCCAGCCGACTAGCTGAGGCATCTCACACAGCCGTTGACACTGCCAACATCATCTTCGCCTCTGTTTCCTGCTGCTGTTGTTCAACAAGATGACAACCTACCACTACCACAACTATGGCTCCTGTAAGTTTGTCACTCAGTTTTTCGTCACCACTGCCTCCTTGCTTTCCAGTGTAGGCCCTTTTTTTGTGCTCTCACTGTAAAGTTTTCGGTGAGCACTAGGTGTCCTAAAATTATAACCATGCCTCAAACCCATAGTCCAGCCATTAGCGAAGGAACTCCCCACCTACAGAAAAACCAGACCCAGCTACCCTCCAAGCAGAAATTGATAGGTTAATGTTAAGCCGCCCCCCCCCCCCCCCCCCCCCCCCCCACCACCACCATGAAGAATGGACCTTGCCATTGGTGGGGAGGCTTCGTGCCTCAACGATACAGATGGCCGTACCGTAGGTCCAACCACAACAGAGGGGTATCTGTTGAGAGGCCAGACAAACATGTGGTTCCTGAAGAGGGGCAGCAGCCTTTTCAGTAGTTGCAGGGGCAACAGTCTGGATGATTGACTAATCTGGTCTTGTAACATTATCCAAAACGGCCTTGTTCTGCTGGTACTGCGAACGGCTGAAAGCAAGGGGAATTTACAGCCGTAATTTTTCCCGAGGGAATGCACTTTTACTGTATGGTTAAATGATGATGGCGTCCTTTTGGGTAAAATATTCTACAGGTAAAATAGTCCCCCATTCGGATCTCTCGGCGGGAACTACTCAGGAGGACGTCGTCATCAGGAGAAAGAAAACTGGCATTCTACGGATCGGAGCGTGGGATGTCAGATCCCTTAATCGGGCAGGTAGGTTAGAAAATTTAAAAAGGGAAATGGATAGATTTAAGTTAGATAGTGGGAATTAGTGAAGTTCGGTGGCAAGAGGAACAAGACTTTTGGTCAGGTGAATACAGGGTTATAAATACAAAATCAAATAGGGGTAATGCAGGAGTAGGTTTAATAATGAGTAAAAAAAAGTAGGATTGCGGGGAACCTATTACAAACAGCACAGTGAATGCATTATTGTGGCCAAGATAGACATGAAGCCCACGGCTACTACAGTAGTGCAAATTTATATGCCAACTAGCTCTGCAGATGATGAAGAAATTGATGAAATGTATGATGAGATAAATGAAATTATTCGGGTAGTGAAGGGAGAGAAAAATTTAATAGTCATGGGTGACTGGAATTCGAGAGTAGGAAAAGGGAGAGAAGGAAATATAGTAGGTGAATATGGATTGGGGGTAAGAAATGAAAGAGGAAGCCGTCTGGTAGAATTTTGCACAGAGCATAACTTAATCATAGCTAACACTTGGTTCTAGAATCATAAAAGAAGGTTGTATACATGGAAGAAGCCTGGAAATACTAGAAGGTATCAGATAAATTATATAATGGTAAGACAGAGATTTAGGAACCAGGTTTTAAATTGTAAGACATTTCCAGGGGCAGATGTGGACTCTGACCACAATCTATTGGTTATGAACTGTAGATTAAAACTGAAGAAACTGCAAAAAGGTGGGAATTTAAGGAGATGGGACCTGGATAAACTGACTAAACCAGAGATTGTACAGAGTTTCAGGGAGAGCATAAGGGAACAATTGACAGGAATGGGGGAAAGAAATACAGTAGAAGACGAATGGGTAGCTCTGAGGGATGAAGTAGTGAAGGCAGCAGAGGATCAAGTAGGTAAAAAGACAAGAGCTAGTAGAAATCCTTGGGTGACAGAAGAAATACTGAATTTAATTGATGAAAGGAGAAAATATAAAAATGCAGTAAATGAAGCAGGCAAAAAGGAATACAAACGTCTCAAAAATGAGATCGACAGGAAGTGCAAAATGGCTAAGCAGGCATGGCTAGAGGACAAATGTAAGGATGTATAGGCTTATCTCACTAGGAGTAAGATAGATACTGCCTACAGGAAAATTAAAGAGACCTTTGGAGAAAAGAGAGCCACTTGTATGAATATCAAGAGCTCAGATGGAATCCCAGTTCTAAGCAAAGAGGGGAAAGTAGAAAGGTGGAAGGAGTATATAGAGGGTCTATACAAGGGCGATGTACTGGAGGACAATATTATGGAAATGGAAGAGGATGTAGATGAAGATGAAATGGGAGATACGATACTGCATGAAGAGTTTGACAGAGCACTGAAAGACCTGAGTCGAAACAAGGCCCCGGGAGTAGACAACATTCCATTAGCACTACTGATGGCCTTGGGAGAGCCAGTCCTGACAAACCTCTACCATCTGGTGACCAAGATGTACGAGACAGGTGAAATACCCTCAGACTTCAAGATGAATATAATAATTCCAATCCCAAAGAAAGCAGGTGTTGACAGATGTGAAAATTACCGAACTATCAGTTTAATAAGTCACAGCTGCAAAATACTAACACGAATTATTTACAGAGGAATGGAAAAACTGGTAGAAGCCAACCTCGGGGAAGATCAGTTTGGATTCCGTAGAAATATTGGAACACGTGAGGCAATACTGACCTTACGACTTATCTTAGAAGAAAGATTAAGGAAAGGCAAACCTACATTTCAAGCATTTGTATACTTAGTGAAAGCTTTTGACAATGTTGACTGGAATACTCTCTTTCAAATTCTAAAGGTGGCAGGGGTAAAATACAGGGAGCGAAGGCTATTTACAATTTGTACAGAAACCAGATGGCAGTTATAAGAGTTGAGGGCCATGAAAGGGAAGCAGTGGTTGGGAAGGGAGTGAGACAGGGTTGTAGCCTCTCCCCGATGTTATTCAATCTGTATACTGAGAAAGCAGTAAAGGAAACAAAAGAAAAATTTGGAGTAGGTATTAAAATCCAGGGAGAAGAAATAAAAACTTTGAGGTTTGCCGATGACATTCTAATTCTGTCAAGAGACAGCAAAGGACTTAAAACAGCAGTTGAACGGAATGGACAGGGTCTTGAAAGGAGGATATAAGATGAACATCAACAAAAGCAATACGAGAATAATGGAATGTAGTCAAATTAAGTCGGGTGATGCTGAGGGAATCAGATTAGGAAATGAGACACTTAAAGTAGTAAAGGAGTTTTACTATTTGGGGAGCAAAATAACTGATGATGGTCGAAGTGGAGAAGATATAAAATGTAGACTGGCAATGATAAGGAAAGCATTTCTGAAGAAGAGAAATTTGTTAACATTGAGTATAGATTTAAGTGTCAGGAAGTCGTTTCTGAAAGTATTTGTATGGAGTGTAGCCATTTATGCAAGTGAAACATGGACAATAAATAGTTTGGACAAGAAGAGAATAGAAACTTTTGAAATGTGGTGCTGAAGATTAGATAGGTAGATCACATAACTAATGAGGAGGTATTGAATAGAATTGGGGAGGAGTTTGTGGCACAACTTGACAAGAAGAAGAGACCAGTTGGTTGGACATGTTCTGAGGCATCGAGGGATCATATATTTATCATTGGAGGGCAGCTTGGAGGGTAGAAATCGTAGAGGGAGACCAACTATCTTCACTATCAATCCATGCATAGCAATTTAACACAGAAAGGCCCCATATTTTTTTCGCAATACCCATTTTAAACCTGATTTCTTACGCCCATCCATCTCAATGCCTGGGTGACTTCAACCACTTGAAAACCCACCCTTAAGTTTATTTATTTGCACACCTATGCCCTTAACATATCCGCTCATCAGACTATAACTTCGGGGGAGTTTAGAGGGAAGGATCCTCTAGCTGATGGAACGCTAAACGGAAAAACATCACAATAATGAAGCACACCATTATGGGGTGTTTTGCTGCGCACTGCCATTTAGTTTGGTGGTGCTTTGCATTTCCAAGCCTCCCCCGATTTACAGTACCACCCTATCAACTCCTGTCTAGTTTGACGCACCTTAATAACTGATTACCTTCTCCTTTTCCAAATTCATAAATGGCTTCACCATTATGTGTCCATCATGGCCCATTCAACTCATCGATTCATTCATGAAAGGAGTTGGAATACTCTTTGCCATGATTACTAAATCCACTCTAATATTACTAATTTATGTGGACTGCATTTGGTAAATGGTTCATTCCAACACCCCAAGGTGTTGCACACTTGGAACATGCGCCACTGCCCAACTATCTCAGTGTTACATGCTACACGCACCGCACTGCTGCTCTGCAATCTCAGCACTGACTTGAAACCTGCCTCTGTCACCCCTGTCCGTTTCTGCCTTTCCCCAGTTTCATAACTCTAACAGCCTCACCAAGTACTTAGTTTGATAAATTGTTCTACCACTCAGTGTTAGGTGCCTTTTGTATGAATAGAAGTGTTGAGCGATGTCCAACCCACTATGTGTTACCAGTTGATAGATGATTAATAATTGGTACCAAATAACTTGCATTTTTCTTCCCTTATGGTTTTATGTTAGGTTTAAGCATTTCACAATCATTTGCTGCACAGCAATGCCCTTGCTATATCATATATGTTATTTCATTCATATATTTTTATAAATTATGCCATTGGTGTTGTATAATATGCATATAATATGCACTTGTATTTTATATTTATGACTCCAGTATGTAAAGGCCCACCACAGGCCTGGATTTTAGATATGTTGCACTACCGCAAGACTCCCATTACATAAGATTCCCCTTCCACTGTGATACAGAACTTTATGAGTTAGTGATTCCAGAATCCTATTATGCGCCATGTTCGTGCCCAGAAACGGACTGGTATGTTTAGAGGAGAGTGAAGCACCCAAGTTATACAAAATACCCAACAGGGAAGAGTTGAATGCTCCCCTAAAGTTGAGAAGAAGTGCACTATCCTCTCACTGTAGACTGGTAAGCGAGATAGATTTTGTGGTAGGATAGATGTAATTAAGTTTCACCCAAGTAAATGAAGAATAGAAGTTAGCACCCTATGTGTGTGTTGCACATTTAAGAGTTCACCCAGACGAATACAGGTTTCGATGTTGTTCACCCTACTTCTTACGAAGTAATTTATTGACAAAGTGAAGATGTTATGAGCGAGCACGGAAATCGACACTGCTACCATTTGGATACAGTGGTCTGCCGTGTGTTTAGGAAGGTAGAGACACCCATTTGTTTATTCAAACAAACATACCCATGATGTAACAAGATTGAAGCACCTGCTGAAATAAGCACTAGATTGTTGATGATTAGCCCCCATGAGGCGACGTCATCTCCCAAGTGCAGTAACATGTTATCTTGTTAGAAATACAGTTAGGGATTTCCACCATATTGAATAAAAGTTTTATGGTACAATGTCGCAGTAGTTCGCGCCCCTTTTTTTCGTAGCTCACCTTGTTACTTCAAGGATTTTGGGAATTTTGTAGTAGTTAACCCCGCACAAGACGTAATCGTCCTACGTCTTCCTCGCCCATGCACTGCACTGGGTTACTACCATTGTTCTCAGTCACTTGTCTATTTGTTCCAACCTCGACCATTACTTTGTACCTCCCTCCTCCAGGACCGTGTGCCTTACATGTTGTGGTTAGCGCCCACAGAGTGCCCAGCTGATCAGTTTATTCCTTCAGTTTTCACTTTTGTAAACCAATCGCCTACCTATCTCTTTCATCTATATGTCATTGCCTCCCCCCAGAGGGAGGGGGAAGAAAAACCCTGCGATTAGTGAATATATCACCACTGAATCAATTTTACTCTGCAACCTGTTACCTGAACTCATTCCCCAATTATACCCAATTTCTTATTCTTCAACGTGAGCACCCTTCTGGTTCGCCGTGGGTGGGCCAATGTGTTGGGCTACCCTGGCGTTCTGATCGCGGGCGGGCTGTGCGTGAATATAACCAGAAGAAAACCCTGCGTTAACCGCAGCATAATATTCCTCCTAAGCCACAACATCCCTTACTAAAGCTTCCGATTCAGCAAATCACTTACAAAACCACTATATGTACCACAAATTCTGCCTATGCATCGACTGATTAGTGCAACCCCACATTTTTGCACTTATGCTGATCACGATGATGAGTAAGCCTCTCTTCAGCATGACAATATCCCCCTCCTTCCCTCACTACCCTGCTGCTACTAACTGATACCCCTGCAGTTATTTGGAATCTTTCCCGACCATTTATTTATTCTTTTTCTGTCCATGCAAGTTATTTGGCACCAATTATTAATCACCTATCAACTGGTAACGCATAGTGGGTTGGACATCGCTCAACACTTCTATTCATATAAAAGGCTCCTAACACTGAGTGGTAAGAACAATTTATCGAACTCAGTACTTGGTGAGGCTGTTAGTGTTATGAAACTGGGGAAAGGCAGAAACAGACAGGGGCGACAGAGGGAGTTTTCAAGTTAGTGCTGAGATTGCAGAGCAGTAATGCAGTGTGTGTAGCACTGAGATAGTGGAACAGCTGTGGTGCGCATGTAACACTGAGATAGTTGGGCAGTGGCGCGTGTTCTGAGTGTGCAACGCCTTGGGGTGTTGGAATGAACCATTTACAAACTTCAGTCCCAATAAATTAGTAATATTAGAGTGGATTTAGTAATAATTGCAAAGAGTATTCCAACTCCTCCTTTCGTGAATGAACCGATTAATATGAGTTGAATGGGCTGTGATGGGCACATAATGATGAAGCCATTTACGAATTTGGAAAAGGAGAAGGTAGTCGGTTATTAAGGTGCATCAAACTAGACGGGAGGTGATAGGGTGGTACTGTAGTTCAGGGGAGGCTTGGAAATGCAAAGCGCCACCAAACTAAATGGCGGTGCATGGGAAAATGCCCCATAATGGCGTGCTTCGTTATTGCGATGTTTTTCTGTTTCGCATTCCGTCAGCTAGAGGTTGCTTCCTTCTAAACTCCCCTCGGAGTTATAGTCTGATCAGCGGATATGTTAAGGGCATAGGTGTGCGAATAAATAAACTTAGGGGTGGGTTTTCAAGTGGTTGAAGTCATCCAGGCTTTGAGATGGATGGGTGTACGAAATCAAGGTTAAAATAGGTATTGCATAACAAATATGGGGCCTTTCCGTGTTAAGTTGCTATGCATGGACTGATAGCGAAGATAGTTCTAATATGCGTATGATACTTTAACAGTGGCAGTCAGCGGCAGGTACAGCGCACAGAGAGAGAGGGGTAGGAAGGGGGGGAGGGGACTCAGGCAGTGACAGCTGGTGCTGTTAGTGGGACAGGGCGGATCATGGAGGAACTTGGGTTTTGAATTTTTTCTTGGCAGATGAGTTGGTGTGCTTCCACTCCATGCTTTGTTTTTTCGATTCTGGCTCATAATAGTGAACCCAAGTTTCATCAGAAATTAAAATTTTGTTGAGGAAGTGTTCATCTTCTCTTTCATAATGTTCCTTTTTCTATGTGCACACTCTCAAACTTGTTTCCTTTTGTAGCTGCATCAACTCCTTTGGGACCCATCTTGGACATGTTTTGTGGTACTTTAGCTTGTTACAGATAATGTTATGAACTGTACCAGTACTAACTTAAACCTTATCAACTATCATTTCCACAGTCACATGGCGGTTGGTGCGAATAATGTCATCAATTTGACCTCAATAAAACAATGTATTACATCAACAAAACTTTGCTGCCCTCAGGGGGATAACAGCCAAAAGTCATCTATCCTGCCTTATCAACTTACAGAGTTAGAACAGATCAATTCTCTTTCATAGCTTCGTGCATTGAGCAGTTTGCAAAAGGATTGCACCTCTGTCACATTGTACAATTCTCTTCAGTCATCATAGGTCCCTTTCTTGCAGGATCTTTTTTTGGTTGCAGCGATGTTGAAGATTTGATGTTTTACCAGATTTCTGATATTCACAGTACATTTGTGAAATGGTCGTACGGGAAAATCCCCACTTCATTGCTACCACAGAGATGCTGTGTCTCATAACTTGTGTGCCAGTTACAACACCTTGTTCAAACTCATTTAAAGCTTGATAACCTGCCAGTGTAGCAGCAGTAACCAAGCTAACAATTGCGCCATAACCTTGTTGTCTTATATAGGCATTGCCAACCGCAGCACCATATTCTGCCTGTTTACATATCTCTGTATTTGAATATGTGTGTGTATACCAGTTTCTTTGGCACTTGAATGTAGTTTTTATTTTGTTGCCTGATGTACTTATCTTTTTCTCATAATAAAGCTGTTTAGATTTCTGGATTACTTACTTCAATATTTTGCTTGTTCTTCATAATATGAAGGTCATTCAATAACTAAAGAGACAAATTGGTCTGGGGGAAAAGACTGTTTATAGGGCAAGTTTGGTACTTTTATGGCTGTAAGTTGGCATAACTGGGATGAACCCTGAGCAGATGATGTATCAAAATTGTTTTGTTTGTAACCTCAAAAATATATTTCAAGATGGCGAGTCTGCTTGAAACATCCACATTAGTTGAACAACATTCTCTTACTTGTTTTTTACTTGCTGAAGATGAGGAACCAGTGAATATATACTGCAGAATGTCTAAAGTTTATGGAGAGGGTTGTATGAATCACGCAAATTTTTACAAGTGGATAGAAAAGTTCAAAAATGGTCGCAACTATGCAACTGACGAACACCGTCCTGGCTGATCAGTTGCAGTTTCAACTCCCTCACTTGAAAGTCAAATTGATGACATTATTCGCACCAACCGCCATGTGACTGTCGAAATGATAGTTGATAAGGTTCAAGTTAGTACTGGTACAGTTCATAACATTATCTGTAACAAGCTGATGTACCACAAAACATGTGCAAGATGGGTCCCAAAGGAGTTGACGCAGCTACACAAGGAAACAAGTTTGAGAGTGTGCATAGAGATAAAGGAACATTATGAAAGAGAAGATGAACACTTCCTCAACAAAATTTTAATTTGTGATGAAACTTGGGTTCACTATTATGAGCCAGAATCAAAAAAACAAATCATGGAGTGGAAGCACACCAACTCATCTGCCAAGAAAAAATTCAAAACCTAAGCGTCAACTGAAAAAGTCATGTTGATGGTGTTTTGGGATACTGAAGGTACGGCTTTTTGCAATTATCTCGAAGAGCAGCATGCAGATTTGCTTTTAAACAAGGTGAAGCCAGCCATGAGAGAGAGACACGCCGTGGATCTCAGAGGAGAGGTGTGATTCTCCATTCTCCAGCAGGACAACTCACGTTCTCATATTGCTCAACTAACCCGTGAAATCATCGACAAAATGGGCTGGGAAGAACTGCCTCATCCCCCCTTACAGTCCTGATTTAGCACCTAGTGATTTCCATTTGTTTGATGCACTGAAGGAGGCAATACCTGGGAAGAGGTTCCAGGACAACAAGGACGTGAAAAAGTTTGTGGGAAATTGGTTCAAACATCAGATAAAGAGTTCTTTGCAGCCTGAATAAAGAAGCTTGTAGCCTGTTGGAACAAAGGCATAAATGTTAAAGGGGATTATGTTGAAAAACAGAAAAAGTATTGTTGTGTGAAAATGAACACTTTTTTCTTCAGACCAATTTGTCTCTTTAATCATTGAATGACCCTCGTATATTACAATGCTAATGTCAGAGCTGTACCTAGCTAGTAGTTATATTCTCCTTTCTCTCCCACTTCCAACCTTTATTCCTTCTGTAACTCGTGGTTTATTTTTAGACTTCTGTTTCTTTTGAGTTACCTTTACAGAAAAACAATTTTCAAATGAGGAAGTAACTTTATAAATGAGTGCTTTGTATTTTCCATTTGAGTCAGAAGTTTTGTACACTTCTATCCAGTTCATGTATTTGAGTAATCTCCAAAAATTATCTGTTTTTGGTGGATTTATTAGCCTCCTGTAATCAGATTTAATAGATTTTTATATACTGTTTTCAACATTTAATGTAAGATGCTTAGATAGCCCATTTACTATTGGTTTTGTGATATTACTTTTTTCCCTAGATTTGTCTACAAGGTATTACCAATAGCAGTCTCAGAGCATTTACATACCCTATTTGCTAAGTTCACAGTACAAATTAAATTAAATGACAGTGTTACTAATTGCAATAATTGTTCACTGACAGAGCAGTCCAATGAATCCAACAACTACTATTTCCTTGTTTTTTACTGTGAGAAGGGGCCACCGGGCCCCCCAGAATTTTTACGTAGAGATTAAAGTTGCTTGAAGGTGTTCTGTATATAATTGCTATTATAAAGCACTTATTATGAAATACTACTTCTGTTGCACAAGCTTCTAAGTGCTACCCTGAGCAAAATGTATTAATATCAATCTTCTCGAAATTTAAACAGTTTCTGTTAACTGTTGCAACTCTTCTTTTCTTCATATTTCTTCTACAGAAATAAGAGGCTTGACTCCTACAACATTTAACATATCTATATAAGTGGTCACATGACGTTCAGAGAGGCAGATTATGTCAACTGGTTTGTTCAACACTATTTCTTCAACACAAATAAGCAACTCATTAAGCTTACCCCTCAGTCCTCCAATATTCTGATGCAGTAAGGATAACTGACTTTGTGCACTGGCTTAGTTACAACTAGATAAACCTAATTTTTCTGTCAGTTTTTGAATATCTTCAGTTTCAATCAGAGGCTGTTTTAAGTGTCTTACAACTACTAACAACATGAGTATCACATAGACTGAAAAGAAGCAAGAATTAAAAATCAATGATGAAGACGACACTGTTATTACAAATGTACTGTGTATTGGAGTGATATAATGTTGGATGTAGACCCAACTAGACAATAGGTACTAAAATTAGTGCTGGCTAATTAACTGAGGTAATGGCTAGGACACTAACTACAAAATGCTGTGAGGTTAGGAGAGGAAACTAAAGCATGTATATTGAGTGATGTGGATGTACAACCCAAGGTGCTACTGGATGGATACATACAACAAGCAACATTAAATATTACTAATAAGTATGAGTGATTATAGACAATGTAGAAGGGCATAAACAATTGTTTACTTAGTAACAATATTACGAAAAGGAAAAGTTACTATTCACCATATGTCAAAGATGCTGAGTCGCAGATAGGTACAACAAAAAGACTGTCACAAATAAGCTTTTGGACAACAAGATCATCATCAAAAATAGATGACAGACAGGTACACACATACTCATGCAACCACAAGTCACACACAAATGACTGCGGCAGCTGTGCGTGTGAGTTGCGTTTGCCTGAGTGTGTGTGTGCCTGTCATCTATTTTTGACAAAGGCCTTGTTGGCCAATGTTGTGTTTATGTGAGTGTGTGTGTGTGTGTGTGTTTCTGTCATCTATTTTTGACAAAGGTCTTGTTGGTTGAAAGCCTATTTGTGACGGTCTTTTTGTTGTGCCTATCTGTGATTCAGGATTTCCGCTAAATGGTGAGTAGCAACTTTCCTTTTTGTAATATTGTTACATTCTATCCTGGATTTTCGATTATTTTATTTAGTTTACTTAGTGAGTTGGATTTAAAATTTTGATAATTTAAGTGTGGTAACGGACAAAAATTGTACTGACATCAGCAATCAGTACTTTAAATGCAAAAATGGATAAAATAGTAATGAAATTAATGAAAAATGGACAAAAACAGTAGTGACCTTAAACGAGACATTAGTAATTTAAGATCAGTCCTGAGCAGGGGTCTTCAGGAATAGAAAATTGAAGTGGATCAAAAAGTGGGTACAGCCAGTTGTGATTTAGGCAACAAAACTGACTCAATGAAAGTTTGCTTGAAAAGTAAATTAGAGAATGTAAATGAAAATTTGAAATCAAAATTAGTACCATAACTTTCAGTAATGATATGGTATACAGAGGAAAGGAATTTGAAAACTGTTGTAATGGAGCAGATGGAAGTTGCCAATTCTTGTCAGGCTATATCAGAAATACAAACAATGGCAAATCCAGGATGGAATGTAACAGCATTATGAAAAGAATAGTTGCTACTCACCATATAACAGAGATGCTGAGTAGAAGATAGGCACAACAAAAGACTGTCACAAAATGAGCTTTCGGTCAACTGAAGCCAGACTACGAGTAGCAATGAATGATGGGAGAGGCAACTGGATGGGAATACAGAAGAGGCTGGGGTGGGAAGGGGCAGGGATAGCAGGGTAGGGGTGGGGCAGGGTGATGTAAAATTGACGTCCTGTGCTTTTGCCTGCAATATTGAATCACGAGCTGTGACGTCACCTGGCAGCTACTGCTGGTTAGTTATAATGGTGTCACTCAGTGTTTCTATTGAGGCGTGCATGTGAGTTCATGTTAAGTGTCAGTTTGTGTGTATTTCTTGGTCTGCAAGGTGTTCAGTTGTTAAGCAGCTTGTTTTGTGAATTTCTTGGAATAATGTCTACAAAATATGTCATATTGTGCAGTTGGTGAATGTAGCAATAGCAGATGTAAGACTGAAGGCATAATTAATTGAATTGAATTGAATTGAACTTTATTTGATCCTGTAAGATTACATTGTGTACAGTAAATGTACGTGTAATATAGGACATGTCAAAGTATTAACATTCATTATCACTTATTTTTCTACACCTTTAGCTTACATTTTTACATCATTGATAATGAATAACAATATATACAAATTTAATGGCATAAGTATTCTGCAACACTGTAAAACTCTTTTTCAATGAGGTAGTCTTTAAGTTTCTTTGGAAAGTCATTGTGAAGTACACTATCTTGCAGGTTTTTATGCAGACTTCTTAGTAGTCTGATACCAGAGTACTGGGGTCCTTTTTCTAGCATTGGCAGTTGGTGGAGTATGTTCCGTACTTCATTCTTCCTTCTTGTATTGTGGGTGTGGGTATCATCATTTTCCAAAAAAATATTGAACTATAGCTAAGTAGATTGCTCGTTGTAAATGAGAGGACAAAATTAATGTTAAAAATGCAAAAATTTGTACTGACCATTTTTGTGAAGATGATTACAAATGAGACTTGCAGAATGAATTGTTAGGTCTATGTACACAGAAATTGCTGCAGGATAATGCTGTTCTGTCTCAAAAAATACGAAACTGGCACAGAAACAAATTTGAAGTTACAGGTTCTGTCTTCAAAGAAAAGTAGCTGGACAAATCTAACAACACAGACTTTTGTACTGATCCAATTATTTCACTTAAAGATCAGGAAATTCAAGAAGTAAAGAAAGAATTGGTTAGTTTCAGGATTAAAATGTCCTATTGCAACAAAAAATTAAGTCTACGAAAAAAGTTAAAAAGCAGCCTGCATCTATAAAATATAATGTATCTCACAGTGAGAAACATAAATGTGTATGCTCAGATGTGAGAACCCTACTTTCTCAGTGTTTCACACAAGGACAGATTCACTGTTTGTTAAAGAAGAGAAAACAAGTAAAGTGGAGCTTAGAGGAAAAGCTCTTACTTTGAGAATTTCATCTTCTACAGCATATACGTATTTGAGGATGGAGAACTATACTTTTCCCTGCAGGTCAACACTCCAGAAATGGACAAAACAGTTGAAGTGCCAACCAGGTGTTTTGAAATCAGTTTTAGAGTTAATTAAAGCTAGCTCAGAAATGGACAAGGCATTGGCAGCAACTGCTGTCCTAAGCTTTGGCAAAATGAACATTGAGGGTCATGTCACTTATGATTCATCTGAGGATGTGGTGCTCGGACCACACAACGATTTCCAAGTGTTCATGGTTCGTAGCGTGTTTTCAAAGTGGAAGCAGCAGGTGTATTATGACTTTGATGTTGCAATGTCTAGTGATTTCTTGCAGAATATAATAAAAGAAGCTGAAAGATCAGGAATCCATACCGTAGCTGTTACGTGTGACAACGGGAGCAAAAAATCTGAAAGTGTGGAAGCTACTTGGTGTGTCTACATCCAAGACATTTTTTTAACCCTGTTGATCACAGCAGAAAAGTCTTTTCTATTTTTCTTTTTTTTATGTTCCACATTTGCTGAAATTGTTAATAAATCATTTTCTTGATGATTCTATCACTTTGCCTGATGGCACTGCATTACAAAAATGGTGATAGAAGATCTTCAACATACGAAAGGTGAGCTTTCAATCACTTATCATATATTGGCAGCTCACTTTAATATTAGTGGCAGTGATCATCAGAATGTCTGAATGACTTCAAGGTTACTTTCACGTCACACTGCTCAAGCTGTGAAATATGTTCCGCATAAAGTTCGTGAAAGATGCTTTGTTCAGCTGGTGAATAATGTTTTTGATGTGCTGAACTCGAGATATCCTGAAGATCATAAAGCTCCACTTAGAAGTGGTTACAGGTTTAATATCAAAGGCAGAAAAACTATCTAAAAAGACTTCTAGAAATTTGTTCTAATAAATAAACAGGAAATAGAAACTGTCTCCTCCTGTTTCAGAAGGGATTCATTATATCAATAAATTCACTTTTTGGACTGTATAATGATGTGAGAAATTCTGGAGCAACTTACCTATTGACAGCCAGTCTGAATCAAGATTGCCTAAAAAATTTCTTTTCTAGAATTCCACGCCTTGGTGTATTTTACAACCATCCCACACCTTTTGAGGTGAAAAACAGAATTCATTTATTAATACTGATCAGAAGTGCAATTGGAACACCTTTGTCTCCAGATGCTTTGACTACAAAGGACAGAAATGAGATTTCTGCTGCTGAAAACTACCCAACACCTGATGATGAAAGTGACGAAGACTTGGCACATTTTTTCTCAAGTGATTCATGTAACAGACTGATTGATAAATCACATGATGTCACTACAGGTGGCAAAAAGTTGATCTTATATTTCAAGCCCAGTGATTGAGTGTGCTTCAGTGAAGATATGAATGATGATGCTTTCAAATATCTTGCAGGATACATAGCTTTTAAGTCCAAAAACATCGACAGTTATTTGAAAAATACAGTAGGAATGTGTGTCGTTGATACCGAATTAAGTCTGAAGCAAGACTGGATTACTATTCTTTCAAAAGGAAGTCTCATTTCTCCCTCTCTTGACTTGTTGGCTAAAATATATGAACTAGAAATTATATTTGCTGTTTTTCATGGATCAAATATTTCTCATTGTAGTAAAGTGAAGGGAACTGTAGCAGATTAGATGCATGTGAAATTTCCTGAACTTGGTACCAAAATTGTTCAGTTATATATCAGAACAAGAACTTTTATTCACATTAGGCATTTAAACAAAAGTGCTGAAACTGATGTGATTAAATGGAATTTGGCAAGAAAGAATCTGCTCTGGACAGCGTTACCTTCAGCATCTTTGACGTAGCTTCTGCGTCAGCTTTGTGAGGTAAGTTTGGAAATTATCATTATTTTTTTCACAAAAATACGTATCAAATAAGCAGTTAACAATTGTAAAACACTTACAGTAGTCAGATGCCTAAAACACGAGTATGGATGCGAACATCACCCACTAGTTTTGCAGGGTGATATATCATTGTTGCTGCTAATATTTAAAGCATTTATTTCAGAAAATTCGTATATAATATTAACACTAAGTGTCATGAGCCCTGTCATGAGCCCTGTCAGCATAAACTTTAAGTTAAATGGGAAGAGAGGAGACATGAAAAAATTTATTTTGTAATCTCCCACACACTACAAGCGGAGACGACTGCTATCTGGCTGCCGGGTGATGTAACAAGTCATTGACCAATGACACTGTGCTAACCCACTCTGGCATACCTTTCTTATTCTATGTTCCTTGGGGTGGGTGATGGTGAAGTGCTGCTAATGGGAGGATGCATGGGTGAGCTGAAGAGAGGGTAGGGCAGCTAGGTGCAGTTGGAAGGTTAGATGGAGTGCAAGGGAGAGACGGGAGGGTAGTGGAAAAGGAGATAAGTAAAAAGCCTGGGTGTGTTGAAATAGAGAGTGGTGTAATGCTTGAACAGGAACAGGGAAGGGGCCAGACGGGTAAGGGCAATGACTAACAAAGGTTGAGGGCAGGAGAGTTATCGGAACATAGGATATATTGCAAGGTGAGTTCCCATCTGTGCAATCCAGAAAAGCTGGTGTTGGTGGGAAGGATCCAGATGGCACAGGCTGTGAAGCAGTCACTGAAATGAAGAATGTCATGTTGGGCAGCATGCTCAGCAACAGGGTGGTCCAGTTGATTCTTGGCCACAGTCTGTCGGTGGCCATTCATGCAGACACACAGATTGTTGGCTGTCATGCCCACATAGACTGCAACACAGAAGTTGCAGCTTAGCTTGTAGATCTCATGACTAGTTTCACAGGTAGCCCTGGCCTTGATGGGATAGGTGTTGTTTGTAACTGGATTGGAGTAGGTGGTGGTGGGAGGATGTATGGGACAGGTCTTGCAGCAACGTCTATTACAGGGATACGAGCCATGAAGCAAGGGGTTGGAAGCAGGGGTTGTGTAGGGATGGATGCAGATATTGTGTAGGTTTGACGGGTGGCAGAATACCATAATGGGAGTTGTGGCAAGGACAGTGGGTGGGGCATTTGTCATTTCAAGGCATGACAAGAGGTAGTTGAAACTCTGGCGGAGAACGCAATTCAGTTGCTCGGGTCCTGGGTGGTACTGAGTCATGCATGAGTGTGTGTGTGTGTGTGTGTGTGTGTGTGTGTGTGTGTGTGTGTGTGTGTCTGTTGCCTTTTTTTGACAAAGGCATTGTTGGCCGAAAGCTCATTTTGTAGCAGTCTTTTGTTGTGCCTACCTGGGATTCGACATCTCCGCTACATGGTGAATAGCAACTACCCTTTACATAATATTGTTAAATCAGAAGTACTACTTATTTCATATTTATTCATCAACCACTGGTCATGTACATGATATTGGTTTTTGGTATGTATACAATAATAAAATTATTTCTAAAAATTAGGCATAATATTTATTTTTTGCACTACAATTGCTGTGATAGTTTAAGCCACAATTAGCCTGTATGTGCATCTCATTTCAGTTATGGGCCCATATGAATTTCTAGTAGTCTAAGAAAGAGACATCATTTACTTTTTCACTTAGTTTCAGAAAAGGAATGAGAAAGAATTTTTATCTACCAAGTTTTCAGTTTTTCAAACAACAATATTGTCCCCTTCAAAGTAGTTCATTTTGCCAGCTATACACCACCAGAGTTGTTGCTCCCAGCCTTGATAGCAGCACTGAAAGGCTTCAACTAATAGTGTCTTTAACATGGTGGCCATATTTTTTTTAATGTTCTCCAGAGTTCCAAAATGATGTCCTTGTAAGACATTATCATCTTTTAGAAAAGAAAAAGTCACAGGGACTCAGATCAGTTGAATATGGGGGCTGTGGGACAACAGGAATGCCTTCCGAGGTAAAAAATTCCATGTGGGATTGGCCATGTGACTTGGAACATTGTCATGATGCAGCATCACTTGTCTACAATGTCCAGTCTCACTTGATTCACCCTTTTCCTGAGCCTTTCCAGGACATCTTTGTAAAACAATTGGTCGACAGTTTGTCCTGGAGGAATGAAGTCTGTATGCATGATACTCCTACTATCAAAAAAGCAAATCAGCATTGTTTTGGTTTGCTCATTCAAGCTTTTTTTGATCGATGCAATGTCTCACTGTGCCACTCCCCACTTTGCTGCTTTGTCTCAGTATCACACTCAAAAATCCAGGACTATCATCTATGATCACACTACTGAACCAATTGTGGTCATGGGCAATCCTCTCAAGAAGATCAATGCATTTTCTTCCATTGTCTTTCTGCTCGGCTGTAAGGTTTTTGGCCCATTTTGGCACAAACCTTTCACATGTGCAAATGTTTGATCAAAATTTGATGTACTGTGAAAGTGTTTGAGTTTAACAAGTCACCCATCATCTTTACTGTTAATCACCAGTCTCATTTCAAAAGAGCATGCACATGTTTGATATTTTCATTCATTTTTGAAGCTGAAGGTCTCCCTGAGTGAGGTTCAACTTCAATGTGTTCTCAGCCTTCCAAAAAGGATTTGTGCCAATGAAAAACTTGTGCTCTTCATAAGGAATGTTCCCCATAAGCCTTTGTCAACTTTTTGAAGGTCACACTCTTGGATTTCCCAAGTTTAACACAAAACTTGATTGCATAACATTGCTTTAAATTTTGCAGTTCCATTTTTGTAACACATAACAAAAACACAACTCCCCTGATAGCACTCTCAAAAATCACATGATGGCTGTATGGAGCTGAAATTTGGAGTGAGCATCTAGAAGAAATGAACACACCAGTCTGCACAAGGAGAACACCATAGCATTGTGACAATTTTATGCCATTAAAAAGAAAGGGATACACATCTCTTCACCCGTATAAACTGCAATTTTTAAAACTGGAACTGGCTATCAACAATGGCATAATGCAAATAAAGTGTTGTCAACATCGTAACTTTTATCACACACCTTGTATACTGGAAAACCCAATGTTTTGGCCTCTATTGATGCAATAGGCCCAGAAGACGAAAACTTTTATGCTAATTATCAACAACTCACAGTGTTTTTCTTTTCACCTTCTCTTTATTAGGATTTGTCATTATGAAGGTTGTATTATCAGCATGGAATTGTTTCATGTTCTGATAATTATAGTAATGAAATGATTCCCTGAAGAGCTAACAGATATTGTTGATACTAACCCTCCAGTGGGTGCACCTATGGTGGTGGTGGTTGTTGGGATGTTTAAGGGGGACTAAACAGCTAAGGTCATCAGTCCCCCATTCCAAAAACAAGCGAGACAAAGTCGCAGAGCATATAAAACCCCAAGGGGAAGGAGACTGCCCCCCCCCCCCCCAGGTGCTAAAGAACACAAATTAGGCAACGAACACTACAGAAAAGAAGAGTACAGACGAACACCAGACAGAAAGAAATAGAAGAAAAGAAGATGGCCGGAGACTGGTTGACTGACCACGACAACAAAAAAGGGAAAGAGTCAACCATCCGATGAGACACCAAAACAGCAACAAATATGGAGAGACGCGAGGACAAAAGACACAGAAACGGAAAAGTGCAGGACCCCCCCTAAATGGATCCATAAAAAGGACTAGCATGGATAAAATGTAAAACATTGTCAGCCATGGAGGCATCGTCGCATAAAATCAAAGGCAAGGTGCCCGGGAAATTAAAAGACTGCCGAAGGGTGCGCAGTCGGGGACACTCCAATAAAATGTGGGCGACCGTCAGCCGGGACCCACACCGACACAGGGGGGGATCCTCCTGACGCAAAAGATGGCCGTGCGTCAGGTATGTATGGCCGATGCGGAGCCGACACAGGATAACAGAGTCCCTGCGAGAAGACCGCAGGGAGGAGCGCCACACATCGGTCATCTCCTTGACAGCCCGCAGTTTATTAGGCATTGTCAAGCCTTGCCACTCAGCAGACCACATCCCAAGCACCTTACGGCGCAACACCAGCTGCTGATCGGGAGCCGTGAGGCCGATCTCCAAAGCTGGGGCGTCGAGCGCCCCTTTGGCCAGCCTGTCAACACGTTCGTTCCCCGGGATGCAAACATGACCTGGCGTCCAAACCAAGACCACCGAACGTCCAGACTCCTGAATAGAGGAGAAGAGGGATAGCAGCGGTCGATGGCCTGAAGGCTGCTCAGGGAGTCACTGCTCTGTTTAAAGCTTCTAGTGGGTCTTTACTATGGGGTAACAACTGTAGCAGCAACAGAGTGATATAATGAGAGTTTATTTTATTATTGTTTTATTAAACACTGATTTAGCTCATATAATGTAAGTTTATTTTCTTACTGTCTAATTAAACTAAGATTAAAGTGAGATTTTGCTCATGCATGTTTACCTTGGTAACATAAAGAAAGTTATTCCTCCCATGTATACAATGTGTGCCACATGCTCACTTGTGTGAAAAATGACATGCCCATTTGAGGGTTAAGAATTTGGAGGTAATTGAGAATATTGTTCACACCAATATTGATATATTTGATGAATTATGACAGAATGCCAGGTTGAAGAAGAATGTAAAACTTTTGAAATTCTCAGTGATGTAAATGAAATGCATGTGTTTAAAGACTAATTTAAGTAAGACTGAAACAGAATGTACATAGATAGAGAATGAAAAAGGTGATACAGTAAACAATGAAATAAATGAGACTAACAAATTCCCAAGCACGTATATGTGTAAGATTTTCAAAGCTGACAACGAAGTGTCTAATGTGCAGAAGGCAACCTTCAACGTGAATACATGTTCAGTGGGATGGTATTTGTAGACTGTGGAATGTCTCTTATGATATTGGTTTAATAGTAAGTGTAAGATTTCACCTTATGTTTGAAGACGAGGCTGCAAAGAAGAAATAGAAAGGGGGTTCACTGATCCTTAGTGAATACACTGGCTGCTTCCACTGCAGTGTTAATCCATTCTTCATTTCTAGATTCGCTTTTTGCTTCTACTATCCCATCTGTAGATTATAAGACAAATTTAAGCATCTTCCACTATCTTGATTTCACATGTAATTAAAATTTTTATTTCAGTGTTTATTATTTATGTTCAAGGGGATGGAAGCTAAGAGTATTAATGATAACGAACACAATTATGTCAGTTGCGGTAAATGTTTGCTCCTAGATAACATAATTGTCATGTCATATGGTCAGTTTGCATTTAAGTCAGTGCCAACCTAATACAACTATAACATTTCTGTGAAAGTTTGGGCTTCAAAGCCACACATGCAAAAACTATGTTGTAGCTCTGAGTGGTAATGTTTAATAAATATTATTTACTGAAGAGTGCTATTAATTCTGGTGATCACAGTATAAATTATTTTGTCAGCACTGTATTTTCATGTACCTGTCATTGTATATTATACCACTTTGAAATTTAACGATGACTATAACTTTGATTAATGGTTGGATGAGTTTTCTTCTGTAAGCGGTTGAAAAGGAAGAGCTGCACATCTCTTCACCTGTATAAACTGTGATTTTTAAAACTGGAACTGGCCATCAACAATGGCATAATTTCTTTTTTGGTCTACATCATTTGCACAATTATTTCCAGGGTATCTGTTCAGTACAGCAAGATATGATACTTTGGATAACTGGATTTAGCAATCAAATGAAAATGTAACAAAATTCGGGTTCAAATTTAGAATATTTTGTCACTAATGAGCCCCCAAACAAGAATGTAATTCAAAATAAATGTAACAAGGGAATGGAAGTTGTTGACTATTGTCAAAATGATTTTCTTAAAGTCATAATGATTTTCTTAAAGTCATGTCAACTTATTCTTCTGATGATAATAATGATTTGATTTCTGGTACAAAGCAAATAAATAATGTGGGCATTCAAGATCTGGGGGTCAATCAGAAACGCATTGCTGTGAACATTGATGCCTTTGTTGGTGTGGAAACAGACTGTTTACAAGTGTTGAATAAAATTGTTAACCAAGTTGAGGATATAATGTAGTGCAGACAGATATTGATGCACATACGATGTTGATACACATACTTATGCATATTATGCCTATAATGAAATTCTGTCTGATACAGTGTAGAGTTATTCTGTTGGTGTAGATGGGGAGGCATTTTATGGTATTTTTATGTGGTGGTCAGATTAGCACTTGTAATGTGAAAGTGAGAAAGGAGAGATGCTTTTCAGTAAGTGACACAGATAAACAAAAATGTGGATGAAATGCCTGAAAATACCTCGAATACACAGTCAAATGATGTCCATAATTTGATTGCTGAAAGCATTCAGAACAAATCTGTAAGTAGATTAGTTATAACCCTTTATTTAATACCTCGCTACATGCCATGGCAGCAGGGCGCCAACATGCTACACTTCAACTAGTCTGCCAACAGAACCTGCATGGGCTGGCCACCAGATGCTGCCTGTGATGGACCACATGAATAGTACATAGGGCACAAGATCTGACGTGCTTTCAACGGGAGCCTTCCCCTTTATAAGCACAGTGCACTAGGCACTCATTTTCAGATTGTTTTCTTACCATTTACTTGTATCAGCTTTTATGTTTGTTGTTCATTTGTATGTGGAAGAATAAACTTTGGTTAATTGTGGTTGCATTGTTGTTCGTGCTTCACATTATGGCACAACTGGTGATTAGTATGTTCACTTCTGCGTACTCAATCTATATGGTTGTTCCTTCAGTTCTCATGACACTGGAGGCAGTGCTCAAATCTCTCCTCGAGTAGCAGCAGGTTCTTACGGGTGCTATCATGAACGTGTCAGCTGCCATGACCATGCGGGCTTCCATGCCATTAGTGTACATGCTACCTCTTTCCCCTTATGATGATGTGTTCAAAGACTGGGATGCTTATGAGAAGTGGCTTTGGCAACACCTCCTCACTTTTGGTGTCACTGATGCAAACATCCCTAAGGCTTTGTTCCTTTCTTGTCTTTCTCCTTGGGTCTATCAGTTGTTGTGCCACTTAGCCCTGCTCCAGAAACCTTCATTGCTTCTGTCTGACAAAATCTATAAGTTGCCGAATTATCACTGTAAACACACACATATCATTGCAGTGTGTGTCAAGTTGTGTCTTTCTCATAAACAACCCCACCATTCTTATTGGGCTTAGGCAGCCAAACTCCACAGCCTTATTTGCAAATGTCAGTTTGTTATCAATGTTCATCATGATTCTATTCTGATTCTGTGGTCCGTGATGCCATCATTTGGTTGGCTCCTGACAAGGAGGTGCATCAATGTACACTACGGTGCAAGAATCTATCTTTGGCTGAAGTGTTCAATAAGGCCAATGTTTTGAGGTATCTCATGTTGCAGGTGATCAGATTGAGGCATGGTGTGGCATTGCTGTGGTGGCTCCTGTTCCTGGTTATCAAGACTCAGTCAGTTCTTGGGAAGGCAATGATATAGCAGCTATACAAATGTGGCCTCTGTGCCACACTGGACAGCCACATGCCAAACAACAAAAACAATCACAAAACCACAGGAATGGCAGGGCCCCATGCCATCATCTTACCCATATTATTTTGTTAAAATCATTTAATTAGATAAATAAGAAATCCACTCACCGAACGGCAGCAGAAAACACACATAAGACTGTTGTGATTGGCAAGCTTTCGGAGCCTGTGTCTCTTTCTTCGGGGAGAAGGGCTGAAGAGGAAGGACGAAGGATGAAGGAAAAGGACTGGAGAGGTCTAGGAAAAGGGGTAGATTTTGGGAAGTCACCCAGAACCGCGGGTCTTTCCTTCTCATCCCATACGTTAAGTCTCCCCTGACCTACGGTTCTGGGTGACTTTACCAAAATCTACCCCTTTTCCTAAACCTGTCCAGTCCTTTTCCTTCACCCTTCTTCTTTCCCCTTCAACCCTTCTACCTGAAGACAGAGCCACTGGCTCCGAAAGCTTGCCAATCACAACAGTCTTTTATGTGTGTGTTCTGCCTCCACTTGGTGAGTAGATTTTTTACCTATCTAATTCAATAATTTTATGAATAACTGATTGTTTTGGTTGTTATATTAGCCCATATTCTTTTGTGCAAAATGACAGGACCACATGTGCCGGCCGGTGTGGCTGAGCAATTCTAGGCATTTCAGTCTGTAACCGCGCGACCGCTACGGTCGCAGGTTTGAATCCTGCCTCGGACGTGGATGTGTATGATGTCCTTAGGTTAGTTAAGTTTAAGCAGTTCTACGATCTAGGGGACTGATGACCTCAGATGTTAAGTCCCATAGCGCTCAGGGCCATTTTGACCACGTGCCCTAAGCACTGGACAACTTGCAACAACTGCACAACAAAAGGACATCTAGTGTATGTCTGTCATCACCAGCCCCTCCTGTGGAAATGGACATGGATGTTAATTGTGTGTTCCAGTGCTTTGGATCATAGCAAACTGTTTATTGAAGTGCAAGTGATAGACAAAGCATTCAGAGTAAAAGTGGACATGGGTGCAGCTGTGGCTTTACTGAACTCAAAAACAAATGTGGTTCTAGGGTCTCTGATGTTATCTCCAGTTCTTTGGTGTTAGGGGAATTATGAAAAACAGCTTATTACAGTTTTTGGACAACTTATGGTTCCCACTGTGTACAAACCTGTGATTCATTCCTTGACCTTTTTTTGCAGTGGATGATACTGGTGCCGAAAATTTGTTCGATCTGGGTGCCTTCAACACTTTTGAGTTTTCCATTTCAGATATCATGTACCTTGTTTCCGTCCAGTTTCCTTACCAACAGTTACATTCTCTGTCTTCTGAGTTCTGACTCTTTTCTCAGTTGTGTAGGTTGTGCTACAAGTTTTGTGGTCCACATTACTCTGGAACCTGCAAGGCCAGTGCTCTTTTCCAGTGGCTTTGCACAATCAAGTGAAATCAGGACTGGTCAGGCTGATGTCATTGGGAGTTACACAGCTTTTACATCGAGTGCGTAGTCTAACCCCTGCATAATTGTTAAAAAACTGACTGGTCAGCTTCACCTCTGCGGCAACTTAAAAGTCTCAATTAAATCTCAGCCTATTATTACACCTATCCTTTGCCCCATTTGGACGAGTTACTGGTGAAACTTGCTGGGGGCAAGCTTATCTCCAAAATTTATTTATCTGAAGCCCATTTACAGGTTCCGTTGGATGAGGATTCTAAACAGATCCTTGTGTTTAGCACGACCTTTGGGTTGTACAAATATCAGCACCTCTTTGTTTTGTATGGCTAGCACCCCAGCAATTTTGCAGCTTTTTTTTTAACTTCTGTCAATATCTGTACTGGGGTGCATCAACTATCTTGACGATATCATTTTATGGGTGCATCCACCCAAGAGCATTTATGTAACTTATGTTCCTTGTTCATGGCCATGCATACTGCACGGCTGAAGTGCAACTTGCACAAGTCATACTTTTTTCAGCCATCCATTGTGTACTTGGGGTTTGAGGTTTCTCGCAGTCGTGTTAAGTCTTTAACTCAGCATGTTGCCTCACCTACCAATGAAATGGAACTCCAAGCATTTTCAGGTAAAAGTGCACACTATCACAAATTCATTCTGGTTGCAGCCACGTTGGCCCTTCCCCTCCACAAGTTTCTCCACAAGAGTGTTCCTTTTTGATGGACACTGGCCTGTGAACACTTGTTCGTGATTTTAAAATCTAAATTACATTCTGCTTCTTGTTTGCTTTTCACCTTGGCCACCATCTTGTTTTGGGTATGGACACCTCTCAGTATTACCTCGAGGCCATTCTCACACATCAATGCGAGGATGGTTCCAAATGTTGATAGCTTATGTGTCAAAACACTCAACTCCATCCAACAGTGCTACTCCCAAAGTGAAAAGGAAATGTTTGCTATAATCTTCTTCTTTTGCTTGTGCCCTTGTACCATGGTTTCACAGGGTCAGCATGGTTGGGATCGATTTGGAAAGGTTAATTTAAGGGGTGGCCGGATGCCCTTCCTGTCGCCATCCCCCCCCCCCCCCCCCCCCCCCCCCCAACTGTCTGTGTCTAGTGCAGTCCATGGGATAGTGTGAACATGTTCAGATGTCTGCGAATTATGTAACTGAGGCAGGACATGGGGACCAGCCTGGTATTCACCTAGTGGGATGTGGAAAACCTCCTATTAACAACATCCAGGCTGACCGGCACACCGGCCTTCGTTGGTAATCTGCCGGGCAGATTTCATTCGGGGCCGGTGTGCCTACCTGAGTCCAGGAAGCAGTGCATTAGCACTTTTGGCTAACCTGGCAGGTAAATGCTTGCTATAATCTATGCCCTCAAAAAGTTTCTTATGTTCTTGCATGGATCTAAGTCTCACTTTATTACTGACCACAAGCCCTTGGTTTCATTGTTTAATCCTTCTGCTTCGTTGTCCAATGAAGCAGCACATCACCTCCAGCAATGGGCCTTATTTCCATTTTGAAATACATTTTCAGCCTACCACGCATCTTGCCAACACCAATGTGCTGTCCCCACTTCTGATGGGGCCAAATCCCACTTTTGACCAGGAAGAACTCCATTATTTTCACTTAGATGTCCGCCGCCTTAGCTGAGAGGTCAGTGCATCTGACTGCCATGCAGCAGGATCAAGTTCGATTCCTGGCCTGGATGAAGATTTTCTCTGCTTGGGGAGTGGGTGATGTGTTGTCCTCATCATCATTTCATCATCATTGACGTGCAAGTTGTCCAATGTGCTGTCAACTGAAAAGACTTGCAACTCGGCGGCCTTGTGACCATCAAAGCCTTATGGTCATCTCAGTTTCTATTTTCACAAGATGTTGAAGCATAATGTACAGTGGATATCAGCTGCCAATCCAGTTTTGTAACAAGTTGTTCCCCTCATTCAGCATGATTGACCAAACAGGCCCCTGGGTAGGGTTTCTGATCCTCTGCTTAACTATTTTGTCCTCCGTCACTGCCTTTTAGTATTTGATGCTGTTGTTCTTTTAGCTACAGTTGGGCTGTTGCCCAGGGTTGTGATCCTGGCCACCCTATGGCAAGATGTGATTCAGCTCCTACGTTAGGGACATTGCAGGAGGAGGGTCCCACATACTGACTCACTGGCGCATCAGCACAACCTTTGGCCCAGCATCGACAGTGACATTGTGTATCTTGTTATGACCTGCTCTGAGCAGGCAGTGCCATGGCGAGTCTCTCTCTGTAGCCTGCACTGCAACGACCATGAGAAGGTGTCTCCACTGATTTTGCAGGACCCTTCCCAAATTCTTACTGGTTGTTGGTTGTTGATGTTTTCTCTAAATTGCCACATGCTGTCCGCTGTTCTTTGACATCAGCCAAGGCTACAATTCAGGCCCTTTCCATAATTTTTCTACTAAAGGATTCCCTTACTCACTTGTGATCAATAGTGGTCCACAGTTTGTGTCTCAGACCTTTCTTAATTGTGGACTCCAGACAATGTCTTGATATGTTTCTTGAGTTCTTGTAAGTTTACTCTGATGGGCAATCGGAGTCTGGACAAGATGCTCCATTGTCACCAGCCATGCACCCTCCTGCATGGCTCTTGCTGCCTCACTAACCTCAAGTCGGAGTGGGCCTCATCATGGTTCACTCCTGGCTCCACTGTCAGAGCTTGGAGGTTTGGCTGCCAACCCAAGTGGATTTTGGCCACAGTCCAGAGATGCTGTGGCTGCTGCCTCTGTATGAAGTGCACCACAGAGGGGCTGATGGCATGCTACCATGATCAGCTGCATCCTCATGCCTTGGTGAGGGCCGTGAGTCTGCTGCTGTTGTTTTTACCTACCTCCTCAGCAGCTACCCTGCTCTCATGGGGCATCAATGCTACAGGGGTGGACCTGTCCTCCTTGTGGATGTCACTGCCTCCTGCCTCTCCTGTGGGTTCCAACCCTTGATGCCATTGGGTTGTTTACCACCAGTGTCCCATGCCCCCGTCCTAGCAGCTGGTGCTTTTACCATCGGCACAGTTCTATCACACAGAGGACCCAGACACTGACATGCTACCAACACCTTTGCCACCGGCCCTCTCTTATGGTACTTTGTGGGGGAGTGGCCATCACATATTTCCAGCTCAGAATCTCCATCACCTGTGGCACCTGCTGCAAAGTCCACAGTTGTTTTTTACTGTTGTGCCAATGCCCACATTGGAGAAGATCCCTTTCCCCATAGGGGCAGAGGTGTATGAAACAACTGGATATGCACCACAGCAACAGGCCACTGGCTCGCTACACTTCATAGCTCACTAATGGCATGTGCGCGGACCAGCCAACAGGGGCTGTCTGCGATGGGCCACATGACTAATGCACACGGCACATCATCTGCTGTGCCATCTCCTGGAGCCTTCCTCTTGTTTACTAATATCAGCTCCTATGTTTGTTGTTCACTTGTATGTGGAAGAATAAACTTTGGTTAATTGTGGCTGCACTGTTGTTCATGTCTTGCATTATGATAGGATTGTACAATAATAATCTTCTGAATAGAGTTTGGGTAGATGTTGGAAATGAAATAGACTACTTGATGAGACAATGTAGAAAAAATTGTCAATTTTATGTAAAAGGGTTTATCCCGAGTGGTGGAAGTAAATATGTACTGAAATTTATGAATTATGTAAAGGAAAGATGAGAATAAATACCAATTTTACTGTATTTCAGGGTAACTTACACTACAACTCTAATAATATTAGTGAGTGGAACGATCTAATTAAAAGAAAGTCTGAAACTTCCGTAGTTATTTTGAAGTAAACAAAGCGCAACCAGTTAATGCTAATATAAGCATTATTACTATGAAGTGTGAAATTCTTGAAGAGAAAGTGAAGATTGTAAAAGCAAAGAAGGCTGTTACTAAGTTGCCAAGATCAGTTAAACTTGGATTAGATTTAGATGACATCCATACTTGCTCCATAGATCATGAATATGACACTTTGTAATGATGTGGAATGTGTCAGTTCAACACAAGTTTACATGTCATAATTCAATATTTCTTTTATTCGTTAATAATTGTGTTATTACTAATTTATATCTAAAAATTTGTCTACTGAGTAGAAGGACTTGTCATACAGAAATTATTTTAGTTTGTTTTTAATTGCTGGTTGGCTATCTGTCAGACTTTTGATGCTATTTGGTATGTGACCAAAGACCTCTGTGGCAGCATAATTCACCCGTTTCTGTGTCAATGTTAGATATAAGATAGAATAGTGAAGATCAGCCTTTCTCCTAGTGTTGTAGCTATGCACACTGCCACTGCTTTTTTGAGTTACTAGACGTGGACAATGAGGTTAAGAGTTACAATGGAGGTAGAAGGAATTTTTGGCATTGACAGTAAAGTGAGCATCTTACAAAAGATAAGGTTTAATATAAATGTAAAAACAATAATGTTTAGGGTATTAACAATATTTTTCACTTCTCTTTTTGCTAGATGCCAAATAGTCAACACATATGTATTTGCAGGGGGTCAGATGTACAGCAAATTTATTGCATTTAGTATCAGTCTGGCAAATGGTATGAAACATAAGGGTGAAATTACACCAAAAGTTGCAAAACAAGATGGTGAAACAGTGGGTCAGATTCAAAGTGAATCCACAAATTAGTAGAGGGTTCATTACAGTTTAATGAGCACACTATTTGGCGCATAGTGCTTCCCTGAACTGGGTCATTCTGTCCTTCATTTCTAGATTCTTTGACTATCTTATCACAATCTTTTAAAAAGGAAAACAGAATTATGTTTGACTATCTGCAAATGTACATAAAGATTTTGTATATCAACACTCAAATTTTATGAATGCTTTTAGGTTACAAGTTTTGTATGATAATGCATACAGATATAAGATAAGAGAATGGAAATGCATACAATGTTTACTAAAGGTTATGAGAAAATGTCTTGTGTTATGATCTGGGTCTCCGGAACGACGGAAATTTTGATCTTAAGTATAATGGATTTATTTCAGGTGAGAATGAAATGTAAAATAAAAGGCAAGCTAAATTATACGGAAAGGATAGCTGTCAGAAAATACTGAGACAATGTAAGTATGAAACAAGAATGCTTCCAATGAACTGAAGTCTTTTTTTCACCCTCCCTAACACTGATTTTACATTATCATTGAAACTCAGTCTAGCAGGTACTACCTGTATTCATATCCAAGAATGAATGGAAAAAAATGCACAAGACATTGTATGATGAAGTACAAGGTTCTACAAGTAGTTATAATTTGAGAATCAATTTCTAAATGTAACTACTAAAATACAATGATAAAACTGACTGAAGATGGTTGTCATAAATGTTACCAGCCTTTAAAATGAGTGCAAGTCATAGGGGACATGTATTCCAATTTCCATTGAATCATCAGATGCCAGAAATACAGTTGCTGCCAACACTGGGATTGTTGCTGCTGTTGGAGGATCATTGTCTCACTCTGCTATACACTTCATCTGGTCACAGTGCTATTTATGTAGTACTTTAATTGTCTCCAAATCTGCTTTTGTTATTTTTGCTGTTGCTTTTGTTGCTATTGGAACACTACCTGATGCTGCCTCAATTGAGCAAACTTTGCATCCACAACATGTGTGGCATGTGTAAACAAACACTAATAATTGTTGTGTGACTAGGACCTCCCGTCGGGTGGACCATTTGTTGGGTGCAAGTCTTTCAATTTGACACCACTTTGGTGACTTGCATGTCGATAAACAAACACTGACAATAACACAATGACCAAAAACACAATAGAGAGCAAATGTTATGACAGCTAATATCATGATCTCTGCTCTAATCAGTACCAATGAATCATATTAAATTACAACACCTGATCAACAGAGTCCCAAATCACAGTTCAGGTCTAGAAAATCTAGGTAACAATTGTATTCATGATTCAGTGTAGTGAAATCTTCAAAGATTTGATATTAACTGCTTAGATGCCCACTAAGCCAGTCTTTATTTCCAATAGTGGGCCAATGGCCATCTCCATGTAATGTGTTTGCCGCAACCAATGGAGTTGCGAGTTGCAGCACCCAGAATTGGAACTCTCTGCCACACAAGTTATATTTTCACCACTCCCTGGTCTCTTTCATGATTTCACTACATTGGTTAGATATTATAATTTGTTTCTTCTTTATTTCAAGCAGGAGATATATTTAATAACAAAATATTTCGATAAGAAGACCAGTTATTAGTTAGAAGGTTTTATATTGTTGTTAAATCATAACCATCTATACCTCACAGGAAAAAATATTGTATACATGAAGGCTATGCGCACTTGTGTGTGTACGTGTGTCTACTGCTGACAAAGGCCTTAATGGCCGAAAGCTTTAATTGTGTGAATCTTTCTGTTGTGCCTATCACGACTCAGAATCTCCACTATATGGTGAGTAGCAACTTTCCTTCTCTGGTATTGTTACATTCCATACTGGATTTTCCATTATTTGATATACATAATATTAGTACACCAACTCAAACTGTTGCTTTGACACTGTTTACATTGGGCCTCACTAGTATATAGAACAAAGGAAACATGTTGGATTAAAAACTAATGTACCATCATAATTTACATACAATACAAACTACAGGTGCATGGTACGAATAAAATTGCTATTGTAATTATGGAGTAATTAACAATTAAAGTTCCGATATTTCAAGTCATCGAGAGACAGCTATTTTTACGTTTTTAAGTCAGAAATTCTTCATTTGCCAAACTCAAATATGACATGAGAATTTTTCAGACAAAATCAAACATGCTCATCTTCTAATTGGTGTCAGTTAATAGAACTGTAGTTATGACTGTATAGAAATCTAAATTGCTCATACAAAATTTAATTAATTGAATCTAGGCCTTTCATTCAATAAAACTAATTGTTCTGTTCACCTGAAAATGATAAGATGATTTTACTTTAAGTAAAAATATACAAATTAACAGAATATACTGTTGCAATAACAAAACATGCAATTTATAGTCTTAATAGAGACAGATTCTTCCCTGTCTTTGTATGAAATTACTCATTGTTATTCCACGTAATTTACTATGTGATTTGGGAAGATGTATGTAAAAACTTTAACTGTTAAATATGCAAAATTCAGTATGTAATGATAACAGTAATTGTTCAAAATCATATAAACGGAGGTGATTTGTACGCTGCCATAGGTCAGTCTTACGTCAGTCTTGGACCGAATTTTGTATCAACAGCACACGGTCAGCCTTTGTATGTTCATTGCAGAACATCTAGTGTGCAAAATAAAACTATCTGTGAACAAAAAGTACTGAAATTTGCTTATACCATTGCATGAGTCCCATGTGGCATTGCAATAACATCAAGATGAACCTACGGCAGCATCAAGAGGCAGCACCCCATATTATTCTTTTGGTGGAGGATATCCTTAATGAGCTGTGGTATACTGATCATTGTTTTTCTTGTTTTAAGCAAGATACACATCCCAAACTTCGCCGCAAAAACATTTTCACCATGCCATATTACAACATGGTGAAACAAGCTGGGATAGGTATAAAACTGCATCGTATGCTAATGGTTATTAAGGTTCATGTGAAATAATTGCTTACAATATACTGTGCTATATAACAGTACTGGGATGTGAATAGAAACAAGGACCTTTATGGAAAAAGTGGACATGTGAGTCAACGGACCAACACCAACAACCAGCAGCGAGCATGGATTGTCAGATAAGTAGCAAAACATTATTTACGTAACAGAGTAGTAAATAGGAAAGATAGTTTTCGGAAGCGTTTTTCCAAACTTCACAGAAGCTCTCCTGTGAACCTTACAGAACTAGCATTTTCACTCTGCAGCGGAGAGTGCACTGATGTGAAACTTCCTGGCAGATTAAAACTGTGTTTTGGATCGAGACTCGAACTCGGGAGCTTTGCCTTTCATGGGCAAGTGCTCTACCATCTGACCAAGCACGACTCATCATCTTGTCAAGTTGTGCAAAATTAGTTAAAATGAGTAGAAGCAATATATTTTCTCTATGTGACCAAAGACGGAATCAAACCAAGATTGGGTTGGTAGCTGCATGTATCGACGCCAAATCTAAACACTCAAGGCCACAAGAATTCATCATCACATCAAAAAGTTTTGCATCACCTTAGTTCCGAGAGTTCCAGAACCCGTACAGAAAATTGTGATAGAGATCAACATAAACATCATTTGTGCCCTTTTTATTGCCCCTGAAAACCACACATTGTATGTTATACTACCATACAGTGAGACATTCAGAGGTGGTGATACGGATTGCTGTACACACCGGTACCTCTAATACCCAGTAGCACATCCTCTTGCACTGATCCATGCCTGTATTTGTTGTAGCATACTATCTACAAGATTGCCCCACTCCACAACGGCGATTCGGTATAGATCCCTCAGAGTGGTTGGTGGGTCATGTCGTCCGTCAACAGCCCTTTTCAATCTATGCCAGGCATGTTCGATAGGGCTCATGTCTGAAAACATGCTGGCCACTCTAGTCGAGCTATATCGTTATCCTGAAGGAAGTCATTCACAAGATGTGCATGATAGGGGTGCAAACTGCCATCCATGAAGATGAATGCCTTGCCAATATGCTGCTGATGTGGTTGCACTGTCTGTTGGAGGATGGCATTCTCATGTTGTACAGCCATTACGGCACCTTCCATGACCACCAACGGTGTACATTGGCCCCACATAATGCCACCCCAAACCAGCAGGGAACCTCCACTTAGTTGCACTTGTTGGGCAGTGTGTCTAAGTCGTTCAGCCTGACCAGGTTGCCTCCAAACACGTCTCGGCGATTGTCTGGTTGCAGGAATATGCGACACTCATCGGTGAAGAGAACATGATGCCAATCCTGAGCAGTCCATTTGACATATTGTTGGGCCCATCTGTACCATATTGCATGGTGTGGTGGTTGCAAAGATGGACCTCACAATGGGCATCAAGAGTGAAGTTGCTCATCATGCAGCCTATTGCGCACAGTTTGAGTCGTAACACGACGTCCTGTGGCTGCACGAAAAGCATTATTCAACATTGTGGCATTGCTGTCAAGAGTTTCTCCGAGCCATAATCCATAGGTAGCAGTCATCCACTGCAGTAGTAGCTCTTGGGCGGCCTGAGCGAGGCATGTCATCGACAGTTCCTGTCTCTTTGTATCTCCTCCATCTCCAAACAAAATTGTTTTGGTTCACTCCGAGACGCCTGGACACTTCCCTTGTTGAGAGCCCTTCCTAACACAAAGCAACAATGTGGATGCGATCGAACCGTGGTACTGACCATCAAGGCATGGTTGAACTACAGACGACATGAGCCATGAGCCATGTATGTCCTTCCTGGTGGAATGACTGGAACTGATTGGCTGTCGGACCCCCTCTGTCTAATTGGTGCTACTCATGCATGGTTGTTTAAATCTTTGGGCTGGTTTAGTGGCGTCTCTGAACAGTCAAAGGAACTGTGTCTGTGATACAATATCCACAGTCAACGTCTATCTTCAAGAGTTCTGGGAAACGGGGTGATGCAAAACTTTTCTGATGTGTGTATAATTTCACCTTTCCATGGATTTCAACAATCAGAAGACACACTGGAAAAATTTTCTCTATTACTAGAAAGTAAACTGTTGGAGCAAAATAAAAAAAATAGAGAGGACACCAAAAATAATTTTAGAAAAAGAGACCAGAAACTAGAGGCAATTAGGGAAGATCTTAATAAGGTAAATAGACAAATAAACAGTAGAAATGAAAGAGTAGACAATGCAGAATCTGAAGTGGATTGTTTTAAGAACTTTGCTGTTACTGAATCACAACTAGTTAACAAACGTGTTGACGTACTTGACGAACAAGAAAAAGAACAGAAAACATTGACATTGATGAACTCGACACACAAAAATCAGATTTGCATAACATACAAACTTATACTGAAACCAAAAATAATTTCATTGACAAGAAACTAAAAATAAATTCCACACTTGTTTCAGAGCAATTTTTTCAGTAAACAGCAAAGTGAATGAAGTATCAAATAATCTACAAACAGTCAACTCTAAAGTTGTAAACCTAGAGTCTAATATTTAGTAGTATATACAGCAGTAATAACATGTTTCAAAAAATGGCAATAATGTTATTACAAAAATTTCTTGGGGTTATTTTAAACTACACCCTGTCGATTACTTGTACCAGTGCAAGGACAGCTTTGCACTGGGCATGCCAGAATATATGAAAGGGAATTCTGTAAATGATTTTTAGATGGAGAAGCTTTATCTTGGGCTAACCAGCATGTTAACCCAAAAGTGAATTTGCAGAGTCTGAAAAATTATTTTTAAACAAGTTTTGGTCATAAAGTAAGCACGTGCAAATAAAATCAGAATTTTTGAATGGAAGTAGATTTCACAAAGGAGATAAGAGAAAGCAATAATTTTAATAAAAGCAGCTTAGTACTTTAGCACACATAGATAAACCACTTGACGAATTAATCCGAACTGATGCTCTGAAGTGGCATTTACCTGTCCCTGTTCAGTGGAGACTTGTTCATGGACCATATGACACTATTGAGGAATTTTCGAAATACATAGATAAATTAGATCGTCCTTGGGAGAACAATTTTCAGAATGTGGGTCATCCCAACATCACCAGAATAACAACAGGAACAATAACAACAGATATGATGGTAATAGAAGAAATAATAATTTTGGTAACAACTATCAGAATTAGAGTAATAACAATAATAGGAATGAGCAGGGCGGAGGTAATCAAAGGAGAAATGGTAACACATACTACGAAAATAATAATCAGGAAAACAGGTAAGCACCTCGTTGCGAGCTTGTCAGTTTGAGGTGAAGAACAGTTACAGAAATCATGCTAGAGGTAGGAGAGGAAGGCGAAATTCAGGTCGCAGACTCCACAATAGATGCAATAATTACCAGAGAAACAGAGTTGACTATTGTGAAGCATTTTGGGACTTAATGCTGATGCAAATGAGTGATGATACTAGTAAAGTAGAAAATAAATTTAATCTTAGTACAGATGATTTGGCTAACTTGTTTGGTGAGAATTCTCCTACTATGTAATCCCAAATTCCTGGAACCCATAACACACATTGAAACTCTTGCCCTGCAGGAACTTGAGCAACATGCACAACGCCACCTCAAAAAGCTCTCCATCCTGCTCACTTCCTACTCCTGCCTCGGAGTACCACTGTCCACCACCACTACAACAACCTCCAAACCTCTCCCACGTCCCCTCATAGCTGACAAACCCTGTCTCACAGATCTACACTTACCCCACCCTCCTAAACTCCCTCCCACCACCACATAGAACCCAGAACCTAAACAGATCTGCAACACAATCATGAACCTTTCCTCCAGAAGCCTTAGTCCCACAGAAATGTCAGTCCTTTCCAAAGGCCTCTCATTTTTCCCCACTCCCTAATTAAATCAGGAAGGACCTGTTAAAGGCCTTCTCTCCTTCACCCAGTCCCTATAGTGGAAACACTTTTTCGCCACCAACCCAACCAATCAGCCTCAACCAAAGATCAATACTGAACCTTGCCTAACTCAGTTCACTCCTCTATCCAACCGTGATCCACCCCCAACTGCCCCCAAACCACCCCCTGTTAACTTTCCTGAATTTCTTAACCTCAAACCTTGCCTCATCATCATTCCCCAAATCCCTCAACATGCAAACTAACCTTACATCTTCAGAAAGAACCACAGTCCACCATCTAAAAACTGATCTCGACCTTATGATCCTACCTGCAGACAAAGGCGCCACCACCGTTGTTTTGAACCGCATGGATTACCTGGGGGAAGGACTCCGTCAGCTTTCAGATACTTCCACCTACAAATCTTGCCACACTGACCCCATTCCAGTAATCCAGCAGGATCTCCAGTCACTACTCAAATCCTTAGGCCCATCCCAGAACCTCTCCCCAGACTCAATCTCTCTACTTTACCCTACCACTCCCCACACTCCTACCTTCTACATGCTTCTTAAAGTCCATAAACCCAACCACCCAGGATGACCCATTGTGGCCGGTTACTGTGTCCCCACTGAGAGAATCTCTGATCTTGTAGACCAACACCTTCAACCTATTACCAGGAACCTACCCTCCTATATAAAAGATAACAACCATTTCCTCAACCGACTCTCCACTGTTCCTGTCCCTTTACCATACGGTGCCCTTCTCATCACTAATGATGCTACCTCCCTGTACACTAACATTCCTAATGCCCATGGCCTTACTGCTATTAAACACTACCTTTCCCGATGCCCTATAGATTCCAAACCTCACCCACAATTACTTCTCCTTTGAAGGCATTACCTACAAACAAATCCAGGGTGTGGCTATGGGCACCCAAATGGCACCATCCTATGCCAACCTATTCATGGACCATCTATAGGAATCCTTCCTAAAAACCCAGAATCCTAAACCCCTTACCTAGTTCGGATTCAGTAATGACATCTTTGCTATCTGGTTTGAAGGTGAGGACACCCTATCGAGATTCCTCCAGAACCTAAACAACTTCTCCCCCATTTGCTTCACCTAGTCCTACTCAATCCAACAAGCCACCTTCCTATATGTTGACCTCCACCTCAGAGATGGCTACATCAGTACCTTCGTCCTTATCAAACCTACTAACCACCAGCAATACCTCCACTTTGACAGCTGCCATCCATTCCACACCAAGAAGTCCCTCCGTACATCCTGTGTTGCACCTGCAGTGACGAGCAGGCCTCTTAGAATATATCGAGGGTCTCACTGAAGCTTTCACTGACCGTAATTATGCTCCCAACCTTGTACAGAAACAAATCTCCCATGCCTTATCTTTCAAGTCTCCCACCACCGCCCAAAGTCCCACAGTCCGGCCACAAAGGAGCATTCCCCTTGTAAGTCAGTACCATCCAGGACTGAGCAACTGAAGTACATTCTCTGCCAGAGTTGCAATTACCTCTTGTCATGCCCTGAAATGAGAAATGTGCTGCCCACTATCCTTCCTGCCCCTCCTACAGTGGTATTCCACTGTCCATTGAACCTGCACAACATACTCGTCCATCCGTACACAACCCATGCTCCCAATCCCCTACCCCATGGCTCATAGCCCTGTAATAGACCTAGATGCGAGACCTGTCCCATACATCCTCCTACCACCATCTACTCCAGTCTGGTCACTAACATCACCTATCCCATCAAAGGCAGGGCTACCTGTGAAACCAGTCATGTGACTCACAAGCTAAGCTGCAACCACTGTGCTGCATTCTATGTAGGCTTGACGACCAACAAGCTGTCTGTCCACATGAATGGCCACAGACGATCTGTGGCCAAGAAACAAGTGGACCACCGTGTTGCTGAACATGCTGCCAAACATAATATCCCTCATCTCAATGACTGCTTCACAGAGTGTGCCATATCGATCCTTCCCACCAACACCAGCTTTTCCAAATTGTGCAGGTGGGAACTTTCCCGTAACCCTCCTGGTCTTATCCTTTGTTAGTCCCTGTCCTCACCCATTCAGCCCCCTCCCTGTTCCCATTCCAGAACTACACAGCTGTCATTTCACTGCCACACCCAGTCTTTTAATTTCTTTATATTTCTCTCCTTTCTGCTACTTACCCCCCCTCCCCACCTTCTTTCCATCTAAACTGCAGCACTTCACTGTCCGCCACCTCCACCATACTATCCCTCCCCCTCCCTGCTCCAGCCTCCTCCTTACCCCCACCCAGTTGCCAGCCCCATCATGCACTGGTGCTATTGCTTGCAGTGTAGTTTCAGTTGTCTGAGACTGCAGACATGTGTGCAAGTTGTGTTTGTGTGAGTGTGTGCGTGCGTGTCTGTATGTGTGTCTATTGCTGACAAAGGCCTTAATGGCCGAAAGCTACAATTGTGTGACTCTTTTTGTTGTGCCTATCGTGACTCACCATCTCCACTATAAGGTGAGTAGCAACTTTCCTATCTTGTATATGCTTTGTGTCATGTTTTCTATGTTGGTTGTTAGCATTCATCAAATATGTTCTTTAGTGCTTTGATGTGGTTTTTGTCATTGATTTCCTCAACTATCTGTTTGGGATATTATGGAATACTTACATTGCTTTTCCTATTAGGTCATTTAAGTGCCAACATACGTACTCATCTCGGTGTGAAATAATTAGATAGTGACTAAACATCACCCACAAAACATTTTTCGCCATGTTTTATTACTGTATGAACATGAATAATTTTACTTATCTGGAATATTTTCCCATATTTGACATGAGTTGTATTCATTGTTGATGCTTCACTGTATCACTGAACCTTTGTGCTCCTAATACTAACTTCTGCTTGTCTTATGGTATTAGACGATGTCTGTTTGGAACTTGCGAAGTTCCACATCGTATTGATTCACATTCATGCATACTTATTTTTTGTGGATTTTAAGATTTGAACCACTTGATATTGAACTTTCTTACTAGTTAGTACATGGCAGTTTGGATTTTTCAGGTCTGTCAGATCGTCACAAATGTAGGCCTTGAACATTTTCAAGGTGTCTCATGCCAAATTCTAGTTTCATGTAGTTTTGCTTACTATATCAATTTGATCTGTTTTTCAGTTGTGATGTCATGATTTTGGAATTCCTTCAACTATAACTTGTTTTGTGGTCCTAGAATCATTTGCTGCAATTGCATTTCCTATGAGTTGATGAACCCTGTACCGTTCTATGAATTACTTCAGTCTCACTTAACAGCCTGGAGGGAATTTTCCTTTGCATTTTCTGGTATATACTTTAAGTTAGTGTTTTTCTATGATTTAATGTAGGATAACTTTGGAATCTGATATGTCATTCATGGACACAAATATACATTTTGTCTGGTATAGTAGGTTAGATTTTATGCTATCAGCTTGAATTTTCTTTTGTCACATTGTATTATACACACAGAATAACTCTTTAAATTGAACAGTTCACCATACTTCTGAATCAGAAGTTACACTGTGATTAGATAGATTAACAATTATGTGATATATTTATACATGAGTAAACTAATGATGATTTTGTGCTGATGCATATTTGAAATAAATGAGGAAAGAGTTGGAACAATATGATGTGAAATGGAGTATGATAAAACACAACACTTTATACTGAAAAACTGTTTACTACATTTGATAAACTCATGAAGGTGAGAGGCACAGTAGTTGCGATAACAGAGGGGTTGTTGTTTACTGATGTACGTTCTCTCTTATTTAAGGACACTGATATAGACATAATCATTGACCATTAAATTAAGAAGACGATACTTTTCTTTGGTCTATTGAAATTTTGACATTGAAATCAGTTCGATACAGCATCTACTGTCTGGCATTCCAGTTGAGGTATGTTATTGTTTGGGAAAATAAAGTATGACCACATTGCGACTGCATATTAAAAAATAAATAAATAAAAATTAAAAAATTATGTGATACTATATCCATAACTTGACATCCAACTCACATTAACATTTTTTAGAGGTAAGACACAATTTCTTAGGTAATAATATATGAACAATTGAACATAGCAATAAGGAATCTCATAGAACATTCAATGGAGTGCATCAAAAGGGCACCAAGATGACAAAACTGTGAAATTTTATATGCTTGTATTTTTCTCGTTGTTTTCTTCTCTGCTATAGTGAGAGAAATTTCATTTTGTGTCTGAGAAAGTTGGCTGACAAACTATATACACACAATAACACATACCTCAAATTAAAATTACATATGCCTTATAAAATTTCGTTATGGTAGTAGATATTTTTCACACACACTAATTGTCAAATTGATTGTTTGTTTCATTAGTCATGATTATATTCTCTTAATTTTAGCCAGAGATTTAAAAGGGCTTTGTCTCTCTGTGATAGTCAAACCTCTTTGGGGGGGGGGGGGGGGTATTGTAATACCATAACCCCTTTTGGAATCCTGTATCTTGTTCCAGGCTCATCTCCACTCACCTGAAGAGGGCATATATGTAATATTAGTAATTTACACCAATTTAATTTGTTGATTTGACACTGTTTACATCAGGCTTCACCAGTATATAGAATGAAGAAAACTTGTTGGATAAAAAACTAATGTACCATCATAATTTACACACAATACAAACTACAGGCTCACAGTAGGAAGAAAATTGCTATTGTAACTATGGAGTAATTAACAATTAAAGTTCCAATATTTCAAGTCATCGAGAGACAGCTATTTGTATGTTTTTTAAGTCAGAAATTGTTCACTTTCCTAACACAAATGTGACACGATGATTTTTCATGCAGAATCAAACATGCTCATGTTCTAATTGGTATTACATAATAGAACTGTAATTACAACTATATAGAAATATAAAATTTTACTCATATAAAATTTAATTAATTGAATCTAGGCCTTTCATTCAATAAAACTAATCGCTCTGTTCACCTGAAAATAATTTTACTTTAAGTTAGTAAAATAATATATGCAAATTAATGGAATATATTGTTGCAATGATAAAACATTTATAGCCTTAATAGAAACAGATTCTTTCCTGGCTTTGTATGAAATTATTCACTGTTATTCCATGTAATTTTCTATGTAATTTGGTAAGATGTATGTAAAAACTTTAATTGTTAAATATTCAAAATTCAATATGTAGCAATCAAAGTAATTGTTTAAAACCATATAAACAGAGGTGATTTGTATGCCACCATAGGTCAGTCTTAGGTCAGTCTTACATCAGTCTTGGACTGAATTTTGTATCAACAGCATGTAGTCAGAATTTGTACGTTCGCCGCTGAAAATCTAGCATGTGAAATAAAATTCTCAGTGAACGAGAAGCACTGAAACTTGCTTATACCATTACATGATTCCCATGTGGTGATGCAATAACATCAAGATGAACCTACAGCAGCATCAAGAAGCAGCACCCCAGATCATACAACAAAACTGTATTATTTTTTGATGGAGGATATCCATAATAAGATGTGGTATATTGATGATGGTTTTCCTTGTGTTAAGCAACGATATACAACTTTACCACAAAAACATTTTGGCCATGTTATATCACAGGGTGAGGAGATGGACAATGAAAGAGGGAAGGAAGGGATGGTAAAAGAAAGGGAGGAGGAGACGGAATTAGAGAGGAGACGATGAGATGGACAGAGGGAGAAGGAGCAGATGGAGAAAAAGAGGGGCACAGAGGAGACTGTCTGGTTGTGAAGATAGAGGAGGTGGGCAGAGAGAGGGGGCAGAGGAGATGGACAGAGAGGAGGGAAGGAGGAGATGGACAGAGATGGGGGGAGGAGGAGACGGACAGAGATGGGGAAAGGAGGAGACGGACCAACAAACAATTGAACTGAATAAATACCTGGGCAACAAGGGTACTCAGCAAGTGCATATTATAAATATGTATGTAAGCATATAGCAGAGAAAGGGGAAAAGCAGATGGACAGAGAAAGGGGCAAGAGGAGATGGATACAGAGTGGGGGCAGGGGGACTAACAGAACTGAAATAAATACACATCAGATAAACATCGGGTACTCGCCTAGCCTACTAATAAATGCCTTGCATTTACTCTAGCTAACACTGTTCATGCCACCAACAGACACTGCTTTTAAAAATGCCATGCATTAAACTTGTAGAACAACTTACCACAGTCTGCTTTTGGAGTAATTCGGCAAGCTGATAAAGTTTCCCAACGCATGTCTGTAGTAATTGGGCTGTTTTGTCCCTATCACAATCCAGTGAAATACACTCAGGTAAAAAATGAGCATTCACTGGCCTTGCAATCCATTGTTGAAAGAATCGCTGCAATTGACGAGAAATACTTACAATTTTCATATTCTTAAAACAAAATGGTTTCTTTTTTTTAACAAAAAGAAATAATCTTAAAAAAGAAATAAACCACAGAATCATGGTCAATTTCTTCAAAATGTTGTAAATTATATCAAGTACATGGAAGAAGAATAAATGTGCTTTTGATGTGGTCTTCAGTGCGAGTTATGGTTTGATGCAGCTCTCTATATCAGTCTATCCTCTATAAGCCCCTTTACCTCTGTGTAACTAGCATAACCTACATTTATTTAATATTCAAGCCTTCTCCCTCAACAATTTTTACCCCACACACTTCTTTCCATTACCATATTAAAGATTTCTTGCTGGCGCAGGGTTTGTCCTTTCAACTGTTTCCTTCTATTAGTAAACTTGAACCACAAATTTCTTTCTTTCCCAATGCAATTCAGTACCTCTTTATTAGTTATTCAATCTACCCCTCTAACTTTCAACTTCCTTCTTCAGCAACACATTTCAAAAGCTTCTATTCTCTTGTTGTCTGAAGTGAATGTCATCCACATTTCCCTTCTATATGAGACTACACACCACACAATACCAGAACAAAAAGCTGCCAAACACTTAAATTTGTACTTGATGACAACACTTTCCTCTTTTTCAGAAACTCTTTGCTTGGTGTTACTAGTCTGCATTTTATTCACTCTCTACTTCATCCAATGCTAGTTACTTTGCTGCCTAAATAGTAAAAATCATTAACTACTTTTAGTGTCTCATTTCCTAATCTAATTCTATTAGCATTGCCTGATTTAATTTGACTATATTCCATTACCCTTGTTTGACTTTTGTTGATATTCATCTTATAACCTCTTTTCAAAACACTATACATTCCATTCAAAATCTTCCAAGTCCTTTGCTATGTCTGATGGAATAACAATGTCATCGGTAAACCTCACAGTTTTTCTTACTTCTCCCTGAACTTTAATTCCCTTTACAAATTTATCCTTGGTTTTATTTACTGCTTGCACAATGTATGGACTGATAACATCATGGACAGGCTACAATTCCATCTCACCGCCTTCTCAATTACTATAATTTCCTACCGTTCAGTTTTTATAACTACAGTCTGTTCAAGTTTTAGATAACTTTTTTATCTTGAGAATTTCAAAGTGTGTATTCCAATCAACACTGCCAAAAGATTTCTCTAAGTTTACTAATGCTGTTAAATGTAAGTTTGCCTTTCTTCAATCTATCTTCTGAGATGAGTTGTAGGGTCACATTTTCCTACTTTTCCCCAGAATCTATAGTCATCTTCCCTAACATCAGCTTCTCCCAGTTTTTCATTCTTCTGTGAATATTTTGTGTCAGTATTTTCCAAATGTGACATATTAATGATAGTTCCGTAATTAACACCTGTTAACACCCGCCCTTTTTGGAAAAGAAATTATTATATTTTTCTTGAAGTCCGGCAGTATTTTGTCTATCTGCTACATATTGCATACAAAGTGCTAAGTTTTAATCATGGCTGAGTCTCCCAAGAATCAAAATAATTCTGAAGGAATGTCATCTACTTCATGAAAATGTTCAGAATTTGGTCTTTCACAGCCCTCTCAAAATCTTCTAGCAATATTATACATCCTACCTCACCTTCATTTACTTCCTCTTCTGTTTCTATAATACTGTCTTCAAGTTCATTTTCCCTTGTGTAACAGCTCTATACATTCCTTCCAACTTTCAGTTTTCCTATCACCTAGTCACTGCTGCTTTGCCAGATGCCACTTGCAGTTAAGAGTCATTTTTAGTTGCCAGTACCCCCTACTGACTGCTTCATTTGTTACATTTTTATATTTTCTCCTTTCATCATCGTCACACCGGCTGGTGTGGGCGAGTGGTTCTAGGCGCTTCAGTCTGGAACTGCGCAACCGCTACAGTCACAGGTTCGAATCCTGCCTCGGGCATGGATGTGTGTGATGTCCTTAGGTTAGTTAGGTTTAAGTAGTTCTAAGTTCTAGGGCACTGATGATGTCAGATGTTAAGTACCATAGTGCTCAGAGCCATTTGAACCATCATCGTCACACATTATCCATGGGATTTATTTGGCCTTGTCTTTTTGCCTATTTCTTCCTCTGCTGCCTTCTAGATCATCTCTCAAGGCTACCCATTCACATTCTAAATTGCTGTTTACCCCTATTTCATAAGTCATTGTCTAATCCTTACTTGCAAACTCTCAGCACCCTCTTCTTGGTTCAATTTGTTGAAGTTCCATCTCCTTCAATTTCTACATTTCTGCAATTTCATCAGTTTAAATCTTCTGTTCATAATCAGTAATTTACTGTCAGACTCCACATCTACTACTGGAAATGTTTTGCAGCTTACAATCTGACTTAAAAATCTCTCTCTCTTACCATTATTTAAACTATTTGATACCTTGCAGTTTCCCCAGGTCTTGTTTCAATATACAGCCTTCTTTTATGATTTATAAACCAGATACTAGCAATGACAAAATTGTGCTCATTGTAAAATTCTACCAGGTGGCTTCCCTTTTAGTTCCTCCCCCCAGTCCATGTTCTCCTTCTATTTTTCCCTCTCTTCCTTTTTCTACTATCAAGTTCCAGTCCTCCATCAAAATAAAATTTTCATCTCTCTTAATTCCATGAATAATTTCTTTTTTCTCATCAGAAATTCTTTCAATCCCTTCATTATCTGCAGAGCTAGTAGGCATATAAAGCTGAAATATTGTGGTGCGTGTTTGCTCCTTGTCAATCTCAGCTGGTCTAACGCATTCACTATGCCGTTCATAGCCCTGCACCAGCATCCCTATTCTCTTTCCATTTTAAGAGCTGCTCCTGCTTTACCCCTAATTTGATTTTGTGTTTATAATCCTGTACTGACCTGATCAAAAGTCCTGTTACTCCCGCCACTGCACTTCAGTAATACTCACTATATGCAACTACAAACTACCCACTGTCCTTTTTAAATTCTCTGACTTCCCTATCTACTCAATTAAGGGACTTAACATTTCATATTATGACCTGCAGACCATCAGTTTTCTTTGACAACTTCCTTGTGAGTAGTCCCTGTCTGGAATCCATTGGGAGGCTATTTTATCTCTAGAATATCTTACCCAGGAGAATGCCATCACTATTAAACCATACAGTATAGCTGCATATCCTCAGGAAATATAATGGTTATAGTTTCCCTTCTTTTCAACCATTCACAGTACCCACATAGCAAGAACATGTTGGCTAATGTCACAAGCTAGAACAGTCCGTCATCTGGACTGGTGCACCTGCACCTACTGAAAATGCTGCTGTCCTCTTTGGGAACCACATGTTTATCTACCCTCTTCACAGATACCCCTTCATTGTGGATGCACCAACAGCCCTTCATTGTGGATGCACCAACAGTAGCACTATCTGCATCATAGGTATATGCAAACCATCTCAGCTTGGTAAGTTGATCTTATAAAAGCTTCCAAGTGTGAATGTTAAAATTGTAACAGTTTTCATTCTTAAAATCACAAGTGGTGAGCACAGATATGAAACAAATACTATAATATAGCATAGTTCTGTTTTGGGACCATTCTCATTTCTTAATTGCATTAATTATAAGGGGCATTCAAAAAGAAATGAGCTGGAGGCATAATTACAGAAACCAGTACCTGTATTTTAGAAGTGCTGACCCTGGCTGTTGAGACACTTATCCCATTGTGAGACAAGGCAGTGAATGGCTCTCTCATGAAATTCCTGGGCCTGCGATGTTAACCAATTCAGCACGTACAGCTGGACATCATCATCCGACGTGAATCATTTGCCCCTTAGAGCCTTTTTAAGGGGACCAAAAATGGTGTAATCACAGGGAGAGAGGTCCAGACTCTATGGAGGGTGGCCGAGAACCTCCCATTTGAATTTCTGCAAGAGTGCCACGACTGTGTTGGCCATATGAGGCTTTGAATTGTCATGGAGCAGAATAACTCGACGGGTGAGATTGCCTGGTCGTTTTGATTTTATTGCTTGGCAAAGGGTGGTCAATGTTTGCGAATAATGCTGGGCATTCACTGTTGTCCCGTGCTGCAGGAAATGAACCAGAAGGGGACCATTTTTGGTCCCCCTAAAAAGGCTCTGAGGGGCAAACAATTCACCACAGACAACGGCGTCCAGCTGTATGTGCGACACTAGTTAACATCACAGCCTTGGGAATTTTCTGAGACAGCCATTCACTGCCTTGTGTCACAGTGGGACAAGTGTCTCAACAGCCAGGGTCAATACTTCTAACAGACAGGTACTGGTTTCTGTAATTATACCTCCGGCTTGTTTCTTTTTGAATGCCCCTTATATATAAAAGACAGTTCTACTAGTTCTAAAGTAAGTCTGCGTGGAGATGTTATTTCTATTAATTATAAAGTCTGTGATGAATTGGAGATCAGCTGTACCACTGTTGCCAACAAAAGTAGGCAGTTTTTCAGTTGAAGCCTTTTTAATGTTATGACCACTAAAACATCAGTCACATAATTTATATTTAATGGATAAATGACACTGGTGTGGAAGATTCAAGTAAAAAGCAAAACTGTCCACAACTTAAAAACTGAATTGCTAGAAGTGGTCATAACAGATATGGCATGCCCTCCTGTTCAACTGACTAATGAAATAACTTATCTAAACAATTGGAGAGCAACCAGTCAAAACGTATATTGTCCACTTGTGGGCAAAATTGATTTTGATATAGTTTTCCGGCAGTATTTTACATGATCTACATGACCCACCAATCAGATTGTGTCTATCTGTCCACAGCTCATGGTCTAGTGGCTAGCGTTGCTGCCTGTGGATCACGGCTAGGCAGGTGATATTCTCCGACTAGGGACTGGGTATTTGTGTTATCGTCATTTCATCATCATTCGTAAAAGAGGCGAGATTGGAGTGTGCAAAGATTGGTAATTTGTACGGGCACTGATAACTACGCAGTTGAGCACCCCACAAACCTAACATCATCATCAGAGTGCATCTATTTGTATACTGTAACACCAAAAAAGTATATTAAAAATGAGCAATTAAAACAAATCGTATATTGTCCACATGATTGAATGAGTTAGAATATATAATGTCCACCATTTATGTTTTTTGCTTAATCTACTTTGGCAGTATGGTCAAGTTTAACACCTGTCTATGCTTGCAGCTATTCAAAGCTTTAGTCAGCATTATTGCCTTCTGGTATTGTTTGACGTTTTAGCAAAATTGTTGTTGTTAGTGCTGCATTGCGGCAGTATGCTGTTGTGTTTTGTGTGTACTGCATCCAATGGATTTAGAAAAGGAAAGTGTGACTGTAGGGGAGGAGCATAAAGATCGTGAAACACAAAAAAGAATGATGAAGAAATCAAAAAGAGAAGTGGAAACAGAAATCAGGTAAATCTTTGGTTTATACCATCTTATCAGACAAACAGAATCTGTTTCCATAACGTTCATCAGTAAACAATGCTAAGATAAACAGCACTTTCTTTTTTTGTCCCAGACATCATGATAAAGACACTCATTTAATGAATTTTGACCCCTCCCTGCCAACATAGAGAGGTTGTTTTAATTGCTGATCTATCCCTGTAAACGTTCTATGTAGAACCAAATAAAACAAGAAGATCTGGACGTAAGTAGTCCAAAGAGTCGGAGCATCCACGAAGAAAGTTCCAAAGTAAAACCAAAAGCTGTCACAGTGAAATATCACGTAAGTTGGGGATTTAAAACAGATTCACACTATTTTTCATTGTATTTTTTCTTCTTAATGAAGTGTATCTTTGTACTGATACTAAACAGGAAATGACCCAACAGACTCTGAAACACTTGCAGTTAATGTTCCAATGTTCTAATCTAAACAAAGAACATTATTACTTTACAAAGTAACTATCACATGCTAACTTGGGTTTTTGTAAATTGCATGTGAAATCAGAGGGGGAGAAAATTCCTGTATGCTGCATTTTTTCATAAACTCTTTGGTATTGGACAAACAAGATTAAATACCACTGCGAAACGAATTGCATCTGGGAGAGGAGTAACAGATAAAAGAGGGGGGATGATCAAAATATTGGCAAGTATGAAACTAAAAAAAGCATTTGGTAGAATTCTTATCTTCACCCAAAGTCATTAAAATTGGAACAAAAGCAAAAGACTGTCTCTCTTGTGTGAATGAAATATAAACAACTTTTTCAAATTATACGGCAACTGATCTCAAATTTTAAAAAAATCATTCTTCACCAGAATTTTCAACTCCAAATTCAAACTGGGTTTTGGCTTCCCTGCCAGTGATAGATGCAGGTATTGCCTTAGAATGCAGCACGAAATTCAAAGTGCTGTAAATACAAATCAAAAGAAGAAGTTAATGACTGAACTTCATGCTCACAGGCTGAAAGCTCGAGCTATTCATTAATTAATGAAGCAGTCACCACATGGAAATAAAATGTCTGCTTTTGACTTGCAGCATGTCCAGCCTCTACAAAATTGATTATTGGAGAGGCATATTATGCCTGACAAATTGCATTTTATAGCTTCTGTGTAACAAATATAAAAACCACACACTCTGTTTTCTATGTATGGAGTCAAGTCAAGCTGGAAGAGGACCACAATAAATTGCATCAGTCATTACAGATTTTCTTTCTAAAATGTCCTTTGACCGGGCTACCACACCTCTCAGACTATTTGCTGATGGGTGGTGTGGCCAGAATAAAAATCAACATTTGATTCATGCTATTGCATTCTGGCTACTGAAAAGTTCTCCATAACATATAAGGAATGTGTATCTATATTTTCCAGTTCAAGGGCATTCCTTTTTACCTTCAGACATGGTCTCTGGATGAGTTGAGAGAATACTGTACCAAATTTCAGAATTTTTGAATCCAGAGAAGTATGTACAGATCAATAATGAAGTTGGGGAAATGTGGGTAAATGGAAAAGACTGGGAGCTTAAGAACTATAAAGAACTCTCAAAGAAATGGAAAAAGATAGAAGGTATCAGTGAAGTAAAAAAGAATAATTTTGAAAAAGTCAAAACTGAAAAATGTCAGTGGTCAGGATATAAAATTTAAAACAGAAATTCATTATTACTTCAATGACCCTTCTAAGTCATTCACAACATCGTCAAAATATGGACAGAAGACGTTCTCTGCTACTGAAAGACCTATACTAGCATTGTCAAATATAATGAAGGAAGAGAAAAGGGAAGATGTGAAGAAACTGCTCACTTTAAGATTTGGTACACAATCGAAAGAAGAAGAATAATTTGATATTTTTTTCACCGACTTTAGAGGTTCCATTCAGCAGCTTCACTGAAGGTACTGAATGTGACTGTGTACAAGAAGGACCAGAATCAACAAAATTTAGTTAATTTTGCCTGTAATAAATTATTGTGTTGAACAGTTTTCTTATGTAATTTAAGGCTTTGTAGCATTCCTTAAAGTAAATATTAATGTTCCTTTTTTCTAAGTTTTATAATTACTGTAAAGCAATAAGAAAATTATTGTAAGTTAATAATTATTTTCAGGTATTAAAGTTTGCATGAACTAATGAAGCTTAAATACTGAAAATCCATCAAAATATGTAATGTCCTAGGTGACTGATCAAAACATATGTTATCCAAAACATAAATTGATTTTATAACCAACCTAATCAAATTTTGATCTGTTGCAAAGAGGGATCGAATTCAACATCCCAACAGGCAATTAATTGTGAAAACAGCCTTATGTTCCATTGAATAGTTTAGTAGATATCAATTTTTTGCTTTTTCTGGAACATCTGAATCAACGGACATTATATGTTTTGATTAGTTGCTCCTTAATTCGTAGGACTTGCATTTTAACATTGAATCTAACCAATGATGCAACTTGGCAGCATGAGGGATGTTCAAAAGAAAGGTATGAACGAATAAGGTGAAGTTCTACTCTTTAGAAGTCCTAGGGTGACATGTCTGGGCTATAGGGTGGATGCTCAAGCAGCTCCCACTTGAAATTGGCCATTGCACTTGGTGTGACCTTGGGAACGTGTGGACAGGAGTCATTGTGGAACAGAATCAATCCCTCTGTGAGCATCTCAGGTCATTTGCTCTCAATGGACTTGCATAGGCTGTGGGATGTCTCACAGTACACGTCACTGTTAAAGGTTTTTCTGTGCTTGAGGAATTTGGTGAGTATCAGACCTCAGATACTGAAAAGGGTGGTGAGTGTCACATAGCTCTGAATTTTTCGGGGGGAGGTGACGATACATGCTTCCACTGGGTAGATGTCTCACTATATTATCCCAAAGTGGCATATGCAAATTTCATCATGTTTGGTGATTATGATGTCTCGTACCTTCATTTAAGCCCTCCTTATACAAATTGTCAGAAGCCAAAGTAGTATAGAGCAGTGACATAGTGAAGAACGAACTCCTGGCCATTCAGTTTTCATGAGCTGGAGCTGCAACTACCCTGTCAAGCAGCTCCCCAAACGGCATCACAAGGATGAGTGCATCATGTTCTTGTCCTCTCATCAAGGGAAAATCTCTGCCAGTACTGAGAATTGAACCAAGATCCTCTGCATGACAGTCAGCTGCACTGATCACTCAGTTATGGAGGTGGACAAATTGAGGACTGTTTTGCAAAACTGTACATCTACAAAAAGTAAAATTTTCAGGAAACACCTTTTATTGAATAACTTAAGAAATATATAAAACAGAAATTTAAAAACACATCAGACTTTTCTTCATTATAACACAAAAAAACAGTCACATCCAAATAATATTTTCATATAAGTACTACAAGGAACTATACACTCTTAAGGTTTTTTTGCAAAACAGCTATAGTATCACCAGTCTTTAAAATGAGCAATAATCTGTTATTTGTGAATGACTTCAAGTTAATTTATATAATGCTTCTAAGAAATTGGTTCATCATCATATTTCCCTTCATTGTTGTCAGTGTCATTGTTACTGCAACCTTGAAGAGCTTCTGTATAAAATATTTTGCTTCATATGAAGAGTTTGTCAAAATACTTGAGTAGTTTCTTTACACCTTCAGCCTTCTTAGCTCTGACTTTATTTTCTAATCTTAGTAACAAAGCAGTATCCATTTCTCTGAAGTTGGTGACATTCTATTTTAGGACTTCAAACAAGATTGGAGATACATAATAAGTGTTTTTCAGTTTGGATACAACATGATTTCTTTCCAGCCTCCTGGTATATGAGAACTCCTGCTTTGCTTATTACGAATGTTAACTTTTTTAATGGCAGTGTTGCTTGTGGCTTTCATATCATGAACTTGCCAGTCCCTCTCAAGTATTCTACAAGTGCCACATTGATTTACCACAGCATGGCACTGTGACAGTCTTTTTCTCGGTTCTTTCTAAATTACAATGAATATCTTGGTGATATTAATATGGATATCAGGGTACAGAGTCATATCATATTGGAATTCTTGGATACCCTAAAAGAGCTTTTGATTGCTATTGTCTAAATGATAAGCCTACAAGATATAATGCTTGCTTAGACAATATAATAAGTAATATCCATGAAAATAATGTTGAAATTGGAGTAGTCAAGTTAGGCCTAGTTAGGCCTAGTTGATCATGATGCCCTACGGATTACAGTTCCAGTTAGCATTCCAGATGAACAACACAAAACTGTTAGACCTATGAATGAATGCAACATAAGAGAGTTTAGAACTAGATTAAGGTCAGTTAATTGGAATGACATGTTATACAAAGATATGTGTGTGAATAACACAAGCAAATTATTTATAGAGGAAATTGCAAGAATATAATAACCAAGCTCACAGAGACTAAATAATTGGTTCACACCATACCTCAACAGCATCAGGATTATGCTTCTCATGTTTAAGGACAGATCTCATAACAGCAGTGAGTACAAAGAGATGTACATTAGAAAAAGAAAAATTTATAGATCTGAAATAAGCTTGGCAAAACGTAGGGTGAATGATAACTATATTCTTAAATCCAGAAACAGCTGTAAAGCTGTCTGGGAAGTAATTAAAAGTGAAATAAATAGACCAACAACTCAACTAGCTACACCCATAGCCCCAGATATCTTAAACTCACACTTTGTTAACTTCAGTTTACAACCAGATTTGTCTCCCCCCAATGCCATGCTTGATGCTAAAACTCTTTTAGGTTCAAATAAGTATGTAGTCCATAAATTCTGCTGGGCAACAGTAACTGAAAATGATGTTAGCAAAGCAATAAGCAAACTAAGTAGTTCCAGAGCACAGGACTTCTATGGTCTGTCAGACTTTGTCATAAAGAAGATATCAAGTGATCTTCTGTCCCCTCTAACCACTCTCATTAACCGTATATTACAGCAAGGGATTTTCCCCGACTGTTGGAAAATAGCAGTAACTATTCCCATATTTAAGAAAGGAGATAAATTAAATCCAAGTAACTATCGCCCTATCTCATTAATCCCAATAATATCTAAAATAATCGAAGACTGTGTCCACCAACAAATGAATCACTATTTTGAGATGAATAACTTGTTAAGTAACTCACAGTATGGCTTCAGGTCTAAACTATCCACAGTTAAAGCGGTTGAAAATATTGTTAGTGATATATATGATGGCTTTGAAAATAAATTAATCTCTTGTGCTACTCTCCTAGACCTCAGTAAAGCATTTGACATTGTATCTCATAGTACTTTGATCATGAAATTAAGACACTATGGCATGGAAGAGGACACCCTGAAATTATTAGAATCCTACTTAAGCAACAGAGTACAATTTCTTAGTGTAAATGGGCAGCTTTCAAACCCACAAACAATAAAAAGAGGTGTGCCACAGGGCTCCATACTTGGGCCCTTCCTGTTTGTAGTTTATGTTAATGATATGCCACAGTATTTACCCTGTAAAACAGTCCTCTATGTGGATGATACAACTTTTATCAATTCAGGACAGACTCTTGAATCTGTACGAAAAAAAAAAAAAAAAAATAATAATAATATGTGAAAAACCGGTTCATTGGTTTAGTGCAAACTTCCTATACATATATGAAACAAAAACTGAGGAAATATTCTTTAATTTGAAGGTATCAAACAAAGAAAATAAGTCTGTTAAACTGTTAGGAATGATGATTGACCAGAGACTTTGCTGGGATAAACATATCACATACGTCTGTTCTAAACTTGTATGTGCTATGTTCCTACTTTATAAGCTTAGGAGTAATGTCAGCCAAAACTTACTGCTGCATTCATATTTTGCTTATATCCACCCCCATCTTTCATATGGTATTCTGCTCTGGGGAAATTCTCTCAATTCAGTATAAATTTTCAGATGGCAAAAAGCTCTTCGATGTATAGTGGGTTTATCTCCTCGGGACACATGCAGGGAACATTTCAAAAAACTTAACATCATGACAGTTCCTTGTTTGAACATCTATTATTGCTTATTACAAGTAAAAGAAAACATAGCTCAATATGCCCTGTCCACACCCATAATACAAGACGAAACCACACAATTGATCTGCCATGCTCTAGATTGTCCAAGATACATAATAGTTATAAATATGTAGGCCTCGAACTGTTTAATATGCTCCCTAAAATTGCACAAACAGTATCTAAAAATAAATTTAAGACAACATTGGGTCAATGGCTCAAAGGTAAAGCATTTTACTCAGTTGATGAATATAAAGATTGTAATATGGCAGATTTGCTGTTTTAACATAGAGAAAGGTACCTCTGCCTGTAGTAGGACCTAAATTTGGAAAAACAATATCTAACATATAGGCATAATAGACCTATTTCGAGTGCTCTATATTTGTATGAATATCTTAGGATAATGACATAGTGTTATCAACATGTATATGATAATGACATAGTGTCATCAACATGAATACTCCCCACTTAATATAAATTTGTATAATGTTTTCTTTTTTATTGTAAAATTAACAATATATAAAGTTCCAAATGTGTGCTATTGTACTACATTAACATTCATATGATTTATATATACATTGTTATGAGAATATAACCATCTTTATACTGTAACTGAACTTATTGACGAAGCACATTGTGTAAGAAAATACTGAGCGGCTAATAAAGATTCTTATTCTTATTCTTGTCAGATAGCATATAGCTGTGCGCCCTGACTGAAAATAATGTAGGTTTTTTTGTGAAAATTTTTGATGTCTCACAAAAGTGAAGGAGCATAGCCACCATCACTGAATTTTTATTTTGTCAACCACATAAGTCTCAGGAAATTCTTAATATCAGCCTCCAATTTGCCACTTCTTGATGTTTCTTCTCCAAATGTATTTAAAAAAAAAATCTTTCAGCAGAAGCAATTTGACTGGCTCCATGTGACTTTTGTGTTTCAAGCTATGTGTAATGACTAGTATTTTGTTTTCTACATCTACACCTATCCATTTCCCTCCATTATTGCACAGTTATATGATCAGATTTGTCACGAGTAAAAACTTTCCCTAATAGACAGCTTTGGGAATGGACAGTATTGCTGGCAGTAAAACGTACACTAATGGTAGCTGGTTCTTTTAGTTTAAGAATTCCATGGAATTATTAGCCCTGAACTTGTGAAGTCTATAAATGGTCTTCTGCAATTTTTTCACATAGGTCTTTGGCAGTTTTAATTTTCAACATGGGTTCTGCACAGAAGGAGCACTTGAAAGACCTCAGATTGCCAAAAGATATGTTAAAACATTGGAAAAAAAATTTTTTTTGTGTTCAGGAAGGATGCACTTTGGGTGACCTGCTTTGATATGGTCTGCACACAAGTGAGTCCTCACTTTCTTTATATTTACTTCTTGACTCAAATAGGACTGTGTACATTTTATCCTCTTGATCCTTCTGGCATTTCACAAATAACATATTTGATAGCTAAATTTATTATTCTAGCACCTGATACCCCCATTACCTTCCTAAATGTAGCAGCACACTTGAATCTCCTCTCTATTTCTTAAGGTAATAAATTTCTTGTTTTTTGTTTTATCATCTGGAAGAGTTCACGTTTTAGGTTCAGCAATCTTAATACATTTCAAAAGAAACACATATTGCTTTATTTTATCATTAATGTAGATTCTATCCTGAAATTCTAACATGTCGTTTTGTGAAAGCATTGCTGTGTCGCAACAAGGTCATTTGGAGCTTTTGTTAATAGCTATCAGACAGCTGTGTACAGGCTAAATCAAGCTCACCTCCACCTTGTTGAATGTACTGAATACTCCTCTTTCTTCTTATTGGTGTGTCATCACTCCTCCTCTTACATCCATGAAGTGCTTCTTGAATGGGAGATGAATAATCTGCTTCACTAGCAGGTTCTGAATCCATCTAAAGTATGTATTAAACAAAAATAATATTCCGAACTACCTATTTTAGACTGCACAGGAACATACAGACGCTCAAGTAGAATAATCATTGATATTTATAAACTTTTAATGAAGCAACCAACATATGAAGTTTATACTTTTGTATGACATTTGGTCTTTCAAGAGCAGACAAATTCTAAATTTGTGCCTTTGCTACAAATGAAAGTCAGTCAACAGAAACATTTGCCATTGTTGAACAGTCACAAACACTACTTCCAACAGAAGGAATCAAAGTTCATCATTATAAACACAGAAAAGCATAGTAAATTTTGCTATAAAACGGATGCAAAACAGAGTGTTGTGTAGATGTTAAATTTTGGAAAATTTCTCTTCCAACAGATGTTAAGTTCTGCAAAAATTTGCAACATTCCACACGTTTTAATGCTGTATGAGTTAAGTTTTGTTACATTTTAAGAAGTGCAATCAACTCCTTCCATTTTAAAATATATGAATTCATGTTGTTGTTGTGATCTTCAGTCCTGAGACTGGTTTGATGCAGCTCTCCATGCTAATCTACCCTGTGCAAGCTCCTTCATCTCCCAGTACCTACTGCAATCTACATCCTTCTGAATCTGCTTAGTGTATTCATCTCTTGGTCTCCCTCTATGATTTTTACCCTCCATGCTGCCCTCCAATGCTAAATTTGTGATCCCTTGATGCCTCAGGACATGTCCTACCAACCGATCCCTTCTTCTAGTCAAGTTGTGCCACAAACGTCTCTTCTCCCCAATCCTATTCAATACCTCCTCATTAGTTATGTGATCTACTCACCTAATCTTCAACATTCTTCTGTAGCACCACATTTAGAAAGCTTCTATTCTCTTCTTGCCCAAACTACTTATTGTCCATGTTTCACTTCCATACATGGCTACACTCCATATAAATACTTTCAGAAACGACTTCCTGACACAAATCTATACTCGATGTTAACAAATTTCTCCTCTTCAGAATCGCTTTCCTTGCCATTGCCAGTCTACATTTTATATCCTCTCTACTTCGACCATCATCAGTTATTTTACTCCCCAAATAGCAAAACTCCTTTACTACTTTAAGTGTTTCATTTCCTAATCTAATTCCCCCAGCATCACCCGACTTAATTCGACTACATTCCATTATCCTCGTTTTGCTTTTGTTGATGTTCATCTTATATCCTCCTTTCAAGACACTGTCCATTCCGTTCAACTGCTGTTTTAAGTCCTTTGCTGTCTCTTGACAGAATTAGAATGTCATCGGCAAACCTCAAAGTTTTTATTTCTTCTCCCTGGATTTTAATACCTACTCCAAATTTTTCTTTTGTTTCCTTTACTGCTTTCTCAGTATACAGATTGAATAACATCGGGGAGAGGCTACAACCCTGTCTCACTCCCTTCCCAACCACTGCTTCCCTTTCATGGCCCTCAACTCTTATAACTGCCGTCTGGTTTCTGTACAAATTGTAAATAGCCTTCGCTCCCTGTATTTTACCCCTGCCACCTTTAGAATTTGAAAGAGAGTATTCCAGTCAACATTGTCAAAAGCTTTCACTAAGTATACAAATGCTAGAAATGTAGGTTTGCCTTTCCTTAATCTTTCTTCTAAGATAAGTCGTAAGGTCAGTATTGCCTCACGTGTTCCAATATTTCTACGGAATCCAAACTGATCTTCCCCGAGGTTGGCTTCTACCAGTTTTTCCATTCCTCTGTAAATAATTCGTGTTAGTATTTTGCAGCTGTGACTTATTAAACTGATAGTTCGGTAATTTTCACATCTGTCAACACCTGCTTTCTTTGGGATTGGAATTATTATATTCATCTTGAAGTCTGAGGGTATTTCACCTGTCTCGTACATCTTGGTCACCAGATGGTAGAGGTTTGTCAGGACTGGCTCTCCCAAGGCCATCAGTAGTGCTAATGGAATGTTGTCTACTCCCGGGGCCTTGTTTCGACTCAGGTCTTTCAGTGCTCTGTCAAACTCTTCATGCAGTATCGTATCTCCCATTTCATCTTCATCTACATCCTCTTCCATTTCCATAATATTGTCCTCCAGTACATCGCCCTTGTATAGACCCTCTATATACTCCTTCCACCTTTCTACTTTCCCCTCTTTGCTTAGAACTGGGATTCCATCTGAGCTCTTGATATTCATACAAGTGGCTCTCTTTTCTCCAAAGGTCTCTTTAATTTTCCTGTAGGCAGTATCTATCTTACTCCTAGTGAGATAAGCCTATACATCCTTACATTTGTCCTCTAGCCATGCCTGCTTAGCCATTTTGCACTTCCTGTCGATCTCATTTTTGAGACGTTTGTATTCCTTTTTGCCTGCTTCATTTACTGCATTTTTATATTTTCTCCTTTCATCAATTAAATTCAGTATTTCTTCTGTCACCCAAGGATTTCTACTAGCTCTTGTCTTTTTACCTACTTGATCCTCTGCTGCCTTCACTACTTCATCCCTCAGAGCTACCCATTCGTCTTCTACTGTATTTCTTTCCCCCATTCCTGTCAATTGTTCCCTTATGCTCTCCCTGAAACTCTGTACAATCTCTGGTTTAGTCAGTTTATCCAGGTCCCATCTCCTTAAATTCCCACCTTTTTGCAGTTTCTTCAGTTTTAATCTACAGTTCATAACCAATAGATTGTGGTCAGAGTCCACATCTGCCCCTGGAAATGTCTTACAATTTAAAACCTGGTTCCTAAATCTCTGTCTTACCATTATATAATTTATCTGATACCTTCTAGTATTTCCAGGCTTCTTCCATGTATACAACCTTCTTTTAAGCTATGATTAAGTTATGCTCTGTGCAAAATTCTACCAGGTGGCTTCCTCTTTCATTTCTTGGCCCCAATCCATATTCACCTACTATGTTTCCTTCTCTCCCTTTTCCTACTGTCGAATTCCAGTCACCCATGACTATTAAATTTTCATCTCCCTTCACTACCTGAATAATTTCTTTTATCTCATCATACATGTCTTCAATTTCTTTGTCATCTGCAGAGCTAGTTGGCATATAAACTTGTACTATTGTAGTAGGCATGGGCTTCGTGTCTATCTTGGCCACTATAATACATTCACTATGCTGTTTGTAGTAGCTTACCCGCACTCCTATTTTTTAATTCATTGTTAAACCTACTCCTGCATTACCCCTATTTGATTTTGTATTTATAACCCTGTATTCACCTGACCAGAAGTCTTGTTCCTCCTGCCACCAAACTTCACTAATTCCCACTATATCTAACTTTAACCTATCCATTTCCCTTTTTAAATTTTCTAACCTACATGCCCGATTCAGGGATCTGACATTCCACACTCCGATCCGTAGAATGCCAGTTTTCTTTCTCCTGATAACGACGTCCTCTTGAGTAGTCCCCACCCGGAGATCCGAATGGGGGACTATTTTACCTCCGGAATATTTTACCCAAGAGGACGCCATCATTATTTAACCATGCAGTAAAGCTGCATGCCCTCGTGAAAAATTACGGCTGTAGTTTTCCCTTGCTTTCAGCCGTTCGCAGTACCACAACAGCAAGGCCGTTTTGGTTAATGTTACAAGGCCAGATCAGTCAATCATCCAGACTGTTGCCCCTGCAACTACTGAAAAGACTGCTGCTCTCTTCAGGAACCACACGTTTGCCTGGCCTCTCAACAGATACCCCTCCGTTGTGGTTGCACCTACGGTACGGCTATCTGTATCGTTGAGGCACGCAAGCCTCCCCACCAACAGCAAGGTCCATGATTCATTCATATATAACTCAAAATTGAACATTTTGTAGATGTTCAGTTTTGCAAAAATGGTCTTCAATTTATGTAGTATTATTATGTATATTCTTTGCCAACAAAACCCTGACCAACATCTTGGAAATGTTGTTACAATAAAGTCTGCATATTATCTTTACTTTTCCTTAAAAATACACAAAAATTAAGAAAAGTAAGTATGGGGTGAAACAGCCCATGTTTACAGAAAAGAACTGTGCTAATATTCTGCAAGGCAAACCTAAATGCCATTGCCAAATATCGTTCTTAAACTTTTTTACATATTAAGAGCAGTTTTGCAGGGCAGTAGTCAAACGTAAACTCTATTCTGGATCAACTTAATACAAGAGCCAAAGATAAACATCATTTCAATAGTCACAGGATGGCACTATACAGAAACTACATGCAGACATTAGATTGAAAAATCACTGGTCACTGATTTTCCAACTCTTCTCATATTAAAAGTAGAAACTGATCTGTAGAGCTACATATCAGTAACACTTGTGTAGTGGCCTGGGCTGAAAAGCCACTACTGTGAAGGTTTGGGTTAAGGCAATGGGTCTTGGTGAGGGTGCAGGCCATTGGTAGTTCATGAAAAAAGTGTCAGATAGACAGACACTTCAGTAATATTTACTACACTCATAGCACTGCAACACAGTGCCTATGGCCCCTTTAGCATGTGGCGTGGATGACCCGTGGAGTGCGACTGTGTCCAGCTGTTGACCAGAATCTCAGCAATTTGAGCCCCAGTTAGGTGTGGTGTTGTTGCATGCGGTTCCAGTGGCATGGATGTCTGATGGAATTCTTGAAGGGGATGACGGTTTTTGAGGTGCAGAACCTGCCCCTCCAAGTGGAGGCACATGGCACCAAGATGCCCACATCAATGTAGCAGTGTGAGCAGCTGTACTGCCTGGTCACAATCTGCTACCCCTAGGACAGGAATGTGGCTGCTGCTGAAGTGGGCATAGAGGCAATTTACCAGTTGAAAGATGCCAAATCCAGAAAGGAGGACTTAGTGCCAGAAGACAGTCAGGTGGTGGTGGAGGCCGGACCTGTGATGGCTGCTTGCTGACACATATTGCTCCAGTACATGGTGAAGTCCCCCCTTCATGGTAGATGCTGCCAGGTACGTGAATACCTCTGCTAAAACTGACGGATATTTGGACTGGTTAGAAGTTCATTTAGTGTGCCAATGTACAGCTTCCAACTATATACAAAGTAACAAACCCAGGGCTTGAAGATGTAGAAACCATCCGGCCTGTCCTGCAAAAGCCCCATGTTTCCAATGCATCATCAAATTTGCAGTTGGTGCTCACACTGGTCCACCTCACAATGCATAAACAGGCCTTTTGCTGCAACAGGTATGCCGAACTCTTGGCACCCACTATCAGCTTACGGCTTCTTCAACCACTGTCGCTGAGCTGCCATTTTCCATAGTAACACTCAGAAAATAGTAATAGCAGTACACTTGACATGACAGCAATGAAGCTTGAGCGCAGTCTGAGTCAGGCCTGGTGGTCCAGTGTGTGCTTGAAAACTGAAAGGGGGTGGGATTGAACCCCAGTCAGACCATGGATTTTTCATAATCTTTTAACCTAACTTTCATCTCTCAGTAATGTGGATATTCACCATAAATGAAACATGGTTCAGATTCCATGTCAAAGAGTAGGTGTCATTTTCCCAAAGTAGAATAAATGTTGGATTTGGTGGTGTCGTGGTAAAGCACAGACTTGGTTACAGAAAGGTCTTTGGAACAAATCCTAGATGAACCACAGATTTTGACTTTTTTTTTTTAACCTAGCAATAACACCTGAATGATGTAGAGAATGAGTATATTTCTGTATTATATCCTGTTGTTAATGTCTCTTGTGTGATGCTCATTTCCATCATGTCCTCCTTTAATTCTATGAGTCAGTTTTGCATGTATTACAGGGTTTTCTTAGCCATTCTCTGTGGTGCCATTCTTTTGAAGTTGTCACAGAACCTGAGTCTCTCCAGCTTAAAAGACTTTCCCAGTTTTTTCACATGCAGTGAAAAACAGTTTAATAAGAAATATAGGCAATTAATTTCTTGTGTTAATAAGATTTTCTTGTTAGCAATGCACACAGAAAAAACTCTTCTTTGAGCTTGTCAAATTTATCACATTAAAGTAATCTGAGTTACTGCTAAAATTTAGTCTTCCATGTGTTCTTGTTGTGGCCTTCAGTATGAGGACCGGTTTGATGCTCTTCTCCATGACAGTCCATCTTACCTAGCCCCTTCATCTCTGCATAAATACTGCAACCTGCAGCCATCTGAATCTGCTTACTGTAGTCAAGCTGTAGCCTTCCTTTCCAATTTTTACTCCTGGCACACAATGGTTCCCTCCATTACCAAATTCAATCCTCTGTAATGACTCAGTTTGTGCCCTATCAACCAATGCTTTCTTTTAGTCATGTTGTGCCAAAAGTTTCTTTTCTCGCCAATTTGATTCAGCACCTCCTCATTTGAAATCCAATCCACCCATCACATCTTCAGCATTCCACTATAGTACAACAGTTCAAAATCTGCTTTTATGGTCTTCTTCTTCTTCTTTGGCACTACAATCCTTGACAGGCCTTCACCTCCTCAACAATCTTCCTCCATACATTTCTGTTCTCTGTTTTTATCTTCCATCCTCAGATTTTCATCAGCCAACAGATTGTCCAAACATCTAACTCTTGGTTGGCCCTTCCTTCTAGTGGAATACAATCTGCTTTTCATTGTTTGGGTATCCAGTCCTAACCAATATACTTCTTGAGATTTATTAAATTTCACTAGATCTTTCTCTTGTATTTCATGGTTGTACCTTACTCTCCAACTCTGTCTCTCTCACGGGTCCATAAATTCATCGCATGATTTTTGTTTTAAATGCCTTTAGGTCATTCATATCTGCTTTAGTCATTGTCCCCATTTCTCACCCATGTGTAGCCACTGGTTGCACAAACGAATAGTATACTCTTACCTATGTTGTTCTTATAATTAGAGAATTCTTGAATACCTGTAAGTATGCATAATCAACCCTGTTTCTTGCTTGTATCCTTTCTCTAATACAGGGTCTCATTTTATTATCTGTCATTATGAGGAAACCTAAATAATGGAAGCAGTGGACAGCTTTAAAACATTTATTCCTCTTCTTATCAGAACTGTCAATATCCAAGTTTCATATCCTTTGTCTAGGGGTAGCCATCACTGGCTAGTAACCAAAATGTATTGTCTCCTGCATCCAAACCTGGCCACTGATTAAAATATGAATAAAAACTGGCTATAGTGGCTGAAGACTTCTTGTATAAGGAGTTACCCTCGTACTGCCAAATGCCTTGCCAAAGAGGTCGGAGAAGTGGACAGAGATTTGGAGCAACCTCTTGCTCTTGGTGTGGGTAATTGACCTTAAAAGGTAAAATAGGATGCAGGAAGCAATGGGATGGGGGGAAGGGGGAAAAGGGGGGGACACATGTTTACATATTTGTTTCAACTACACTGAAGAAGTTTCACTGGAAAGCCCTTATACATCCTCCATACAGTCTCAATCTCTCCCCATAAAATTTACATATTTGTGGTGCCCTGAAGAAAGACATTCATGACTATCAATTTGCTTTGGATGAAGCAGTGCATGGCTTGGTACAGTCATGGTCCCGTAGGCAACTGCAAACATTTTTCCTTGTAGGAACTGACCATCCCATCTCACATAGGGTAAATGTATTAAGAGTTATGATGATTGCTTTTGAAATAATAAACAGTTTACTTTATTTTTAGGATTCCGTAATGCAGTTAGTAAAAACAGAACCCTTATAGGTTCACTTTGTTGTCTGTTGGCCTGTGTGTCTATCCGACTGTTAAGACACATTTTATCATCGACAGGTGTAGAGGTACCATGTTGAAATTTATGTTACTTACTAAGGTCTACAGTCCCTTGGCAGTGTAAAAAATGTAAGCTCCTAAGTCAAAACAATAAAAAGATACAGCCATTTATGTTATATGTTTTGATACTCTCAAATTTGCTCATCAAAACCTGAAAACCTGTAGGGTACTTACCATTGATCTAGAATCATGGAATTTTGCAAGAAGCAATGTTTAGCAGTAAAAGCAAAGAAAAAAATCTTAAAATTGGTAATTCATGATTGTATCACATGAAAAAAATTTTTTGGTCATCTGTTATCTCACTGACAGTCCATCTGTTAAGACTCCTTTTTCTCATGTGTGGGTACACATATTAATTTCAAATTTATGTCACATACTAAGATCTATGGTTCCTTGGTGGTGTAATAATTTAAGACTCCAAGTTAAGGCAATTAAATGATATGGCCATTTATGTCACATATTTTGATTCTTGCAAACTCACAAACAAAACCTGTAGGGTACCTCCTGTTGACCTTGAAACAAAATCTGGCAAGTATCATGGTTAGTAACACAATTACTGACAATGTTTTTTCCAGCTTTGATATACAATGTGGTTCTACTCAATCTTTTTTCACTCATCAATTACATATCTAGTTCAAATTAATACTCAATCAATCATTTGTATTTAATTTTCAAAAATGAAGGAAATGATAGATTGCAACTTACTGTAAAGAAGACACATAAAGTTGCAGACAGGCACAAATAAGAGTCACTTACATAAAGCTTTCCACCACAGCCTTCATTAACACAAGAACTGACGGAGTTGTTAGTCACGTGTGCGTAAGGTGTGCTTGCTTGTGTTTATGAAAGATGTGCATTTCCTTTTGCTGATGAAGGCTGTAGCTGAAAGCTTTATGTAAGTGTGTTTTAATTGTGCCTGTCTGCAACTTATCATATCTTCTTTACAATAAAGTAGCCATTTTTTCTTTTCCTACCTGGAGTTTCCATTCTTTTGAGTTTATTTAATTTTCAATTTTCGTACAAACTACTAAACCGACATTTGTCCATAATCTCACCTAATTACCAGTGAAGAAATGATGAAGATGCTCCACATCTATACATACCTAATCATCATTATTATTATAATTTAAAACTTAAGAGATGCCCGAGTGCATAGGATTGCAAAAAATTTCACTCACAGATTTTTAAAATTTGATTCAATTAACTCAAACATTATTCCATAGCTAATTTTAAAAGTAATCATCTTGTGGTGTTGCAGTTCTTCTTATGACCGAGCTTGCTACGTAAATAGGATGAGGAATTCTGCCTTATGCAAGACGCCTTTTCAATTTAGTTTTACCCAGATATGTTTCAGCACTTTTTGCGCATTATTTTTTTTCTTACTTACATGAATTTATTGGGTATTTGGTTATTGGTCATTAACATAAATACCCATTAACTTCATGTAAGTAAGAAAATAAAATAACCTACTGAAGATACCACAAAAATGCTGAAACACATCTGGGTAAAATGAAACTGAAAAGGTGTCTTGCATAAGGTAGAATCCCTCATCCTCATCCTAATTAGCATGGCATGTTAATATTATTCAAGAATTAATAAAATAAATGGAAAATTACAATGGCAAATGTAAAATTACACAAAAAACTGAACTTAAAACTTAAAATTGAAACATTCTCAAAAGTTTTGGAATTACCAGGACTAATATTTTGCCAATATCGAATCATTGAGTTCTTAATTGCCAGGATGAATAAACTACCTATATACATAAAAGATTGTACAGACCCCTCAGAATGTTTGAGTCTGTCCCATTTTTCCCATCTATCTCATTTTCATTTGACTGCTCCTTTACATTTACATATGTAAATAAAACCACAAAGGAATTACAGAAAATGACATTTGGATTAGAAACTTTAAAAGCGGAGAAGTCTTCCTTTTTTTTCAAAATTTGAGAAGAATCTATCACCATAGACTTTTGATTGTTATACTTTGTAAATGGGAATCTTACCAGCAAAAGTTAAAAGAGAGAGTTCCAAAAATTTTTCATTTGGTGCATTTACAGCAGAGTCAGGAATTATTACTTTCTGTGATTTCTTTGCAAATAATTTGTGATTAATAAAACCTGTGTTGTTGAAGAAGCAGACTTACAACAGTTTTTGTCATGTTACATACATCCCCACTGGGTAATTGTGAAGTATGTATGAAAAATTTTGTTGGCTCCTTGTGTGGTCTGTAAGGTAGGAAGAATGGATTATATTTGTGGTGAGTTTAATGTCAGTTTCTTAAAGAAATCTGACATTAAAAATGATCTATATATGTTATTAGCCACTTACAGTTTAGTGTCAATTATAAATTACCCTACTGAAGTAGCTCAAGAAGGTTGTACACTAATAGATGATGTATTAACACAACAAACTGAATTTAAACAAACACTTGCCTACCATGAGATACGTGATATGTCAGGTAATGGTGAACAGTCAGTCACATTACATAACTTTAGTTACATGTATAATCAGAAACACTAAATGAAAACAGTGAGAGTGATTAGTGATAAAACAATGAAATGTCTTACAAAGAAATCTTGGGTCACTATGGGTACTAAAGTATGTTCAGAACCAAAAATACAAATCTATAAAATAGCAAAAAAAAAAGCAAGGATCCCAAAGTACTTTCATGTTATAAACAGTACAGTAACATTTTCAGAAAATGTAAAAAATCCTGAAGCTTGCACATATTGTCAAAAACTGGCAGACTAGACCATAAAGTCAGATCAGGATGGATTTTTCCTAAAACATTATCCAAAAATACACTAAAGAACAAGGAAAATCAATTTCCTAAAAAGTTATCCATCGAATCCATTAAAAAGCAAGTAAGCTATGGATAAATAAAGGAATTAATATCTCATGTAAGAGAAAGTTGGAAAGGAGAGGTGATACATTGGTCACTCTTCTCCATAGGCAGAACACCATTGTTATTCCAAAAGTACATACTCTGCTAAAGAATGAGAAGTTCATATCACAGCTTGGCTTCTGATGTGTTGCTATCACGTAAATGAATGTCTTAGGCTGCTTTCATTTAATTAATGAAACTAGTCAAATAACATGCACTCTGTGGCAGTTTACCTGTGCTTTAATTCTTTTTGTGAGCATACAATTACAGCAAACAAACAAACATACAGGCACACACACACACACACACACACACACACACACACAAGACTAACAGTCTAACTATATGGGAAGTGATACGGAATGAGACTGGTGCAAATTACCCTAACAAGACCCAAAATTTTGCTCTTAACAATGAAGGTAAGTTAGTTCAAAATCAAGATATTGTAGCAAAAATCTTTAATGAGCACTATATAAAACCCATACTAAAAAATCCACCAACAAGCCTTGGATTTCCACTGGAATTAGGATTTCTTGCAAAAGAAAAAAAAAATACTGTAAAATATTGAACAAAGTCATTCAGAAATCAAAAGTATGATCTGTGCTCAAAAATTAATCACTCTACTAATAAAACCAAAACTATATGGGAAGTGATATGGAATGAGACTGGTGCAAATTACCCTAACAAGACCCAAAATTTTGCTCTTAACAATGAATGTAAGTTAGTTCAAAATCAAGATATTGTAGCAAAAATCTTTAATGAGCACTTTTTAACTGTCACTGAGAAAACAGCATCCAAAGGCTCTTCAGAAAAGGCAATAAAATCTCTGAAAGAACTTTTCCCTAACTCTATAGACATGATAGGTATGGCCCCCATAACCGTGCAAGAAGTAAGAAAAACCATAGTGTCTCTAAAAAGTAAAAATTCTTTGGGAGTAGACAATATTTACAGCAAACTGCTAAAAACCAGCTGCAATCAACTCTCTAAAGTTCTAGTTCATATATTCAATTCCTCTCTAAATCACGGTATCTTCCGTGACAGAATGAAGTATGTTACGGTGAACCCCTCTACAAAAAAGGCAATCCCACAGATGTTTCCAACTATTCTCCTACCTCTCTTGTAACAGCATATTCTAAAGTCTTTGAAAAATTAATATACGTCAGGATTGTCAATCACCTTGAAAAGTTTGCACTAATTAGTAAACAACAATTTGGTTTCAGATCAGGCATATCTACAACCAAAGCAATTTACGCACTTACAAATAACGTTTTAGAATGCCTTGACAAGAAAAAATTACCCGTTGGCATATTCTGTGACCTGACTAAGGCTTTTGACTGCGTCGATCACACAATACTTTTAGGAAAAGCAGCCCAATATGGAATCCGTGGACAAATGGGTAACTGGCTCAGATAATATCTAGAAGACAGACAACAAAAAATAGTTTGAGGTGTTAACAATCTACAAGTAGGAGGGATAGAGTCTGACTGGGGAACAGTACATCATGGAGTTCCACAAGGGTCAGTCCTTGGTCCCCTCCTATTTATTATATACATTAATGACCTACCCCAGTCCTCCAATAGTGCTAGCAATATCACAACGTTTGCAGATGACGCAAGTATAGTGACAGCCAGCAAAACCTCCACTGACGTAGAGTTAAATACCAACCAAGTGCTTGCAAATGCTCTGAACTGGTTCGTGGCAAATTCTCTAGCAATAAACCTCAATAAAACAAATTACATGCAGTTCCAATCCAGTTACATAAGCCCAGAAGAGATTAAATTTGCACACAAGAGCCAACAGTTACAGAGCGTTCAGTGCACAAAGTTCCTAGGTGTACACATAAATAACAGGCTCAACTGGGAATTCCACATACAGCAAACACTAAAAAAGCTTAGCTCAGCAACATTTGCCATCCGAATAGCCTCCAAAATTGGAGACATCAACGTATCAAAGTCTGCATATTTTGGCTACTTTCATTCAGTGATGTGCTATGGAATAATCTTTTGCGGCAACTCACCACTTTCAAAAAAATTTTTTGTACACCAGAAAAAAGTAGTCCGAATTATATGTAGTGTCCCTCCAAGAACCTCATTTCTAAATCTCTTTAAACAGTTAGGTATATTAACCACTACATCACAGTATCTCCTCTCACTCTTGGCTTTCACTATTCTCAATTCCTCTGAATATGAAACAAATGAGGCATACCATCATTATAACACAAGATGGAAAGGTGATATGCACTGTGAAAGGAAAAATCTCTCTCTGGTGCAAAAAGGGATAAAGTACACAAGTACAAAAATATTTAACAGACTCCCAAGTAATATAAAGTGTCTTAAAGAATATATATATATATATATATATATATATATATATATATATATATATATATATATATATATAATGGAAGGAAACATTCCACGTGGGAAAAATTATATTTAAAACAAAGATGAGGTGACTTACCGAACAAAAGCGCTGGCAGGTCGATAGACACACAAACAAACACAAACATACACACAAAATTCAAGCTTTCGCAACAAACTGTTGCCTCATCAGGAAAGAGGGAAGGAGAGGGGAAGACGAAAGGAAGTGGGTTTTAAGGGAAAGGGTAAGGAGTCATTCCAATCCCGGGAGCGGAAAGACTTACCTTAGGGGGAAAAAAGGACAGGGCTGCAGACATATGTCTGCTTGTGTCTGTATGTGTGGATGGATATGTGCGTGTGTGCGAGTGTATACCTGTCCTTTTTTCCCCCTAAGGTAAGTCTTTCCGCTCCCGGGATTGGAATGACTCCTTACCCTCTCCCTTAAAACCCACTTCCTTTTGTCTTCCCCTCTCCTTCCCTCTTCCCGATGAGGCAACAGTTTGTTGCGAAAGCTTGAATTTTGTGTGTATGTTTGTGTTTGTTTGTGTGTCTATCGACCTGCCAGCGCTTTCGTTCGGTAAGTCACCTCATCTTTGTTAAAAAAAGAAAAAAAAAGAAAAGCTAAAGGAATTTCTACTGGAAAAATGTTTCTACTCTTTAGATGAATTCTTCAACAGAGTTAAATAATTTGAGTAGAATTCAGATTATTTCCTTTGTCATTGTTATCTGTATTGTTTTCTATCACTAATGTATTTTTGTATTGTATTGTTTATTATCTTGATTATATTATTGTATTGTACCAGTTTTGAATCATTCATCTACCATGTGTAATATACCAGTATGTATTGTACTGTGTGATATCTATATTGTATCTGCTTTGACTCATTCCACATCCATGCGTAATCATGCCATACTGGATCTATGGAATATGTATCTCAAATAAATCAATAAAATCGCAAACACACACACAATAAAAAATTTCTAACCTGTTTAATATGATGATACATGAGAAGAATCTTCATAGCACTGATTGCAATTACACTGGCCTCTATCTGTTTCAGCAAAAACTTCAGATGTCTGTTGAGTGTTTCTTCTGATCCCTGCAACAAGTTTTGTGTGAGACATATATCTAAAATGGGTGCAATTAAGTATTATTCAATGGGGCAAATATGAAAATGCATAAGGCAAAGAATTCTATACACTAAATCAATATTTCATATTTATTCTTAGAAGAATGTCATACACTTCAGGTAAATTTATTAAGTTACGTACATCAAAAGGTAATTATGGGTACACACAGAGTCAAGTATCTTTCAAGCACAATCCAATGCATGACAGTTTAACATAAAGTACTCAGCAAATAAGTTAAACAGTCTATTTTAAGATAGGTAATTATCTTTAGTGGGAGAGGAAGTAGTTGAAGCAGGATATTACTACTGCAAAACAACTTTTCTTAGAATTATGTGTGCTATTAAGCCAGGCTGGTAAACTATATTTATAATGGTAAACTATATTTATAGCAGGTGGCGTATTTTTGATGGTACAAAACTGGATGAGCTGTTTTGTTTCAACTCTTACAACAAGCCTATTTGTGCAGAACCACTTAATAACTTTGGCAAAACCACCATTTACTACATTCTCTTTGGATGTTTATTTGATTGACTTGACAATAAAAAGGACTAATGTTGCCTCCTAATTCAGATAAAATGGTAAATGATTAACAAAGAACAAGATCAGTAATGAGCTCATGTTCAAACCCTACAGAATGCCTGTAATGATTTCAACTCATGAAGATGATACAGCATCCTCATTTGCACAATTCATACATCTCAGTGCAGCTTACTGCATCCTGTTTCTAAATAAGAACTAAACCAGGCCTATGCTGAATCATATATCCCACAAAAACTTATTTTCTGTGGTACAATATTAAGGTTGATACCATCAAATGTCTTTGGTACATCACTTAAGATCTCAACTGGTTATATTTTATTAATTAAAAACTTTGTTATGTGCTCAGGGGTGATATAAATAGCTTCCTTACTAGAGCAGCCCTTTTGAAATTCAAACTGCGAGTGACTAAGCACCCCATTATTAATCAGGTGGGCTACAAGTACCGAATACATCACCGTCTCAAAAAAAAAAATGGGAAAAATCATGTAAGAAGTGCAACTGATCTGCAGTTACTGAGATCAGTGAAGTCATCTTTCTTAATGAGAGGCCTAACAGTGGCATATTTTAATCTGTCTGAGAAAATGTCATGAACTAATGTTATGAATATAATAGAGGGAAACATTCAACGTGGGAAAAATATATCTAAAAACAAAGATTCTGTAACTTATCAAACGAAAGCGTTGGTACGTTGATAGAGACAATAACAAACACAAACACACAAATTTCAAGCTTTCGCAATCCACAGTTGCTTCATCAGGAAAGAGGGAAGGAGAGGGAAAGACGAAAAGATGTTGGTTTTAAGGGAGAGGGTAAGGAGCCATTCCAATCCCGGGAGCGGAAAGACTTACCTTGGGGGGAAAAAAGGACAGGTATACACTCACACACACACACATATCCATCCGCACAAATACAGACACAAGCAGACATACGTAAAGGCACAGAGTTTGGGCAGAGATGTCAGTCGAGGCGGAAGTACAGAGGCAAAGATGTTATTGAATGACAGGTGAGGTATGAGCGGCAGAAATTTGAAATTAGCGGAGGTTGAGGCCTGGTGGGTAAGGGGAAGAGAGGATATACTGAAGGTCAAGTTCCCATCTCCGGAGTTCTGATAGGTTGGTGTCAGTGGGGTCCCATGCACCCTCCCACCACCACCTACTCCAGTCCTATAACCGGAAGGTGTACACGATCAAAGGCAGAGCCACGTGTGAAAGCACCCACGTGATTTACCGACTGACCTGCCTACACTGTGAAGCTTTCTATGTGGGAATGACCAGCAACAAACTGTCCATTCGAATGAACGGACACAGGCAGACAGGGTTTGTTGGTAATGAGGATCACCCTGTGGCTACGCATACCTTGGTGCACGATTGGCACAGTGTTATACCATCCGGGTTATCTGGATACTTCCCACTGACACCAACCTATCAGAATTCCAGAGATGGGAACTTGCCCTTCAATATATCCTCTCTTTCCGTTGCCCAACAGGCTTCAACCTCCGCTAATTTCAAGTTGCTGCCGCTCACACCTCACCTGTCATTCAATAACATCTTTGCCTCTGTACTTCTGCCTCGACTGACATCTCTGCCCAAACTCTCTGCCTTTACATATGTCTGTATATGTGTGGATGGATATGTGTGTGTGTGCGAGTGTATACCTGTCCCTTTTTCCCCCAAACGTAAGTCTTTCCACTCCCGGGATTGGAATGACTCCTTACCCTCTCTCTTAAAACCCACATCCTTTCGTTTTTCCCTCTCTTTCCCTCTTTCCTAATGAAGCAACCGTGGGTTGCAAAAGCTTGAAATTTGTGTGTGTGTTTGTGTTTGTTATTGTCTCTATCAATGTACCAACGCTTTCGTTTGGTAAGTTACAGAATCTTTGCTTTCATGAACTAATGTGTTACACGTGTGATTGAAATTGTAACAAATTATAGGTTGGAAATCTCAAGTCTACACAAAGTTTAACTTTTGTGGGTCATGCTGATCTTCCATATGTCAGATGGAGAATCTAACAAACTTTTCAGATGGGAATGTGGAACAAATTTTCTTGCACTCCTCTGTATTGACTAATTGGTGTACCATTTCAATTTCACTTCTGAACTTCCTGAACCAATTTTCTCAGCTCTTATTAAAGGAAATTGTTACAAATATCTACAACACATGTACTGTCTTTTATAATAGTCCTGCTTTCTTTGACAGAAACATCATATTGTTCTAAGACTTCTTTCTCTGTCTCTCTTTTAACAATATTCCATACTGATTTGATTTTATAGTATGGTCTGCAAAATGTTGATATTATGTTCATGCTCCAGGATTTCTAGCATTTCTTAAATGTTACAGTAATGTTTACAATCTGAAAGTATTTTGGGATGCTTTCTTGTTATGGCAATTTTTAGATTTGCATTTTTTGCTCTGGAGATATTTCACCACCTGTAGTGGTCCAAGGCTTCCTCGTAAAACCTCTCTTTGTTTTGTCATTAATCACTCTCATTGTTTTCAGTGTGTGTTTCTGGACTATACATATAGCTAAGTATGTAATGTTACTAACTGTTCATCAATGTAATGTGATCAACTGTTCATCATGATCTGAAATACCATATACCACAGTGTAGGCATGTGTTTGCTTAACTTCCACTTGTCGTGTGAATGTCATCTATCAGTTGAGTACTATCTTGAGCTAATACAGTAGAATAATCTATAACTGACACTGAACTATAAGTGACTAATAAAATATCTAGATCACTCTTAACATCAGATTTCTTTCAGAAATTGATGTTAAAATCATCAAAAATATAATCCCCACTGCAGGTCAGAGACAGCACAATGAGGCAACAAATTTTTTCATGAAAACTTCCTAATTACCAGTGGGGACATGTATACTACAATAAAAACTGTGGTAAATCTGGTTCCTCAACAATACAGATTTTATTAATCACAAATTATTTAAAAATAAATCATAGAAAGTAATAGTTTCTAACTCTATTGGAAATTAAAAAAAAAAAAAAAATTAAAAACTTTTGGAAGTGGGTGCCTCTTGTCCCATACAGTATTCTGGAAGCTTGTTGAATAACTCCAATGTAAGTAAAGGAGAATCCTCTTTGTGGGTTCGATTGGAAAGCACTTTAATACATTTCATATCCTCGATGCTGTCAGTACACTTCCAGGAAACCCAGCTGTCAGTGAAACCGTGAGCAAAGACAATACAGTATTAGGCACATAGGCAAGTCAGTGTGCTAACCAAATGTTGATAGTAGGTAACAACAAAGTCCAAACCACATCTCAGGAAAAAACCACAGACAGCAAGGTTACCATCAATAGATACAATGGAGAGCATGCTGTAAACATCAGATGGTTGCGAGAAGTAAGTCCACGGCAGTTCGCAACAGCCCTTAAATCTGAGACACATGGTTTACCATGTGACCTGCATTAATGGATGTATCTTTTCATGCCTAGCTCGCTATTTTGCTGGATGTATGCCTAATTATGGAGATTAATCCATTGATGTGCCCCATGGGATTACAAAATCCCTCCTCTCCTGAAATGGTCCACAAGGGTCAGGAACATCCTGGTTGGTGCAGGGGAAAACAAATTGGTTGCATCCTACTGTGATGGCTGGGGTACAGCTTTGGATGCTATTGGTGACAGAGGAGCTGTTCCTGGGTCCATAGCCAAAGAGGCAAGAGGCAAGAGGCAACTGTAGTTCACTCTCACTGCTTGCTGCTGGTTTTGGGGAAGACTGTGGGTACGCCATCAGACCTGGTGCAACAGCAAGGCCACCTCCATATTTTACAGGTCCAAATCCATGGATGTGAGAGACTATGGCTGGAGGACCAGGAATACCAGGTGTCCATGATCTGGGATGTCATCCCAGAATAAGACCGCACACCTGCTGTTATTGGTTCTTGGTGTGAACAAAGTGGGCTGCCACTGCCAGTTTGGCAGATCTGGAGGTGGAGGCTGCCCCAGGTGGCACAAATGGAACTGGTTTTGGTATCAGCGAATAGTGCCTCAAGCTGTGGCCTCCAGAACCAGCTGACAGCCTAGCACATGTTCTAATGTGCATACCAGACAGTGATGTGTACCGTCAGAGCTATGGCTCCTTCTTCTTCTTAGACCAATGGAGACTGCAACAGATCTAACAATAATCAATGAGAGTGTCCATGCAAGAATTCCAACGGGCTTTGATCACGAAACAGCATCACCTGGTTAATGGAAAAAAAGAAAGCACTGCACAATCAATTTGTGTGGACATCAATAGTTCTTCCATCTGCATTTTAAAAGTTCACACAAACTGTTTGGCCACACCATTAGAGGCAAGGTGAAACACAGGTGCAGTAATATGCTCGATTCCATTCTGGATGCAAAACTGTTGAAAACCAACAGATTCAGACTGTGGTCCATTATTGGTACAACAGGTTGTGGGTTTACTTCAACAGAAAAAAAGTGATCAGGTTCTTAGTGGTATTCAATGTTCTAGTCTGTTTCATTTTGATGAGGTATGGGAAATATCAATAATTAAATCAACTGACTGGCTCCACAGAACAGATCCACAAATTCAGCATACACCTGATCCCATGGCTGGTAAACTGCAGGCCAAGACTTGTAGGCTTGGAGCAGTGCTGGTTGCTGTGCCTGACAAGCTTCATGCTGTTGAGCTACACACAAATATCCCGATCAACCAAAGTTCAATATCCACATAGCAGAACCACATTCTTCGTTCAGGAAATGCCCTACTGTGACTGATGCAGAAGTCACAATTTATGGGAGTGCAGAATCTCCAGGATCACCATTTGAAACTAATAGTCAGCTGAATACAATAATAGGACACCTTTGAAAAGATGAAGAGCACTGCATTATGGAAAAAAAAATTACTTCCATGGGGGCTGACGAAATAAGGTCCTCTGGCCAGCCACTTGTATGGACTGGGAAACCAGTCTCAAGAGTGGATTCTTATGAATGGCTGCTGTGTAATATTCGGAAGTGATGGGAAACTCTTCACTGACTGTTCAAAATAACAACCAAAGTGAAAGCAGACAGTTCGTTTCTATCAAATTCCTTATCAGAACCTGTAGAAAACAGAAACAATGCATCTGCATCTATGTGCTACATTGATGTACTTTAGTGAATGAGATATTGGTAATTTGACAAGAATACTGGCCAGCATTGCAATCTCTGAGATGTCCATTCAGGCAACTTTGACTCATGGCCAAATTCAACAACTATGTCTTATAATCTATGGTCTGGTGAAATTTGTTGTCATACTGGAAAATGTGGAACTTCTGGTGCTCTGGCAAGGTGAATGTGATAAGGCATCCCAAACCATCCTGGTACTTACACAGTAAAACAGCCTCAATGACATATGATGATGTGTCTGTGCCCAAGAGTCACGATAAATTTATTAGGCTAACACAATGTCAGGCACTGAGCAGTTTGGTGACATCTCCAAGGACCCCTGCAAACAGAGTTCTTTTTTCTGGAAGTGAATCACTGACCTGGCATAATATGAAACCTTATCCATAGAAACCTGCAGATTCCCTACATTATTTGGTATTGGAATATGAGAAATAGGTATCACATCCTCTAAAATAGGTTTAAGGCTAAGATAATACCTTATGTACTTAATAGAATGCTGACAGAAGGAGTATTTTGAGAAGCTACATTTTACACTGGCTTTCAAAAATCCCTAAAATGCTTGCTGGAGATTTGATATACAGGGTGAGCCACCTAACATTACCGCTGGATATATTTCGTAAACCACATCAAATACTGACGAACCGATTCCACAGACTGAATGTGAGGAGAGGGGCTAGTGTAGTTGTTTAATACAAACCATACAAAAATGCACGGAAGTATGTTTTTTAACACAAACCTACGTTTTTTTAAATGGAACCTCGTTAGTTTTGTTAGCACTTCTGAACATATAAACAAATACGTAATCAGTGCCGTTTGTTGCATTGTAAAATGTTAATTACATCTGGAGATATTGTAACCTAAAGTTGACGCTTGAAACCTCCGACGTTCAGTTGCGTGTTGTAACAAACATGGGCCATGGTCGGCGAGCAGCATCTGCAGGGACATGTTTACGATGACGACCGTGTTTACAAGTTTGGCTGTAGTGCACTGTTGTGGTTTGGTCTAGCTGTCACAGTGTCCGCATGTAGCGCTTGCTGCTATTTTTATTCTGCATTCGTCTCCGCACGCAGACCAACTGTAGCACACCGTGTTACCAGACGTCTGTGATAGTGTAGTGTTGTAGGAACTGTGACCATGGTGTATTCGAACTCTGAAAAGGCGGAGATGATACTCATCTATGGCGAGTGTCAATGAAATGCAGCTGAAGCCTGCAGGGTGTATGCAGAACGGTACTCGGACAGAGAGCATCCAACGTGCCGCACATAGCAAAACATCTACCGCCAACTGTATGCAACAGGTATGGTTGTAGCAGGCAAACGGGTCCGTAACAGGCCCGTCACAGGAGAAGCGGATGCAGTTGGTGTGTTAGCTGCTGTTGCCATGAACCCACACATGAGTACACGGGACATTGCGAGAGCCGGTGGACTGAGTCAAAGTAGTGTCATGCACATACTGCATCGTCACCGCTTTCACCCGTTTTATGTGTTGCTACATCAGCAATTACATGGTGATGACTTTAATCATCGAGTGCAATTCTGTCAATGGGCATTAACAGAGAATGTGTTGCAGTTCTACCTGTTTACCGATGAAGCGGGTTTCACAAACCATGGGGCAGTGAATCTACGGAACATGCATTACTGGTCCATGGACAATCCTCGCTGGCTCAGACAGGTAGAGCGACAGCGACCGTGGACTGTAAATGTATGGTGCGGAATCATTGGCGACCACCTCATTGGTCCTCACTTCATTGCAGGGGCCCAAACAGCTGCAGCATACATCACGTTTCTACAGAATGATCTGCCAACGTTGCTCGAAAATGTCTCACTGGAAACACGTTGACGTATGTGGTATCAGCATGACGGTGCACCTGCACATCCCGCAATTAACACTAGGCTGACCCTTGACAGGATGTTCGACGGGCGTTTCATAGGACATGGAGGACGCATAAATTGGCCAGCCCATTCTCCTGATCTTACACCTCTGGACTTCTTTCTGTGGTGTACGTTAAAGAAGAATGTGTACCATGATGTGCCTACAACCCCAGAGGATATGAAACAATGTATTGTGGCAGCCTGCGGCGACATTACACCAGATGTACTGCGGCGTGTACGACATTCATTACGCCAGAGATTGCAATTGTGTGCAACAAATGATGGCCACCACACTGAACATCTATTGGTCTGGCATGTCGGGACACACTCTATTCCACTCCGTAATTGAAAACAGAAACCATATGTGTACGTGTACCTCACCCCTCATGGTAATGTACATGTGCGTCAGTGAAAAAGACCAATAAAAAGGTGTTAGCATGTGGACGTAATGTACTGTTCCAGTCTCTTCTGTACCTAAGGTCCATCACCGTTCCCTTTGGATCCCTACGTAATTCGGTGCTCTCCGATACACACGATCGAACAGCGGAGGAGTGGTACTCAAGCATCAGCTTGAGGTTACAATATCTCCAGATGTAATTAACATTTTACAATGCAACAAACGGCACTGATTACGTATTTGTTTATATGTTCAGATGTGCTAACAAAACTAACGGGGTTCCATTTAAAAAAACGTAGGTTTGTCTTAAAAAACATACTTCCGTGCATTTTTTTATGGTTTGTATTAACCAATTACACTAGCCCCTCTCCTCACGTTCGGTCTGTGGAATCGATTCATCAGTATTTGATGTGGTTTACGAAATATATCCAGCGGTAATGTTAGGTGACTCACCCTGTAAACTCCTCCTGCATTCTTTCCATCGCCACAACGCCATTCAGAAACCTGTCCACTTGGGCAATGTCGCTGATAGTTTGTATGAAGCCTCAACCGAAGGCAGTTGAAAATATAGCCTCCCGGAAGCTCAGTGTTAGAGAAATACTGACCTCCCACCAATTTTGATAATAATTCATTAGGAAGCACATGTTGTATGAGTCCACAATCCACTGAGCACTTACCGCATTTCTGAAGTCAGCACAACACACCACCTGGTTTATGAATAATGACTAAAAGTGATGCCCATTTGCTATAAATAATTGGGCACAGCATTTTGAATTCCTCTCAGCAATCCAGTTACACTTTAACACCATCCTACAAGGCTAGTGGTATCGGGAGGGTTTTGAAAAATTTTGGTACTGCCAATTCTTTTATTGCAATGTGGCCAAAAAAAATTACAAGCCATTCCCATGCTGGAGGAAACATGAAAGCAATTGGAAAGACAAAGAATCCACTTCCTTATATGGAATGGTATTCTGCATTGCTTGCACTGAGTTTTGGATAAAAAACTCAAAGGTTGTACACTGTAATGTAATGGATGAAGAAGATAGTGTGTAATGTTACAGTAAGCATCAAGTCCAAAAATATTTTCCACTGAAGGTTCTGCTAATAGAAGGAAAGGAATGGTTTGAGTTAGTTGCTTATACATTAATTTCAGAACTACCTGGTGTAATATGAGAATTTCATGATGAGCCTAAGTTCACAGTTTAGCCGTCACTGATCTTAAGGGTGGAGATCCCAATTAGAGAGATGTAGGTTGATTAATAAACAAGATTGAGGCCCCTGTACCAAAAAGGAATAAAATGAGAATCTCACGGCTGCTGCTGGCAATGTAATGTCATTTATTTGTATCAGCCTTCTCCAATCCTGATGCTGTGATTGGTTCTGACAAACATCTGCTATGTGACCCTGGCAAAAAGAGTGTTCAAAGACATCATTATAAAGTGAGCAACTAGGTATAGCACGTATAGAGAAACATATTAACAGAATCTTCCATCAGTTCTTGGTAGAACAACATTATAATAAATGAAAAGCACCAGTTTGCTTTTGTTCTACAATATTACACACTATGTTCTTCATCCATTACATTACAGTATACAACATTTGAGTTTTTTTTATCCAAAACTCAGTCCAAGCAATGCAGAATACCATTCCATGTAAGGAAGTGGATTCTTTGTCTTTCCAATTGCTTTCATGTTTCCTCCAGTATGGGAATGGCTTGTAATTTTTTTTTTTTTTTTTTTTTTTTGGCCACATTGTAGAACAAAAGCAAACTGGTGCTTTTCATTTATTATAGAGAAACATTTAGGACAACTGCGTTGCCTGCAAAAATTTTGCCAGGGCCAAATGGGAAACCTGTTATGTTGCTGGGCTCGATTCCTGCCCATTTGAGTGTGAGCTGCTCCACTGTCACCTGAACTGTGTGACATTTTACAGTTTCATCACCAGACACATTGTGTCCTGCTGTATATGTCAGTTGATATGACAGTGCTGATATTTCACAGTCTGTGGAAATGTTAACCTGAGCCACTCGAGAAATTTCAAAAACCCTAGAAATATGTGAAACTTCAGCTAAAGAAGGATTTGACTGCTGTAACATTTGAGCATGCACTTCACTGTCCAGAGCTAGTCTAATCACTATGTCACAAATTAAAGATTTTGAATATGGTAGTCCACAGCAACAAGTAAATTTGCACTTTCCACTCCGGCATTCTAGGTCTCCCATCCATGATGTGTAACAACATTAAGGGAACTCTAAACAAGCACCCCATACATGAATTTTGTTGCAGAATGTTTACTTAAAAGCAGGTCAATAGTGGTGTGGGTCACCACAATATAATAGAACTGTGGGTTTGCAAATAATACAAAGACTCACTGTAACTCAGAATACATATTGTCACTTGCCTGGAAAAGAAATGCTAAATATTTTGAAGCACCTCCAAGTCATCTTGAGTTTCACTGAATTGCTGGAAAGCTGGGACTGTCAGAAGCAAGTGTAGGTATGCCAGATCTGTGAGATTCTGTATGAGCTGGTGCTGTTGCTCAAACTGTTGCTTACAGAACTAAAAAAACTATGTGTTCATCATGGTCAAAACACTCAGCAAATGGGCTGACAGGTCTTACTTCAACAAGGATTGGTTACAGTCCTTGTTGCCAATGTTATGACTCTTCAAAGACAGTTTCATTAACCATAAGTTATCCACAATTAAATCACAAAAGTAGTAGTTCATGACCCTTCTTGAAATAGACAGAATGGAAAACTAATAGAGTTTGATACCTTTTAGCCTATATAGTACTCTGGACATTTGTTCAATATGAACCATTTTTCTAATACACTCATATTCTGTCAGTTCATTAACTGAAAACACCACTATAAGGTGAATAGTGAGTGAAGACAGCAGTACCACATTAGTCAGATGGGAAAATCTGTGTCCTAGTCCAATGTCAACAATATGTAACACCAACATCAAAATCATGGTCCAGGTTATAACCACATTGTGCATGGTTATTAGAAACAAGAACACTGGAGAACTTGCTGCAAACATCTGCTGATTGTATCAAGAGACACTGTGGCAGCCCTTAAACCTGTCACAGGTGTTTTACCGCATGACCTGGTCCCACCTGGCACAATTACAGGAAAAACAATTGTTATGTTGTCCAATGCTAACCCAAAAGCACATTCTTTTATATCTTGGTCTACACAACACAAAATTATTTCTGTCTTTTTGAATTTACATTCATTTCTGTGAAAGTGACAACTCTTCCTCTGTTCATATTGGATCAATATGAATACGCCATCAAAAATAATCAGTTATTGACAATATAATATAAACGGATAGATAAGAAATCTACTCACCATGTGGCAGCAGGGAAACACACACACAAAAGGATTTAACTTTTGCAAGATTTTGGAGACAGTGGCTCCTTCTTCTGGTGGAAGAGTTGAAGGGGAAGGAAAAGGAATGGAGAGGTTCAGGAAAAGGGGTATAGTTCAGAAAAGTCACCCAGAACCCTGATCAAGGGAGTCTTAATGGATGGAAAGAGAAGGAAAGACTGAGTGTTGGTGACTGCACCGGATGAGATTTGAAAACCTGAGAGCTTAAAGGTGGAAGACAGAGTAATATGCAAGACAGATTACTACTACAGTGTTGTACATGAGTTAATAATAGTGAAAAGCTAAGTACATTGTATGTAACAGAGGTGGGATGAGGGACGGCAAAAGACAGACAAGTCAGAAAATGAAAGATGTTGGAAACTAAAATGGAATGAACAAAGGAGTAGTTAATATGAATAAATGCTGAGACAAAAGAAATTAATATAAATTAAGGCCAGGTAGGTGGCGGGAACGAACATGTTGTAGCACTAGTTCCCACCTGTGGAATTCTGAGAAACTGGAGTCTGGGGGAAGAATCCAGATGGCGTGTATGGTGGAATAGGCACTGACGTCATGAATGTCAAGTTGCACAGCATGCTCTGCAACAGGATATTGTGTGTTGCCTGTATACACACTCTGCATATGCCCATTCATCCTGATAAATAACTGGGCCAAAGTAAAAGGCCAAACAGTGCTAACGTAACAGCTGGTATATGACATGGCGTTTCACTGTTGGCTCTCCTTTTGATAGCATATTTTTTGCCAGTTACAGGACTGGAACAGGTGGTGGTAGGAGAGTGTATAAGGCAAGTGTTGCAGTGCGGATTGTCACAGGGGTAGGAGCCATAGGATATGGAGATGGGTGTAGAAGGAGCATAGAGGGTGACAAGGATATTTTGGAGATTGGGAGGGCAACAAAAAGCTATTCTAGGTGTAGCAGACAAAACCTCAGACAGAATGGATCTCATTTCAGGACATGATTTTAGGAAGTCATGGCCTTTTTCAAAGCAGCTGATTGATACATTCAGCACCAGGATAATACTGGGTGATAGGTGGTGTGCTCCGGAGTTGTTTTTTTGAGGGATCAGCAGTATCAGAATTGGATGTGATGGTTCGGTAAATCTGCTTTTGAACTAGGCTGTTGGGATAATTATGTCCAGTGAAGGATGGAGAGAGAGTGGCGGTGTATTGCTGTAAAGAGTCTGCATCCGAACAAATACGTTAGCCTCAAATGTCAATGCTGTATGGAAGGGAATGTTTGACATGAAATGGATGGCATCTGTCGAAATGTAAGTATTGTTGTTTATTAGTAGTTTTTATGTGGACGGAAGTATGTAGCTGGCCTTTGGTGAGGATGAGATCAATATCAAGGAAAGTGACATGGAATTTGGAATAGGACAATGTGAAATTTAACTGGGAGAAGGTACTTAGAGATTCCAGGAATTTTAACAGGTTGGCCTCACCATGAGTCCATACAGCAAAGCTGTTATCAATGTATCTAAATCAAATGGGATTCAGAATAGGAACAGGTGAAATTTAATTGGAAGAAGGTATTTAGAGATTCCAGGAATTTTAACAGGTCAGCCTCACCATGAGTCCATATGGCATGGATGTTATGAATGTATCTAAATCAAACCGGTGGCTGAAGGTTTATGGATCCCAGGAAAGCCCCCCTCCAAGTGATGCATGGAAAGGTTGACATAGGAAGGAGTCATCCTGGTTGCCATGGCCCTACCCCTGATCTGTTTGTAAGTCTGCCCCTCAAAGATGAAGTAATTGTTGATAAGTATAAAGTTGATTACAGTGAGCAAGAAAGATGTCATAGACTTGGAATCAGGTGGGTGGTGACTGAAAAAACGTTCAGCAGCAGCACACAGGCAGTGTACATGTGGGATGTTGGTATAGAGGGAGGTGGCATCAGTAGTGACAAGCAAGGTGTGTGGTGTGAGTGGGACAGGCACGGATTTCAGACAATCTAGGAAATGGTTGGTATTTTTAATATAGGAAAGAAGTCTTTGTACTACAGGTTGTAGGTGTTGATCAAGTAAGACAGATACATGTTTGGTGGGTGCTTAGAAGTCAGCGACTATGGGACAGCCAGGAGGATTGGGTTTATGGATCTTAGGAAAAAGGTAAAAGGTGATGGTGGGTGGTTTGGGTGGTGTAAGAAGTTCTATGGATTGAGGTGTAACTCATTGTGAGGGGCCTGAGGTCTTTAGGAGGGACTGCAGGTCAGTTTGAATCACAGGGATGGGATCTTCATGTCAGTTTCTGTAAGTAGAGGTGTCAGACAGTTGGCACAGACCTGCACTAACATACTCCTGTCAGTTGGGTTCCACAATGGTAGATCCTTTGTCTGCTGGGAGGAAAATGATGGATTCATCAGCTGTTAGAGTAAGTGGGGCCAGGAGTTCTGCAGAGGACAGGCTAGGGTCATGTTTTAGGGACCTGAGGAAAGGTTGTGAAGCAATGCTGGATGTGAGGAATTCTTGGAAGGCTTGGAAGGAATAATTCTGAAGTAGTGATGGTGGATCAAGTAGGGATCGTGGTTGGAACTGTTCAAGCAGAGCTTGATGTCAGGTTTGCTGTTGGAAAGGTTTTGGGATTGGGTTGCAAAGTGATATTTGCAGTTGACATTATGTGTGAAGGGAAGTAGGTCCTTCACAAAAGCAACATGGTTAAATGCACCCCCAACCCCCCCCCCCCTTTTACCATTTTCCTAAGACCCATAAACCCAACCATCCTGGCCGTCCTATAGTTGCTGGCTTCAAAGCACCCTCCGAACATATATTTACCTTAGTTGATCAGCACCTGCAACCTATAGTACAAAGACTTCCCTCCTATATTAAAGATATCAACCATTTCCTAGTTCGTCTGAAATCTGGGGCCGTCCCACTAAAACCACACACCTTGCTTGTCACCACTGATGCCGTCTCCCTCTATACCAACATCCCACATGCACATGGTCTGTCTGCTGCAGAACATTTCCTCAATCAACACCCACCTGATTCCAGTCCTATGATATCCTTCTTGCTCACCTTAATCAACTGTATATTTACTAACATTTACTTCATCTGTGAGGGGCAGACATACAAACAGGTAAGTGGTAGGTCCATGGGAAACAGGATGGTTCCTTCCTATGCCAACCTCTTCATGGGTCACTTGGAGGGGGCTTTCCTGGTTTCTATAAGCCATCAGCCCCTGGTGTGGTTTAGATACATTGATCACAGCTTTGCTGTATAGACTCCTGATGAGACTGAACAGTTAAAGTTCCTGCAACCTCTAAGTACCTTCTCCCCATTAAATTTCACATGGTCCTATTCCAAATCCCATGTCACTTTCCTTGATGTTGATTTCATCCTCACCGAAGGTCTGCTACACTTTTCCATCCACATCAAACTTACTAACGAACAAAAGTACTTACATTTCGACAGTTGCCATTCTTTCCATGTCACACATTCCCTTCCATACACACTTGGAATTTGAGGCAAATGTATTTGTTCGGATGCAGACTCTTTACAGCAATACACCACCACTCTCACTTCAGCCTTAGCTGGATGTTATAATCCCAACAGCCTAGTTCAAAAGCACATTTACCGGTCCATCATATCCAATCCTGATACTGCTGATCCCTCAAAAAAACAACTTCAGAGCACACCACCTGTCACCCAGTGTTATCCTGGTGATGAATGTATCAATCAGCTACTATGAAAGGGCCATGACTCCCAAAATTCATGCCCTGTAATGAGATTCATTCTGTCTGAGATTTTGCCCACCACACCTAGAATAGCTTTTCATCACCCTCCCAATCTCCACAATATCCTTGTCAGACCCTAAGCTCCTTCTGCACCCATCTCCATACCCTATTGCTCCTACCCCTGTAAGTGTCCCTGCTGCAAGACTTGCCCTGAGCACTCTCCTACCACCACCTATTCCGACCCTGTAACTGGCAAAACATGTACTATCAATGGCAAAGCCAACAGTGAAATGACAGATGTCATATACCAGTTGTTATGTAAACACTGTTTGGCCCTTTACTTTGACATGACTACCACCCAGTTAGCAGTCAGGATGAATTGGCATAGGTGGAGGGTGTACACAGACAACACACAATATCCTGTTGCAGAGCATGCTACGAAACTTGAGATTCATGACCTGGGTGCCTGTTTCACCACACGCACCATCTGGATTCTTCTTCGAGACTCCAGTTTCTCAGAATTCTGCAGGTGGGAACTAGCACTACAACATGTCCTTGGTTCTTCTCACCACCCACCTGGCCTTTATGTACATTAATTTCTTCTGTCCCAACATTTATTCACATTAACTACTCCTTTCTTCACTCCATTTTCGTTTCTTACATCTTTCATTTTCTGACTTGTCTTTTTTTTGCCGTCCCACATCCCACCTCTGTTACATACAATGTACTTAGCTTTTCACTCTTATTAAAAGTCATGCATGATGTTTTAGTAGTAATCTCTGTCTTGGGTATTCCCTGTCTTCCATTGTTAAGATGTCAGATTTTCAAATGCTTTCCAGTGCAGTCCCAAGAATCAGTCTTCCCTTCTCGACCCGTCTGGTAAGTCCCCCTGATCTGGGGTTCTGGTTGACTTTACTGACCTGTACCCCTTTCCCTATGCCTCTCCAGTCCTTTTCCTTCACCCTCTTCCTTCCCCTTCAATTCTTCTGCCAGAAGAAGGAGCCACTAGCTCTGAAAGCTTGTAAAAGTTAAATCCTTTTGTGTGTATGTTCCCCTGCCACTGCCTGGTGAGTAGATTTCGTATCTACCTGTTTATACTACACAAATATTCAACAGATTTTCAACCACTTACAGAAGGATTTTCTATACCAGTTGATTTATGGTGTTCAGACAGGCAGATTACATCAGTTTCTTTCCAATGATTGACATCTGCCCCAAAGGGGCCACCCATCTCTGTACTCATTTGCTTCACAGGAGATTAATCCAATGTTGGCTACAGGACTTGTACAAAACTTATTGTGTGCACACAGTGGCTTCTTCTTCATCTTCTTCTTGTGGTCATGACGTCACCTCTAATATGGCAATTTATTTTTTTGCCAAGTTGTTCCCACTCCCTCAACTCACAGCAACTTACCACTTTAATGAAATCCCTTCATATTTGTCCTTTTTTTTATACTACCTGGCTAAGGCCACTAAAACTTCTGTTCTGATATCCGGAACTAAATTTTTTACTTTATCTGATGGTGTATGACCTTCCCCTAATCGCTACCTAGCAGCAGAAGTCTCTTTTCCTATTCTGCATTAGTAATCCACGTGCTACACCACACCTGCAACTACCCGTGACATCCTAGCTTACTTTTCTTATTGTCATTCCATATGTCATACAAGTGGCGGCAGAACACTCACATAAAAGACTGTTGTGATTGGCAAGCTTTTGGAGCCAGTGGCTCTTTCTTCAGGCAGAAGGGTTGAAGGGAAAGGAAGAAGGGTGAAGGAAAAGGACTGGAGAGGTCTAGGAAAAGGGGCAAATTTTGGGAAAGTAACCCAGAATCATCGGCCAGGGGAGGCTTAGCGTACAGGATGAGAAGGAAAGACTGATTGTTGGGAACTGCGTCAGACGAGATTTGAAAACCCTAGAGCTTAATTTAATCAATAACTGATTGTTTTTGTTGTTACATAATGTCATACAGTATCTCTTGTAATCCAGCCGGATGTAGCAATGGGCCACTTGACATAATCATGCATACATCCATCAGGGTCACTAGGCATGGTGCAGAAGGATACATGTACCAGCATCAAGTCATGTGGAAAAACACTCATGCAGATTTACAAGTTGCCACAGACTAAGACAGTCCCACCTGTCAAGCAGATAATGTTTACAGCAAGTTCTAAGGAATATCTATTGACGATGACCCTATGCTATGTAGTTTTCTCCTGGAGTGGGACTTGGACTTTGTTGTTACCTGCTGACAATGTTTGGGTAGCACATAGATCTGCCTGTCTACCTAATGCAGGACTGTCCTCTCTCACTTTTCAGCCAACAATTGTATTTTCACTGAAGCAACCGATGGCATATGGGTTCATCAAGATCGTGGTTCTTATGTGAGTGTTTCCCAGTCAATCCTGCAAACAGTTTTCTCCAGCTCACAACCATGAATTATTTAACTAACATTCAGTGCACTGTATTGACTATGAGGTACCCCCTCTAGAAGTCTTTATTTCGTATGTTTCTGTGATTTATTTGTGAATAATCTGTGCTTGACAAAATCTACATTGTTTAAGAATCATACTCATAACAGTGGCAACAAGGAGTTTTGGGAACTGCAACCTACCCCATGCCAGAGTAGGACATGCCAGCTAATTTCTGAGTGCTTCAAGAATGACAAACAGGTTTTCTAGCTCTCGAGGCAACAGTCTGAGCAGCGTACAAGTTCATACAGCAGCTGATAGATCCTGCATGCCTACAATTGCTTCTAGGAATTCCAGGCACTGAATGAAGCAAGATGGTTGGGAAGTGTTCAGCACTTCATTTCCAGGTAAGTGACATTAAGTGCCCTAACAGAGTGTCTTTTGATTATCTACAAACCTACAGCTCTATTACGCTGTGCAAAAGTTTGCCCCTTTATCTCACCAGTCAATGCTGCCCCTCACCACAATTCACTCACTCTTCAGTGAACATTTTGCAACAAAAATTAATATGTTTGCTGCTTGTTTAGAGTTCCTTCAACATCACAAGGTAACATCAGCTAGTTGTATATGTTGGATGGCAGAATTGTAAAACCTGAGCAGAAAATGAAAGTTTACATGGTCTTGTGGACTACCACATGCAGAATCATTATCAGATGATGTGGTGATTAGATTAGCACCAAAGAGTGAAGTGCATGCTCAAGCACTGCAGCAGTCAGATTCTTCTTTAGCTGACATTTGGTGTATTTCTAGTGTATTCAATATTTCTCAAGTAGCTAAGGCTACCATTTCCGCTGTCTGTGAGATATCAAGACAGTCATCTCAGTTGGCCTATATGGCATGACACGGTATGTTTGGTTATGAACTTGTAAAGTGATACACAGTTCAGGTGACAGTGCTGCAGCTCCCACTTGATCAGACAGGAATCAAACCCAGTGACATAGCATGTTTTCCATCTGGCTCGGCAAAATTTTTGTGGAGTACTCTGTTGTCCTGGTTGTTTTTCTATAAACGCTAGACATAGTTGCCCTCATTATAATGATGTCTGTCAACAGTGTTTTTGCAGGGTCAGAGCCAACCATGATGTCAGCAATAAGTGTACTAATGCAACTACTACAGAGCATTAATCATCCAAACATTGGTCACCCAAATGATCATTTAACCAACTTATCTAATGAGTAATTGAGTCTACAATTATGGATATATGTTGTTGTAGTCTTCAGTCCAGAGAATGGTTTGATGCAACTCTCCATGCTACTCAATCCTGTGCAAGCTTCTTCATCTCCAAGTAACTCCTGCACCCTACATCCTTCTGGATCTGTTCACAAGGGAACATCCCCATTGCACCCCCCTCAGATTTAGTTATAAGTTGGCACAGTGGATAGGCATTGAAAAACTGAACACAGATCAATCGAGAAAACAGGAAGAAGTTGTGTGGAACTATGAAAAAATAAGCAAAATATACAAACTGGGTCATCCATGCATAAGATAGGCAATATTATGGGCAAGGTCAGGCGAGGAGCGCCGTGGACCCGTGGTTAGTGTGAACAGCTGCGGAACGAGAGGCCTTTAGTTCGAATCTGCCCTCAACTGAAAATTTTGCTTTCTTTATTTTCGCAAAGTTATGATCTGTCCGTTCGTTCATTGACGTCTCTGTTCACTGTAATAAGTTTAGTGTCTGTGTTTTGCAACAGCACCGCAAAACCGTGCGATTAGTTGACGAAAGGACGTGCCTCTCCAATGGGAACAGAAAACATTTGATCGCAAGGTCATAGGTCAACCGATTCCTCAACAGGAAAACACGTCTGATATATTCTATACGACACTTTTGACAGCATGTGCGTCACATGATAGGAATATGTTGTCGACCTACCTAACTAGTACACTTGGCGAATGGGTAAAAAGATTCTTCTACCTTGCCCGATTTAGGTTTTCTTGTGGATGTAATAATCACTCCAAAAAAAGTGATGAAAACATAAGAGTTTGTCACATAAACTGAAAATAAAAAGTTAAAATTTTCGGTTGAGGGAAGATCTGAACCGAAGACCTCTTGTTCCGCAGCTGCTCACACTAACCACAGGACCACGGCGCTCCACATCTCACACTGCCTTTAATATTGCTTATATTACACATGGACGACCCAATTTGTATATTTTGCTTATTTTTTGATAGTTCCACACAACTCCTTCCTGTTTTCTCGATAGATCTGTGTGCAGTTTTTCAAGGCCTATCCACTGTGCGAACTTATAACTAAATCTGAGGGGGGTGCGATGGGGAGGTTCCCTTGTCAGTGTATTCTTCTCTTGATCTCCCTCTACGATTTCTACCCCCACACTGCTCTCCAATACTAAATTGGTGATCCATTGATGCCTCAGAACATGTCCTACCAACCAATCCCTTCTTCTAGTCAAGTTGTGTCACAAATTCCTCTTCTTGTCAATTCCACTCAGTACCTCCTCCCTAGTTGTGTGACCTACCCACCTAATCTTCAGCATTCTTCTGTACCACCACATTTCGAAAGCTTCTACTCTCTTCTTACCTAAATATTTGTTGTCCCTGTTTTGCATCCATATACTGCTACACTCCATACAAATACTTTTAGAAAGGACTTCCTGATACTTAAATCTATACTCGATGTTAACAAATTTATCTTCTTCAAAAACACTTTTCTTGCCATTGCCAGTCTACATTTTATATCCTCTCTACTTTGACCATCATCAGTTATTTTGCTCCCCAAATAGCAAAACTCCTTTACTACTTTAAGTGTCTCATTTCCTAATTTAATTCCCTCAGCATCACCTGATTTAATTAGACTACATTCCATTATCCTCGTTTTCCTTTTGTTGATGTCTATCTTATATCCTCCTTTCAAGGCACTGTCCACTCTGTTCAACTACTTTTCCAGGTCCTTTGCTGTCTCTGACAGAATTACAATGTCATTGGCAAACCTCAAAATTTTTATTTCTTCTCCATGGATTTTAATACCTACTCCAATTTTTCTTTTGTTCCCTTTACTACTTGCTCAATATACACATTGAATAACATCAGGTATGGGCTATAAACCTGTCTCACTCCCTTCCCAACCACTGCTTCACTTTCATACCCCTTGACTCTTATAACTGCCATCTGATTTCTGTACAAATTGTAAATAGCCTTTTGCTCCCTCTATTTGACCCCTGCCACCTTAAGAATTCCAGTCAACACTATCAAAAGCTTTCTCTAAATCTACAAATGCTAGAAATGTAGGTTTGCCTTTCTTTACTCTTATCTTCTAGCATAAGTCATAGGGTCAGTATTGCCTCAGGTGTTCCAACATTTCTACGAAATCCGAGCTGATCTTCCCTACGGTCGGGTTCTAGCAGTTTTTCCATTTCTCTGTAAAGAATTCGTGTCAGTTATTTTGCAACCATGACTTGTTAAGCTGATAGTTCAGTAATTTCCACACCTGTCAACACCTGCTTTCTTTGGGATTGGAATTATTATATTCTTTCTGAAGTCTGCAGGTATTTTGCCTGTCTCATACATCTTGCTCACCAGGTGGTAGAATTTGGTCAGGGTTGGCTCTCCCAAGGTTATCAGTAGTTCTAATGGAATGTTGTCTACTCCTGCGGCCTTGTTTTGACTTAGGTCTTTTAGTGTTATGTCAAATTCTTCACGCAGTAACATATCTCCCACTTCATCTTCATCTACATCCTCTTCCATTTCCATAATATTGCCCTCAAGTGTATTGCTCTTGTATAGACTCTCCATATTCTCCTTCCACATTTCTGCTTTCCCTTCTTTGCTTAGAACTGGTTTTCCATCTGAGCTCTTGATATTCATACAAGTGGTTCTCTTTTCTCCAAGGTCTCATTAATTTTCCTATCGGCACTATCTATCTTACCCTTAGTGATATATGCACTATTTCATCTCTCAAAGCTACCCATTTCATCTCTCAAATCTACCCATTCCTCTTCTTCTGTATTTCTTTCCCCTGTTCCTATCAATTGTTCCCTAATGCTCTCTCTGAAACTCTCTACAACCTCTGGTTATTTAAATTTATCCAGGTCCCATCTCCTTAATTTCCCACCTTTTTACGGTTTCTTCAGTTTTAATCTACAGTTCATAAACAATAGATTGTGGTCACAGTCCACAGCTGCCCCTGGAAATGTCTTACAATTTAAAACTTGGTTCCTAAATCTCTGTCTTGCCAATATATAATATCCCTGAAACTGTCCAGTGTCTCCAGGACTCTTCCACATATACAACCTTCGTTCCTGATTCTTAAACCAAGTGTCAGCTATGATTAAGTTATGCTCTGTGCAAAATTCTACCAGGTGGCTTCCTCTTTCATTCCTTACCTCCATTCCATATTCACTTACTACTTTTTCTTCTCTTCCTTTTCCTTCTATTGAATTCCAGTCCCCCATGACTATTAAATTTTCGTTTCCCTTCACTATCTGAATAATTTTTTTTCTTTGTCTTTTACATTTCCCCAATCTCTTCATCATCTGTAGAGCTAGTTGGCATATAAACTTTAACTACTGTGGCAGGTGTGGGCTTCATGTCTGTCTTGGCTACAATAATGTGTTCACTATGCTGTTCATAGTAGCTGACCTGTGCTCCTATTTTTTTTTTTTTTTATTCATTGTTAAACCTACTCCTGCATTTACCCCTCTTTGGTTTTGTATTTATAACCCTGTATTCATCTGACCAGAAGTTTTGTTCCTCCTGCCACCAAACTTCACTAATTCCCACTGTATCTAACTTTAAGCCATCCATTTCCCTTAATTTTCTAACCTACCTGCCCGATTAAGGAATCTGACATTCCACGCTCCAATCCATAGAACGCCAGTTTTCTTTCTCCTGATAACGACATCCTACAGTGTAGTCCCCACCTGGAAATCAGAATGGGGGACTATTTTACCTCCAGAATATTTTACCCTTACAGGATGCCATCATAATTTAACCATACAGTAAAGCTGCAATCATTTAACCATACAGTAAAGTTGCATGCCATTGGGAAAAATTATGGCTGTAGTTTCCCCTTGCTTTCAGCCGTTCGCAGTACCAGCACAGGTACCTCTCAACAGATACCTCTCTGTTGTGGTTGCACCTACGGTACGGCTATCTGTATTGCTGAGGCACGCAAGCGCATATATATATATATATATATATATATATATATATATATATATATATATATATATATATATATATATATATATGGAAACATTCCACGTGGGAAAAATTATATATAAAAACAAAGATGAGGTGACTTACCGATCGAAAGCGCTGGCAGGTCGATAGACACACAAACATACACACAAAATTCAAGCTTTCGCAACCAACTGTTGCCTCATCAGGAAAGAGGGAGGATTTGGGGGGGGAGGGCAATGGATTGTTCAGTTTGGAACTGGTATAGGGACTGATGGAAGGAAGGGTTGCAGCCAGAGATGGGAACTTTAAGTGTGAGGCCTTTGGGGGTAATGCCAAATGTCAGACAAGCCTGAGAAAATAGAATATGGGAGCGTAATCTGGCTAGGGCGAAGGCATATTTGCGGAGGGAATGTAAATAAAACTTAATGGGGTCGTTGTGGGGGTGTTGTGAGGGTGACATGGTATTAGAAGGTGGAAAGTGTAACATGAGGTGAAATGAAAATGAAAATAAAAATAAAAATATATGGGGAGAGATAAAGTTGAACTGGAAAGTAACTGGAGATCTGGAATGAAAAAAGGCGAAAAGGTGTTGGTTACAGCTGGGCTATGTTGGACTTGGGTTGGTAGACAACGATGTGCATAAAGGTTAGGTGGTTGTGTTGCCGCCAAAACACGTTAAAGGACGTAGAAATTCGGGAAAATTTCGAAAAAACTGCGTGTAGTGTATTAAAAGGAGTGGTTTTGTGGTGGCAGATTATGAAAATGAGGTTAACAATTGTCTGACGAAGAAATAATGACGTTAAAACCTGTGGGAAGCGGCTAAAAATTATAGGTGATGTGGGAAAAATGGAAATGGAAATAAAGCGAAAGTTATTAGAACTGGCCGAAATGGTTGTTTAAAAGGTGAAAGGAACTGTTTGTGAACTAGAAACGGTGTATATTATAGCAGCGGTAGTGCTGAAAGCGGCAAGAAAATTTTTTTGGTTATGGTTTGGAAGTGGGTTACGTATTATTGAGTATATACAGGTGGGATAAAATAGTATAGCAGATTACGGTAAAAAGGAGAAGGTGAATACAAAGTGAAACTACTGGCAAAAACAGAAAGAGGAAAATAAGACGACAGAAAGGATTTCGGAATGCAACAGTGACAATAACAAACGTAATTGTTTGATTCAAATTAATGATATCAATATAATAGAGGGAAACATTCCACGTGGGAAAAATTATATATAAAAACAAAGATGAGGTGACTTACCGAACGAAAGCGCTGGCAGGTCGGTAGACACACAAACAAACACAAACATACACACAAAATTCAAGCTTTCGCAACAAACTGTTGCCTCATCATTTCACCTCATGTTACACTTTCCATCTTCTAATACCATGTCACCCTCACAACACCCACGCAATGACCCCATTAAGTTTTATTTACATTCCCTCCGCAAACATGCCTTCGCCCTAGACAGATTACGCTCCCATATTCTATTTTCTCAGGCTTGTCTGACATTTGGCATTATCCCCAAAGGCCTCACACTTAAAGTTCCCATCTCTGGCTGCAACCCTTCCTTCCATCAGTCCCTATACCAGTTCCAAACTGAACAATCCATTACCCTCACCACCAAATCCTCCCTCTTTCCTGATGAGGCAACAATTTGTTGCGAAAGCTTGAATTTTGTGTGTATGTTTGTGTTTGTTTGTGTGTCTATCGACCTGCCAGCGCTTTCGTTCGGTAAGTCACCTCATTCAGATGATGTGACTTACCGAACGAAAGTGCTGGCAGGTCAATAGACACACAAACAAACACAAACATACACATGAAATTCAAGCTTTCGCAACAAACTGTTGCCTCATCAGGAAAGAGGGAAGGAGAGGGAAAGATGAAAGGATGTGGGTTTTAAGGGAGAGGGTAAGGAGTCATCCCAATCCCGGGAGCGAAAAGACTTACCTTAGGGGGAAAAAAGGACAGGTATACACTCGCACACACACACATATCCATCCGCACATACACAGACACAAATGTCTGCATGTGTCTGTGTATGTGCGGATGGGTATGTGTGTGTGTGCGAGTGTATACCTGTCCTTTTTTCCCCGTAAGGTAAGTCTTTCCGCTCCCGGGATTGGGATGACTCCTTACCCTCTCCCTCAAAATCCACATCCTTTCGTCTTTCCCTCTCCTTCCCTCTTTCCTGATGAGACAACAGTTTGTTTCGAAAGCTTGAATTTCATGTGTATGTTTGTGTTTGTTTGTGTGTCTATCGACCTGCCAGCACTTTCGTTCGGTAAGTCACATCATCTGTGTTTTTAGATATAGATGATGTGACTTACCAAACAAAAGTGCTGGCAGGTCGATAGACACACAAACAAACACAAACATACACACAAAATTCAAGCTTTTGCAACCAACGGTTGCTTCATCAGGAAAGAGGGAAGGAGAGGGAAAGACGAAAGGATGTGGGTTTTAAGGGAGAGGGTAAGGAGTCATTCCAATCCCGGGAGCGGAAAGACTTACCTTAGGGGGAAAAAAGGACGGGTATACACTCGCACACACACCCATATCCAATCGCACATACACAGACACAAGCAGACATTTGTAAAGGCAAAGAGTTTCGTCAGTGATGTCAGTCGAGGCAGACATAATCAGACATATTCTCTTGGAATATGTCTGCTTATGTCTCTATATGTGTGGATGGATATGTGTGTGTGTGTGCGCGAGTGTATACCCGTCCTTTTTTCCCCCTAAGGTAAGTCTTTCCGCTCCCGGCATTGGAATGACTCCTTACCCTCTCCCTTAAAACCCACATCCTTTCGTCTTTCCCTCTCCTTCCCTCTTTCCTGACGAAGCAACCGTTGGTTGCGAAAGATAGAATTTTGTGTGTATGTTTGTGTTTGTTTGTGTGTCTATCGACGTGCCAGCGCTTTCGTTTGGTAAGTCACATCATCTTTGTTTTTAGATATATTTTTCCCACGTGGAATGTTTCCCTCTATTATATTCGTATCATTAATTTGAACCCAACAATTACGTTTGTTATTGTCACTGTTGCATTTCGAAATCTTTTCTGTTGTCTTATTTTCTCCCTTCTGTTTTTGCCAGTAGTTTCACTTTGTATTCAACTTCTCCTTTTTACCATAATCTACTATACAATTTTATCCCGCCTATATATACTCAATAATACGTCACCCTCTTCCAAACCATAACCAAAAAAATTTTTTTCCGCTTTCAACACTACCGCTGCTATAAAATCCACCGTTTCTAGTTCACAAACAGTTCCTTTCACCTATTAAACAACCATTTTGGCTAGTTCTGATAACTTTCGCTTTATTTCCATTTCCGTTTTTCCCACATCACTGATAATTTTTAGCTGCTTCCCACAGGTTTTAACGTCATTATTTCTTCGCCAGACAATTGTTAGCCTCATTTTCGTAATCTGCCACCACAAAACCACTCCTTTTAATACATTTACACGCAGTTTTTTCAAAATTTTCCCGAATTTCTCCATCCTTTAATGTGTTTTGGCGGCAACACAACCACCTAACCTTTGTGCACATCATTGTCTACCAACCCAAGTTCACCACAGGATCAACATAGCCCAGATTTAACCAACACTTTTTCGCCTTTTTTCACAACAGATCTCCAGTTACTTTCTAGTTCACCTTTATTTCTCCCCATATATTTTTATTTTCATTTTCATTTCAGCCTCATGTTATACTTTCCACCTTCTAATACCATGTCACCCTCACAACACCCCCACAACGACCCCATTAAGTTTTATTTACATTCCCTCCGCAAACATGCCTTCACCCTAGCCAGATTACGCTCGCATATTTTATTTTCTCAGGCTTGTCTGACATTTGGCATTACCCCCAAAGGCTTCACACTTAAAGTTCCCATTTCTGGCGGCAACCCTTTTTTCCATCAGTCCCTATACCAGTTCCAAACTGAACAATCCATTGCCCTCACCCACCTAATCCTTCACCTACACATCAACTCAGCCAATAAACACACCCGTCAACTCCTTTCCTTAATAAAAGTCCTCAATCTGTCTGTCCCACATCCACACCGGCTGTTCAGAGCCTCCTCCTACAGGCCAACTGCAAATTAGAACAGCATGCCACCCTTCACCTCAAAAAACTATCCAATCTCCTGGTTTCCCACCTCCGGAAAGGCAACTCACTCACCCTTCACAACCTTTCCAGCAAACCTCAACCTCCTCTCATTGCACACAAACCCAGTCTCTCCCATCTACTCAATCTCCCACTTCCAGCTCCACTCCATCCAAAACCTCAAAATTCCAATCAACACAATCTGGAACCACAACACCCTAATTCAGTAGTTAACCTTTCCTCCAAACCTCTCTCCCAATCCGAAACCTCTGTCCTATCCAAAGGCCTGACCTTCAGCCCCACTCCCAGATTCAACCAAACAGCCCTCGTCAAAGATTTACTGTCCTACACTCGTACTCTCTGCTGGAAGTATCACTTTGCCACGAAGAAAAATGATCCTAATCCTACTCCTAAGGATCCAACTCCCCAAGACACTATCAAAATTAACCCTGCCTGGAGCAGTTCCGTCCTCCGTCACAGCGGGACCCACCTCCTCTTCCTCCAAATCACCCTCTCCAAACCATCCAGGAGTTTCTGACTTCCAAAAGGAATATGTCTGTTTATGTCTGTATATGTGTGGATGGGTATGTGTGTGAGTGTGTGTGTGTGTGTGTGTGTGTGTGTGTGTGTGCGAGTGTATACCCGTCCTTTTTTCCCACTAAGGTAAGTCTTTCTGCTCCCGGGATTGGAATGACTCCTTACCCTCTCCCTTAAAACCCACATCCTTTCATCTTTCCCTCTCCTTCCCTCTTTCCTCACAAAGCAACCATTGGTTGCGATAGCTAGAATTTTGTGTGTATGTTTGTGTTCGTTTGTGTGTGTTTCGACATTTCGTCTGGTAAGTCACATCATCTTTGTTTTTAGATATATTTTTCCCACGTGGAATGTTCCCCCCCCCCCCCCCCCCCCTCTCTCTCTCTCTCTCTCTCTCTCTCTCTCTCTCTCTCTCTCTCTCTCTCTATATATATATATATATATATATATATATATATATATATATACAAAGATGAGGTCAGCACTTTTGTTCGGTAAGTCACCTCATCTTTGTTTTTATATATAATTTTTCCCACGTGGAATGTTTCCTTCTATTATATTGATATCATTAATTTGAATCCAACAATTACGTTTGTTATTGTCACTGTTGCATTTCGAAATCTTTTCTGTCGTCTTATTTTCCTCTTTCTGTTAACCCTCTCCCTTAAAACCCACTTCCTTTCGTCTTTCCCTCTCCTTCCCTCTTTCCTGATGAGGCAACTGTTTGTTGCGAAAGCTTGAATTTTGTGTGTATGTTTGTGTTTGTTTGTGTGTCTATCGACCTGCCAGCACTTTTGTTCGGTAAGTCACCTCATCTTTGTTTTTATATATAATTTTTCCCACGTGGAATGTTTCCTTCTATTATATATATATATATATATATATATATATATATATATATATATATATATATATATATATATATATATATATATATATATATATATATATATATATATATAAAGATTCTGTGACTTACCAAACAGGAAGGTGCTGGTAGATAGACACAATAAAAAAACACACAAAATTTCAAGCTTTCGCAACCCATGGTTACTTCATCAGGAAAGAGGGAATGAGAGGGAAAGACGAAAGGATGTGGGTTTTAAAGGAGAGAGTAAGGAGTCATTCCAATCCCTGGAGTGGAAAGACTTACCTTGGGGGGAAAAAGGCACTGGTATACACTCGCACACACACACACACATATCCCTCTGCATATATATATATATATATATATATCTAAAAACAAAGATGATGTGACTTACCAAATGAAAGTGCTGGCAGGTCGACAGACACACAAACAAACACAAACATACACACAAAATTCAAGCTTTCGCAACAAACTGTTGCCTCATCAGGAAAGAGGGAAGGAGAGGGAAAGACGAAAGGATGTGGGTTTTAAGGGAGAGGGTAAGGAGTCATTCCAATCCCGGGAGCGGAAAGACTTACCTTAGGGGGAAAAAAGAACGGGTATACACTCGCACAAACACACATATCCATCCACACATATACAGACACAAGCAGACATATTTAAAGACTTTAAATATGTCTGCTTGTGTCTGTATATGTGTGGATGGATATGTGTGTTTGTGCGAGTGTATACCCGTCCTTTTTTCCCCCTAAGGTAAGTCTTTCCGCTCCCGGGATTGGAATGACTCCTTACCCTCTCCCTTAAAACCCACATCCTTTCGTCTTTCCCTCTCCTTCCCTCTTTCCTGATGAGGCAACAGTTTGTTGCGAAAGCTTGAATTTTGTGTGTATGTTTGTGTTTGTTTGTGTGTCTGTCGACCTGCCAGCACTTTCATTTGGTAAGTCACATCATCTTTGTTTTTAGATATATATTTCCTACGTGGAATGTTTCCCTCTATTATAACCATATATATATATATATATATATATATATATATATATATATATATATATATATATATATATATATAAAACAAAGATGATGTGACTTACCAAATGAAAGTGCTGGCAGGTCGACAGACACACAAACGAACACAAACATACACACAAAATTCAAGCTTTCGCAACAAACTATTGCCTCATCAGGAAAGAGGGAAGGAGAGGGAAAGACGAAAGGATGTGGGTTTTAAGGGAGAGGATAAGGAGTCATTCCAATCCCAGGAGCGGAAAGACTTACCTTAGGGGGAAAAAAGGACGAGTATACACTCGCACACACACACATATCCATCCACACATATACAGACACAAGCAGACATATTTAAAGACAAAGAGTTTGGGCAGAGATGTCAGTCAGGCAGAAATGCAGTGGCAAAGATGTTGTTGAACGACAGGTGAGGTATGAGTGGCGGCAACTTGAAATTAGCAGAGATTGAGGCCTGGTGGATAACGGGAAGAGAGGATATATTGAAGAGCAAGTTCCCATCTCTGGAGTTCGGATAGGTTGGTGTTAGTGGGAAGTATTCAGATAACCCAGACGGTGTAACTCTGCACTAAGATGTGCTGGCCGTGCACCAAGGCATGTTTAGCCACAGGGTGATCCTCATTACCAACAAACACTGTCTGCCTGTGTCCATTCATGCGAATGGACAGTTTGCTGCTGGTCATTCCCACATAGAATGCATCACACTGTAGGCAGGTCAGTTGGTAGATCACGTGGGTGCTTTCACATGTGGCTCTGCCTTTGATCGTGTACACCTTCCGGGTTACAGGACTGGAGTAGGTGGTGGTGGGAGTTTGCATGGGACAGGTTTTACACCGGGGCGAGTGTATACCCGTCCTTTATCCCCCTAAGGTAAGTCTTTCCGCTCCCGGGATTGGAATGACTCCTTACCCTCTCCCACAAAACCCACATCCTTTCGTCTTTCCCTCTCCTTCCCTCTTTCCTGATGAGGCAACAGTTTGTTGCGAAAGCTTGAATTTTGTGTATATGTTTGTGTTCGTTTGTGTGTCTGTCGACCTGCCAGCACTTTCATTTGGTAAGTCACATCATCTTTGTTTTTAGATATATTTTTCCTACGTGGAATGTTTCCAACTATATATATATATATATATATATATATATATATATATATATATATATATATATATATATATATATAAAAACAAAGATGATGTGACTTACCAAACGAAAGCGCTGGCACGTCAATAGACACGCAAACATACACACAAAATTCTAGCTTTCGCAACCAACGGTTGCTTCGTTAGGAAAGAGGGAAGGAGAGGGAAAGACGAAAGGATTTGGGTTTTAAGGGAGAGGGTACGGAGTCATTCCAATCCCGGGAGTGGAAAGACTTACCTTAGGGGGAAAAAAGGACGGGTATACACTCGCACACACACACACATATCCATCCACACATATACAGACACAAGCAGACATATCAAGATATATATATATATATATATCCTATGTGGAATGTTTCCCTCTATTATAACTATATATATATATATATATATATATATATATATATATATATATATATATATACACTCCTGGAAATGGAAAAAAGAACACATTGACACCGGTGTGTCAGACCCACCATACTTGCTCTGGACACTGCGAGAGGGCTGTACAAGCAATGATCACACGCACGGCACAGCGGACACACCAGGAACCGCGGTGTTGGCCGTCGAATGGCGCTAGCTGCGCAGCATTTGTGCACCGCCGCTGTCAGTGTCAGCCAGTTTGCCGTGGCATACGGAGCTCCATCGCAGTCTTTAACACTGGTAGCATGCCGCGACAGCGTGGACGTGAACCGTATGTGCAGTTGACGGACTTTGAGCGAGGGCGTATAGTGGGCATGCGGGAGGCCAGGTGGACATACCGCCGAATTGCTCAACACGTGGGGCGTGAGGTCTCCACAGTACATCGATGTTGTCGCCAGTGGGTGGCGGAAGGTGCACGTGCCCGTCGACCTGGGACCGGACCGCAGCGACGCACGGATGCACGCCAAGACCGTAGGATCCTACGCAGTGCCGTAGGGGACCGCACTGCCACTTCCCAGCAAATTAGGGACACTGTTGCTCCTCGGGTAACGGCGAGGACCATTCGCAACCGTCTCCATGAAGCTGGGCTACGGTCCCGCACACCGTTAGGCCGTCTTCCGCTCACGCCCCAACATCGTGCAGCCCGCCTCCAGTGGTGTCGTGACAGGCGTGAATGGAGGGACGAATGGAGACGTGTCGTCTTCAGCGATGAGAGTCGCTTCTGCCTTGGTGCCAATGATGGTCATATGCGTGTTTGGCGCCGTGCAGGTGAGCGCCACAATCAGGACTGCATACGACCGAGGCACACAGGGCCAACACCCGGCATCATGGTGTGGGGAGCGATCTCCTACACTGGCCGTACACCACTGGTGATCGTCGAGGGGACACTGAATAGTGCACGGTACATCCAAACCGTCATCGAACCCATCGTTCTACCATTCCTAGACCGGCAAGGGAACTTGCTGTTCCAACAGGACAATGCACGTCCGCATGTATCCCGTGCCACCCAACGTGCTCTAGAAGGTGTAAGTCAACTACCCTGGCCAGCAAGATCTCCGGGTCTGTCCCCCATTGAGCATGTTTGGGACTGGATGAAGTGTCGTCTCATGCGGTCTGCACGTCCAGCACGAACACTGGTCCAACTGAGGCGCCAGGTGGAAATGGCATGGCAAGCCGTTCCACAGGACTACATCCAGAATCTCTACGATCGTCTCCATGGGAGAATAGCAGCCTGCATTGCTGCGAAAGGTGGATATACACTGTACTAGTGCCGACATTGTGCATGCTCTGTTGCCTGTGTCTATGTGCCTGTGGTTCTGTCAGTGTGATCATGTGATGTATCTGACCCCAGGAATGTGTCAATAAAGTTTCCCCTTCCTGGGACAATGAATTCATGGTGTTCTTATTTCAATTTCCAGGAGTGTGTGTGTGTGTCTATATATATATATAGCTTTTTTTTCATATCTTCTTTCTTCCCAATACCTCTCCATTCTCTTGCTTGTTCTGTTTCTTTCTTCTTTATCTTTGATTTTGGTGTCTGGCCACCTGTGACCATACACCAACCCTTTATACTTCTCCCTGTCCTGTCCTACTGCCTGCAGATTCCTTTCTTTTGTTCCTACAGCCTTACAGTCATCTCTGACTTCCTTCACCCAGTTGTTTCCCGTATTACATGCTGCATTCCATATCTTCTTAGTCAACCTCTCCTTGTACATCCTCATGATGTGCCCAACAAATCATAACCTCCTCTTCCGTATCTTGCTTGATGTGGGTTCTACATTTTCATACAGTTCCTGTCGTGTTCTGTGTATCCAGATATCCCCATGTTTTTTGGTGCCCCATATGTCTCTCAAAATTTTCCATTCCTCTTCCTTCAACTGTATACAAGCTCTCTTGCCAAGTGTTATTGTTTCTGATGCATACGGAGCAGCATTTGTTACAGTTGCTGTGTAATGTCACAATTTGGCATTCTGTGACAGATTCTGTTGTTTTCATCGCATACCAAAGCTTCTGCAAAAGCTGACCCTGTCTACTGTGCTAGTGTTGCTCTGTATGCCAACAGTTATCTTCTCCCTCAAATAACGAAAGCTGCTGACTTTCTCAAGCACTTGACCATCTTTCTTTCAGTCAGACTCAGTGTTCAATGTCTTGGCCTTCTTATATGCAATCTTCAGTCCGACCTTTTCTGCTGTTTTGGCTAGATTTTTTAGTGCAGTCTTTGCCTCTTCTTCTGTCTCATTTACGAGTGCCATGACATATGAAAATGCCAGGCAGTCCACTGTTGCGTTATTTTTGACCTTGTACCCTATCTGCACACCTTTGATCTTCATGTTACTATTTAGTTGTCTCCACTGTCTCACTAAAAGAAAAACTAAACTCCTCCCGAACAGGCTGCCGTGTCATCTTCAGCCCATAGGCGTCACTGGATGTGGATATGGAGGGGCATGTGGTCAGCACACTGCTCTCCCGGCCATATGTCAGTTTCCGAGACTGGAGCCACTACTTCTCAATCAAGTAGCTCCTCAGTTTGCCTCACAAGGGAGGAGTGCACCCCTCTTGCCAACAGTGCTCGACAGACCGGATGGCCACCCATCCAAGCGCTAGTCCAGCCCAACAGCGCTTAACTTTGGTGATCTGATGGGGACCGGTGTTACCACTGCGGCAAGGCCGTTGCCCCACTGTCTCACTACTTTGTCCAAAACCAGGTTAAATAAGATTGGTGACAGCCCATCCCCTTACCGGACTCCTGATTTTATTTCGAAGCTGTCTGACAGTGTACTGCGATGCCTGATCCTGGCAGTAGTGTCACTTAACATTTCCTTTATTATTGCATGTGTTGTAGCATCCACTCCTCTATCGTCTAACACACAAAGCAGAGTACTTCTCTCAACTGAATCATAGGCCTTTTGAGTCCACAAATGTCACTGTTATCTTTCTACCTTTCCTGTGTCTGTGTTCTATTACCCTTCTTATTACAAATATCTGTTCTGTACAGTTCCTCCCTTTTTTAAAGCCACACTGGTACCTCCTATTATTGGCCCCAGTTGTTCTTCAACTCTGTTCAGCAAGATTCTCGACAAAACATTGTACCCTATGTTTAAGAGAGATTCTGTGGGTATTTTCTTATTTCTCCAGATATCCATTATTATATTGTACATACTTCTTTCTATTTCAGGCCCACACCACTGGATCGCTTCAGCACAGATACCATTATCATCTGATGCCTAGTTGTTTTTGAGGCTTTTAATTACTTCTGCCCTGGTGTGTGATTGTCTATACTATCCTGACTTTCGTCCCTAGAGTGTAAGTGTGTCCACTTCTGCATTCAACAAATCCCTAAAATACCTAGCCATTTCCTCACACACCTCTTTCTTGCCAATTTTTATTGTGCCATCTTGTCTATTACGAAGGGTTCTTTTGCCTCAAATACTTTAACTCTGCTCTTCATTTCTCTGAAAAAGACTCATGATTTGTGTTTCTTGAAGGCTGTGTTTCCTTCTTCAAGTTTCTCATTCCATCTACTTCTCTTGGCATTTCTGACCGATTTGCTAGCAATTAGCTAAAAGATGAGCATCCAAATTTTGTATTTAAGCTTGTCGCAAACACAGATCTAGATGACGCTGTTTACAAGTTGTTTACACAAAAAAAGTACAAGGTGAAACTATCTCTGTTCCCATTCTATTTAGAAAGACAATCCAATTTCACAAAAATCTCAGAGCGATGTCAAATTTTAAAGCAAGCATGGGCTGGTTAAAATGGTTTAAGTCAGGATGCATCATTTGTGATGCTTCAAATACAAAGATAAAATTTGAATGCTGATTCTTTCAAAATCATATTATGGGACATATTGAAGGAAGAAGATTATGCTCTCAAAAACATTTACAATGCTGACAAAACTGGGTTCCATTGGAAAACTTTGCCAAAAAAGCTCCTCCTTCAGGTTGTGAATTAGAAGGACCTGGTCCTAAATTAAGCAGCGATCATACTATTCCTTCAGCTTGTACCACTGCTACTGGTAGCCACTGACTGCCTATGCTCATCATCAGTAAAGGTAAGAAACTGCATTGTTTCAAGTACATTAATATGTTTTGATGACTAGAGTTTAAACCTCACAAACCTGTGCCTGGATGGATAGAGTGATTTTCACAGAATGGTTGGTGGAAGTTTTCATACCCTCTCTAAAAGTTGAGAAATGTCAAGAGGGAGAAAACATTACTGCTCCTTGACAACACATCAACTCATTCATCATGTAATATCTTAAATGAAAAGGACGAGTTCACAAAGTTATGTTTCTTCCACCAAATGTAACCTCCTTATTGCAGCCCATGAATCGAGATGTTATTGAGACTTTTAAACAATAATACAGAAAAGAATTTTTATCTAAGTTACTGTTAGTAAGGGAAGAGGATGGAGAAGAAAATTTTGATTTAAGAGATGCGTCCTTCATGATTAGAGCAGCGTGAGGTAGTGTAAAGGAACAGAATTTGAAAAAAGTCTAGAAGAAAATGTTGGATATAAAGTACTCCAAGTCTAACTAAAATAACAATCAGATGATGTGTCGGAAAGACAACTTTAAAGAAAGGATAAATGTCAACAACGCAGTTCTATGGCACCAAATCATGCAGGATAGTGAAACCATAAACCTCGTCATTGATAAAGCTGACACCGCCAGCATCTCATCAACTAGTGGTACATAAAATGAAGAAGAAAATATACTGGCTGCTACTGAAGCATTTACAAGTTTAGAAACTGCCTTGCAATGGTTTGAAGTTTACGATGAAAGCGATCAGTATCAGACATCTGCCCTGAAACAAAACACATGACCTAGCTGCTTGTAAGCCGGTAGGCTTACTTAGACGGACCAAAATTAAGGATTTTTTCGAAGCTTTATTCTGTATATAATAGTGTACATGTAAAGTGCTTAAGTATTAGATGCTTCTTGTTTACTAGGCTGTACCACATACATTCCTACTGTACTTGCCTTTGTAGTAATAAAAAGAGAGCCATGTTATTATAAATATACATAGTCGTTATTGATAAATAAAAGTATGCTATTCAATTATCCAAACAAACTGGTTTTCTGAACACTCATATCACCCAGTCAGTTTGGATAATCAACATTCAACTGTAAATCATATCAGAAGGAAGGATAACATCAAGGCACCTTATGCTGTAATGTTTATGGTATTCCAATTTTATTCGTTTTTGATTAATCAAACTACATATCTCTTAATCAAACTACATATCTCTTACTGGGGTCCCCACCTTAAAATCGGTGGAAACTAATCTGTGAATGTAGGCAACTTAGGCTCATCATGAAATTCTGACTCTTAGGCCAGATAGTTCTGGAACTGATATGCGGGCAAGTAACCAGAACCTTGGCGAAACACCAACTCAATCCATTGTGTAATATCTTAAATGAAAAGGACAAGTTCTTTCTAGTGGCAGAACCATTTGTGGAAAATATTTTTGTCCTGGTTGCACATACAGCCTTTTGGTTTTCTAACCAACACTCAGTTCATACTACTCCTTCATGTTTTCAATATGCTCCCAAATTTCCTCCATGCTTGGGAATGGCTTTTAATTTTTTCACCAACATTGCAATAAAAAAGCTGGAAGTATTTTCAAATCCCATCCAATACCATTAGCCTGTAGCACGTAAGTGCTAACTTATTTCCAAACCAGCTGGCGTGTTACACCTTTGTGGGGACTTCAAAAATATGGTAAACACTCAGTTAACTGTTTCTAAGATCAGTCTTTCTGGAGCTTAATGTCAGCTTTGTTTGGATGAAGCTTCCATTGCCATTCTGTTTTTTAATGCTCTTTTTGTTCTTTACCAATATTACAGATTACCTATTACTATTGCCAGTACACCAGCAATCTTTCACAAATTTCTTGAATAAATTATTGTCAGCTTCCTGCAATGTGTCAGGTTTCTGGCTGACAAAGTAGTGATAAGGAGAACTTTTCCTAGGATTTTCTGTCTTTTTGAAATCTGAGTTAAAGTGTAGCTTGCAAAATACTCCTTCTTTCAGCCTTCTATTAAGTAAGTAGGGTAGAACCTTCACCAGGAAAGCCTTAAACCAACATCAGAGAATGTGGTAATCAGTTCCCATTTTCCACTGCCAAAGACTGTAAAGGAATTGCAGGTATCGTGGCTTAAGTTACACGTTACACCTAATGTACTCCCTAAATTGGAATGATAGCCCAACCATTGAATCAGGTGTGGAGAAAAGCTCTGGCAATGTCTCCAAACTGCTCCTTAGCTGACATTGTGTCAGCCTAATTTATCTTGACTGTACAGGATGAACACATCATCAGACAGCATTGGGGCCATTCTGTGGTATAAGTAGGGGAGAGAGGAGTAGTGCCAGTAAGGACGCAGCCCTGGTAGACTGATTCTCAGATTTTATTTCCGTCTAGTAGAGCTCTGGTTGGTGATGTGCTCTTCACACAAGTATGATAAACTAACTTCTTACATGATGCCATTACTGAATCATTTGTTGTTCAACTGTGTTTGGCAAATGTTTTAATGTGCTTCTACTGTAATTTTCATTAGTTTGGAAGACAACGTAAGTATTATTTTTTCAGAATTTTTCACTACATCACATCCCGTGTATACTAGTGTTTCACAAGGTTTAATTTACTGTATTACACAAGTATTTTAGATAATTATTCCTAACCTTTAGGAATGAGTTCTTAAAACCACACAAAACAGGTAGCACCAATAGGTAAAAATGGGATAATGGCAATAGCCTACTCATGCTCACCCACATGTCATCACATGCTTATTTTCAATTAAATTAAAAACACATCTTATCTTAATCATCCATGTTGGACGTGTTACAGATGCCAAGAATATGGAAAGAATCATGAATCAGGGAACATGGTCTAAAGAGGTACTTAAAAAGGCATTGAATTTTATTGATAAGGGTAATTCCATTAAGCAGCAAGCAAATTGTTCAGTACCCCATTTAGCACTCTACAAGAACAAAGGAACAAAAACAAGGCAATTAAACCTCATCTGGGAAATAATTCTACTTTCACTCAAGAACACAGGACGCAGTGACCAACTGATAATTTTGCTATCACACATTTTTATTGCCTGTCTGCACAGGAAGTACAATGGGCAGACTTTGAATTTGTTGGTATAGGACTGATGTCTTTATAAATGAAATTCTACCATAAGCATTAGATAACACCTATACACTAGTGTAACACAATCACTGTATTCAATCACGACAATGTGAAGAAATATTTTGAAAACTTGGAAATTTTTTTTTCTGCAACTGATCACATGCAACATCAGATCTACAATATAGATGAAACAGATATCGCAAAGGTAAAAGACCCTGGAACAATTGCTGCCACTAAAGGCAAGAAAAGTTTGATTTGACAAGCTGGGAGAGGGGAAAGTTAATGACTATAATATGTGGTCAGTCTCGCAGGAAGTTTTATTCCTCCACTGTTTATTTATCTCGAAAAAAGGATGAGCCACTTGCTAACAAAGATGGCTCACCTTATACTTGCAACTGTACTTGGGCTCGTTCACAACCTATTTTTCACGTGGCTCATCTGCAAAGGGGGTTGGTAGTGAACGGTTGCATTTGCGCCCGTACTATTGAGTCATTTATTGGCTAGCTTTTGAACAGCAGTGAATTGAATTATACATGTTCAGATTGAAACTTATTTTTTCAAAAGAAACACTTTAACTTTGTGGCCATACATTTTTAAGTTCACAAATAAATCCAATCTGTACAAATAACAATCGGTGCAATTCGTACATTGTTTGTCCCACACCTACACACTTTCACGTTGTTCCTTCACATACACTGACATCCGTGCTTACACTCGCGGCACTTTGCCGCTCCCAACTTACCACCACAATGGACCAATGACAAAAGACCTGATTTTCCCGCTCATATCCACAGTCCCGAGTCGGGTCACGAGACACTATATTAGTCAAAATAATCCCTAAACATGGCCACAATTTGTTTACAATTTTTATAAGATTTAAATACTTAAATCTAAATACATTATATAATTTTACACATTTATCACCACACTTTTATGATTCATTGCAATTAAAAGAAAACCAAAACACTAGCAATGGAACTACAATGCCCATCAAAACACAAAACAAGTATTTTCCGGTCTATTTTGCCCAACATATTATCTCTGCTGCTGTGCTTTAAATTTAAATTATGAACTATTTGAAAGAAGTCCATATTATCCCCTGTTACCTTACATACCCCCACTTCACGGAGACATTACCTTAGTGATGGCAACATGAAGTAGCACCAAACAGTGCCAACCCATATTACTTTATATATCAAACATTTTAATTATAACTATAATGGCACCAAAACTTGTAGAACAGTGTTATAGTGGTGAGTTAATCAGGGTAAGTACTGTCATCAGAAAACATACAAACAGTATCCGGCAATGTATCCAACTCAAATATACAATTAGATAGTCTCCTATTGAATCTGATTGGGCTGGCAAAATGCAAAGAAATTTATATTACATAAATGCCCATGTTAGTCTATATGTAGGTTGCACACTCACTGCACATTAACACTTCCACTTTTTACACAGTTGTTTCTGTAGTTGCACGAGGTTGTTGTAACCACATCCTTGTATTCACAGCTTTATGCATTGGAATGCAGGCTTTCCAAACTTGTCAGTCAGCAGTACTGTGCTTCCTCTCATTAACCAAGCCATCTTGTCAAAATTTAATCAAATCCTCACAAATCTTGCCCAGACATGCAGACCCACATTTCCCAGGAGTCAGGCTATCCAAACCCTCCCTGGAACAACCTGTGTTCACTGATCAGCTCTTATTGAGGTTTATACAAATGACAAACATGCACACAAATCAAATACAAACACGGCATAGTTAAATATATTCTATTTCATCCCTCAAATGTTCCCAAATCAGGAGCTCCGAAATTTCAACCCCCTGCACCAAGAGAATTTATTCCCAGATGCAGATTCTTATATTTTTAAGCACCCATACAGCTATATCACTGTACATGAATAAGTTCAATTTTTTTTCATGAATTCCTATATCAAATTTCATGTAATATTTGGGAATATCTTGAAATCCATTCTTTTCTGCCATTTCCATGTCTAACTAGATTCAATCATAAATGGCAAATAAATTCACCAAGGTCACAACTTTTACATGCATCCACTGAGCCATTAGTGTTCTTTCCCTTACTTCCCTCATTAATATCTTATAATAAGCAAGTTAATTATTTCCCATACGCATCTACAATTTGCATATTTAGTAAGTGCCCTACATGACTATCCCAGCAACAATCCTACCCCCACGCACTAGTATCAACTCCTGGTGCCACAGATACATGAGATTTTTTTTTTTTAATGTCTTTCTACTTCACTCTTGCTTTCCTCTTGCATAATGCAAATATCTTTAGGTCTTTCTCCAAAACATATATCAGTATCCCCTTCAAACAGATCCTTAATAGCAAACTCAACATTCTCTTCTTCACTTAATTCTTCCAATTTTCTGGCAATTTTAAATTTTATTTTACCCCATTCTTCAGGCATCAAAGCTTTGTGTAATTTTGAATAGGACACCCAATTACTCAAATCATTATCAGCCTCCTACTTTCCTAACCATCTACAATTAACATCTTTCAGGCTTGCATCCTCATCAGTTAAGAAAACATAGCTTTCAATTTTATCTTCTGGGCAACCTACAGCAACACTCTCCATATCATTACACATTTCCATATCCACATTGAACTCACTATCACTACCACAGTTAACACCCGCACCCACAAGCACATCAGCAGGTAATTTACCAGCATTTTCCACATTGTCAAATACATCACTCATATTAGCCTTACATCACACTGAATAACCCTCTCCTCACCTTTTCCACAATTCTCCATACTATTTCCAATAGACATCTCTACCGATTCATCACATTTATTATTACTGTGAACATTGCCCCTTAATTCCATATCCACTTCTGTTTCCCCTTTTGAAGAAACTACCTGTGTGTCTGATCTTTCAAAGAATTTTGCTGCACACAAACTAATATTGTCCTCCTCTGCTTGTAATTTCTCTTCCCTCTTAAACATGTCATCAATGTTAAACTCACACTGTTCATTGCTGATATTAGCCTTGTTCCAATTTTTTTTTCTTATACCTTTTATCTGTATTTCTATAATTGTTAAAACCTCCCCACAGATTTTCATTTCCTAAGACGGCATCCATATGACACATCCCAATTTCCCTATTTTCCTTGCTGACTTTATTACTCTTCCCATAATGTCCTTGTCTGGCACTGATCACATAATTACCAGCCCTCCTGCGGACCTTAAGTGAGGCATCAATTAGTTTTTTGATTGCCTACCCTGTCCACTTGCATCTGTCATTCCTATTCTCATACCTTCTATATCACTCCTCATCTGATCAAAATTGTCTCTTCTCCCCCAAAAATTTCTGGTATATCTTTGTGCCCTGCTTCTCCAATCTCTATCCTATTTATTCTGATCACTTCTGTCTTCTCTCCACCTGTATGATTATTACTGTACTCATAATTAATACTGTTTCCCCTTTCATGATACCTTCCACTCTCCCTCTGTTCCATGTATTTAGGTCTGTAACACAATGCCCTGTCCATATTATCCACAAAATTAAGAAATTCTTCCACTGAATCTGTTGCACTGTGAGTCAAACCCCATTGCAAATGATCTGGTAATCTTCTCTTTAGTGTTGATATTTCTGTTAATACACCCAGTGGCCTATCCACATGATTTAATTTATTCAGTTCTCTAACACAGAACTCTCTCATACTTTCCTTTCCACTCTTGTAACTGGGTCCATTAAAAAAATCGTTTAGCAATCTTAATCATTTTGCCTGGCTCCAGTATTTGTTCAAGAACAGGTTTTCAAGGTTTTAAAATCACAAAATTTATGATTTTGGTTCGCCCATGTTTGAGATCCCCCTTCCATCTGCCTCTTAACATATTTAATTTTTGCCTGCTCACTCATCCCTGTCACAAAGTTATCTTTACACACAGCTAGAAAGTCAACTGCATGGTATTTATTCTCCCCACTAAAAGGTTTTGACTGAAATCCATGCCCCATAGGATATCCCAACAATAAATTTCCATTCCCTGCTGCCACAGTATTAACAGTTTCCATCAAGACATTTATTTCCCCTTCTAATTCCTTCTTATTGTTAGTAATCCCCTTATGGCAATCCAGCACTCCTGTCTTAATGGATTCAATGTCTGCCTCTGTTTGTTTTTGAAATAATGTGAATTTCTGTTCCTGTACCTAAATCTGCCCCACAAGATTACTTTGCACAGTGTCCACCTTGGCTACTAGTCCTCTTTCAACATCATCAACTCTCTCAATAACTCCCTCAAAAATTTTAACTGTGTTTTCAACTTTATCTGTAATTTGAGTGAATTTGAGATCTAGCTGATCAAATTTTCACTCACTGTCTTTATTTTATCACTAAGCCTCAATTCCATATCCCCTATTTTCGAATGCATTTCTCCAACTATTGCAGTTTTTATATTCCCTATTTCTGAGTCTGTTTCTCCTAATTTACTAGTAAGTTTTACAAAAAATGTACTCAGGTCACTTCCTGGTATCCAGCCAATTTCTTTTGGCATGCTAGGGCTACTAAAGTTACTCCTAACATCCACTGATTCACCTTCACTTTGAGATTCATGTGTCACATCGGCTATGGCTAACAAAAGGGCACAATTATGCAATGTAACTGCTGGCTGTACTTATCTTTTATATCCTCGTGTGACGCGACGTCTGCAGTCAGCGCCGCAGCACAGCTATGCAATTAATCGTAGTCGGTGGTGTAGACATGCAGCAAACTCGATCAGGAGCGAGAACACATTGCATGGGCCCCTGGCAGCATGTAGCCGTGTTGGTCGGTGGCACAGACGACGGCATTGATCGGCGGCGGCAAGTGGATACAGCTTCAACTACTTTACCCGTAGCAACATGTGGACATGGCATGGACGACTGTTTTACCCATAGCAACACGTGGTCGACTCATCAGGCTGTGTAAATGACTGCCTCACAATCGTGGTGGCCTTATATTGGCGTAACCAAGGGGCAGAGCATATCTTGTCCAGCCTAAACACTCCGCTACTGCTAAGGCACTGATTTAGCTCAGAGCCCCCACACTGACTGTTCAAAAGCCTAACATCAGACAGACATCCAATTCCAAAATACAGGGTGTCTGAAAAGTCTTTCCCTGATTACATAAATTGATAACTCAGGCTAGATGTAAGATACAAATATGAAACTGGTGTCTAATTGTTTACAAACTATCAAAGTTTTTTTCACACATCAGTAAACTTCCCCATGAGCACCCTTGGTAGCACGAAGCACATCTAGGCGATATTCAATTCCCGTCCACACATTAGCCAACATCACTGGAGGGATCGATTCAACGACTGTGGTTATCTGTTGCTGCAGGGTTTCAAGATCTGATACACGTGTTCGGTAGACCTCGTCCTTGACATAACCCCATAAAAAGAAGTCTAATGGGGTTATGTCAGGAGAGCATGGAGGCCAAACCCTTGGCCCATCACGACCATTTCATCGCCCAGGAAAGGTCATATCGAGATAGGCACGGACGTCCAAACCCCAATGAGGCGGTGCACCGTCTTGCTGAAACAAGACATTGGGGTGATACTGAAGCAGCTGAGGAACAGCATACAGTTGCAACATGTCCAGATACACTGCAGATGTGATGGTAGCCTCAGCGAAGAAGAAAGGTCCGATAATTCGATTGTGCAATAGCGTGCACCAAACATTCACCTTTGGACTGCCGCTGATGCACTCCATGACCTCGCCAGGGGGTTGTCAACCCCAAATGTGCACATTATGGCGATTCACTACTCCACTGACAAAAAAGGTCGCTTCGTCGGAAAAGGCAATTCGTCTGCGGTAACCATCATCGCCCTCAATACGTGATAGCATTTCAACCGCAAAGTCATATCGACGTGTACTGTCATTGGGCAACAATGGAAGTGGAAGTTTACCAATGTGTGAAAAAATCTTTGATAGTTTGTAAACAATTAGACACCAGTTTCATATTTGTATCTTACTTCTAGCCTGAGTTATCAATTTATGTAACCACGGAAAGACTTTTCGGACACCCTGTACTATGGAGTAGAGAAGAAAGTCCTAACCCCGACCGAGCCCCCAATTGCAACTGTACTCGGGCTCGTTCACTACCTATTTTTCACGTGGCTCATCTGCAAAGGGGGTTGGTAGTGAACGGTTGCATTTGCGCCCGTACTATTGAGTCATATATTGGCTAGCTTTTGAACAGCAGTGAATTGAACTATACATGTTCAGATTGAAACTTATTTATTCAAAATAAACACTTTAACTTTATGGCCATACATTTTTAAGTTCACAAATAAATCCAATCTGTACAAATAACAATCGGTGCAATTCGTACACTGTTTGTCCAGCACCTGCACACTTTCACGTTGTTCCTTCATATACACTGGCATCCGTGCTTACGCTCGCGGCACTTTGCCGCTCCCAACTTACCACCACAATGGGCCAACGACAAAAGACCCGATTTTCCCACTCATATCCACAGTCCTGAGTTGGGTCATGTGACACTACATTAGTCAAAATAATCCCTAAACATGGCCACAATTTGTTTACAATTTTTATAAGATTTAAATACTTAAATCTAAACACATTATATAATTTTACACATTTATCACCTCACTTTTATAATTCATTGCAATTATAAGAAACCAAAACACTATGCAATGGAACTACAATGCCCATCAAAACACAAAACAAGTATTTTCCGGTCTATTTTGCCCAACATATTATCTCTGCTGCTGTGCTTTAAATATAAATTATGAACCACTTGAAAGAGCTCCATATTATCCCCTGTTACCTTACATACTATTCACAAATGCTCACCAAAAAGTTGGACCAATACAAAGAGTCATTCTTTATTTGGTTGAAGCACTTTAGCCAGCACTCCAAATTAACCCCTGAATGACCTGTATTGTTGATACTGGACAATCACTACAACCACACAACTTTTCAGTCCTACAGGGTTTGTATAAAAAGTAATGAGACTGAGCTTGTGAGTCAAAATTTATTGTAGATATCACTACAACCACTTAGTACTCTTTAATGTATGACCCTTGAGAGTCAACAGCCCATTGCATGCGAGATTTCCACACTTCAAACACTGCTGCAAATGCTGAGTCCGGGATGGCCTTCAAAGCCCTTGTCGTGGTGGCTTGGATCACCTCCAGGGTCCCATGACGGTGTCCTTTCAGGGAAGTTTTTAGTTTGAAGAACAAAAAAAAAAGTTGGCATGGCCACATCAGGACTGTAGGGGGGTAGGGGGCAGGGGAATCGTTGCAATCCCTTTCTTGGCCAGTTAGCTGGCCACCAGGAAGCAGGTGCAACTCGGCGCGTTGTCGTGATGCAGCTTCTAATCATCAGCGATGGCTGGCCTCACATGAGGGACCCTGGATTTCAGTCTCTTGAGCACTTTGCAATAAAAAGCACCATTGACAGTTTGGCCTTTGGGCACAAACTCATGATGAACCACACCCCTGACGTTGAAAACCTTTGATTTGCTCATGCGAGCTTTTTTTGGACGTGGGGATGCTGCGATGTGCCATTCGGCACTCATGCGCTTTGTCTCCGGATTGTACAGAAACACCCAAGTTTCATCTCCAGTGACAATGGTATCTAAAAATTCTGCATCAGCTTCAAGGCTCTGGAGATCACCTTGGCAGGTGTCCACACATGCTTGCTTTTGAATGTTTGACAATATCTTCGGGACCATCTTGGTGCAGATCTTCCTCGTCAACAATTCTTTGGTGATGATGTTGTGCACTGTCATTTTATCAAGTTCGAGGTCATCTGCTATCATCCCGACATGCATCTAATGGTTGGTTTACAATAAAACGCGCACAGATTTGATGTTTTCGTCAGTTTTGGTAGTTGACGGGTGTCTGGAGCAGTCCTTGTCCTCAACATTGTTCCAATCCTCTTTAAAGCTCTTCACCCACCTGAAAACCTGGGGTTTTGACAGGAAATCATTGCCATAGGCTTGCTGACATAGATCCAACACTTCTGTAACTGATTTTTCTAGTTTCACACAAAACGTGATGGTGTAACATTGCTCAATTGTTTGCTGCATGTTGTACCATGACCAACGACTTTGCGACGTATCCACTCAATGCTCAATGCTGCCGAGACAAGAGCCTGCAGGTGGCTGGCACGCCGTGTGTTTTCGGTCAGACACCCCGACCACCAATCCCCCTGGGCAAGCACATGCTGTGAAGTACAATCACATCAGCAAAAAATCACTCACATTACTTTATATAAACCCTGTATATGTTACATAAAAGTAATTGGTTTACTATGGTTTCCTTACCACCCCACAACTCATACAGACTACAACCACTAAATGCAACTTTCTACTCTGCTTTGAATGGAGCTTTTAAAAAGGAATGTGATAAATACATGAAAATGCACCAGCTTATAAGATTCACTCCTTGTGATTTAGCTGGTCTTTTTACTCAAGCATATTCAAGAGCAGCAGTAATTATAGTGGCTGTATCTTGGTTAAAAAGTATGGGAATATATCTATTCAATCTGAATGTCTTTACTGACAATGGCTTTTGTGCTGCACACATATTAGTAGAACGCATCAATTCTAGTCACTGAGAATGATGACACAGGGGTTGCAACCTCAGATTCACAAAGAATCAAGTCCAATGACCAACCAAATCAAGAAGCTGGGGATCAAAAGAACCTCAAGGTCCTGATAACTCAGTGAGTTTTGAAGACCTGATGCTGCTTCCTTCTACTCCTGGCACAAAGGAAAAGCCTAGAAAACAAAGAGAAAAGCAAAAGTCGGAGATTCTGACCTACAAACCTGGAATAGCTCAACTTCAGCTGGTGGCTAAAAAGAAACCAGTTAGAGACCTCAAAAAAGAAAATGCATTACTGAAAACAAGTTTAAAGCAGCTATCCAAAGACACAGGTGAAGAAATGGGGTGGTAAAAACAAGAAAGCAGTGTCTGCATGTAGGCTACAAAAGGAAATGGCTTCAGACTCCACTGACAAAATTTGGTTATGTGTTGATGAGATGGGCAGTTTGCCAGGTGTGGAAAGATGATCACATCAATTTTGTCTATGAAGAGTCTGATTAGGATGGGGAGGAATGGTTTCAACGTACCAGCTGCAGAACACGGATTATCTCTGTGCAGTGCTGCTGCTTCTGCTGAAGGTTTTGCAGTATGGTAGTTGCTTTAACTTTTATTGCTTTCTATTCATTTTTAAAAAAATTTCTGGGCTTTAGTATATGTTAATTAAAAATATGTTGTATTAATATTGTTCAACCAGTAGGACTTACTGACATGACTTAAGAATATTCATAATTGCTCAATAAAAGATTAAAATAATTTTAAATTGTGTTATTCTTTTGACTAATTTTTAGAAACGAAACCTTTTTGCTATTTCTGTTTATGAAAAAGCATTATAGCCTTTAAGATCCCTCAAAATTTTCAATAATTTCATATTCTCATAAAACATGTTAAACTGTGTTTTACCCATTTAAAATGCTTGGAGCCACGCCTACTGGCACTACCCCCATGGATCAGGGAATCCCAGGACATGTAGTTTGATTGTTATACATTTTTTGTTGTTTCCAGAATTATTTTATAATTTAACACACTGATGTGTACATGTTAAGAATCTGAATACTGGTATGTGGTAGTCTTAAACAGAAATACAATCATTACTGCTTAACATATCTGCAGTGCCCCATTCCCAAATGGTTTGGAATGCCCCACCACATTTGTTTGTAGATACCACAGCGCAAGAAAATTATTCCCAGATAGAGAACGAAGCATCAGTAATTATCCTTGGTAGCCAGAAACTACATAACCCATTTATAATAAACAAACTGAAGGACACATGTACACAAAATACAGGACAGATGTACTGACTGACCTATTAACAAATGTGCAGAATTTCACCATCTCTAACACCACCACTAGACCCAGAGACAGAATACTATGGAACAGGAAACTGGCTACGCTAAGGAAGAACTCCAGAGGCAAATGTACACTATATCAACATGATGTGGCAGCTATCTACAAACAAGTCAGACCTGAGCAGTTTAAACAAGGTGATGCACAATATCATGAAGTGCTGTTCTGAGCTTTTTTTTTTAAAAAAAAATGGTAGAATTATGTGGACAGACAAGTGTAAGATAGTCACATGGGTGAGCCACATAAACTCTTGACTGAGAGAATGGAAACACAGTCAGTGCTGTTAATAATGGTGCAGGACAATGGTGAAAAGACAAAGAGATGGAGGCACACAGTGGAATTTCTGCTGTGTATGCACCGCCCTGACAACAATCCACAGACTGACAAACCTGAACATACACAATTATGAGCACAGCTGGAAACACAATACACGGCAAGCAGTGTTGTCTGCCCCTTTTCACAAGAGGAAGTTACTTTAGCTATTAAGTGGTAAAAGAGAAAGAAAGGTCCCAGTTCTACTGAATTCATTCACAAGTGTTGCGGCAGATCATACTGCAAATAGCCTTTAAGATCCCTCAAAATTTTCAATAATTTCATATTCTCATAAAACACGTTAAACTGTGTTTTACCCATTTAAAATGCTTGGAGCCAAGCTTACTGGCACTACCCCCATGTATCAGGGAATCCCAGTACATGTAGTTTGTACTGAATAATGTCTTGTACGTGAGAGAAGTGCCTACATCTAGGGAGGTGGCAAATACAGTTATTATTAATAGATCCATAGACAAATTACCATCAGAACCCAACCTTGTTGACGAATTTGTCTTCTAAGCCAAGGTCCACGAGTGACTCCTGCGTGATCACCTTCAGGTGCACAGGGCACTTAGGAGCCTCACATCTCACATTAATGTGGATGCAGTTAATCAAACTACCTCAGTAGTAAACTAAACAAAAAAGGAACATGCAATAGCATTACTAATAGATATATCAGCAGCACAGACAATTTACAGTGGCCCATGATGTCTGCACACCTTAAAGACCAGCAGCTCCTGGCAGTTCTACACAACAGTCTCCTTGACTATTGTAGAAAAAGAGTCATTGAGTGGTGAGCAGGGAATTGCAAGGTGATCACAAGTATCACTAATGAATGCTCACAGGGCCAATGTGTAGGCCTGGTTCCTGCAACATTATCGCTGAACACATGCGAACACTAATGGAAGAGGACAATCACACAGAAGCAGTCACATATTCTGATTACCTACTTCATGTAATAGTGGACAACTTGAGCAGCTTGAAGTGAAAACATCAGCAGTATTGCAAACCATGAGCAACTAATACACTAGAAATAGTGGCAAATGAATCCTTCTACATTATACTGAAATGCAACTAACTAAGAAACCCTATAGTTTGAATGGACAGAAGTAACATAAAAAGAAACATGGTTACAAGATACTTAGGAAGATATGTGGACCAGAAATTAAACCTCACTCAACATATGAAAAGCTTGAGAAAGGGCATGGAACTTATCACATAAACTTGCCAGGCTCAATATAGTGAACTCCAGATTACCCACGACTATAACAAAACCGGGCCCATGCCGTTGGTGGGGACGCTTGTGTGCCTCAGCAATACAGATATAGGTGCAACCACAACAGAGGGGTATCTGTTGAGAGGCCAGACAAACGTGTGGTTCCTGAAGAGGGGCAGCAGCCTTTTCAGTAGTTGCAGGGGCAACAGTTTGGATGATTGACTGATCTGGCCTTGTAACACTAACCAAAATGGCCTTGCTGTGCTGGTACTGCAAACGGCTGAAAGCATGGGGAAACTACAGCCGTAATTCTTCCCAAGGGCATGCAGCTTTAGTGTATGGTTAAATGATGATGGCGTCCTCATAGGGAAATATTCCGGAAGTAAAACAGTCCCCCATTCGGATCTCCGGGCGGGGACTACTCAAGAGGACGTTGTTATCAGGAGAAAGACAACTGGCGTTCTACGGATCGGAGCATGGCATGTCAGATCCTTCAATCAGGCAGGTAAATTAGAAAATTTAAAAAGGGAAATGGATAGGTTAAAGTTAGATATAGTGGGAATTAGTGAAGTACGGTGGCAGGAGGAACAAGACTTTTGGTTCGGGTGAATAGAGGACAATAAATACAAAATCAAATAGGGGTAATGCAGGAGTAGGTTTAATAATGAACAAAAAATGGGAGTGTGGGTAAGCTACTACAAACAGCATAGTGAACGCATTATTGTGGCCAAGATAGACACGAAGCCCATGCCAACTACAATAGTACAAGTTTATATGCCAACTAGCTCTGCAGATGACGAAGAAATTGATGAAATGTACGATGAGACAAAATAAATTATTCAGATAATGAAGGGAGATGATAATTTAATAGTCAGGGTGAGTGGAATTCGATAGTAGGAAAAGGGAGAGAAGGAAATGTAGTAGGTGAATATGGATTGGGGGTAAGAAATGAAAGAGGAGGCCGTCTGGTAGAATTTTGCACAGAGCATAACTTAATCATGACTAACACTTGGTTCAAGAATCATGAAAGAAGGTTTTATACATGGAAGAAGCCTGGAGATACTAGAAGGTATCAGGTAGATTATATAATGGTAAGACAGAGATTTAGGAACCAGGTTTTAAATTGTAAGACATTTCCAGGGGCAGATGTGGACCCTGACCACAATCTATTGGTTATGAACTGTAAATTAAAACTGAAGAAACTGCAAAAAGGTGGGAATTTAAGGAGATGGGACCTGGATAAACTGAAAGAACCAGAGGTTGTACAGAGTTTCAGGGAGAGCATAAGGAAACAATTGACAGGAATGAGGGAAAGAAATACAGTAGAAGAAGAATGGGTAACTTTGAGGGATGAAGTAGTGAAGGCAGCAGAGGATCAAGTAGGTAAAACGACAACGTTTAGTAGAAATTCTTGGGTAACAGAAGAAATGTTGAATTTAATTGATGAAAGGAGAAAATATAAAAACGCAGTAAATGAAGCAGACAAAAAGGAATACAAACGTCTCAAAAATGAGATCGACAGGGAGTGCAAAATGGCTAAGCATGGATGGCTAGAGGACAAATGTAAGGATGTAGAGGCTTATCTCACCAGGGGTAAGATAGATACTGCCTACAGGAAAATTAAAGAGACCTTTGGAGAAAAGAGAACCACCTGTGTGAATATCAAGAGCCCAGATGGAAACCCAGTTCTAAGCAAAGAAGGGAAAGCAAAAAGGTGAAAGGTGTATATAGAGGGTCCATAAAATTGAGGACAATATTATGGAAATGGAAGAAGATGTAGATGAAGATGAAATGGAAGATGTGATACTTTGTGAAGAGTCTGACAGAGCACTGAAAGACCTGAGTCGAAACAAGGTCCCGGGAGTAGACAACATTCCATTAGAATTACTGACAGCCTTGGGAGAGCCAGTCCTGACAAAACTCTACCATCTGGTGAGCAAGATGTATGAGACAGGCGAAATACCTTCATACTTCAAGAAGAATATAATAATTCCAATCCCAAAGAAAGCACGTGTTGACAGATGTGAAAATTACCAAACTATCAGTTTAATAAGTCACAGCTGCAAAATACTATCGCAAATTCTTTACAGACGAATGGAAAAACTGGTAGAAGCTAACCTTGGGGAATATCAGTTTGGATTCCATAGAAATACTGGAACACGTGAGGTAATACTGACCCTATGACTTATCTTAGAAAATAGATTAAGGAAAGGCAAACCTACATTTGTAGCATTTGTAGACTTAGAGAAAGCTTTGACAATGTTGACTGGAATACTCTCTTTCAAATTCTGAAGGTGGCAGGGGTAAAATACAGGGAGCAAAACGCTATTTACAATTTGTACAGAAACCAGATGGCAGTTATAAGAGTCGAGGGACATGAAAAGGTAGCAGTGGTTGGGAAGGGAGTGAGGCAGGGTTGTAGCCCCTCCCCGATGTTATTCAATCTGTATACTGAGAAAGCAGTAAAGGAAATAAAAGAAAAATTCGGAGTAGGTATCAAAATCCATGAAGAAGAAATAAAAACTTTGAGGTTCGCCGATGACATTGTAATTCTGTCAGAGACAGCAAAGGACTTGGAAGAGCAGTTGAATGGAATGAACAGTGTCTTGAAAGGAGGATATAAGATGAACATCAACAAAAGCAAAATGAGGATAATGGAATGTAGTCGAATTACATCAGGTGATGCTGAGGGAATTAGATTAGGAAATGAGACACTAAAAGTAGTAAAGGGGTTTTGCTATTTGGGGAGCAAAATACCTGATGATGGTCGAAGTAGAGAGGATATAAAATGTAGACTGGCAATGGCAAGGAAAGCGTTTCTGGAGACGAGAAATTTGTTAACATCGAGTATAGATTTAAGTGTCAGGAAGTCGTTTCTGAAAGTATTTGTATGGAGTGTAGCCATGTACGGAAGTGAAACATGTACGGTAAATAGTTTGGACAAGAAGAGAATAGAAGCTTTCAAAATGTGGTGCTACAGAAGAATGCTGAAGATTAGATGGGTAGATCACATAACTAATGAGGAGGTATTGAATAGAATTGGGGAGGAGTTTGTGGCACAACTTGACTAGAAGAAGGGATCACTTGGTAGGACATGTTCTGAGGCATCAAGGGATCGCCAATTTAGTACTGGAGGGCATCGTGGAGGGTAAAAATCGTAGAGGGAGACCAAGAGATGAATACACTAAGCAGATTCAGAAGGATGTAGGTTGCAGTAGGTACTGGGAGATGAAGAACCTTGCACAGGATAGAGTGGCATGGTGAGCTGCATCAAACCAGTCTCAGGACTGAAGACCACAACAACAACAACAACATAACAAAAACATACCACCACCCTCTCTTCAAGTCAGCAATACATTTTCCTGCCAGCATGTGGGTACATACCTTCCGTGCCACAGGTAAATACTGGGGTGATAACGTTATTGGGTGCTTTCAGCCTCATGTCAGTGGAGTCACTGTGCTTGATGCTTGGGATTTATACTGTCATGTATCACTAGCAACATAATGACTGAAAACAGGCAGATATGAAATAATGAGACCTTCTAGACAAGTAAATACAGAACTAGCGAGAGCTCAAAACCTGGAGAGCGAATTCAGAGCAAAGGGAGTGGGACTACTGAAAAAAGGCCTGTAGGCTATACAATTTTCCCCAACACATCAGGGAGCAATTGAGGATGAAAGATGTCAACTCCAGCTGGTGCATGGTTCATTTCTACTGGGTACACCCCACACATTTGCTGTTTGTAATCTCGATCAGGAAGCTGACTGTGTCTGTGGAGAGGGAGAGACCCTGAAACACATACTTCTGTACTGTCGCCACTAGTAGTAGTGGTAGCAGATCAAACGGCAGTGGTAGAGGCGAAGACAGGCAAACATAGAACAATGACTAGATATATAATAATGGGACTGTCACAAAAGTGAGTGTACATTAACAGTAATATGAGATTGTATGAGAAATGTGGAATAGAGGACAGCATGCACCACCATGTAGGGTAAGCTGATCTTGATGTAAGATCATGCCACCTGAGATGTGAGGCTCAAATGACTGCTGAGTTTCTTGTCCCACAAAGCAAGTATTTGCAGATAGGGTGGTGGCTGCTCGTAAGTGAGAGGCTCGATGTATTTTGAGGTACTCCCTCCTGGACAGCAATCTATAAATCTAAACTTTTTCCTCTCTTGCTATTTTTCCTTCTTCTTATTGCATACATTGTTGATTTAAAGCATTTACATTTCCTAATTAGTTTTAAGTTTACAAATATTTAAGGTTGCAATTTAATTAAAAGTTTGTTAATTTTTTATGCACAAATTAATGAAAACATGACATGTCTTAGTCACTAGGTGGAAGGTCATTTGTAAACGGTAGCAAATAAAATAAAATAAAATATCCAGAAGTTACACATTTTACTGAATGGCAAAGAATTTCACTTGGTGATTGATCATAAAACATTACTGTCCAGTTTGGCCCTAAGCTGCCTGAACCGACATCTCAGTGTTTGCAATCCTGGGTTCCTCTCTTATCAAATTGTCAGTATTTCACTCATTAATGTGCATCAGCCTAGCATGCAAATGAAGATGCACTGTCACAATTTCCTACGAGTCCTGATGAGTAATTTGAGACTGTTTGCTTTTACATTGATTCAAAAATAGAATAATCAGACAATCAGTGGAATAGTTTTCCATTACTTCCACAGATGTCACAGCGGCCATCCACAAAGATCCACTCTTGAGACAGGTTTGACAATCCATACAAACTGACTGGCCGAAGGCACTGGCTCTGACGGCCTCTGCAGAAGTTCATTGTTTCTTTTCCCAGTGTCATGCCCTCCATCTTTTCAGTGGTGTTCTATTATCATAACCAGATAATCTTCCTTTTTTTCAGAGTTTCTGCACTCCCATAAATTGCGACTTCTGCATCAGTTATAGTGGGCACTTCAAGAATGAAGAATCTGGTCCAGTGACATATGCACTGACCAGGCACTTCTAGAATGAAGAAGATATAAGCACTGACCACAGATTGATGAGATTGTAAGTGTGGCTCAGCAATGCCAAGCTTTTAAGTTGCGGCAACCTGCGGCTCCCCAAGTCTACCAGCTGTGGCCTACATCTACCCAGCCATAGGATTAGGTGCATGCGAACTTTGCAGTTCCTTTCCATTGGGTCATATGGTTGACTTTAATAGGCAAGTATTCTCAACTTCCCACACATTATCAAAGTGCAACAGACCTTGATGGAGAATATGACTAAAACCCTGGCCATTGTTTTTCTTCCATTGAAGGAGCCCTACAAACTCTGGTCAATGATAATGACTCACGGTCAACACCCACTCATTTTCATTGGATTTGCACCCAGAATGGAATCAAGCATATTATCACACCTCTATTTCAACCCACCTCTAATGGTAGGGTTCAACATTTTGTGTGAACATTTAAGACACAGATGGAAAAACAATAACATCCAAACCTTTCTGCACTGCTACGTTTTTTATCTTCTCACCAGGTGTAGCCGATCCATGGTCAAAAACCGACATAACTCAATACAGCTGCCACCTCATTCCTTTTCAGATCTGTTGCAGCCTCCTTTGGCACAATAAGTAAAGTAGGAACATCTTTCAAGGTTGGTGTCCACATAAATGTGCACACATATGGATATGCCCCTGGCTGGAATAACTGACTCCATAACCACCAAGTGAGAATACCACCAATCAGGATGGTTCTAGACCCATGGGCCGATTCAAGAGATGAGAGATCTTGTAATTTCACCAGACATATGACTGAATCACTCAGCATAATTATGCATACATCAAGCAAGTTTTCTGGGCATGGCTTGGAAGGGTACATATTTCGGTACAGGTCACTTGACAAAACCACCGCCATGGTCTCACTTGTCAACCTGCCAATGTTTTCAGCAAGTTCTCAGGTGTATCTATTAATGACAACTCAGCACCTTACATGGTTTTCTCCTGGTCTATGATTTGGACTGTAATGTTACCAACCAATGATGTTTGCTAATGCCTAATGTGGGATTGTCCTCGCTCACCTTTCAACCGATCATCGTATTTTCAGTGAATAAACTGATGGCAGGCATATGGATGCACTGGGAGCTTGGTTCATATCTGAGTGTGTTGCAGTCAAACCTAGAAACAGTGTTTTCCAGGACTGACATGTGAGTTATTTAACACTCATTAAGAGTTCTGTATTGAACACAAGATACTGTGTTGTTTCCATACTACACTCACGCTCATAAATTAACAATAATTGCAGAATGTGGTGCCATACAACGTGGCACTACATAAAACTGGCACTAATAGCATAGGCACATAGGGAACACACACGACACAGATCTGTAAGTCCACGGTATTGGTGACAAGTTGAGAAAACCATCCCGAAACACATGCGCTACAAAACGCCACTGTTTCCTGCACATGTACCACAACATTAATATGGGATATGATCACCATGCACATGTACACAGGCCGCACAATGGGTTGGCATACTCTGGATCAGGTAGTCGAGCAGCTGCTGAGGTGTATCCTCCCATTCTTGCACCAGTACTTGTCGGAGCTCCTGAAGTGTCCTAGATGTTTGAAGACGTGCAGCGATACGTCGAGCGAGAGCATCCCAGAAGTGCTTGATGGGGTTTAGGTCTGGAGAACAGGCAGGCCACTCCATTTGCTTGGTATCTTCTGCTTCAAGGTACTCCTCCATGATGGCAGCTCGGTGGGGCTGTGCGTTATCATCTATCAAGAGGAAGGTGGGACCCACTGCACCCCAGAAAAGGCAGACATACTGGTGCAAAATGACATTCCAATACACCTGACCTGTTACATTATAATAATGGCGTGTGACGAGGGCCACCCGTTGGGTATGTTGCTCGTCTGGTGCAAGTCTTTCGATTTGATGCCACTTCGGCAACTTGTGCATTGATGGGGATGAAATGATGATGATTGGGCAACAGAACACCCAGTCCCTGAGCGGAGAAAATCTCCGACCTAGCCGGGAATTGAACCCTGGGCCTTAGGATTGACAGTATGTCGTGCTGACCACTCAGCTACCGGGGGGCGGACGACCTTTTACAATTCCTCTGACAAAGACATGCGAGGGTGTACATGCACCAATCACAGCCCCACCCCACACCATCAAACTACGGCCTCCATACAGGTCCCTATCAAGGAGATTAAGAGTTCCTGGTTCACGCCAGATGAAAACACGGTGAGAATCACTGTTAAGATTATACCTGGACTCGTCCGTGAACATAGCCTGGGACCACTGTTCCAATGACCATGTACTGTGTTCTTGACATCAGGCTTTATGGGCTCGCCTGTGACCAGGAGTCAGTGGAATGCACCTTGTAGGTCTCCGGGTGAATAAACCATGTCTGTTCAGTTGTCTGTAGACTGTGTGTCTGGAGACAATTGTTCTAGTGGCTGCGATAAGGTTCCAAGCAAGGCTACCTGCAGTACTCCGTGGCCATCTGCGGGCACTGACGGTGAGATATCGGTCTTCGTGTGGTGTTGTACACTGTACACATCCCGTACTGTAGTACCTGAACACGTTTTCTGTCTGCTGAAATCATTGCCATAATCTTGTGATCACACTTTGTGGCACACGGAGGGCCCATGCTACGACCTGCTGTTTTTCACCAGTCTCCAGTCGCCCTAGTATTCGACCCCTCATAACGTCATCAAAATGTGTTCTTTGAGCCATTTTCAACACACAGTCACCATTAGCATGTCTAAAAACATCTACACACATACTTGCTGCACTGTACTCTGACATGCACCAACACACCTCTGCATATGTGGACTGCTGCCAGCACTATCGTGTGACGACCGCACGTCAAATGCACCGCATGGTCATACCCCGAGGTGATTTAAACCTGTAAACCACCCACCAGTGTGTTGTTTCACCATGTATCAGCATTGTCCTTAATTTATGAGCATGAGTGTATATACAGGTAGATGACTAATTTGCTTCTGAGCTATGATTACTGGATGTTATTTAACTCACCTGTTTTATTTCTTCATGGCCATAAACATGAAAAAGTTTGGACTATTTCACTACAGTCTGCACTAGTTGCTGGTAGTATAGAATTTAGCATAACATGCAATTTTGTAAATAAATATGACACTTTTCCAATGATGTATAATTCTTGCTCCCATACAATAACTCTTTATATCAACATGTCTTCAGGAGAAACATTAATCACTTAACACTTGATCTCAGTGTAAAATGTCTAACTGACAGCTCGAGATACAATAACAGAATAAAGATTTTTTTTTTCCAGATATCCGGAAATGTCTTTCATCCATGTGATCTCATCAGCAGTGTCATGGCATACCCTTTACTCAGTGGTGTACCCCACTTCTCCAAGCCACGATGTCAAAGTATGGAACAAACATCAGCACATACCTCAGCTCTTGGTAAACTGTAATTATGCTGTCCCATCTAGAAGACACATGGCCTGTCTCCATATCTATTCATACACACTAACAAACACAAAAAGCTCCAAACAGTTTGCGATTCTAAAATATTCAAATAATAAAAAAATGCTTTCAGCTGATGCAGTCATCATTTGTCAGCCAGACAGATGTTACGTAACACATCACAATATGAAAGTGAATATTATATCACAGCATACACTCTAAACATTTTTTGTTTTTTCGTTTTTCCAGAAGAGTAAGTAATTATTAGTTGCTGCGATTTAACTGTAAATAAGTGGTCTTTAATAAAATCTTTGTGTCTAAAAAACCAGACTGACAATAGCATCATATTTTTCAGTAAGTCTTCAAGGCAAATGAAAGTTTTAGAGTCCAAAAGCATGAAATATACATCATTTGTAGTGTGAATTCATGAACACCCTGTAAAAGCAGGTTCAAGAAACTTGTACTAACTGCTGTTTCTGAGTGTATTTATTCCTGAATGACATTTGTTGTAAACACTGTATTCCCTTTTCCAAGAAACAGCTTAGCTCATAAAATAATTGATAAGAACAGAGAAATCTACACAAAGACTTAAAGGCACTACTGTAGTCCAAAAATGAGTCCACTACTCATGAACACACATTTGCATTAACTCACCAACAACCATAGTAATTTCAGTGAGAAATAAAGTTTAGTTCAAGAGAAGCCTGAAAAATTTATTTGTGGCCAACTCCTTCTGCTCGCCTTCTACTCCACTGACAAATTTCTTGATATACTGTATATGTATGTATGTATTATTACTGCTGTATTTGTTATTAACATAATGTAAAAAATACTGTACAAGTTCCACATGCACAAGAATCTCGTCAGTATGGATCCACAGAATGAGATCATTTAATTTAATCTAATAGCTGGGCTCATAGTCTCTATGCAAGGCATCCTGAACTCAAGTCCCTTTCCCCTTTGCCAGCTTCTAAGAATTTTCGAGGTTGTAGCATTCTTAGGGACATATCTCATGTAATAAAACTTGCAGGAGATACATTTATTAGTTAACAATGAACCTCAATCAGTGCTGGATCTGTGTCTTATACCAACCAATTAGGCACCAGCAGTCCATATCCTGGCCACCTCTGCAAGGTCCTTGTGACTGCACCCACATTAGATTTGCAAGCCACTTTCTAAACCACATTTGATTCATTGCTATGGATATCCTGTTGCATTTTCTGTAGTTCATGTGTTCATCACATATATATATATAAGAGGGCTTTACAGAGTTACTGACCTGTTCTTTACTCAGGTTAAGGGCTTCATCTTAGTTTTTCTTGTGCTTCTTCTGCTCCTTCTTGATCAGTTCATTTAATTTTTCACATTCTTCTACACAACAATCATTTCAGTTTTATACAGTACTGTGCCAAATTGTACACTTCCAGAAACTTCTTTCTCATTTCCATGTCAATATTTGATTCCAACTACGTTCTTTTGATAAAGAAATCTTTCTTTGCCTACACAAATCTTCATATTATTTTTATTTCTCCATAACCCAAACTCTGTTAAAGTCATGGGTAGTTAATGACACATACTAAAATAGTTATTTATTTATATGTTACTGTGTCCAAAGTAACTATAGCAACTGCAGAAACCATCAAATTAATTTCCTGTACATAAGATAGTAAGGAGGTCATTTGCAGATTTCATATGAACCAGAGAAAAGTTGGCATAGTAGCCTCCTGGGTCTAAAAAGGGTATAGGTGGTATGCAGAGTGATAACTTTTATCGACAGACGTAATTCAACATGATACCGATAGAAATTTCTAATGACATTTCAGTCTGATTAAAAAGGCAAATGGACAGTTTTTCATGCAGAGAATGTGAAAATGTGTGATGTAAGGTATTTTGTGTGTCAAGTGCAATTACTGGTTACAGGAAAAGTGCACAAAAGTAAACCTAAAATGCATCAGTGATGATTTTCTGCAATTTTATTGCTCCTCAAGACATTTCTGTTCCCAATCTGTGTAGACATTACCCTTAGAAGTTGTATTTAGTTTGGTTTCTGTAATAAACATGGCTGTTTATGTGATAAAGTGGCCGATGTTATAAGTGTGTTGTATTCAAAGAACAAAATTATGAAGCTGCTACAAAATGACATTGCAACATTAAAAACTGGAATATTGACTTCAAAGACAGAAAATGATAGATTAATATGAGAAAAGTAGTCTTGTGTCTGTGAAATCCATCACACAGAAAAATAACAAAATCACAAATATACACATGCACAAACGAACTTTAAAAATAACAACACGTCCAGTGTTTCCAAAGGTGTGACAATAAATTCAGCAAGCCAAAAATCAATCGATAAATATAAATGGAAGGGGATGACATTCAGTAAAAGAAAATGCATGACCACAGCTATGCAAGGGAATGAAAATGAGTTTCTCATAGTAAGCGACTCACTACTTAAAAATATTGCTGTCTCCAGCTGCAAAATTGGTGTACAGTCTGGAATTAGAATGCAACAATTAAATACATATTTTAAAAATACAGGAAATGTAAAACTAGTGACTGCATAAGCAGATTCTGAAGCCAAACACAGCTACAGAGTTGTCTTTATACATTCTGGAACAAATTCGTTAAGAAGCAGCAGCAAAGAAGAAATTACTGACAACACAAGAAATGGCAAGAAGTGTCTATGTGGGATTGTGGCTGATACGTAATGGAATTATAAAAGGAAGGTCAGTAAGTGACAAATATCTATCCAAAATAAACTGTGCCACTGAAGAACAATGAGATCATCTTGGTGATGTTTCATAAACCCAAACATATTTTTATGTGGAAGCAGCCTAGGAAAGGATGGCATGCATTTAAATAGATTGGATCTGTAACATTCAGCAGAATGTTTACAGATGTAGGCAAAATAATCAGAAGCAAAGGAAACTAATATGGACTGATGGGGCAGAAAAACTGGATGCTCTAGGTGAGAAAGCAAAATATAAGCACTACACAAAAACGGAAGCATTACAGAATATACTTTCAGAATACAGTCCACAACACATGTGGTACACACAGCAGTGGGCACCTGAATATTTGGCCACCACATTTCAGTCTCTGCTTTGCCAGCCAGGAATGGCCCCTGTCTCATCTTGGAAATGGCTTGTAAATGGTCATGATACCGTGTACAGTCAAGCTGCCTACAGCCACCACATTGTCTGGGGGTGACAGCCTCGCCATTGCTTGGTGAACTAGTCACAGCACACAATGTGTCATAGCGGCTCCTTATGAGTCAGAAGGCCCGCACAACAGACAAGCAAGGTGGGCTGCCGACCTTTCTTCAGGAGCTCAGATCTAAACATCACCAGTGGATGTAAACAACAACAAACTTTCTGCATAAATACAGAACTACTTTGTGAAAAGCCATGTGACAGTGATCCACCAATTGGAACTAATGTGACTACATGTAGCACTCTGCTGAATCGGCATTATAAGCATGCCAGCAGAGTCAGACCGGCAGTGTGTACCTACAGCTAGGACAGCTCCGGCCAATACCTGCAGCGGCTCTAGCATAGTAGATACTCGCCATAGCCTTCAGTAGGAAGTTGTATCTTTGTAATTGTATAGAGTAGTATTTTGTTTATTATTTTCTTTTCATTGTCTTGTGCTCTTATCTGGTTTGGCCACCACAAGAATTGTTGTGCTTCTTGTTGTTCTTGCATTTGGAAATTAGTGCACACCAAGAAGGTGTCTTAATTATAATACAATGTGTTCAAACTTGATCGTTAGTTCTTTCCTGCCGACCGCAGGACACTACAGTTATTGGCGACGAGGATAAAACTTTGATTTTCGAATGGAATAGCCCCCTCAGAGGACCTTCTTCAGTCCTTAGTGGAAACTCTTACAGCAGATTCAGGCAGCATTCACAAGGTCAGAACATTGCCCTCACTCCACAGCATTGCAAGAGGTAGCTCACAGAGCTGATTTCATCACTGGTAAACTGAACACTTAGTGCACGTAGCTCCACTGATGCTTTAGGCTTTTGATAGGCCTGTTGAATCATGGTCAATTTATGTTGAGCAGTTGGAACATTTATTGGCACATGGGATCCATGACGAAAATTGAAGTCGGGCTTTTTTTTAGGAACAGCTGGTCCACAAGTGTATCATTTAATTCAACAATTGAACCCTGACCAATCCCTTCCAGATCTCTCATTTACCCATATTAAGTGCTGCCATTTTGAGTACTTTGACGCACAAATACATGTCACTTCTGCCCATCAGACTTTCTTTTCTTGTCGAAAGTCCCCAGGTCAGACATATTTGGAATGGATTACAACGCTTCAGGGTCTCTCCCGCAATTTCAAATTCCGGTGCACCAACATTGCCTGCAGGCAGTCTTATGCCTCTTCATTGATTCACGATATGGTGCTGTTTCACGCACCAGATGAGGGTCTTTGAGCTGATATTTTGAAGTTACAGGACCCGTCCCTTTACACCTGTCTGCCAATCATTCGTGCATTTGAACAGTCTCACCGACTACAACCGCTGTGTCTTCATCCAGCTGTTTTTGTAGCTCGCCAGTTGCCTACTGCCAAGCGGGAGTCTCAGCAGTGTGTTGGTAAATCCCGTGACAGAAAGTCTTTCGCCCATTTTCCATCATGTCCGGACTGTTTCTGAATTCACCAATGGACAGAGTGCCTCCACCAGTGAGCAAGGTGCACGGTTTGCAGCCGAACAAGCCATATCGCCGTTGTGTGTCAGGCTTCGCAGAAACATCGTAGATTCCAGGCTTCCTGTGGACACACAGGCTCATCACAAATCATCACCTCAAGGCCTAGAAGGCTCACATTCCACAGATGGACACGTATTCTCCATCATTCCCCAATTGGGAGCCCATTTTCTCCTACCCTTGGAGGTCGTGCATATCCTGGTGGTCTTCCAAATTGACACAGCATCATTTGTTTCTATTGTGGATGGTGCCACAAACCAACGTTTGGGCTCACCAGCTTTGTCTCAATACCCTCATGCCTTGTCTAGATTCAGTAATCATCCTATATCAGCCGACATCGTTTTTTCAACACAAATCTTCTACAACAGTCATTCCTTCACCCCTCAATTTTTGGTGACTGGGTCTCCCGGCACTACTAACCTTCTGGCCTTCTGGGTGTGGACATTTTTGGTCGTCTGGGTTTGTCAGTGCAAAACGAGGTACAGGCAGTTTTGATCCCCTCCTTGGATACCCTCCTCACCCCATTGCTCAGCAAATATGAAACATTGTTCTCATCCTCCAAACCAGGAGTGAAGGGTTTCAGCACGTATGTTCAGCTTCTTCCCTCTTCCATCCATTTTTTAAAGGCCTGCCCGGGCCCCTTTGCTCTCCTAGACAGGCTTCAGGTGGAACTTTGCTGCTTACAAGACAAAGGCATCCTTTTTTCCGTCGTGCACAGTTGCTGAGCAATGCCTATCCCGTTAATCAAGAAGCCAGATGGTGATTTACGCATGTGGCAACTTTAAGAGCACTGTAAATTCTCAGTCCATCATCGATGCATATCCTGTCCCATCAGTGGATGACATACTCACCCGTCTTGCAGGCTCAACCATTTTTCCCAAAACTGATTTGTGCAATGCTCATTAGCAGCTGCCATTGGACGAGGAATCGCAGCAGATCCTAGTCATCAATACCCCGTGTGGCCTTTTCAGGTACAACCGCCTCCCATTTGGCACTGCCAACGCCCCTGCCATTTTCCAACATTACTTGGAACACTTCACAAGTCAGTAGCCCGGTATGACAAATTATCTGGACGGCTCGTCAGCAGTGGACCTCGTGGACAAGCTGGATATGCTGTTGCAGGTTTTTTCCAAGGCTAACCTGTGTTGCCGGAGAGAAAAGTGTGACTTTTTTGCTTGTGAGGCTGGTTATCTCGGGTTCACAATTGATGCCAATGGCCTACAAGCCTCTACGGAGTATGTCGAGGTGACTCGAAACCTGCCTCCTTCCCCCAACATGAAGCAACTGCAGTCCGTCCTTGGTCAAATCAACTATTATTGGTGCTTTATACCCCTCACTGCTGAGAGTTTGGCACCCCTGACTGGGTTATTGCGCAAGGGTGTGTGTCGGGTTTGGGACATGGCATGTGAGCAGGCTTTCACATATCTCAAGTCGGCTCTCAGTCGCCCACCTTGTCTGGCCACTTACGATCCTTCCCTGCACCCCATCGTCACCGCCGACGCATCAGACTATGGCCTGGGTGCAGTCCTCTTGCAAGTGGCCAACGGCATTGAGAGGCCAGTGGCTTTCACATCCAAAAAATTGGCTGACGTTCAAACCAAATATAGTCAAATTCAAAAGGAAGCTATGGCGCTGGTTTTTGCCCTTATAAAATTCCACAATTTCATTTTACTCTGCAGACCAACCACAAACCTTTGGTTTCTTTGTATCATCTGGGTGCCGCAGTGCCCACCAGAACAGCGCGCCACCTCCAGCGTTTGGCGCTCTTTCTGGCAATGTTCGACTCTGATATTGTCTAATGCACTTCTGAACGTCATGCAAATGTGAATTTTCTGTCCTGGCTGCATGCCGGGGTGGACTGTGAGTTTGATGCCTCCCCATTGGTTTGTTTCCATGTGGAACCAGACTTGGACGCAGCTCTGGATGTGCTTCTGTTGGATGCTAATACGACCCGGCGGGCCACTGCAAGCTCTCCACCACCAAATCGCTGCAGGTTGGCCAGCCAGTCGTTGTAGCATCTGCGATGTGGAGGTCCAGCATTTATGGGATCATTGGCACAGTCTCTTTTTCCGCAGTGGCGTCATCCTTCTGCATTGTGAATCGGAATTTCCCCGGGTGGTCATACCACATGCATTGGGCAGCCGTGTCCTTGACCTCCTCCATACTGTCCATTGGGGAATCATCCTCACCAAACAGCTGGTTCACTGACACCTTTATTGGTGCAGTTTGGATAAAGACATTGTCTGCCTCATTTCGGCCTGCACCATGTGTCAAACATGTCAAGCAGCACCCCCATGCCAGTATTTTTCATGGTCCGATGCAGCTGCTCCATGGGAACATTTCCACTTTGATTTCACAGAGCCATTTCATGGTTCCTAGTGGTTCATCCTGACTGCCTCCAGGTCAGGATACCCTTATGTATCCCGTATGAAGAGCACCACTCCTGCTGAGACTATCAAAATTCTCCAGTGCCTCTTTGCTGTTGAGTGACTCCCCAAAACGATCATTATGGATAATGGCCCACAATCTGCTTCGACCAGTTTTAAGCAATTCTGTACTGCCAATGGAATTTCCCTCATCCATACAGCCCCATTTCACTCTTTGTCAAATGGTCGGGCAGAGTGTTTTGTGTGGACATTCAAGACCCAGCTCGATAAGCTGCTGAGCCATCACCCACTGAATGGGGCCGTGCTTCTTTTTTTGGCTACATAATGTGCCGCCCCCCGTGCCAGTAAAAGTCCAGTGGAGATACTTCACAGCTGACTGTTCTGCTCTCCCTTATCTGTCCTTATTCCCATGACTTCTCAACCTCCCACTCGCACTCTGGCACACTCCTTCTGCATCAGGCAGGAGATCTGGGTATGGATCTTCTCTCATCCATGGGCGCACTGAGCACCTGCCACCATCACCAAACTCTGCAGCTGGGTGATGGCACCTCTCCACTGGACTGACAGTTCCATTGCCTGCCGGCACCTCTACCAGCTCTGCCCCCATCTGGTGGACCACGACACCCTGAGTGAGCTGCCAGTGCCTGTCGCCGACCGACCTGTGATGGAACCTCTGCTTCGCCTCTGCTTCAGATGCTGCCTCTGCTGCCAGCTGCCCCTGCTGCATTGCCGCCTCCCTCCACTGCTTGTCAAGAACCTACGCATGTCGACCAGGATGCCTCTATTCCTATGGACATCTGTGGTGCTGTGCATTTTTTTCCAAGGGGGAGAAATTTCATAGAAGCCTCTTATCAGTTAGAGAGACCACACAACAGACAAGCAAGGTGGGCTGCTGACCTCTCTTCAAGAGCTCAAATCGAAACATTACCAGTGGATGTAAACAACAACAGACTTTCCGCAATAAACATGGAACTACTTCATTAAAATCCATGTGACAGTATCCACCAATTGGAACTAATGTGACTATGTGTAGCACTCCACTGAATCGGCGTTATAAGCACACCAGCAGCATCAGACCAGCAGTGTGTACCTACAGCTAGGACAGCTCTGGCCGATACCTATGCCAGCTCTAGCTCAGTAGACACTCACCATAGTCTTTCTGTAGAAAGTTGTATCTATGTAATTGTGTAGAGTGGTGTTTTGGTTATTATTTTCGTTGCTTTGTACTTTCATCTGGTTTTGCCACCACAAGAATTGTTGTGTTTCTTGTTGTTCTTGCGTTTGGAAATTAATGCATACCAAGAAGGCATTTTAGTTATAATGCTGTGTGTTCAAACTTGATCATTAGTTCTTTCCTGCTGACTGCAGGACATTACACAATGACTGCGTGTGCAGGTCCTACTTATGTCGATGTGGTCACGTGTCCACATGACACGGTGGATATATCCTGTCGGTCTTTACCCACGTTCATGCTTCTAAGGATAGTAAAGTTCTGGTTTCAACCAACCAACAGCTGCTCCAAGTCACTGCAACGAGTCTCAGCTATGGACTCTGGCTACTGCTGCCTCTGATCGCCAGGATGTTGCCTTGCCCTCACCGTGATCTAAATCTGCCACTGCACTTCGGTCAGCCGCTCCAAAGGGCACCACTTTACAGTATTCAGATGAGACTGCTTACAAGCTCATTGCCTTGTGGGACCATGTTGTTACATCATCTCGATGCTCATCTGTGGACTGCCTATGACCCCGGCCTCGAAGGCCTGTGTAGACAGTGACATTCTCAAGTTGTGTAGACATTATTCTCAGAAGTTGTATTTAGTTTGGTTCTTGTAATAAACAGTTGTTATTTTCAAGAGTGCATTCCAACACTGCCAGCCAACCACTTGAACAAAGGATATCACTGGCAGTGAGGTAAAAAGTTTTGTGTGGTTTTCTAGGACTGTTTTCTTGTGTGCCATTATACATTGGTGACAAGGTAAAGTATTAAGTATACTTCAAGCTTGTTTTCGAGTTTCTTGCTGTTTATTAGCTCATTTTGCTGGAGCAGACATTTTGTTTTTCAAGTCTGTTACAGTAGTTTTCAATCAGCTGGATTTCTGCTTGTGTACTAGGTCTTTATGTGGGGCAGCATCTTCATTGTTCCTTGTGTGTTATAGCCTGAATGCAGTGATGTTCATCAGATTCTGTGAGTCGTACAATAGGACAAGTTTCTCAGCCTATACACATTTGTGAAACAAGTTTCTTAGTAGTAGTTGTCTTTTCTGCACAGTTAAGGTGGTCAGTTCATATGTAGTATAAGTACAATTCTCTTCACTGACACTGTTGGTTTGCATTGATTTTGATGCTTATCTGGTGTATTTTTGTACTCTAGTGACAATTCAGTAATTAAAGGTACATGTTTCAGTACGCTGGGAGTTTATTTTCATGTAAGGTTCGAGCATCCTTTCGATTTATCAGGTCTGTCCAGACATCAGAGCTGTCTCTGATTCATGTCCTTCAGTTACAAGGTAAACAAATTCAGATATTTGATGCAGAGCATAACTCAGCTTGCTCAAGTTTTGACTGCATGGCTGTATCTTGGCAAGCTGCTCCCACATTTGTATCCAATTTTCTGGTGTTTGACAGCCAGAAAGAGGACTGGGGCACACACCAGCAACAGCTGGAGTTGCACTTTGCAGTATATGTCATATATGCAATGCAGATAGGGTTGCCATAGATAGCGCATTTCGCGGACAGTCCGCGATTTTATGCTCGAAGACGGGTGTCCTGGACGAAGAGGAAAATGTCCGCGAAAAAAGTGGCTAGTAAGTACAATGCCTATCATTTGTAGAAAGCATACAAATGAGTATTATAATTGATCAGATTACTCAACTGTACATGTTTAAAAACCAAGTCTCCCGCAATTTTATTTTCTGGCAATAGTTTTCAACCACCTCTTCATAATTACCACTGTAAAGTAATGGCGAAGATTCAACTGAAATGCAAACCAATGGTCACCTGCACAACATATCGGTCCGTGTTTCAACCACATCTTTATAATCACTGAATTATGTCCTTGATTTTCGTCCTTCGATTATGGCAACCCTAAATGCAGAGCTCACTTTACTGCAAGAAAGGGAGCACAAATCTTTCCTTTCTGTTGTTAGGTTTTTTTCCCCCAAGATTCTCATCTGCAGCACAACAACAATGACTCATTGGTAGATGGGTAGATGTGCAATTTGGTGGTGACAGTTGTTTCCATTCATGCTGAATGTGTACCGACTTTTTGGTTACTGGTGGATTGTTTCCCCCACAGTGTTCAAGTGAGTGTGTTCCTCAACAACATTCTTCCCTTCTGCATTCACGTGGGCATGTTTCTGAACAGTCTCAGCATCAATTAATTTTGTGTGTGGCAAGCAGGGACCTTGCCACTCAGGTTATTTCCAATATTGTTGTATCGTGCAGCATTCAGTTTCTTTTTCACTGAGTTCTATGACAGCAGTTCCACTGCTCTCAGCCCAGCCCTTGCGTGTGATCCCATTGGAAGGCGGCTCTGTCCCAGCTGGCCCTCCTGTTGTCACCAAGCCTGTCAGCAATGACACCAGCCCTGTGCTCAGTCTGGATATTGTCGGCCCTGTCCCAATTTGCCCTCCAGTCATTGCTAAGTCTGTCTGCAATGACGTCAGTCTGTTTGGCAGTCTTCTCACTGCCTGCCCTGTTCCAGTCAGCCCTGTTGGTACCAATGCCAACTGTCTTATCAGTGTGTTCATTGCTGGCTCTGCTACAGCTGGTCCCCTCACCAACTCTGTCATTCCTGCAGCCAGCGCAGTCATCCCCATTGGTGTCACTGCAGCCGCAAATACAGCCGCTTCCACTGCTGGTGCCGGCTCTACCACTGGTCAAAGCATTCCTTACCGCTGGTCTCAGCATTCCCACTTGTGCTGCTGACCCCATCATATGTACTTCTGAGCCATGGGTTGTGCCTTCATGGCAGTTTTGCTGCAAGGTCTGCCATCACCTGGCCCTTTCCAGTTTCTACCTGCAACAGAGGTCAGTCACTGTTCCCACACACAGACACTGCAAGTTTGTTTTGTTGGGATTAATTTTTTGTTGTTGATTAGTAGTTTGGTTTAGTATATTCATGTGCCTTGTGCTGAGCATTTGGATGTTACTGTGTATCCAATGCCAATGGTCCTGCACTGAATGATCAGCAGTCTTTTTAGTTGTATCTTGCATTTTTATTCAAATGTTAATGACAATTCTGGTGTTCCTTTCATACATAGATTTTTGGTTCTACTCCTTGCTTGTAGAATGCAAGAATACAATATTCAGTAACTTGTTGGTCAGTTCTCAGGCATGTGCTTACCCAGTGACTGTTTGTGTTGTTTCATTCCAGTTGGTGGACAGTTGATGCCGGCAGCTGTGTTGTGCCTCCTCCCTTGAGTGCTGCACTTCTTGGAGACAGTTGCACCATCCCTTGTTATGGGTGCAAAGGTATCATATTTGCAGGGCTGGGCCCATGCATATTTGGCAACAACACTTCAGCCTATGCTTTGTAGGTTAGGAACAGCCACTGCTTCATCTCAGAGGTCTTTTGTAAATAGTCATGGTACTGTGCACAGTCAAACCGCCTGCAGATTCCATAGTGGTCGGCAGCACCTGCCTTGCCACAACATAGCAATTTAAGTTGCTGCACACAGCACTGTGGTCACAGGTCACACTTATGTGCACATGGTAATGTGTCCACATGACACTGTATGTATCCTTCCACATACAACTACTTAGGTCAGCACTCCACGCTTTGAAACACAGTTATGTTCCAGGCTCCAACCAACCAATAACTGCTCCAAGTCTCTGCAACAGGTCTCAGCTGCAGACCCCGCCTGCTGCTGCCACTGCCACTTCCACAAAGGTGTTGCCTCACTGTGAATCATGTCTGCTGCTACATTTCTGTCAGCTGCTCCTGAGGCCACCACTTTGCAGTATTCATATGTGACTGCCTTTAGGTTCATCGCTTTGTGGGACCACATTGTTACAGCATCTTGCTACTCATCCGTGGGCTACATGTGAGTCCCAACTCACAGGACTGTTGTTATTAGTCTTCCCTGCTTCTCAATACATTGTTGTTCTCATGTTGTGTGGACTTTATTCTCAGAAGTTGTATTTAGTTTGGTTCTTGTAATAAAAAGTTGTTACTTCAAAGAATGCATTTCAATGCTGCCAGTTAACCATTCGGATAAGGATATTACAACATGTAGGTCAGGAAAAGAAAAATTACATGAGAATACTTCCATCAGAATATCTCATACACTGATAATACACAACTAGAAGCAGCAAGATTCCAAAGTGAAGTACAGCCAGACATATTACCCATCAGCGAACATGGGCCAACTGAAAGTCATATAGATAATCTGACCATAAAAGATTACACCTTACCTATGTATGTTCAATAAGTAATGCAACATTTTTTAATGAAAGCACGCTGGTTTTATTCAGGATTGCAATACACCATATATTTCCCACTCTTTTGGCTACAAAACCTTATTTTTAAACACAGTATTTGTTCAATGTAAAGGCCTTAAGCTATCTTACTGGGAAGGCCTGTATGCTTGCATGGTATCACTCTACTGGTAATCATCAGAGCCACATCTTGCTACATCAAGAATCACCCCCTCATCCACATATGCTTCCCACAGAGAGCATCCTTCACTGGACAAGACAGATGGAAGTCAGAAAGTGTGAGATCTGGGCTGTAGGGTGGATGAGGAAGAACAGTGAAATGAAGTTTTTTAAGCTCCTCTCAGCTGCACAGACTTGTGTGAAACCTTGTGTTGTCATGGAGAAGGAGATGTTCATTTGCATTTTTGTGGCAACAAACACACTGAAGCCATTTCTTCAATTTCTTGAGGGTAGCACAAACTCTTCAGAGTTGCACCATGAGGGAGGACGCCAAACAGAATATCCCCTTCAGAGTCCCAGAAGACTGTCACCATGATTTTACCCACTGAGGGTTTGGGTTTGAACTTTTCCATTGGAGGAGAGGTGGTGTGGTACCTACCACTCCATGGGCTGCCATTTTGTTTCAGGTTCGAAGTGATGAACCCATGTTTCATCTCCTATGATGATGTTCGACAAAACATTGTCATAATAAGCCCTATAACACACAAGCAATTCTGCACAGATGTCCATTGCTCTTTATGATCTTCTGTTAGACAGTGAGGAACCTAGTAAGCAAACACCTTCGAGTACCCCAACTGGTGGACAAGTAAGTCAGCACAACAAACAAAGACATCCAGTTGTGCAACGAGGCCTGAGCCATTGAAAAACTCGACTGACAGTGTCCGTGCGTTCAAATGTTGCAGGAGTCACAGCTATGTGCAGCCAGATGGCACACAGGAAATCGGACAGGTTTGTGTGACCTCGTTGCAATGACGACAGATGCCTTGCCTAATGACTCATTTTGCTTTTATTCACTGCTACATCCATGTAGACATTCTGCAAACACTTATGAGTATCTGTGATACTCTCATTTTCTGCCTAACAAACTCAAAATGGCAGCTCTCTATTTTGGAACACACCTCTGTTATGGATGCCATTTTTGAAGGCTACATATTGCGCCACCACGTGTTGGTACTTTATGAAACTGCAGGGGCTGAAGTGGGAATGTTCCACAGTGTCCCACAACATATTCTTTATTTTTTCAACTGAAACTGGCTGAGAAGAAAAAATGTGTTGCATTACTTATTGAAATCCCCTTGTAGTTACCTCTTTAGATCTAAACATAAAGGTGGCGGAATTTCTGTATACATTAAAACAGGAAATCTCCTAAAGCCTGTAAACAGTAAAAATGTTAGTTAACACATAACTAGAGAAAAAGACTTCGAAATTACTAATGTAGTTACACATGACATACAATCTTTGTGTGTACAGATCACCAGGTGGCGAGATTAGTATCTTTCTGAAAAACAAAATTACTAACTTACTAAGAATGAAAATGAAGAAAAACATTGTTATATACGGAGACTTCAAAATTGACATAAGAATGTTATATGTGGAGACTTCAACATTGTCATGGGAAAAGGTTCAAAAACAAGACAAGATTTTGAAGAACTGGTAGTGTAGTATACAATGGAGGCATCATATTTCATTCCACCAAATGTTTAGGAGGCAGAGACACACATTACATCACTGTGTACAAAACACAGCAGTTCATTTGTTCTGTTTTTAGTCTGTTTGGGGAAAGGTTTAGCTTTCATCTTGTTTTCAGCATACACACAGTTGAACTGATTTGTCCAGTCATTTGATGCTTTGAGAGATTGCATTACATCTGACTGTTTCTTAGCTTTATCAACATGAAAATGGCCTAGCGATCAGTGCCATAAATCCATTTCCTGACTACTGGTAAGATTTGTGCCAGGGCCACATCCATACATTGAAATACTGGAGTTATCATCACTTATCTAGTACAGACTGTTATTTGCCCATTTTGTCTCACAATTCTAGCTCCAGCTTTTATTAAAGATACAATCATTCTTTTATTGGTTGCCTTAGGGACTGAAGCCTTCACAGTTATTTTCCTATTTTGTCTCACAATTCTAGCTCCAGCTTTTATTTCAGATACAATCACTTTTTTATTGGTTGCCTGAGGGACTGATACATGATGTCTGGAATGTACAATGTACAGTGCAAGTTGACTATTTATCCTCCTCATTCTTCTCATAGGTATATGCGTACAATGTCAAAACCAGAACTTTGCAAATATTCACCACCAGCTACTTTTGTTGACTCTTAATATTTGGTGAAAGTGATGAATTTTTCATGCTGGTAAGTCATGTGGTCTGTTAGCTCACTGTCCAAAATCCATGCTTTGTTTCATTTGTTTCCTCAGAAAATAATGTCTGTCGCAGGTGAATATGCATCAGTGTACAACATGGTCACAGTTAACTCATTTGTAGGATGAAATTTTGTACTACTATGCCTTGGTGACAGTAACACACTTTTGTTAGTAGTTAAATTTGAAGATTTTTGTCTGCCTCATTTTCACATTTTGATTGCTCATTGTTTAAAATGTGATCACCAAACTACAGGTAATATTTTGCAAAATGTCCATGCTCTTCACAACAAAAACATTGTGAACCATGCTCATATGTTTTTTTCATAATTGCCATGACTGTTATCATGCTGGCTTTTGCCATGGCTTCATCCCCTTTGAACATTTCCACATCATTTGTTTTTTTCCTTTAGCACAAACATTCTATGCCACAAATCAAAATGTGTAAAAGATGCTGTCAATGTACCCATATTTCTTTTGCAATTTTGCAGTCTTGTTTACCATCAAGTGAATTATCATCTACTGTTGTTAGTAGAATTCCCACACCCTTTTGTTTTGATTTTCGTTCATCCGCTGTGAATGTATTTCACATTCCATGGTCGATTGCACACCAAGACGGTTTAATCATGAAGTTCCCTTAGTTCTCTGAGAATAGTTGTGGTAATTATCTTTGTTCAACAATCTGATTTCTTACTCATCCATAATATTTGACCATTTACTTATTCACCATAAATATATCATGCAGTAAGAAAACTTTCCCACTTATTTTTGTCAGTTCAGTCACATCTATGACTTTCACACTGCTTCCATAATATCATTTACAAATCCTCTTTGCAATCCACAAAAGGGAAGAAAAATTCAGTACTGACAATTGCTCACTGTTTTGAATGATCTTCCAACCTGTCTTGTTATCTAGATGGTACCTTCACTTCATGTCACTGAGGACCATTGATCCAGAGTCCATATCTTGTAAAATCTTCTTTAGAAAAATGGCAGGGACCACACACAAACACACAGTACATAGAAGTTGAAAGAACTTTTTTTTTTATCATATAGATTCTCACTTTTCATAGTACATCATAACAAGAAGACAATGAGTACTTCAATATCACGAGAAAGACAGGCCACATCCCTGACAGCTTCTTTTATGCACCACATATCTAACAGGTACAAGTTAACTTCATTAACAATGGAGATGAGATACGTATGTCAACAATGATTTATGATCTTAAGCAATGGACTGCTCCCTGAATTTTTCTCCCTTGCAATTTTCAAATTTGTTAAGTGTACAAATGAGTGTACAATAAAAAATGTATGAATTGGGAATCTTACTCTTAGTACCCTGCACACCACAACTGAAATAAATCCAAGAACTAGATCGCATTACTCTTTCATCAAAATTGTAATATTGTCTAGTAATAACACAGTACACAACTCTTCAATCGTACATTGAGATTCTTTCATATGTTTACTTTTTGGGCTCACCTCAAGAACATGGATGAAGTAGTCATTGTACCACAAAAACAATCCAGTAAGAGGCTCATCACAGTATCCACCATTAATTGTTTTTATTGTTGCCTCAAAGAATTGTGTAATGGCTTGCTGGTCTTCAAAATTATGGCGCCCAATATAAATCATGCGATGCAGAAAGGTTCTCTGTAATTATTTCTATTATTACAGATAAACATATTGAAATGTGTAATTAATGAATCCTTAAAAAGAAAGGAAAACTTTAGCATCCTAAATGATAGCTGTATCTGATGCTCCATTGTTTTTGAATTTATTAAGATTTTTGTATTGGCTATATTCAGTGAAACAATATTTCACATACAATGAAGACAAGGAACAGCACCATAACTTACAGTGAGAAAAAACTGTGACAATATATTTATAATAACTGATGTAATGCCTTATAAAATGAAACAGAAGTCCTCCTTATTTATAGAGTAGGCTACATGAATAATTAAGAACTGATAAGAAAATTAAACAATACTTTAACAGCATAATGAATGAACTGTTATTTCTGTTAAATAATACACTGCAAGATATACATCAGACCCATATGTTTCCAGAATTTAAAAGTACAGAATTACAATGACTTACTTTCTTTACTGTACATTTGATATATATATATATATATATATATATATATATATATATATAATAGAAGGAAACATTCCACGTGGGAAAAATTATATATAAAAACAAAGATGAGGTGACTTACCGAACAAAAGCGCTGGCAGGTCGATAGACACACAAACAAACACAAACATACACACAAAATTCAAGCTTTCGCAACAAACTGTTGCCTCATCAGGAAAGAGGGAAGGAGTTGCGAAAGCTTGAATTTTGTGTGTATGTTTGTGTTTGTTTGTGTGTCTATCGACCTGCCAGCGCTTTTGTTCGGTAAGTCACCTCATCTTTGTTTTTATATATAATTTTTCCCACGTGGAATGTTTCCTTCTATTATATTGATATCATTAATTTGAATCCAACAATTACGTTTTGTTATTGTCACTGTTGCATTTCGAAATCTTTTCTGTTGTCTTATTTTCCTCTTTCTGTTTTTGCCAGTAGTTTCACTTTGTATTCACCTTCTCCTTTTTACCGTAATCTGCTATACTATTTTATCCCGCCTATATATATACTCAATAATACGTAACCCACTTCCAAACCATAACCAAAAAATTTTTTTTGCCGCTTTCAGCACTACCGCCGCTATAATATCCACCGTTTCTAGTTCACAAACAGCTCCTTTCACCTTTTAAACAACCATTTCGGCCAGTTCTAATAACTTTCGCTTTATTTCCATTTCCGTTTTTCCCACATCAATGATCATTTTTAGCCGCTTCCCACAGGTTTTAACGCCATTATTTCGTCGTCAGACAATTGTTAACCACATTTTCATAATCTGCCACCACAATACCACTCCTTTTAATATACTACAAGCAGTTTTTTCGAAATTTTCCCGAATTTCTCCGTCCTTTAACGTGTTTTGGCGGCAACACAACCACCTAACCTTTATGCACATCGTTGTCTACCAACCCAAGTCCAACATAGCTCAGCTGTAACCAATACCTTTTCGCCTTTTTTCATTCCAGAGCTCCAGTTACTTTCCGGTTCACCTTTATCTCTCCCCATATATTTTTATTTTTATTTTCATTTTCATTTCACCTCATGTCACACTTTCCACCTTCTAATACCATGTCACCCTCACAACACCCCCACAACGACCCCATTAAGTTTTATTTACATTCCCTCCGCAAACATGCCTTCGCCCTAGCCAGATTACGCTCCCATATTCTATTTTCTCAGGCCTGTCTGACATTTGGCATCACCCCCAAAGGCCTCACACTTAAAGTTCCCATCTCTGGCTGCAACCCTTCCTTCCATCAGTCCCTATACCAGTTCCAAACTGAACAATCCATTGCCCTCACCCACCTAATCCTTCACCTACACATCAACTCAGCCAATGAACACACCCGTCAACTCCTATCCTTAATAAAAGTCCTTAATCTTTCCTCTCCCACATCCACACCGGCTGTTCAGAGCATTATCCTACAGGCCAACCGTAAATTAGAACAGCATGCCACCCTCCACCTCAAAAAACTATCCAATCTCCTGGTTTCCCACCTCCGGAAAGGCAACTCACTCATCCTTCGCAACCTTTCCAGCAAACCTCAACCTCCTCTCATTGCACACAAACCCAGTCTCTCCCATCTACTCAATCTCCCACTTCCAGCTCCACTCCCTCCAAAACCTCAAAATTCCGATCAACACAATCTGGAACCACAACACCCTAATTCAGTAGTTAACCTTTCCTCCAAACCTCTCTCCCAATCCGAAACCTCTGTCCTATCCAAAGGCCTCACCTTCAGCCCCACTCCCAGATTCAACCAAACAGCCCTCGTCAAAGATTTACTGTCCTACACTCATACTCTCTGCTGGAAGTATCACTTTGCCACGAAGAAAAATGATCCTAATCCTACTCCTAATGATCCGACTCCTCAAGACACCATCCAAATTGAACCCTGCCTGGAACAGTTCCGTCCTCCGTCACAGCGGGACCCACCTCCTCTTCCTCAAAATCACCCTCTCCAAACCTTCCAGGAATTTCTGACCTCCAGCCTTGCATCTCAATCCTTCTTAAAAAACCTTAATCCTACACCCAACATCACCACTGCTGAAGCCCAGGCTATCCGTGATCTGAAGGCTGACCGATCCATCGTCATTCTTCCGGCGGACAAGGGTTCCACGACCGTGGTACTTGATCGTCGGGAGTATGTGGCTGAGGGACTGCGTCAGCTTTCAGACAACACCACATACAAAGTTTGCCAAGGTAACCCCATTCCCGATGTCCAGGCAGAGCTTCAAGGAATCCTCAGAACCTTAGGCCCCCTGCAAAACCTTTCACCTGACTCCATCAACCTCTTGACCCCACTGACACCCCGCACCCCTACCTTCTACCTTCTTCCAAAAATCCACAAACCCAATCATCCCGGCCGCCCCATTGTAGCTGGTTACCAAGCCCCCACAGAACGTATCTCTGCCTACGTAGATCAACACCTTCAACCCATTACATGCAGTCTCCCATCCTTCATCAAGGACACCAACCACTTCCTTGAACGCCTGGAATCCTTACCCAATCTGTTACCCCCGGAAACCATCCTTGTAACCATTGATGCCACGTACTTATACACAAATATTCCGCACGTCCAGGGCCTCGCTGCGATGGAGCATTTCCTTTCACGCCGATCACCTGCCACCCTACCTAAAACCTCTTTCCTCATTACCTTAGCCAGCTTCATCCTGACCCACAACTTCTTCACTTTTGAAGGCCAGACATACCAACAATTAAAGGGAACAGCCATGGGTACCAGGATGGCCCCCTCGTACGCCAACCTATTCATGGGTCGCTTAGAGGAAGCCTTCTTGGTTACCCAAGTCTGCCAACCCAAAGTTTGGTACAGATTTATTGATGACATCTTCATGATCTGGACTCACAGTGAAGAAGAACTCCAGAATTTCCTCTCCAACCTCAACTCCTTTGGTTCCATCAGATTCACCTGGTCCTACTCCAAATCCCATGCCACTTTCCTTGACGTTGACCTCCACCTGTCCAATGGCCAACTTCACACATCCGTCCACATCAAACCCACCAACAAGCAGCAGTACCTCCATTATGACAGCTGCCACCCATTCCACATCAAACGGTCCCTTCCCTACAGCCTAAGTCTTCGTGGCAAACGAATCTGCTCCAGTCCGGAATCCCTGAATCATTACACCAACAACCTAAAAACAGCTTTCGCATCCCGCAACTACCCTCCCGACCTGGTACAGAAGCAAATAACCAGAGCCACTTCCTCGTCCCCTCAAACCCAGAATCCCCCACAGAAGAACCACAAAAGTGCCCCACTTGTGACAGGATACTTTCCGGGACTGGACCAGACTCTGAATGTGGCTCTCCAGCAGGGATACGACTTCCTCAAATCCTGCCCTGAAATGAGATCCATCCTTCATGAAATCCTTCCCACTCCGCCAAGAGTGTCTTTCCGCCGTCCACCTAACCTTCGTAACCTGTTAGTTCATCCCTATGAAATCCCCAAACCACCTTCCCTACCCTCTGGCTCCTATCCTTGTAACCGCCCCCGATGCAAAACCTGTCCCATGCACCCTCCCACCACCACCTACTCCAGTCCTGTAACCCGGAAGGTGTACACAATCAAAGGCAGAGCCACGTGTGAAAGCACCCACGTGATTTACCAACTGACCTGCCTACACTGTGATGCATTCTATGTGGGAATGACCAGCAACAAACTGTCCATTCGCATGAATGGACACAGGCAGACAGTGTTTGTTGGTAATGAGGATCACCCTGTGGCTAAACATGCCTTGGTGCACAGCCAGCACATCTTGGCACAGTGTTACACCGTCCGGGTTATCTGGATACTTCCCACCAACACCAACCTATCCGAACTCCGGAGATGGGAATTTGCCCTTCAGTATATCCTCTCTTCTCGTCATCCGCCAGGCCTCAACCTCCGCTAATTTCAAGTTGCCGCCACTCATACCTCACCTGTCTTTCAACAACTTCTTTGCCTCTACACTTCTGCCTCGACTGACATCTCTGCCCAAACTCTTTGTCTTTAAATATGTCTGCTTGTGTCTGTATGTGTGGATGGATATGTGCGTGTGTGCTAGTGTATACCTGTCCTTTTTTCCCCCTAAGGTAAGTCTTTCCGCTCCCGGGATTGGAATGACTCCTTACCCTCTCCCTTAAAACCCACTTCCTTTTGTCTTCCCCTCTCCTTCCCTCTTTCCTGATGAGGCAACAGTTTGTTGCGAAAGCTTGAATTTTGTGTGTATGTTTGTGTTTGTTTGTGTGTCTATCGACCTGCCAGCGCTTTTGTTCGGTAAGTCACCTCATCTTTGTTTTTTATATATATATATATATATATATATATATATATATAGAGAGAGAGAGAGAGAGAGAGAGAGAGAGAGAGAGAGAGAGAGAGAGAGAGAGAGGGAAACATTCCACGTGGGAAAAAATATGTATAAAAACAAAGATGAGGTGACTTACCGAACGAAAGTGCTGGCAGGTCGATAGACACACAAACAAACACAAACATACACACAAAATTCTAGCTTTCGCAACCAACGGTTGCCTCATCAGGAAAGAGGGAAGGAGAGGGAAAGACGAAAGGATGTGAGTTTTAAGGGAGAGGGTAAGGAGTCATTCCAATCCCGGGAGTGGAAAGACTTACCTTAGGGGGAAAAAAGGACAGGTATACACTCGCACACACACACATATTCATCCACACATACAGACACAAGCAGACATATTTAAATACAAAGAGTTTAGGCAGAGATGTCAGTCGAGGCGGAAGTGTAGAGGCAAAGAAGTTGTTGAAAGACAGGTGAGGTATGAGTGGCGGCAACTTGAAATTAGCGGAGATTGAGGCCTGGCAGATAACGAGAAGAGAGGATATACTGAAGGGCAAGTTCCCATCTCCGGAGTTCGGATAGGTTGGTGTTGGTGGGAAGTATCCAGATAACCCGGACGGTGTAACACTGTGCCAAGATGTGCTGGCTGTGCACCAAGGCATGTTTAGCCACAGGGTGATCCTCATTACCAACAAACACTGTCTGCCTGTGTCCATTCATGCGAATCCGCCAGGCCTCAATCTCCGCTAATTTCAAGTTGCCGCCACTCATACACCCTATGCTCTAAGGTGAAAATTATCACTTGGAGCCCATCAGCAAAGAATAAATAAATGAATAAAGAAATAAAACAGTGTCTTGTGATACTGGGTATAAAATAATACAGTCAAATAGAATCTGGAACTGAGTGTTTAACACCCCTTCCAATCTAGGTAACCACACAATAACAACAAAAATATCAGTATAATGACAGTAAATGCTGCTGCTTTTTTATTATCTACTAACGCCAATATTGTTCCACCACATGCAAGTGATGGGTGATGGAACTGTTAAATCATTGAGAGGTAAAAAAATTTTAAATCTATCTTTATGTTGCAGGATAAATGGGTCCAGATTCTCTCCAAATAACATGCTTGTCACTTTTAACACTTTTTAGTTTAATGGAACAGACTTATAGCTGTTTCACAACCAACAGTTTTGCACTCAGAAATATTTCTCACTATTTTGATCTTGAGAAAGTATTGCTGGCATACTTTACACACTTTCGTTCAATTCTGTCCTGTTACATAATCTTCTGGGGCAATGCTGCTAAAGTCAACAAATCATTTTTTCTACTAAATTGTGTAAAAATAAAACAACTGAACATGTTGCAGAAGCCTCTCTGGAATCAAGGGATTCTTAGAGTTATACACCAAACACTTCATAATGGTATTTGGAGTTAACAACAAGAATGTAGAAGCCTCTCTGGAGCCAAGGGATTCTTAGACTTATGTGCCAGACACTCCATAATGGTATTTGGAGTTAACAACAAGAATGAGTTTATGGTTGAATATAAAAATGACAACCACAATACTAGAAGTAACAAAAAGGTCCATATAGATTATGGTTTGCTGTCTAGGATTTCGAATGGAATTTTTTATTCTGGTGCAAAATTATATAAGCAGTGACCAACAGACATCAGGCAGGATATTTAAAATCCCCAGACATACAAAAGAAAGTACAATAATACCTCTCCTTAGATACTCCTTTTATAATTTATCAGAGTACTTGGACTCCAGGATGTAAATTCTGCATAACTCTAATGTTTAATATGTGAAACAGATCTTGACTTTACCAGTCAACTGATAGTAGAGTGTTGTTACATACATGCTTTGTTTGAAATATTTCTAAAACAGCAGTTAAGTTGCATAAGAGTACCAGTGGATTTTTTTTTTTTAAACGTAGCTGTTTTTATCATAATATACACAAAGTAAGGTTCTAATAGAGGGAAACATTCCACGTAGGAAATAAATATCTAAAAACAAAGATGTCAATATAATAGAGGGAAACATTCCACGTGGGAAAAATTATATATAAAAACAAAGATGAGGTGACTTACCGAACGAAAGCGCTGGCAGGTCGATAGACACACAAACAAACACAAACATACACACAAAATTCTAGCTTTCGCAACAAACTGTTGCCTCATCAGGAAAGAGGGAAGGAGAGGGGAAGACGAAAGGAAGTGGGTTTTAAGGGAGAGGGTAAGGAGTCATTCCAATCCCGGGAGCGGAAAGACTTACCTTAGGGGGAAAAAGGACAGGTATACACTCGCACACACGCACATATCCATCCACACATACAGACACAAGCAGACATATTTAAATAAATTTTAGGGTATTTTTGAGGGGAAATATCTCAACTGTGTCTTGTTCAATCCTCTTTTCCTTACAAAAGTTGGAAAGAGCATGCTTTAACCTTTCAAAGCTATATCGTTTAATTTTTGGACCTTCTATATTGATGAGTAAGAATACCTATCAAAAAGTAGGGAAAATGGGTTGTCAGTAAATACTTAGTACAACTTGAAGTTGTAAATAAAAATGTGTAATTGTAGTGTCTTTTAATAGTACAAGATTTACCTGCAGTTTAGGGTATGTAACTGTGCTAACAAGTGTTTTTACATTATTTTGTAGCATAGAATATAAATATAATAAAATTTCAGTAAATGCTCTTAAGATCAGAAAATCTAGATGATCATAATGGAATGTTATGTTGTTTAGAATGTTTGAACCCTACAATGCATGGTGGTGTATTTATGCATTGTTCCTCAGTTTACATCAGCATTATAAAGTGCAATAGTTTTTTTAAGGCCCTATCCTCACAGCAGTGATACTTTGCTGACATACCACTTTCAGTCGTTTTCATTATTGGCAATATTCACTGTGTCAGTATCCTGTGAGGGGTAATCTTTGGTGTTGACACTGTACAGTCATAGTGTTGAGTACTGAGTGTTTGAATAATCAATAATCATTGTAGTAGCTGAAGGTAAGCACTAAAACAATATGTTTCGATGGCCTAATTTGTATATTTTATGTGCAAACAAGACTGAATCTTCTATGCTTCAAACCTGGATATTCATAAGCTTTCAAAATTGCTTGTTATAGACTAATAAACTATTGTATGAAATGAACCAAGGGACCCCTTCACCCAGCTGCTTTTGGTGGATCAGAAGGAGCTGATTGTCATTAGTTATCACCAGCCTATTATGACAAAAGTCAACTACAATCAGTTAAGGAAATGTCACCAATGGACAAGGAGCTTCTATGACATAGGTCTTGGCTTGATTTTACTGATGATGCCTAAATTTGTCCATACCATAATTCCTTGTTGATGTCAAAATTTCACTCCCCCCCCCCCCCCCCCCCCCCCCCCCCCACAGAAGGCTTGCTGCAACCCATTTGGTAAAGAAAGACACGTAACCAAGAGGGCTTTTTAACAGCAGCGACCAATGTCTAATAGGTCGAAGTTATTTATTTATTTACTTTCTTTTTTTTTTTTTTTTTTTTTTTTTTTTTGCAAATTTGCTGTGTTGTGTATTATAATTCGTTTGTGGCATATGTTAAATTAATGTTTCAAACTGATGTATATACTCCAAAAAAATTAAATGGGGGACTTAATGAGCAAAATATTTCACTTTTCAATCTTTTTGAAGTACTAAAATAATAACTTTTGAAATGTATTCTTACCCATCAATATGCTAGATCCAGAAATTAAACAATATAGCTCAGAAAGCTTAAAGCATGCTCTTTCAAGCTGTGGCAAGAAAAAGAGGATTGAACAAGACACAACTGAGATATTGTCCACCAAAAATACCCTAAAATTTACATATAGAAGATTTTGGCCAACTTTGCAGATGCATATCTTTTCTTTTAGGCATCCAATGTTAGTTAAATTTGATCCATATATAGAGATCATAGGTAGAAATAACCCTCTGAAGTTTTGGTGTGATTGGTTCATATGAAAAGAAGCAGTGGTCAGTCAAATCTTGGCTCTCAGAATAGCAATACGAATTTTTTAACTTTGGAGGCTTGTATCTACACTCCTGGAAATGGAAAAAAGAACACATTGACACCGGTGTGTCAGACCCACCATACTTGCTCCGGACACTGCGAGAGGGCTGTACAAGCAATGATCACACGCACGGCACAGCGGACACACCAGGAACCGCGGTGTTGGCCGTCGAATGGCGCTAGCTGCGCAGCATTTGTGCACCGCCGCCGTCAGTGTCAGCCAGTTTGCCGTGGCATACGGAGCTCCATCGCAGTCTTTAACACTGGTAGCATGCCGCGACAGCATGGACGTGAACCGTATGTGCAGTTGACGGACTTTGAGCGAGGGCGTATAGTGGCCATGCGGGAGGCCGGGTGGACGTACCGCCGAATTGCTCAACACGTGGGGTGTGAGGTCTCCACAGTACATCGATGTTGTCGCCAGTGGTCGGCGGAAGGTGCACGTGCCCGTCGACCTGGGACCGGACCGCAGCGACGCACGGATGCACGCCAAGACCGTAGGATCCTACGCAGTGCCGTAGGGGACCGCACCGCCACTTCCCAGCAAATTAGGGACACTGTTGCTCCTGGGGTATCGGCGAGGACCATTCGCAACCGTCTCCATGAAGCTGGGCTACGGTCCCGCACACCGTTAGGCCGTCTTCCGCTCACGCCCCAACATCGTGCAGCCCGCCTCCAGTGGTGTCGCGACAGGTGTGAATGGAGGGACGAATGGAGACGTGTCGTCTTCAGCGATGAGAGTCGCTTCTGCCTTTGTGCCAATGATGGTCGTATGCGTGTTTGGCGCCGTGCAGGTGAGCGCCACAATCAGGACTGCATACGACCGAGGCACACAGGGCCAACACCCGGCATCATGGTGTGGGGAGCGGTCTCCTACACTGGCCGTACACGACTGGTGATCGTCGAGGGGACACTGAATAGTGCACGGTACATCCAAACCGTCATCGAACCCATCGTTCTACCATTCCTAGACCGGCAAGGGAACTTGCTGTTCCAACAGGACAATGCACGTCCGCATGTATCCCGTGCCACCCAACGTGCTCTAGAAGGTGTAAGTCAACTACCCTGGCCAGCAAGATCTCCGGATCTGTCCCCCATTGAGCATGTTTGGGACTGGATGAAGCGTCGTCTCATGCGGTCTGCACGTCCAGCACGAACGCTGGTCCAACTGAGGCGCCAGGTGGAAATGGCATGGCAAGCCGTTCCACAGGACTACATCCAGCATCTCTACGATCGTCTCCATGGGAGAATAGCAGCCTGCATTGCTGCGAAAGGTGGATATACACTGTACTAGTGCCGACATTGTGCATGCTCTGTTGCCTGTGTCTATGTGCCTGTGGTTCTGTCAGTGTAATCATGTGATGTATCTGACCCCAGGAATGTGTCAATAAAGTTTCCCCTTCCTGGGACAATGAATTCACGGTGTTCTTATTTCAATTTCCAGGAGTGTACATTCAGATGTGGCTAAAACCAAAATTTTTGCCATGGTGTGATTCAGAATAAAAAGTTGCAATGTATGTTAAGCAAATGACGAAATGTGTGCTAGAACTTTTAAAAAACCTAACAAACTTGGCACAACTGCACCTTCGTACATGATGCGAAGGTGAGTAGCCTCTCTTAAAAGCCCCTAAAAAGTCAACCCCTGAAGATGTTGTTTTTGTGGTCTTCAGTCCTGAGACTGGTTCAATGCAGCTCTCCATGCTACTCTATCCTGTGCAAGCTTCTTCATCTCCCAGTACCTACCGCAACCTACATCCTTCTGAATCTGCTTAGTGTATTCATCTCTTGGTCTCCCTCTACGATTTTTACCCTCCACGCTGCCCTCCAGTACTAAATTGGTGATCCCTTGATACCTCAGAACATGTCCTACCAACCGATCCCTTCTTCTAGTCAAGTTGTGCCACAAACTCCTCTTCTCCCCAATTCTATTCAATACCTCCTCATTAATTATGTGATCTACCCATCTAAACTTTAGCATTCTTCTGTAGAACCACGTTTTGAAAGCTTCTATTCTCTTCTTTTCCAAACTAGTTATCATCCATGTTTCACTTCCATACATGGCTACACTCCATACAAATATTTTCAGAAACAACTTCCTGACACTTAAATCTATACTCGATGTTAGCAGATTTCTTGTCTTCAGAAACGCTTTCCTTGCCATTGCCAGTCTACATTTTATATCCTCTCTACTTCGACCATCATCAGTTATTTTGCTCCCCAAATAGCAAAACTCCTTTACTACTTTAAGTGTCTCATTTCCTAATCTAATTCCCTCAGCATCTCCTGACTTAATTCGACTACATTCCATTATCCTCATTTTGGTTTTGTTGATGTTCATCTTATATCCTCCTTTCAAGACAATGTCCATTCCGTTCAACTGCTCTTCCAAGTCCTTTGCTGTCTCTGACAGAATTACAATGTCATCGGTGAACCTTCAAGTTTTTATTTCTTCTCCATGGATTTTAACACCTACTCCAAATTTTTCTTTTGTTTCCTTTACTGCTTGCTCAATGTCTCACTCCCTTCCCAATCACTGCTTCCCTTTCATGTCCCTCGGCTCTTATAACTGCCATCTGGTTTCTGTACAAATTGTAATTAGCCTTTCACTCCCTGTATTTTACCCCTGCCAGCTTCAGGATTTGAAAGAGAGTATTCTAGTCAACATTGTCAAAAGCTTTCTCTAAGTCTACAAATGATAGAAACGTAGGTTTGCCTTTTCTTAATCTAGCTTTTAAGATAAGTCATAGGGTCAGTATTGCCTCATGTGTTCCCATATTTCTACAGAATCCAAACTGTTCTTCCCCAAGGTCGGCTTCTACCAGTTTTTCCATTCGTCTGTAAAGAATTTTGGTTAGTATTTTGCAGCCGTGACTTATTAAACTGATAGTTCGGTAATTTTCACCTCTGTCAACGCCTGCTTTCTTTGGGATTGGAATTATTATATTCTTCTTGAAGTCTCAGGGTATTTCGCCTGTCTCATACATTTTGCTCACCAGATGGTAGAGTTTTGTCAGGACTGGCTCTCCCAAGGCTGTCAGTAGTTCTAATGGAATGTTGTCTACTACCGGGGCTTTGTTTCGAGGTCTTTCAGTGCTCTATCAAATTCTTCACGCAGTATCATATCTCCCATTTCATCTTCATCTACATCCTCTTCACTTTCTGTAACATTGCCCTCAAGTACATCACCCTTATATAGTCCCTCCATATACTCCTTCCACCTTTCTGCTTTCCCTTTTTTGCTTAGAACTGGGTTTCCATCTGAGTTCTTGATATTCATACAAGTGGTTCTCTTTTCTCCAAAGGTCTCTTTAATTTTCCTGTAGGCAGTATCTATCTTACTCCTAGTGAGATAAGCCTCTACGTCCTTACATTTGTCCTCTAGCCATGCCTGCTTAGCCATTTTGCACTTCCTGTCAATCTCATTTTTGAGACGTTTGTATTCCTTTTTGCCTGCTTCATTTACTGCATTTTTATATTTTCTCCTTTCATCAATTAAATTCAGTATTTATTCTGTCACCCAAGGATTTCTACTAGCTCTTGTCTTTTTACCTACTTGATCCTCTGCTGCCTTCACTACTTCATCCATCAAAGCTACCCAGTCTTCTTCTACTGTATTTCTTTTCCCCATTCTTGTCAATTGTTTCCTTATGCTATCCCTGAAATTCTGTACAACCTCTGGTTTAGTCAGTTTATCCAGGTCCCATCTCCTTAAATTCCCACCTTTTTGCAGTTTCTTCAGTTTTAATCTACAGTTCATAACCAATAGATTGTGGTCAGAGTCCACATCTGCCTCTGGAAATGTCTTACAATTTAAAACCTGGTTCCTAATCTCTGTCTTACCATTATATAATCTATCTGAAACCTGTCAGTATCTCCAGGCTTCTTCCATGTATACAACCTTCTTTTATGATTCTTGAACCAATTGTTAGCTATGATTAAGTTGTGCTCTGCGCAAAATTCTACCAGGCGACTTCCTCTTTCATTTCTTACCCCCAATCCATATTCACCTACTACGTTTCCTTGTCTTCCTTTTCCTACTATCGAATTCCAGTCACCCATGACTATTAAATTTTCGTCTCCCTTCAGTATCTGAAAAATTTCTTTTATCTCATCATACATTTCTTTAATTTCTTCATCATCTGCGGAGCTAGTTGGCATATAGACTTGTAGTTCTGTCGTAGGCGTGGGCTTCGTGTCTATCTTGGCCACAATAATGGGTTCACTATGTTGTTTCTAGTAGCTTACCCGAACTCCTATTTTTTATTCATTATTAAACCTGGTCCTGCATTACCCCTATTTGATTTTGTATTTACAACCCTGTATTCACCTGACCAAAAGTCTTGTTCCTCCTGCCACCGAACTTCACTAATTCCCACTATATCTAACTTCAACCTATCCATTTCCCTTTTTAAATTTTCTAATCTACCTGCCTGATTAAGGGATCTGTCATTCCACACTCCGATCTGTATAACGCCAGTTTTCTTTCTCCTGATAATGATGTCCTCTTGAGTAGTCCCCGCCCGGAGATCTGAATGGGGCACTATTTTACCTCTGGAATATTTTACCCAAGAGGACGCCATCATCATTTATACATACAGTAAAGCTGCATGCCCTGGGGAAAAATTATGGCCTGAAGATACTGGACTGAAATTTGGTTATAACCATCAAAGACATGTAGAACCTTCACACAAAATTTAATAAGATTTGGAGATAGTCGAGTGGGGACCCCTGGTCCCCTTGACATTTAATTATTACCACAGACCACGCGCTTCACAGGCGGGTGCAGTTGTGATTTGTGGACACTGGAGCACTGCAATTTCCTGTAGTTCTCTCAAAGACCAAGAGAGTCTCAGTCGTTGATGTGTTGTTGTGAACTGAGTGTTTCTGTGTCTGCCCCTACTTGTGTGGCACAGTGAATTCTGGTTTATTGGAACCTAGCCTGCCTCACAGATGAATATACACCAAAACATATGCAAATACACCTGCTTCCCAGGTGGATATTCCTATTTGTGTAATGTTGTTTCATAGATGTCTGTTCCCAGTGATGTATATAGTCATAAATATCCCATTTGTAGGTGCAGTAATTACATTTTATGATATTCCATCTCATAAAAAGTAGTAATGAATTGCTTTGCTGGCATTTCAGGTGAACAATTAGTAGGGTGCCAGGGATAGTGCCTTCTTGAATGAAAAAACATTATGGGTCATGTTCCCTCCATATCTGATTAATCTGATACCAATATAGACATGGATTCTGAAGCCTCATTTGTCCCAGATGTAGATGACTTGCAAGACTCTAATCACAATTCTTCATCTGGGGTATTGGAAGCAGAACTAGAAGAGCTAAGTCCTGCAGCTTTGTCAGGTGATGATCACCAACCGGGTGGTGAGAAGATGTGTTATCAACAATCCAGTGAAGATATAGAACATGCTGTAATCTATTGTGGACAAGTGAGATGCTCAACATTTACAAAATCTCGGCCTTAGAGATATTTCACATATCTATTTCTCTGACAGTATAATAGATGGCATTGTGGGGTGGACTAATTCCAAAATGGCAAAAATTAGAGCACCTAGACGGCGTTTCATGTAAGAACACCTCAAAAGAAGAAAGGTCTGCGCTTTTTGGTCTCCTTATATTATCAAGAATTTTCAAATTGTCCAAGGACTTTTCTTATCCTTCTTCTACTGGTGCAGCTGATCATCCAATTTTCTGGGCTACTATGTCAGAAAAGATGTGTAAAGTGTTCATCAGGCTTTGCAGATTGTATATTCAATAACACAAAAGAAGAGAGAGAAATCAGACCCACTTATACCCATCAAACTGGCCAGGTATGGCATAAAAGTAAAATGTTTGATGGGTGCAAGGAATTCATACAGTAAGCCCTCTCATGCAATAGTATGCTTTCCTAAATAGATCTACAATACACATTGAAATATCAGCTTCAATAATTGGTTTTCATTGGTGGAAATTGCCCAGTACTTCTGCTTTTGTCAATCAACTGAAGTATTTCTTCTACTAAGCAAAGTTTCTTTGGAGTTACATTTCTTTTAACTATGTCTGACTGTCCAACATCTGTGATTGCCCTTTCTAGAGATATTCACTCCTCTTCAACTGAACCACCTACTGTGATATTTGCTATTGCAGTATCCACATTTTGCCATCTCTGTTTGGCCGTGATGTAATCCAGCTGGAATTTTCCTGTGTCTACAAGTCTTCTCCACATATACCTCCTCCTCTTGTGATTCTTGAGCAGAGTATTTGCTATTAGCATCTGAAATTCACTGCACAGCTCAATTAGTCTTTCTCCTCTCTTGTTCCTACTGCCTAGCCTGTATTCTCCCATAACTGTTTCTTCTATTGCTTCCTCTGTAACCAGGGTCCAATCTTTCATAATTATTATATTTTCATCTCCCTTTACATAGTAAATTACCTGTTCCATAACCTCATTCATTTTCCCTATCTCTTCATCTTCTGCTTGTGCCATCAGCATTTATACCTGAACTACTGTTACTGACACGGTTTGCAGTTGAACCTGTGAACAGTTCAGTGATAGGGTTGTTCCCTGTCACTGAACTGTTCACAGTGGTTCACTCTCTACCCTACTTTCCTATTTTTATATATATATATATATATATATATATATATATATATATATATATATATATATATATATATATATATAAAAACACTACTCCCATTATGCCATTTTCTGCTGCTGTTGACAATACACTATATGAGTGTGGTATCATAAGTACCCGGCCTGACCGAGGGATGGCAGTCACTGTTGAAAAATATCTCTGGATTAGAAAGTATATGATCTATGAAGCATGTGTTTCAAGTTTGAAAACGTCACATTGTTTACTTTTTGTTTGGCAGTCATCAATAGTGAACATTGTGAGTGAACTTGTGAAAATGGAGGAAATTGGTCATCATTATACAATACAATATTATGTTTTGAAAGGCATCAGCACAACTAATAGTAAAGTTGAGCTAGATCCTACTTTGGGAGAGTCTGCTCCTTCACTAACAACAGTAAAATAATGCGTAGCTGAGTTTAAACAAGGCTGTATGAGCTGCCAAGCTGAGCACTGGACTGGTCAACCAAATGAGGTGACAACTCCAGAAATGGTGAAGAAGATCTGCAAAGTGGTACCAGATGATTATCGACTAAAAGTGTGCAAGCTAGCAGACATCACATATTATCTGAAAATTTGGACATGAGAAAACTGTGCGCAAGGTTTGTGCTGCTTTTGCTCACATTCGAGCAAACACAGTGTCATGAAGACATTTAAACTGAGTGTTTAGTGAAGTTTTGCAGCAACAAAGCTGATTTTTGTGCCATTTCATAACAATGGATGAAACATGGGTCAACCACTTCACTACCGAGACAAAAGAATAATCAAACCAATGGACACAAATTAGAGAACCGACTCCAAAGAAGGTGAAGACCATTTCATCTGCAGGCAAGGTCATGGTGTTGATTTTTTGGGATGCACATGGGATAATTTTCATTGACTACCTCAAAAAAGGAAAAACTATCTACGGTGAGTATTATGTGAACTTATTGCAATGTTTGGAGGAAGAAATCAAATAAAGACGGTCACATTTGGCCAAGCAGAAGGTGTTGTTTCTTCAGGACAATGCACCAGCTCACAAGTCTGTTACTGCAATGACTAAAATTAATGAATTCATGAAGTTTGAACTGCTACCTCATGCACCTTATTCACCAGATTGTAGAGGGATTATTTTCTGTTCCCAAACTTGAAAAAATGGCTTGGTGGTCAAAGATTTTCAACAAATGAAGATGTGGTGTTGGCAGTTAATGGCTATTTTGAAGAGTTAGACAGTTCTCATTACAAAAAGGGTACCGAACTCATTGAATATCACTGGGAATTGTGTATAGAACTGAAATGATATCATGCTGAAAAATAATTACATTTTTCTCCAAAATTTTTGTGTTTTCTTTGTTGGGTTATGTACGTATGGAACCACCCTCGTATCTGTCTGACCAGAAATCATCATCTTCTTTCTATTTGAACTTCACCAACCTCCAATATATCTAGATTTAGCATCTGCATTTCCATTTTCAGATTTTCTAGCTTCTGCACTACGTTCAACCTTCTGACATTCCTTGCTCCAACTTGAAGAATGTTATCCCTTTTTCCTTTGGGCCAAGAGGGAGGTAACCATGAGAAAAAGATGGAATAATCATCTTTTTCTCATAGTCACTATGAGAAAAAGATGGAATAATCATCTTTTTCTCATAGTCACCTCCCCCTTGGCAGTCCCCTCCCAGAGATCTGAAAATGGGACTAATCCAGAATGGAGACATCATCATGACAGTTTTTCGATTGCAGCTCAAATGTCCTTTTGATAAAAGTTATTTGTCTTTAATGCAGCGGTTTCCATCACCTTCTGCCACCTCATGCCATTAAACATCGTTAACTCTACTCTCTTTTAGCTGAAGTTTTTACCCTAAGGGGCTGCTGGCAGAGTGAGGGTAACTTCTTATACCGGAAGCCTTCGTCACCATTGCTGATGATTTTTGTTCAAAATTTAGCAGTGGTTGGGTTCAAACCCTGGATCATTGACATTTTAATAACTAGTGAATGACACTACCCCTAGATCATAGGTTCATATGCACATAAAGTAGTAGTTGTTGTCTTCAGTCCGAAGATTGGTTTAATGCAGCTCCTCATGCTACCTATCCAATGCTACCCTCCTCACCACTGAATAACTACTGCAACCTACATCCTTTTGAATCTGCTTTCTGTATTCATCTCTTGGTCTCCCTCTACAATTTTTACCCCTCACACTTCCCCCCAGTATTAAATTGGTGATCCACTGATGTCTCAGAATGTATCGATCAACCAGTCCTTTCTTCTAGTCAGGTTGTGCCACAAATTTCTTCCCTCCCATCTGCCTTCCCCCCAATTCTATTCAGTACCTCCTCATTAGTTATGTGACCTACCCATCTAATCTTCAGCATTCTTCTGAAGTACCACAATCCAAAAGCTTCTATTCTCTACTTGTCTAAACTGTTTATCATCCTTGTTTCACTTCCATACATGGCTCCACTCCATACAAATAATTTCAGAAAAGACTTCCTGACACTTCAATCTATTTTTGATGTTAACAAACTTCTCTGCCCATTGCCAGACCACATTTTATATCCTCTCTACTTCAACCATCATCAGTTATTCTGCTGCCCAAATAGCAAAACTCATCTACAACTTTAAGTGTTTTGTTTCCTGATCTAATCCCTTCAGCATCACCTAGTTTCATTCAACTTCATTCCATTATCCTTGTTCTGCTTTCTATATCCTCCTTTCAAGTCCCTGCACCTTCTGTTCAACTGCTCTTCCATGTCCTTTGCTGTCTGTGAAAGAATTACAATGTCATTGGCAAACCTCAAAGTTCTTATTTATTCTCCCTGGACTACAATTCCTACTCCAAATTTTGCTTTGGTTTCCTTTACTGCCTGCTCAATGAACAGACTGAATAACATGGCAGTATAGCCTACAATGCTGCCTCACTCCCTTCTAAACTGCTGCTTCTCTTTCATGTCCCTCAACTCTTATAACTGTTGTCTGGTTTCTGTACAAGTTGTAAATAGCCTTTTGCTCCCTGTATCTTACCCCTGCTACCTTCAGAATTTCAAAGAAAGTCTTCTAGCCAACATTGTCAAAAGCTTTCTCTAAGTCTACAAAACCTTTTCTTAACCATCTTCAAAAAGAAGTTGTAGGGTCAGTATTGCCTCGCATGTTTCTACATTTCTCTGGAATCCAAACTGATCTTCCCCAAGGTTGGCTTTACCAGTTTTTCCATTATTCTGTAAAAATTCATTTTAGTATTTTGCAGCTACAAATTATTAAACTGATAGTTCGGTAAAATTCACACCTGTCAGCACCAGTTTTCTCTGGAGTTGGAATTATTATATCCTTCCTGAATTCTGATGGTATTTCAGCTGTCTCATACACCTTGCACACCAGATGGAAGAACTCTGTCATGGCTGGCTCTCCCAAGGCTGTCAGTAGTTCTGATGGAATGTCATCTACTACTTCTACTGCTGGGGCCTCATTTTGATTTGGATCTTTCAATGCTCTATCAAATTCTTCTCTCAGTATTGTATCTTCCATCTCATCTTCCTCTGTGAGGTGGCGCAGTCGTTAGCACACTGGACTTGGCATTCGGAAGGACAACAGTTCAAACCTGCCTCTGGCCATCTACATTAAGATTTTCCGTGATTTCCCTGAATCACTCCATGCAAATGCCAGGATGGTACCTTTGAAAAGGGCACGGCCAATTTCATTCCCCAACTTTGATACAATCCAAGCTTTAGCTCCGACTATAATGACCTCGATGTTGATGGGATGTTAAACCAAATCTCCCTTCCTTCATTTTCCTCCATGTCCTCTTCCATTTCTATGACACTGCCCGCAAGTACATCTTCCTTGTGTAGATCCTCTGTATACTCCATTCACCTTTCAGCTTTCCCTTCTTTGCTTAGGATTGGTTTTGCATCTGAGCTCTTGATATCCATACAGCTGCTTCTCTTTTCTCCAAAGATCTCTCTAATATTGCTGTAGGCGGTATCTATATTTACCCTTGTGATATATTCTTCCAAGTCTTTACATTTGCACTTCCTGTCAATCTCATTTTTTAGACATCTGTATTCCCATTTGCCAGCATCATTTACTGCATTTTTGTGTTTTCTCCTTTCATCAATTAAATAAAATATCTCCAGCATTATCAAAAGATTTCTATTAGGCCTTGTCTTTTTGCCTATTTCGTCCTGTCTTCACTATTTTATCTCTTACAGCTACTCACTCATCTTCTACTGTGTTCCTTTCACCTGTTCTAGGCAAGCATTGCGTTATTTTCTGCCTGAAACTCTCAACAACCTCTGGTTCTTTCAACTCTTCCAGGTCCCATATCCTTAATTTCCTAGCTTTATGGCGTTTATTCAGTTGTAACCTACAGTTCACAACCAGCAAAGTGTGCTGAGTCCACATCTGTCCCTGGAAATGTCTTAAATTTAAAATCCGGTTCTGAAATCTCTATCTCTCCATTACGTAATCTGAAACCTTCATCTGTCTCCAGCTCTCTTCCATGTGTACAACATTCTTTCACAATTCTTATACCAAGTATTAGCAATAAATTACGCTCTATGTAAAACTATACCAGGTGGCTTCCTCTTTCATTCTTTTCCCGCAGTCCATATTCAGTTACTATTTTTTCTTCTCTTCCTTTTCCTACCATTGAATTCCAGTTCCACATCACTATTACATTTTTATCTCCCTTAACTATCTGAATAATATCTTTTATCTTGTCATACATTTCTTCAATCTCTTCATCATCTGTGGAGCTAGTTGGCATATAAACTTATACTACTGTGGTGGGTGTGGGCTTCATATCTAACTTGGCTACAATATTGCATTCAGTATGCTATTCATTGTAGCTTTATCTGTACTGCTATTTTCTTATTCATTATTAAACCTAGTCCTGCGTTACCTCAATCTGAGTTGGTATTTTTAATCCTGAATTCCTATAACCAGAAGTCTTTTTTTCCCTGCCACCAAACTTCACTTACTCCCACTATATCTAACTTTAACCTATCCATTTCCCTATTTAAATTGCCCAGTTACGAGATCAAACACTCCACGCTCCAATCTCTAGAAAGCCAATTTTATTTAAACTGATAACGACACCCTCCTGAGCAGCCCCCCCCCCCCCCCACGGGATATCCAAATGGGGGACTATTTTATATTCGGAATATTTTACCCAAGAGAGTGCCGTCATCATTTACCTTACAGTAGACCTGCATGACCTTGGGAAAAATTACAGTTGTAGTTGCCCCTGGCTTTCAGTCTTTTGCAGTACCGGCATGGCAAGGTAATTTTAGTTGGTGTTGAAAGACCAAAACAGTCAATCATCCAGTTCTGTTGTAAGCTGTTGCTCTCTTCAGGAACCATACATTTATCTGCTGTCCCAACAGAGACCCCTCTGTTGTGGTTGCACCAACAGTATGGCTATCTATATTGCTGAGGCATGCAAGCCTTCCAACCTATGGTGAGGTCCATGGTTCAGGGCAAGGCAAGGAACATAAAAGTTTTGTTATGGTGTTATTTTTTTAAACTGTATTATTTTCTGTGTGTTATTTTACTTATATTTTTGTATTTTCCATTTTATTGTAAAGATTTCATATACAATTTATATGTACAGCTGGACAACATCCATTCAACATTTACTGTCTACAGATGGATATATGAATAAATAAAAATAAAATAAATTTTATTTAGTCAGACAAATGCTGTATGGTATGATACTGTGTATATCGATCCCAGAAAAAATAAATTGCTTTATGGTAAGTAACTACTACAATACACCAGACTAGTTTGTATCCTTAGCTCAATTTCAAATGGTTGTCTCTGTGGTCCACAGCCTGGTATGATCATTTCCACTTGGTGCTGTTATATGACAGCAAATAGGTTATACCTTGACATTTCTCAAGGCATCTTTATTCAACTATGACTCAACAGTTTACTGTCTCCCATTCTTGTATGGTATTAAACCTTAACTGCCTTACTCATACCTGTAGACACTATCCATATAAGTGAGATCTCTTCAGCTGCATAATAGTTTTATTTATGGACATAAAATGAAATCATGTAGGGGAGAGTGGTGAGACTTGATTCCTTTTTTACATTTTATTTTTTAAAGCGGTAGGTATAAACATCAGAAAAGAAATAAAATGTGTAATAAATAGTCAGTTTTTAACTCTTTCTGTCCCTATTTTTAATTCAATCCTTTGCCATTTACTATCATGATAAGAAATTAAAAACTAAAGCCATGCAGAATGGATCAAGTCTCACCATATGTGTGAACTTGATCCCTTTTACGGGGAGACTTGATCCGCCACTTCGTTGTGGTAAATGAAACAATTTATTCATTATTCAAACCAAATTTTATTTTGTTTATAATATTTATAAGAGGAACTGAGGTTTACTAACAAAAGAAATTCACATAATAACTTTAGAAAATAAATTCATTCATGATCTCTAGAGGCATTGCTTGAAGTGCGATCTGTAGCCTACAAAACATGTTATGAGATCATAAAAAAGTAACTAAATTTTCAAATATATATTTTAAATAGTTGAAATTACTGTCAAAAAATCAGAATTAGCATGTTTAGTGTATCCAAGATCATATATGAGATAAAGCACATTCATACAAAGAAAAAACAAGTATACTTCTTGAGAAAGTCAATAACGGCTGCCTCTATTTGAAGTATTTAACATGATGAAATTATAGACAAACATACAAATTATTGAATATTAAAGCCCTCAAATTTGACACTGTTAAAATGAAACTGGTAACTCTGTCATTCTTTGAAGAAAATGCTGGAGATGGAATGACTCGTACAATTTGGTTCCTTTCAATGTCACATATGTCTTCAGTTTCTGGCCACTTGAACTGTTGGCCCTCTATCTTCCTCACACATTTTATGGTGAAATTCTATTCGTCAGGAACACTGACAATCTCTCCCACATAATGTTTTTCAGATTTCTTTGTTTGGAAGGTAGCAATGATCCATTTTCCAGTGCCAGGTTCATCATTCAAAATTTCATCAGAATCACTGTTACTCAAACTCTCCAAGTCATTATCAAACTCACATGGAGACAGTTCTTCACTTTCAGAAGTTTCTACTTTCGGCTTATACGTTTGTTTCTTGTTTTCAAAGTTCAGCCTCTTAGGTCTTCCCACAGGTTTCAATCTTCGTGCACTTCTTGCTCTGAGTTCTTCCTCAAGTTTATTTTTTACCGGAGTGTTTGTTAGGATTGTTGTACATGCTCATTTCCTTCCTCGTCTAGTTGTAGTGTGAGCTGCTGCCTTAGGGTGTGGTCTGATATCTTCAAAGGATCTGTATCCAATAGGGCTAGGTCTAATTCCGAAAGATGAAGGTGTTGATACTGAAACAAACTCTTTTGGAGAATCACAGACTTCCATGGATTGTAAGTGGCCTGTTGTATATGTAGACAAAAATTCATCATCTGTAAATATATCAGAGTTAAATGGCCATATGCCTGAAACCCAAAAACCACTAATCACATTGCTGGGTGTAAAAGCTTTAGGGAAAGCTATACCAAAAATCTCGGAGATATCATAGATAGAGATAGTTTTCCCTGAATGCGCTGTCATCCAGTCTCCTGCAGCAGAATTGTAATATGCCTTCAGTGGACCATACATTGACCTATCAAGGGGCTGCATTTTATGGGATGTATGGGGAGGGATTGTCAAAAGAGTAATTCCATTTTCTTTTGCAAAATGTAAGGATACCAAACTAATATGACTATCATGATTGTCCATGATGATAAGTGTTTTGTGTTGAGCACTGCATTTTACATATTTATGAAAATGTTTTAAAAACAAAACAAAATTATCAGCTGTCATCCAACCGCTGGAATGAGTGGAACCACTGGTTCCAGGAGGAGCTCCATGCAGCATCCTATCCTGCCAGTTCACACACGGAAAGATCATGAAAGGTGGGATGTGGCCTCCTATAGCATTTATTGCACAACATGCTGTCACAAGTTCACCTCTCTCGGCAGAAGTCAGTTTTCCTACCTGTTTCTCTCCTCTTACAGCCAATATTTTTTCTGGTTTGTGGGCTGTAGTAAGACCTGTTTCGTCTATGTTCCAAATAGATTCTGGTCCAAGAACTTCCCTAGTGATAATCTGGTGAAGATTATCAAAAGACTGTCTAACATTGTGTTTATTAAAGCTGCTTCCTCTGCTTATACTGGTTCCTTCTGGTGTACGAAGAGAGAGTTCCTTTGATGCTCCTCGGAAACTTTTTCCCCCAAGGCACGCCATTACTGCAAGTTCCATACTTCTAGAGTCAATTTTTTTTCCTAGCTTTGACTCCCTCTTTCCTTTTATATGTAAGACCCATAGTTCTGCAATATAAAGCAAAATTACTATACTTTGTTTTAATTTATTAGACCTAAGTTCCATTTTCATCCATATTGTATAATTCAATGCATTATATTACAATAAAATGTCTATATATTATCATTTGTTGGGTGTTTTATGTCTTACAATAATGTGATACCAGGAAAACAATTAAATCTTTGGGAAACATTTGAACAGGGACAAGTCTCACCAAGTTCTTGAGGATCAAGTCTCCCCATAAGACACAAGTGAACAAAATTGCTTCTGAATGCTCCCTAACCTACAATTAGCATTTATTTTCAGTTATACTTTATGCCTTAAAGTATGAAATTTTATAGGAAACAGTTACCAGCATTATTTCTTACAGAATTAGTATGTAAAAATAATTGGATTCACTTACCAAAATAAAAGTTAATTCGGTGGAAAATCTTTCTTTCCCTCTTACTGGACAGCAACAACAGTTAAACTCACAGATGCAAATTACAACAATGGAAAGTGGATGGCAAGAAACACTAATGCCAACAAAAAAAATTTAATTTCCAAAAATGGGCAAAATAATGGGAGGAACAAGTCTCCCCACTGATCAAGTCTCGCCACTCTCCCCTACAGTAGTTTTGTCACAGTAATGCATAAGTTACAATACAATACAGAATCTAGACAGTTATGTTTTAATTTGGCGAAACAGTGGATGGTTTTTGTGAACATCTTAGCTCTCACATCAGTTGTCTTGGTTGGCATTTTATATGCATCTATAAACATGAAAAAATAACAATACTAAAATCATTTGTGCATAGATCTTAATGAAACACTATTAGCATTAACAGCTAATTGAGACATTATTATTATGTCAGATTACTACTAAGATCATTAATTATTTCTTCCAACCAGTATATATTCTGAAAACATGTGATGTGCAATTCGCACTTTTCTCATATGACATACTGAAAGCTTTGGATCAAAACATTCACGTAAATGCAGTATTTCTTGATTTCCGAAAAGCATGGCTCAGTAGCACACCTACGGTTACTCTCAAAAGTATGATCATATCGATCATCAAGTGAAATTTGTGGATATTTTGGTAGAGAGGATGCAGCAATTTATCTCGGATGGAGAGTCATCAACATATGTAGAAGTAATTTTGGGTGTGCCCCAATGAAGTGTGCCGGGACCATTACTGTTCATGTTGAATATTAATGATCTTGCAGTCAATATTAATAATACTGGTAACCTCAGACCCTTTGCAGATGACACCGTTACCTATAGTGAAATACAATCTGAAAGAAGTTGCAGTTATAGGCCTATTTGGTCAGATCTTGATAAGATTGCAAAGTGGTGCAGAGATTGGTATCTTACTTTAGGTGTTCAGAAACGTAAAATTGTGCACTTCATCAAACGAAAAAAAAAGTAGTTTCCTATTAATATAATACCACTGAGTCACAGTTGGCATCATTCAACTCATACAAATACCTGGTATGCAGCTGGCATGCAGCTTGGTAGAATACTGGGGTAATGCAATCAGTCTACAATGGAGATTATTTACAAATCACTTGTGCAACCCATCCTACACTAATGCTAAAGTGTGTGCAACCCGTACCAAATAGGCCTAATACGCGATACTGAACGGATGCCGTGAAGGGCAGCACCAATGGTGTCAGATTTGTTTGAACCCTAGGGGCGTGTCACAAGAACTACAGAAAAATACTGAACTGACGGGCTCTTGACGGCTGACGTAAAATTATTACCAGAAGTCCTGCCTACAAAGAAACGGCTGTAAATAATGACTCTAGGAATATACTACAACGCCCTACAAGTCACTCCCATACAGATCGGGTTGTCAAGATTAGAGTTTAAAGCACACACGTTAGCGTTTAAACAATCATTCTCGCAGCGCTCTATGGGTGAACGAACAGGGGGAAAAAACCCTTGTAACTCGTACATGGGGGCGTACCATCGGCCACGCACTTCGCACCCGTTTTCCGAGTACCGGTTCTAAAAATAAGACGTAATTTTACATTGAAATATTGCTAACAGGGAACAATGTGGTGGTTAATGAACTTTGACACGTTATAAAATACATTTTTTAAGTGTGCTCTGGTAAATTTAAAAAAATTGTTATTCTGTAATAGTAGATTTGTTAAAAAATTAAAGTAAAACTTTCCCTAGCGACCATTATAATATTTTGAGATGTGGCGCCTACGTTTGTAATGCAATAATGTTCGAAGAGTACTAATGTTCTGATAACGGAATATTGCTTTTGTATTAGTATTAATTATTTTTAGGCCTAGTCATTTTCTTGTTACGAAAAATACATAATATGAGAATACAAGTTCAAACTGAGGTTGGAAGTCTGAATTCCACAGAGTGGGGAAAAAGAAAAAGCACCATTCTGTAGTAAGACGCGCTAAAATTCAATAGCACTGTAAGATACTGACCTGCAATTAACAGGAGAAAAAAAAGAGAGTTGGTGAGGCCAACATATCGTGGGCGAAGTTTTAATACGAAGAGCTCCAGTATGTTATAGGTAATTTATTCGAGCAAAAATAAAAATCATAGGCTTGAAACATTACTATCTTTTCACCATATGCATTTAATTTTTATAAATACAGATCAAGCTAAATCAAATGGGTACCATATTTTTCGAATGTTACGTCCGTATTTATTATAAATATATTCTCCATTAATGAGATCGGAAAGTAATGTTTAATATGTTAAAACAACATAAAATACTGAATAGATTGCTGAAATTTTCTCGTGTGTATGGCCATCTGCAAGAAAACTTACATGAAGAATAGCTGTCAGTTTAGTCGTTGGTTGATTCGCAACGTAGCAGTCTCGCAAATGTTTGCTCTTAGTAGGTATCGTTATATATACGCTTCAGATAGCAGTATAGGCCGACACTTTCGTTCCACGGGCTCTAAAAGTTTACTATCTTCAAATATCTGTACTTACTCTTCCAGCTGCCGCTAAATTCTCTTTAATCACATTGTACAGTGATCTCCTCTCTTCCATATTGACAACAAAATATTGGGTTGTTTATTCGTACAGGGACGTTACTACAGCTACGAGCCACATAATATCTACTGCTAAAACAATGCACAGTACCGTTGCAGGTGCAGGTTGCCTATTTAACGGCTTCCCGGGCAACGAACACTTGATCCTCAATGTCTTATACAATAATTGATTGAATTTAAAATCCTGTCTTAATCTACTCGCCTTGTGTTACATGTTTATCACAATCTAGTACGAAACTTAACAACTGTGTAGGCTGTATGCCTTGCAGAGTAAACAACAACGCACAAATTACACAGGGCATATTCATCCAGTAATACTGAGAGCATTTGGCGACTTCGAACAAACTTAACACTTAATTTCAAACCTTTCTGAATCTTTTTTGATTGACAACCCGCACAAAATTATGAAAGAAAAAATAGTTTATGGTTCACGATACGGTACCGGCACTAACCTGTCGAAATTCATGCAGTAAAGTTCAGCATCAGGTACAACGTTTCAATTTGTTACTATTTTACTGCTAACTATATTCTTGAAAATTATTATACCATTGTAGGACACATATTTCAGGACATATGACGTCATAAACACTGAGACGCATAAAAAACTAGCTTTTCTAAAAGAATAGGAGTTCGATTTTTCAAAGAACCGATGGTGGTAGGAGTCACTGGAATGACTCTAAATGGGGACTGCCACTGTTGTGAAACTTTTATTTACACTCACATTCCCACAAGATATTTTATGCAAGCTTGTATTAGCAAAGCTGTCCTTGAAGGTATTAAGTGGGTAAACTAACATTGACAATGTTCCTAAATAGCCTGCATTGTTTCACCTTCTTATGTAAAATGCCTTTCGATATAAGAAAACACTCAAAATTACTAACAGTACCGGTAAACAGTAAGTTAGCGTTCACAGAGCAACAGTAAAAAATTGTTTACAAGATCCCATCAACACTACTAAAACAAGACAAATTCACATCACGATAAAAGGAAATAGCTACGCTAGTAAATGACGATCGATTTGTTTAACGTTTTACAAACATGTAGTCTGCAAGAATTTCGTAGTATTTACTCACCGGAGGCGTTATTTATGGCAGTAACCAAACAGCAAGCTACATCTACATACAAGTAAATGTGGCGCAGTGAAATATAAACTTTGTTTAAAATATTGATACACATTGGGGTGATTAGTCATTTGTTTCTTTTTACTGTTTCCATTGTAGCTGCCTGTAATAATATGCATGCGTTTGTTGTAGTTTTGTATTGTGTTGCTAAATAGTAGCTATTTTTACTAGAACCCCAAGCGGTGACTCCGACATGAGTGTGAGTACTAAAATATCTGTAATATTATTCCAATTTTATCACATCAATTTACATACCACAAAGTGGGTCTACTTTTCTCAAAAAATAAATAAATCATATAGTGCATAGCGGTTTTGTAAACTGTCTTGAAAATTATGTTGGTCTGTTGTAATGATTTTATTGTATTGTATTGTACTGATGATATCCATACAAAACAATTTGTCTATGGATGAACGAATAAATGAAAATAAATAAAAAACAATGTAAAAAACATCTAGTAACATACAAAGGCATCAAAGCTGTATTTTTTAAATTTCATAAAGATTTAAAAATTGGAACATAGTAGCTCCTGGAGCAGGTTACTTGGTCACACATAATACAATAGTTATTTTAAGACAGGATAATAACTTTGGGCAATGTTATCCTCTCTAAAATTTACTGTGTTACTTTATAGGACCATAGTAAACAAACATTTGTGTACTCTTTGTTTTTAAAGGGACAAAATAATACAAATACAGGGTAGAAAACTGTGTTTTAGTTAATATATAAAAAAGTAACAAATGTGAACAAAAGAAAGGTTTGTGTTGTTATCAAAGAAAGACCCATGTTTCATTAGTTTGGTGTTAAAGTGTCAGTGATTATACCAGGAAAATATTTTGTCCAAATTCACCGCCATCAACCAACTGTGCAGCTGAGAAAACTGCCTGTATAGCCTAACCATCGTGAGAGGTTTATACTTTCAACTATATCATTCTATTTGTAAAAAAGTACATCTTTACTTATAGCATAAGGCAAATGCTGGAGAATGTAGTCTTTTTTCTAGATCTAGGATATGGTTTGACCAATTTAGCTTGCAGTCTATGTACACATCCAGGAACTTAGCCGAGTCGACTTGCTTTATTTGTTGTCCATTACATTCTATATTTATATCCCCAGTTCTTCATATGCCGTATGAAACTGTACATAATGAGTTTTTTTATATTTAGAGAGAGCCCATTACAGTTAAACCGCTTGAGAATGTCTTCAAGTGCATTGTTTGCAGATGTTTCCCAGTTGTTCATATTATTAATTTCAAGCATTTTAGCATTTGGAGTCTACAAAAGTTCACTGTATTTTATTATTTCATGAATGCAGAACTCAGTACCGTCTTCTAAACAAGTCAGAACTGTAATGATTTCTTTACACTCAAACTCAATCATATGCATATACAATTTTCTTTGCTGTTGGTTGCATTAACATCAAACAAGAGTGATTACTATTTGTTGATGCAAACTGACGCAGTTCAAATATCGTCCACAACTGTACTTTTCCACGTGAAGTCTCCACATGGTTTCAGGTGTATATGTATTGTAGATCTGTATAAACGATACTTTGCTTTGTCACTTATTGGTATGTTGAAATTTGTCATCAAATTACCGCAAAACAGGGCTTTTGACTTTTTGAGAATTATAACTAATAGCGTTTCGTGCCGAAAAGTCATTGCCACAAAACAGAGAATTTTGGTGTCCCATTCTATCTTAAAAAATAAGGGACAGTGACTCAAAAAAAAAGGGCTTATAGTGGCTAATGGGGGACATCTAGTAACCTTAGTTTAGAAGCACGTTGTAACATTTCAATCAGGTGTTTCATTTCATATGGATTCCACATAATATTTCAGATTTTCAGTGCTGTAAATTGTATATTCGCAAGGTCCTAGCTCCCATTTCCATCTGCACCATACTATAACAACATTAATATCTTAGCAGTACTCATTTTCAGTGTATTACAATTCATCCGAAGATGAAACAGATCTGAAACGAAGCAATGAAAATACTGTGGAGCTACTTTGATTTACTTTGTCAGTGGTGCAAAGATGCCCCACATTCCAAGAAAATAGCCTTCTTGGCTGCTTTCGATCATGCAGTAATACTTGACAAGTTGATTAAAAGTTTGTGGGTATGATTTAGACAATAACTAATCGCTGTACATAAATGAATGTCGTTTGCTTTCTGTTTAAGTAGTTTGCCTTGATAAAAATTACCTCAAAAATACAGTGGGTAGTACACATTTAGTTGGCAAAAAATATCCAAAATAGCGAGTGGCAGAACACTATTAACTGTTGGATAGAATCAAAACTGTTCCGAAATGTTTAATAGAATAGGTGCTAGGCAGGATTGAATCATTTATTGGAGTTGGATTAAAGTTACCCTCACTTCATGATACGCAAATTCATGGCAAATAAAATCAAATCATTTTATTCCGTCTTTAAACATTTTGCACTGCAGTTCATTTTGTCACAGAGAAATACATTAAATACACTCCTGGTACATAAATACAAATACTTAGAAATACATGAATGTTTTATACAAAGAATATTAACTGCAGTATGTTGGTTAAAATGTTTGCAAGTCAAAACTACAAGACTTTAATATTCTCAAGATAAAAGAGTCAGTAAATAAGGTCATCTTTACAGCATATACAAAGCTCTTCAAGTTGTACAAACTTTATTAACTACTTCTTTGTAACACTTTTTAAAACAGATTACAGAATGTCAAATACCTTGGGAGGCAATGAATTAAAAAACTTAACTCCTGAATACTGATAGCTGTTAATTTTCTTCTGAAGCCTAGTTACAGCAATGTCCATGGTTTCTTCTTGTGTTATGTCATGTAGGTGAATAGATTTTCTTAGCATACATTTGTGGTGATTTTCTTTTATGTGTAATAAACAACTGAATGTATATGTAATAGTAAGAGCAGCAATTTCTAACTTTTTGGAAACAATTGACGGTGCTAGACGCTGTATATAAAGTGTCATAAGCCTGAGGTAAGGTAAAGCAGTCAACCATAACCAATTCAGTGACAGACATTAATCGCAAAATTAAAGAAATAAGTAATTGTGAAGATAAAGAAGAATTCTCATTAGTAGCATTAACTGCTGTTTTGAAAAGTACACCGAGGTGTGAAACTGTTGACAAAGAAAGTATTTATGAATAGTTTGATGTCGACTGCACAGAACCAGGACATGAGATGTTCAGTGATAGTGCTATTGTTCAGTGAGTACAAGGGAAATCCAAAGAGGTGAATGGCAGTAAAGAAGATTACAACGTTACTATAACTTCAGAAACAGTAATCACTCATGCTGAACTGCAAGATGAAGTTCCCCTTACTGACATGTTGGTGATGTGCAAATTTTGCAATGCAATATATAAAAGAGAAGCTACTGCACAGAGACAGAAATCAGTTCAAGATTGTTTTGCTTCAAAGTAGTGTCATGTAATATGAAATTGGTTAGTTCTATATTCTTTGTAAATACCATATTATCAGACATACTGTGATGATTAAGATAGAATTAATTATAAACATTAGTGAATTGATTTTAATTATTACATTGTAGTTAATTTTTTGTTTTGAACAACCCTAATACCATACTGTGTACTTTAATTGCGAATTAACTGCTGTTTTAAAGTTCCCAGTTACCACAGATAATGATGAGTTTAGTATATATGGTATGACCATGGGTCTTTTAGATGCTTTCTGCTGATTTTAGCCAGAATTCCTTGTATTGGAATATAGTCGTCCTCATGTACAGGAAACAGTATGCACCCTCAATGGTGTCTCTTAAGAGGTGAAGAAGAAATTACCACATAGATATCTGTTAAATGAACCATACAAATTTCAAAGCATTCGTCAGTTGGACTCATCATTCGCCCAAGAATTTGAAGGATGTTAGCGACTTTACAGCAGAACAAGCATACATGACAAACCACACTCATGTGTAAATTGAATTATTTGTATCAAACAGATTGGAATTCAAGTATGAACAGGTAAACCACACAAAGTGTTTGTGGTAACAAAAAACTGAAAAATCAAGTTCCACTCGCTATTAAGCTTAGTGTGCCAAATGAAGAAATGAGTTGGCATGGAAGGAAGAGGGATGGGCATGTGAACTATGCCGTTTCCCTATCACCTCTGGTGCACTTGCTAAGCGTTGAGGGATTTCTCGAAGTTTAAACCATGTGTGATCGTTTCACATCACTTCTGTCAGTTGCTAATCATGACCAGCAAAAAGACATCCTCCACAGGAGCCATTGTTGAAGGAATCGGACCAACATTCCTCAAAAAGTGATTTACAAATCTTATGGAAGGATGTAAGCTTGCTAATAGAAGTCCCACTGCCACGTCAGTTGATTATGAATTTGTTATACTTATAAATCACATCTTCAGTTTCGTCAAATGTCGCTATTTAGAAATCCACTGGAAACGTTAGAAGTCTTCCATAAAACGTAAAAATACTTACCATTCATGCGAGAAATCGCTTAAAAATCAATTTAAAATGCTGTATTAATGCTTAATATGTAATCGGAAACTATGCTCTGGAGAAGAAATTGAACATAGAAATTTGTTGGATGAAAATGTGGGAAACTTTACCAGAAAAGCTGTCTCTTATAACTTTTGTTTCATGACTGCACATATACATGTTGATAATAGTGTGTTCTCAGAGTTTTCTACTACAATGACATGAACCTAATGGCCCACAGGTCCCTCTGATGTTAAACCCTGGAAGACAATGCCATAAGAAACCCACTGGAGAATTTTCCTGCAAGGACACCTTTATAATTGACTATGTTATAAGACTCAATCGCGCTACAGCATACCAATGCAACAAACAATGGTGTACATCACAAATGGTTTAGAAATCTCTTGAAATCACTTGATATCTGTGTCTGTCTTTTATGTGTATTAAGTTGTGGGACATTCAAAGTCAGATACAATGAACTGTGATCTGTCATCCAGCAGGAGGAGTGTCTGTGGCAGTAGAGTTGAATTGTGCTACCTTGTTTTGTGGGTGTATGTAATCCACTGTGGTTATAGGCTAGTACATTCAGTCATGGAAGTTTTGCTATGTTAACTGTGTGCTATTGGCTGTATGGGGTGTAGAAAAATTGCAGGAAATGCATTACTGTGAAATGCTGTATCAGATACGTGAAATGTATTCACAGTTAGGAATGTGGACAACTTTTGGCTGTATAATGGAACGATGACAACGAAAATTTGTGACAGATCAGGACTGGAACTCGGACATCCCGCTTTTCGCGAGTGGTATCTGAGAACGGTCTACAGCCAAACCTAAACTTCCATATGCATGCATGCATCTCCAAAGAAATATTCGTCATTCTTCTGGACAACGAAGGCACTGCAATACCCGCTGTATCAAACTTATAAAATATCTTCTCCATCATGTCTGGCACACTTTGCAATCTTGACGAGCAAAAGAATTAAAAAACAAATGTGTTTTTGCAGGAAACACACCTACATTTACCAGGAATGATTTCAATTCGTGTGGAAATGTGCAATGTATATGTCTGACAATTAACTCACTGCACATTTTCTCTGACACTTCTGAATGGATGTACTACACTACCATCTATCTTCAGTTGCAAAGGTATGACACTTGTAATCAAACCTTGATCTTAGAAATAACGAGTGACTGAAAACACAAAAATCGCATTTCCGTCTCAATGCTTCGGTTATCATAAGCAAACCACTACCACAGATCTACTCTCACAACATCATCTATCTGTAAATTATTTATGTTCGTCTTCCTCACGATGACATTGAATGCAATAGCTCACAGGTCTACATGATGATAAAACCCATGAGATCATACATGAGGAATCGCTTAAAATCGCCTGAATGCAGGATTGCGGTGATATAAATTTAACATACCACTAAACATGTGAAATTATCATGTTATTCCAAGCTTATGCTCCTTCTGCTAAGGTATAAACCCAAGGAAAGTGACTATGTATACTCTGGAAGCCTTCATACAACATATTGCAGTGTATACCTTATGTCACTGCTAGTTGTTCCCTTTTCTATTGAATTCGCAAACAGAACAACTGGGGAACGATTATGTACCTTTTCATATTAGGTGTTCTCTGAGAAGTAACTTTAAAGCATGCAGATGTTGTGGATCTATGTGGATTTTACGCTTTTATGTGGATCGGTATGGAGAGATTAAATCTACAGCAGACATACTTCAAATGTTCTTTGATGATGATGTCAAATGTGTGCTGAAAAATAAAGTTCGTGTTCTTGACTTGTGGTTGCTGTACTATACAGTACCAAGATGTAACAACTTGCCCAAAGTACTGAGTATTATGGCGACTTTATAACTGGATTGAAGAGATCCTATCAAATAGCATGTTTTCCTTAATGGTTGGCACTTAATTCATCAATTACAGTGGCATTTTCGCTATTATTAAAGCAAAATTCAGTGTTGTCGGAACAATATTAGCCTTAAATGCGTGTAATTACCCATGGAGAGGGACTTCATACTTCTTAAGTTACAAATTTAATTCATTTCTGTACCATGTTCCCTGTTGGCAATGCAAAATTGAGTGGTGTCTGCACAGTATTCGTAATATTCGGTGATTTCAGGATAAAATTGGCGAGAAAATTCAAAGCTTTGTTGTGTGTATGGACAACTTTAAGTGTCTGTGTATGTCTTACATTGATCGCAAGTATGTATATATATATATATATTACTGGCCATTAAAATTGCTGCACCTACAAGAAATGCAGATGATCAATGGAAATTCATTGGACAAATATATTATACTAGAACTGACATGTGATTACATTTTCACGCAATTTGTGTTCATAGATCCTGAGAAATCAGTACCCAGAAACAGAGCTTGGATGGCATGTACAGGTACAGCTGCACATGCAGCTTCAACATGATACCACAGTTCACCAAGAGTAGGTGTCTGATGTATTGTGACGAGCCAATTGCTTGGCCACCATTGACAAGACGTTTCCAGTTGGTGAGAGATCTGGAAAATGTGCTGGTCAGGGCAGCATTCGAACATTTTCTGTATCCAGAAAAGCCCGTACCCGACCTGCAACATGCGGTCGTGCATTATCCTGCTGAAATGTAGGGTTTCGCAGGGATCGAATTAAGGGTACAGCCACGGGTCGTAACACATCTGAAATGTAACATCCACTGTTCAAAGTGCCGTCAATGCGAACAAGAGATGACCGATCTGTGTAACCAATGGCACCCCATACCGCCACGCTGGGTGATACACCAGTATGGCGATGATGAATACACGCTTCCAATGTGTGGTCATTGCAAAGTCGCCAAACATGGATGTGACCATCATGATCCTGTAAACAGAACCTGGATTCATCCGAAAAAATGACGTTTTGCCATTCATGCACCCAGGTTCATCATTGAGTACATCATCGCAGGCATTCCTGTCAGTGATGCAGTGTCAAGGGTAACCACAGCCATGGTCTCCAAGCTGATAGTCCATGTTGCTGCAAACATCGTCGAACTGTTCATGCAGATGGTTGTTGTCTTGCAAACGTCCCCATCTGTTGACTCAGAGATCGAGACGTGGCTGCACGATCCGTTACAGCCATGTGGATAAGATGCCTGTCATCTCGACTGCTAGTGATATGAGGCCATTGGGATCCAGCACAGCGTTCCTTATTACCCTCCTGAACCCACAGATTCCATATACTGCTAACAGTAATTGGATCTCGACCAACACGAGCAACAATGTTGTGATACGATAAATCGCAATCACGATAGGCTACAATCCGACCTTTATCAAAGTCGGAAACATGATGGTACGCATTTCTCCTCCTGACACGAGGCATCACAAAAACGTTTCACCAGACAACGCCGGTCAACTGCTGTTTGTACATGAGAAATTGGTTGGAAACTTTCCTTATATCAGCACGTTGTAGGTGTCACCACCAGCGCCAACCTTGTGTGAATGTGTGATAAACCAATCATTTGCATATCACAGCATCTTCTTCCTGTTATATATATATATATATATATATATATACACTCTCTGTTCTAGACGCAATTCTGAAAAATCTAAAATTTCACAAAAAATTGTAAAAATGAACAAAAGACATAAAGAACATGATTTTATCGAAACATTAGAAAATTACAACAAAAAATGGCTATCACACCTGCATGAATCCAATTACATGTTCTATCATTAACTTTCACCATCTTTCATCATTTCTTTCAAATGTTTTCATCATTTTATCGAATATTTTAGCTATTTTTCAAGTTTTTCGCCACCTTTTTCGAAATTGCTTTTAATCACCAAACACTCCCTTATCATTTTCCAAACATTCTAAAGAAAAACCATGAAATTTAAAACAAGAACATCCAAAGAACATTTAAGAAAAACAAATTTCAAACAAAAATTCTTTGTCATGAAATTCATAATAATCATCTCGTTTTTCTTCCTGTGGAACTCAGATGCCTATTTCTGTCTTCAAAAAATTGAGAATTCCATCCACTTATTACTTTTGAGTATTTGTTTGGCAAAATAATTTAAATTAATTGACATCCAAACATTTTTTTCTCCATACTTGTTGTTCAAGTAATCACATCTAATAATGTTATATAAAAAATCTACTTCTAGTTCATTAAGGGTGGGTGTAATGGATTTAGGTCCAAACAATCGATTATCCAAAAATATTGTTTTCTTGATCTACACAGTTTAATTTATGTTGTGTGAAAATTTTATCCTAATAACAGCTTTAAAAGTGCCTATAAATTGTTAAACTGACTAACTCTGCACTGGCAGGCGCTCCCAGTTTTTCCAGCATTTGAGAATCTGCTTGCTTCAGCAGAATTTTTGTCAGTGTGAAGGACGTTTTATTTCGATATCTTTGGCTGCCATTTGTATCTCTAGCTGACATCTGTATCCTTCCTGAAAACTTTATAGCATGTGGTTTATTTACATTTTGACAATAATAACATATTAATAGATGGAAGTTGAATTCGCAAACCTTTGTGTGGAAGTCAAAATTATGCATAATGGATAGTGTAAAAATTATGTTTAGGAAACGGTTTCATGGAAATTGTTTTACCAACAAAAAAGAGGAAGCAGCTCGAAATGAAGAACATAAGCTCTCAGCTTCAGTCTCGAAACCTGGGGCAGGAGAACTGTACAGGGGTGTGAATGATGTTGATATAGATTCCATTGGATTCAGACTTACTGATTTGGAGGTTCTCTGCCAGGCTATAAAGTTTTCATGTTCATTTGTTAGCTGAAAAAAATATGGAATGCATGATTCTTGTTGAAGAAAAAAGACTGGGAATAGCTTGTGATTTTAAATTAATTTCTAGTTCGTGTGGCTATGAATTTTAATTTTCCTCCTCCAAAAAAAACTCACACTGGTACCTATGATAGCAATTTTTGTTTAGCATATGCTCTTATGTGCCTTGGACAGGGCAATGAAGGAGATAATTTATTATGTGGTTTTCTGAACATGCGTCTGCCTCTAGCAAGGTTTGAAAAAAAAAAAGAATAAAAAATGTCTGATGCTGTGTGCGATACTGCCAAAGTTCCTATGAAGAAAGCAGTGGAGGAACTGGTGGAAAGAAACCAAAAAGAAGTAGGTCCTGGGGTAGGTATTCATGACAGTGAGTCTCCTACAAATGTTACTGACCTGTGTATGTCTGTAGATGAGAGCTGGATGAAAAGGGATCACACATCTATGTATGGAGCTGCATCTGTTATTGGTATTGACTCAGGTAAAGTTTTAGATGCAAAAATTATGTCTAAATACAGCCCCAGTTTGCAACAAGGAAAATGTCCAAGAATGAAGACAGTGAGAAACTGTGGTAAGGAAAGGATCCAGTATCCATCTCTAGAAATTATAATGGCTCAAATGGGGGTATGGAGGCTGCTGCAGTTGTGAGGATGTTCTCCAGATCTGAGGACCAGTACGGTGTTAGATATACGATATACTTTGGTGATGGGGGACTTCTTTTCGTTCAAAGTCATAAGAGATAAATATCCGTACAATACAACAATAAAAAAGTTGGAATGTGTTGGCCACATCCAAAAGAGGCTTGGACGTAGGCTTCGTCACTTGTTGAAAGAGAAGAAAGGACAAGTACTAGAGGATGGAAAACCACTAGGAGGAAAAGGCAGGCTTATTCTGAAAGAAATTGATTCTCTTCAGTTATTTGTGGGACAGCTATAAGGAAAACACGTAATTTAAACCCAATGATTCACACTGTGTGGGCAACTTGTAAGGTGCCTCTTACACGAGGAAGACATTTTTACCAGTTTTAATAAATTATTGTCTCTTATTTATGTATTCACGATAGTTAGGAAGTGCTGTAGTCCGTAGCCGGCCATGAGTCGGAGAGCATTTCCCACACTGGCTTGCTAGGTGACGGAGCGACCATATGTCGCACGTAGTGGGGCTCGGCGCTGGATAGTAGCAACAAGCGTCAGCCTGGGAACTATACATGACGGAAAGTACCGCCATCTTGGCGCCAAAGTTACCTATTTTGTTTATTTATATTTAATAATTAAAGTTATTTATGACAACATGGAGTCTAGGAGGAGCCTGTATAAAACTATTTATCATAATTTTGCTTCGTTAAAATTCACACCCGTTCATTAACAAATGCATATCTTAGTAAGTACGAACTTGATCGGTAATCCACGAACTGTGACGAAACTAGTAAGGGATACGGACTGCGAGCCAAAGTCGGCAGTCGGCATTAAGAACTCTTCCTGTCTTGTTCGATGGTAGCCATGCTCTCGGTTACGAGTAGTTTGTGACATGAGTGTTTCATTATTGACCTAATAGGAATAAAAGTGATATTACGGCATTCTGAGTGTTAATTTCGAGTAAATAGATACCCCAAAGTTGATCGACAACAATTTCAGATAATTAGCTTCCACCGACAGAGATATCTAATGCGCCAATGAAGAATCTGCACAGGACGACATTTACGAGAGTTGTACCGCGCACAGGTAGGAGGAAATCCGATGACACCACCCACCAAGGCGGATCAAGGAAGGTCCGACTTACACTCGCAAATTCCGGGTGGAAATGCTGACCAGTTATACTGTACGTCACATATACCACCCTCTAGAGACTCGCGACGAAGCTGAGTAATAACAGTATCAGTTTAGAAGCAAGGGGATCTTGCATTTGGCATCCCTTACGACGGAATAAAACTGCATGGGAGGAAGAGCATTAAGAAGACAGTTGCCAAATCTTGCATTTGACATCCCTTTGCGACGGAATAAAACTGCGTGGGAGGAAGAGCATTTAGAAGACAGTTGCCAAATCTTGCAATTGACATCCATTTCGGTGGAATAAAGCTGTGTGAGAGGAAGAGCATTAAGAAGACAGATGACAAGTTTGCACTTGGCGTCCATGACGTCGGATAAAACTTCGTGGGCGGACGAATACTATTAAGAAGATTATTATTGAAGATACCAGATTTGCATTCGAGAGTGCCGACTTGTAAAAAGTGTTACGAACAGCAAATAAGAGTGATTTGAAGTGACTGAAACAGAAGCAGGAAGTGAATAGTGAACTTACAACAGGTAGAGGGTAGCAACATTAAAAGTGAACGGCACGCGTCGCAGAGTGCGTAATTGGTGTCGCGAAACGCAATAAAGTCATGTGAAAAAGTCGCGTCTAAGGATTACGAACATTTCGCGGTCGCGGGTGGAACGATCGATCGTCGGGAAGACATCGAGGAAAAGGAGGCGGCAGCAACGGACGTGACAAGGGCCGCCACAGATACAGAGGAGGCAGCAGCGAGGGGCAGGCAGATCGAAGGAGCGGCATAACAGGGATGCGCCGGAGGTGCGCTCGCGGCAGTTCGGAGTTCGAAGCTCGGGTGCAGCGGTGGAGCCAGCCTCAAATTAATACCATGGCTGGAGAACAACGAAATTTACCTAACGTAAGTCCAACTTTAAACATTCTAGGGGTGATAGATTCGAGATTTGGGTGCAGAAGGGTATGTTGTTGAGAAATGGGAAAAACGTTAAAATGAATAACTTAACAGAAAATATAGAGCAAAATATGGCCCAAGCCAACGCAAATTTAGTGGAGAGTAGTGATGAATTGTTAACGCTTGCTAGGTCTAAAGAGCGACTGGAAAGTGAAATGGTTGATGTAGTAGGGAATGATGAGCAGGGAAAGATGGTAGAAACTTTAGAAACGGCAGAAACAGGAGCTTTGTCTCCCACTGGAAACGTTGTTAGAGAGGGTGCAAACACAGTACTGGAGGCTATACAGAGTAGAGGTGAAGAAATGGGCATCAGGGAAACGTTGATAGCTATAATGAATGGTAACAAAGCGTTGAGTAAGAAAATAGAGGAAGTTAACCAGAAAACTAGCGAAGAAGTCACTGTGGAAATTAATAAAAATACTAATAGGCTAGATGAGCATATCAAAAAAGCTGACAATAAATTCACGGAAATAGAGGGAAGGATATCAACATAGTAAAAGAGCAGAAAGCGGTAGCAAGTGATTTCTCAAAGAGGATAACCACAAGTGAGACTGCAATAGTGCATCACAGTAGAGATATCAGTGAATTTAAACAAAGTATCACAACTTTCGGTAAGTATGTTAGTAAGTAGATTAAAAATCAAAAAGGGGAAATATCCAAAGTAAATGAGGAGTGGAGGAAGTAAAGTCAGAACTGTCGGATTTGGTAGAGAATAATACTAAAGAGACATCTGAAAAGGTAGAAAAGAAATTAGATGCTAAATTTAAAAATCTAATGGAAACAGGTAATAACAGTGGAAAAATTAATAATGAGGACCACTATCTCAGGGTGTGTACTTTCCATAATTTCGATGCGAGAGGGAAGTTACATCCCAAAGCATTTATAGAGCAACTTAAAGGGATTTTGACAGAAAATTGGGACGACAGATGGAAAATACTTTGTGTCACTAGCAGAATGGAAGGGGACACTCTGTTGTGGGGAATGAGAGCAGGATAAGCATGCCAAACTTATGACGAATTTATTAAGAAATTTTTGGACAAATATTGGTCTAATAGTACACAAGGTAGTGAACATAATAGTATATTTCAAGGGAGAAATTTTTTTGGGAGTGGGTACAGTAATTACAAAGATTATTTCCGGAGTTACTGTGAAAAAAAAAATTGTATTTAGATAATCCACTGAGTGAGGAGGATCTTATTCCAGTAGTGTTGATCAAACTGCCGATATCTGTGCAAGAAAAGCTGATAGGCATACCTAAAAAGAAAACTGAAGACATATTACAAGAACTTGATCAATTAGATGCTTTATCAGGGAGGGAACATTCAGTATCGGCTGGAGAGGTGTAAATTGGAGGTCAAGGGAAAATGAGAACTGGAGAGAGTGTAACAGGAATCACAATAACATGAGGGATAACGAGAGGCGTGATGACGGGCATAACAGACGTGGTAGAGGAGGCTGGAACCGAGGTGGTTCGAACGTACATGGTAATAGACGGTACGAAGAACAGGGAGAGAGATATGACGGTGGTAGGACCGAAAGAGGTCCCGAAAGAGAAATTACCAAGCAGGAAAACTAGAGGGGAGTTCGTGTGGGGTCCGAGCAAGAACTCAAATGAACAGTGGACCAATACAGATCAAAAGGGTAATAAAAGAGGATTGGTGCAATATTAAAGACACTCTTTTAGAGGAAGATGAAATGGTGAGTAAGGAAGAGCATCAACCGATAATAGAGGTGGATATTAATGGTATCGAAGCAGTATAAGTCACTGATACAGGTAGTAGTTGTGCGCCATAGCCAAGAGGCTTTATCACCAAATAAGAGACCAGGAAGAGGTACCCATGTTACCGTTACAAGGAGTTAGAGTCGTGGGTGCAGTAGGAGGAAAAAGTAAGGTAATAAAAAACCAAGTGTTGCTGGAAGTGAGATTTCAAGGAATTGTATTGGAAGTTAATGTTATAGTGGTACCTGACCTTTGCATAGGGCTTATATTAGGGATGGATTTATTGGTAGACCATGCAGCTGTTGTAGATTTAGAAAGGGGTAGTGTGATCCTGACAGTAAATGGTACTAGAAACGAGTTTAAGTTTGGGAGGACCATTCAAGCTAAAGAGAGGGCACAGGGAAAATTATACCTGAAAATAATGTGTGAGTGTTTCCAATGGGAAGCAGATTCGAAGGGGAGTAACTGTAGGAAAGAGAGACGAGAGCCAGTTGTGGCAGAATGGTCAGTAGAAGATATTAAAGCTAAATTAAATAATATCGATGATATGGACCAAGGAGCAAAGAAAGAACTAGGAGAATTGCTGGTAAAGTATCAGAAAGTATTTTCAAATAGACTTGGGTTAATGAAAGGAGAACCTTATGAGTTTAAAGTCAAACCGCATCAACCATTCAAACTGAGATCCCACGTGATACCTTTTGCAAGAAGGTAGGCAATAGAAAAAGAGTTACAAAGGATGCTAAAATTGGAAATTATCGAAAGATCGACGACTCAATATTGCAATCCGTTAGTATATGTGACAAAGAAAGATGGTTCAGTGAGAGTAACCTTGGATGCTAGGATATTGAACAAGATAATAGAGCCTCAGAATGATAGGCCAGAATCTCTTGAAGAATTGTTTGCAAAAGTTCGAAGGGGCCAGTAAATTATCTAGCCTCGATACGACTGCCAGGTACTGACAAATAAGCTAAAGAAGCAAATAAAATTGGCTGAGAAATGTAAACAGTACACAGATTTTGTATATAGAAGCAGGTGTTATCATTTCAAAGTTCTCCCATTCGGATTGAATATATCGGTAGCAGCGTTCATAAGGGTGTTGGATAACATATGTTGTTGTTGTTGTGGTCTTCAGTCCTGAGACTGGTTTGATGCAGCTCTCCATGCTACTCTATCCTGTGCAAGCTTCTTCATCTCCCAGTACCTACTGCAACCTACATCCTTCTGAATCTGCTTAGTGTATTCATCTCTTGGTCTCCCTCTACGATTTTTACCCTCCACGCTGCCCTCCAATACTAAATTGGTGATCCCTTGATGCCTCAGAACATGTCCTACCAACCGATCCCTTCTTCTGGTCAAGTTGTGCCACAAACTTCTCTTCTCCCCAATCCTATTCAATACTTCCTCATTAGTTACGTGATCTACCCATCTAATCTTCAGCATTCTTCTGTAGCACCACATTTCGAAAGCTTCTATTCTCTTCTTGTCCAAACTATTTATCGTCCATGTTTCACTTCCATACATGGCTACACTCCATACGAATACTTTCAGAAATGACTTCCTGACACTTAAATCAATACTGGATGTTAACAAATTTCTCTTCTTCAGAAACGCTTTCCTTGCCATTGCCATTGGATAACATACTGGGAGAAGAATTATTGTCTAGAATCACCGTTTATGTTGACGACATCCTGATTGCTGCCAGTGATTGGCAAGAGAACAATAGGATTCTGGAAGATGTGTTAAAAGCGTTTCAAGAGGGCAATGTTACCATGAGTTTAACTAAGTCCGAATTCAGAAAGAGCAAAACACAATTTTCAGGGCATATTATATCAGCAGAGGGTATTAAGCCGAATCCTAAGAAATTGGAGTCTATCAAAGAATTCCCACAGCCAAGAAATAAGAAACAAATAAAGTCGTTTCTCGGTTTGTGTCAATTTTGTCGAAAATTCGTGGACAAACAGGTATTAAATGCAAAGTCACTGCATAATCTAACCGGAAAGGTGTACCTTTGATGTGGACAGAGCAGTGTAAGAAAGAGTTCGATGACATAAAAGAAGCTCTATGTAAAGGGGGAATACTCTACCACCCTAAACTGGACACAGAATTTTGTCTGTCAGCAGATAGTTCGGACTTTGGAATTGGTGCCCACCTATTCCAAATATACAGACGGAAGAGGGGGTAGAACATCGAACTATTGGATTCGCGAGTAGGTTGTTGACAAAATGCGAGCGTAACTATACCGTTACTGAAAAGGAGGCTTTGGCCATAGTGTGGGCCTTCAAAAAGTGCAGATACTATTTAATGGGTAGAAAAGTAAAAGTATACACAGTCCACAAGGCTTTATCTTTTATGAAAAGCTGCAGATTAACACATGGACTATAACTCTTCAGGAATACCAATATGACATACATTATAGACCTGGTAAAGACAACGTAGTAGCAGACGCGCTGTCCAGATTGCCATTGGGGATGAACCAGGAGAATCAAGATGTGTCGGATTCTTGTGAAATTCATTTGTTATATATGAAAGGGGTGGAATATGAGGATAAGATTAAAGGGTATCTGAGGAATATATCACAGGAACAAGGGAAGGACGAAAGGTTGCGTAAGACAAGAATTGGCGTTAAGCAGGATGAAAGCAAAAGCGGAAGGCAAGGCATGATAGGAATATTATACCCAAGGAATATGTAGTGGGAGACATAGTACTGATTAGAGCTCATAGGAAATCGTCCAAAACTGACACTGAAATAAAGAAATTTTATGTGATTTTTGAAGGTCCTTATGTGGTAAATAGGGTACCACACCCTAATGTCATGGAAGTGAGTCGAAAGTAGTCAGAGGAGTTTAAAATGTAGTGGATGTAAAACGATATCATGGTAGTTATGGGGAAGCGTCTTAAGTTGACGAGCATGAATAGTAGCTGCCAGACAGATATCTATTTAGCGTAAAAAAAAGAAAAACACTCTAATCTGACGTAGCAACCAACTTATTTGTGCATTAAATATAGAAAGACAAGATAATATGGAAGAATCTGTAAAAAACATAAGTGGAATGAGGAAATCATAATATTTACTTTAAGAGTAGGTCAGTAGGTGAATGACCCAGTGTGGATGAATGAGAGGGGGGTGTTACATCACGCGAGGCACCGGTTGGTCTTAATGAGCTTTTCTCTGACTGGCCCAGCTGACAGGTCAGTGCCCTAGCGTCTGAGAGTGACGTCATGAGGGTGTGTCTACGACTTTGTTTACAAACGAAGGTTTACATACTGACACAGTGTTGTTTAGCAGGATGAACTGTAATGAAATTTGGCACATAAATCTTAGTATTATTATTGCTTTATAGCTTTGTTATTTGATTCCCCAGGAACTGTTGTAAAATATTATTGTATTCTTCTGTCTAAAGTAGACTTTTTCTGTTTCATGTACCATTGAAATGTAACTGATGAATGGTGAGATGTAATGTGGATGTCCTTGTAAGCTGACCAAGGATTATGGGAAACCTATCCAAAGCAATATCAATTAAAAGGGAAGAACTGATAATGGCTGTTGCTTGTGGATCCTAGCGGAACCAGAGAACCGAAGAACCGTAACTTAGGGATTGCAGTGAGTACTGGTTCGAAAGAAAGTGTTGTCAGTGGCGTACAAAAAAGAAATAAATAAAATCGTCTTGAGCCATCCGTGTTCAGTAGTGTAGTGGATGGCCTGGTGCTGTAAAATAGGGCACATAAATTTGCTGTGTGAGCTGAAGATATAGTTTATCATCAATGTATATAGTAGTCTGTTTGAATGAAACAAAGAACGCTCTTGGTAACTTTTTGAAAAACGGCGACAGAGCCGATACAAAAGTCAAGCATCTTCTTTAGTGTTGAGGTGACGTATTCTTCGAAAGGCGTCACGAATTATTGAAAAAGTCTCTACACAAAATGTATATCTAATGTTTTGTAAACTGAATTGTATAACATATTGTCTTATATCTTGGTTATTCATTTTGTATTGGTGTTATTTGGGAAATGTTTATACTCTTTCACTATTTCAGTTATTGATTTATGTATTGTGCTTTATCTGAAAGTATAGGTGTTCACAGCTAGAGTATGAGAATTAATATTCTAATAATATGGTGACATAGAAGGGCAATGATACACAACGATTGGTAATTTTGTAATGAAAATTTTATAAAAGGATTTTGTTTACATCCAGTTAAAAGAAAAAAGAAATACTGAGTTAAAGGAAAAGTTAAAGATCTCAATAGAAAGCAAATGACCAAAATGTAAAGGCTACTCCTATAATTTTACAATACAGCAATTTCAGATAATTAGCTTCCGTCAACAGAGACATCCAATGCACCAATGAAGAATCTGCACAGGACGACATTTATGAGAGCTGCACCGCGCACAGGTTGGAGGAAATCCGACGACACAACCCACCAAGGAGGATCAAGGAAGGTCCGACTTACACTCGCAAATTCTGGGTTGAAATGCTGACCAGTTATACTGTATGTCACATATACAACCCTCTACGGACTCGTGGTTAAGCTGAGTAGTAACAGCATCTGTTTAGAAGAGAGGGGATCTTGCAAACTTTTTTCCATAAACTATTCACTGACCAAACACCAATGCACAATGCACAACGCACAATTGGTGTAAGTTCAACAACAGAAATGAGATGTATTCACATAAACACTCATTACCAGAACCTGTTATGAATGCAATTAAGCCCATTTTCAGGTTTCTTGCAACCTTGGTTACTTGAGGAAGTGTCTTTAGGGAAAGATAAAAAAATGAAAGTCTCAGTAATTTAATTTGGATTAGATGCTCAAAAAGGACATTTGGTGGACTTGAAGCACTCAAAAAAGGTGTCTATGATGCAGTTTTATGTTACAATAACGAAAATAATGGCAGAATTGAAGTGCTGAAAAGAGTTTGGTATAGATCCTGGCGTGTTTACAACAAAAGCATTTTACACCATCGTTGAGAGCAGGGTCAAGAAAGCTGACAGAGCAGTGTCTTATTTGCAAATACAGACCAGGCAGATTCAAAAGGGAGCGAGGGGAAACCTGGAGGATGAGGAGTATCAGTAAGGAGGATTTTAATATTGAGGCAAGCCTATTACATGTAGAAGTATGAGAAGAAAATATTTGAACCACATTTTCTGTGTTTTACATTTTTTATTAATAGAAGTATTTCTCAAAAAGTATATACGCTAATGCTATAAAATTTTCATGAATTGTTTGCAAGATGTTGCTGTCTCCCTAGAACTAAAAATACGAGATCCTGCAATTACATTCTGATTTTTAGATGACTGTATGTAGAAAAAAGTTAATTTTGGATGTGCAAAACTAAAAACTCTGTTAATTCTATAATTTGTACCATAAATTAATAACTGTAGTTCAGTGGTCTTATAATATTCTCAGGACTACTACAAGAAAATTTTCAGATTAATTGCATAAATAGAATTTGAGTTATGGCTTTTTATATAAAAGACAATAAAAAATTAAAAATTCAGATTTCAGGCAAACAATTAACACTGCATATTTTATTTTAAAACATAGCTCCTTTGATTTACACATGTAAAATTTTGAATTTGAACATTAATAAATATGGCTGTGATGATTCTTTAAATAAACGTTTACATTTTCCTTTGATGACGGCCTTACTGCAGTGGTAACACCGGTTCCCATCAGATCGCTGAAGTTAAGTGTTGTCGGGCTGGGCTAGCACTTGGGTTGGTGACCATCCAGTCTACCGAGCACTATTGGCAAGCAGGGTGCACTCAGCCCTTGTGGGGCAAACTCAGGAGCTACTTGATTGAGAAGTAATGTCTCCGGTATTGGAAACTGACATATGGCCAGGAGAGCAGTGTGTTGGGCATATGCCCTTCCATATTTGCATCCAGTGATGCCTGTGGGCTCAGGACGACATGGCGGCCAGTCAATACTGTTAGGCCTTCATGGCCTGTTAGGGAGGAATTTAGTTTCTTAATTTTATTAAAGAATGTTGCATGGTACACACTCATGAGCTTTTTAAGTACATACTCCATTTATATAGACAAAATTGTTGACCACAAAACTTTAAATTTGTCTTTATAGAAAAATCAAACTTTGCTCATCATTGAATTGAAATATTTTTCTAATCAAAATTTTATTTGCTGTCAATGTTCTCAGACAACAAAATGCTATTTGAAGATGCTTTGGCTGTCTCAACAAAGAAAAATCAAAACTAAAAATTTATACAGGTGGAGAATAGCAAATATGATATGTAATATTTTCAGTTCTTTGAAGTTGAAAATAAAAAGAAAAATTCTAGTTTTTGATGATAAGATTGAAGAATAATGAAGTATTAAGAAATAATGATAATTTATAAAATATAAGAAGTTAAAAAAATAAAAATTCTCAGATAATATTGTACATTGAGCATCATATGTTAAATTCTGTGTTCCATGGATAATTATGTACACTATATATCTGCTGGTATATTAGCATTAGAACTAGCACAAATTTCAGTGCCATTTTTTGTGTTGCCACAATAATTTTTCAGCATTCTAGTTCATGACATAAATAGGAAACTTTGTAATTAAATTATATGGATTTATAGAAGTATCTCCTTTTAATTGTATACCTCATTTAATATCACAAAATGAGTCATATGATTTTAAAAAAACCGTCTGGTGGCTCTCAGTTTCACATTTCTTGTAGAAATATTATGTTTATTCTATTTTTCAACTACAATGTCCATAGTCTGACATGGTGATATAATGATGAAACTGTCAACAGATTATTTTTACGATTAGTGTGAAACAGAACAAAAAAATACCTATTAAACTACATTGAATTATAATAATTTGTTATACCTATCTCAAAATTGGTTAAACCAGCATGTCACTTGTCTGTAACTCATAAAAATAAATCGATATTTTAGGATTGTTAAATATAGTTTCTCGTTGTTAAGGTTCATAATTCGGTTGATTGTTGTCAACTGACACTCGAATATCTGTGTAGGCAACTATAATTTTACTTCCATTTGATAATGTATTTTCTCGACTATCATCATAATGGGCCCATCAAAAATAACATCATTTGAACTCGAGCTCTAAGTAAAAATTACAGTTACATCTCCTTCCAATGTTAATTCCTCATAATCTTAAAGAAGCATCAAAAAATTTCAAGTAGATATGATACTTAATTTTTTTCTCTTTATTTTGCCATTTTTAAACATCACCATTTAATTTAAATAATCGACTAGTTTATCACTAGTAAATTTTTACTAATATTAAATGAACTGTAAAACAGAGTGGGATCAAAACTATATTTTGAGAGAAAAAAATCAAAAAGTAAAAATGTTAGACACATACCTAATTCAATTGTATGTCCTGTAATTGGATCCAAGTAGATGTGGAAAGCCAGAATTAGTGATCGATAATTATGCTATAAGTGCAGGATGATTAAACTGGAATAAAATAAATCATTTGCACATTTTATCTAAACGTTTGGATAGAAAATATTTAGCATTTCTGAAAAGTGTAAAAAAAGGTGAAGATAAAAATAAGGAAAAAATTGTTACTCTCATTGAAAATCATTCTTGAAAATCTAGTTGTAGTTACTAAATATTTTACTAGAAGTAGACATATAGGAACAGATGGTTTTTATTTAGCTCAAACATATTCAAAAATGCCTAAACAATAAGGCAGCCACAATGTAATTTTTGTAAGTATATCTAGGCAAGGTGACTCAAATGTAAATCATGTTCACCATGAGTATTTTTGGTGGAGATTTAAATATTATTTATGTTGATGAACAAATATTTGGAAAAAATTAATAATATTTTTGACCCTAATGGAATGTTGGCAAAATATGGTCTTAAATATACTTCTCTCAATCCAGAAGTAGTTAAAGAAGCTAAACGAAGTAGAAAAATATTGAAGAATTAAAAGAAATATTTCGAAATGGATGAATCAACTGATAACAAAATATGAGAAGTTTAAAAAACATGTCTAAACTGTTACTGAAAAAGTTAAGGAAAGGCTTTGGTGATAATGAGTTAAAAGTTATTGAAGAAACTGAAGAAGTTGAAAAACAAATCTTTTTACCATCATGATTAAGAAAAAATTAAACATAAACAACTTGCTAATGTATTAACCATATTGGAAGTACCAGATGCATTAAAGGTATTTGAAGAATGGAAAAAACTAAATGATGAAGAACAAGCAACTACTAACACAGTCTTGAATCTGTCAAATGTTAAAAAAGTAAATTTTGAAAGACAGTAACAGTAGCGAAGATAAAGTTTTTGTGAAAAAACCTATTGGAATGTTTAAATATCTTGGTAATTTACCAGTAAAATTTAATGAAAATAAATTATTCTAATTTTTGGCAAAAGGGAATATGAAGGTATTGATGGATGATGAATCTTTTAACTAAAACGTATTACTGTAGATCTTGTAAATACAAAATATCATTATTTGATGCTATCGATTTAATAAATAATGCAAATTTATTATTTGTTACTGGAGCATTATAGTCTGAAAATAATCAAAACAAAATAAAACTAAGTCTAGGTACTGAATACAGAAATTTGATAAATGAAGTGGAGGAAGTTTGTTTCTCAAATTAAGAGCAGATTGTGGTGATGATGAGAAAAGAGCTGACGATTAAAAGAAAAATATAAAGAAAAACCAGTTAAATATGTATAGGTGAATGATGTTAGAGATCTAATCCACAGATTAATAATAATTCATGATGAAGAATTAGCTGGAAATATGACATATGACAATAAAAAGTTCATGTATCAGAAATGTTGGTTAACAAGTTTAATAATTTTATTAGTAACTGTCCAAATGGTATACCTTATTTAAATAGATTTTTCAATAGTTGACTGCATATATTTTGGAGAAATAAAAATATGGTAACAGATAAACATATTAATTGCTAAATTACCATTTGAAATTCATTTTCCTGGCTATAATCATTGTGGTCCAGGAACAAAATTACAAGCAAGGTTAACTAGCAGAGATCAAGCCATGGGTAGGTTATATGGAGCTTGTAAAAAACATGAAATTTGATACACAGAGTATAAAGATTCATCATGAGAAGAAAAATTAGCTGCAATGGCAGTTAGAGAAATAATGCATGAAAAGAAATTACAACTAGTCTTTAAAATCAAGGGTAGCAGCTGGGGATTAAAATTTTTTTATTATTTTTTAAATAAATATTCAATGAGAGAGTTTCATTGCAGTTTAATAAAAAGTTTACAAAATTTTTATTTATGTAAATGAATCATTTCAGCATTATCCATCATTTTGATTTGCAGCTCCTTGTATTGGCCACGTTTGCAGTTAAAATAGTTGGATGTGAGGTCCACCAGTTATGCAAAACACCGTTTTTCTCAGTACCCAAACATGTTTCGGCACCACTGTGCCATCATCAGTGGATTTTCATTTTCATTTATTCTGCAATGTGAACATTTTTGTTAACTGATTATAACATTAAGTGCATTTTAGTTCAAACAACAGATTGTTCCTTTTTGTAAATACCTTTACATTTGGTGTGCATGAATTTCTGGATCAGTTGTGTGTTACTGTAATTCCTACAGGTAGCTTGTCATCTGCAACCAAACGATTTTGAAGAGAAAGTTTTTGCTGGAAGTTAACCTATCTTCTATAATGTAATTTAGTTTGTCGCGATGTTTTCGCGCCTATGTTCGTTTTTACTTACGTTTTCGTGTGGCAAGTACTTCCATTCTCCGCATCATGCTAAGGTGCTGTGATGCACACATAACTATAGCAAGTATTTTCACAAATAACGTAGTAAAACACTTTTCACTTCACCAGAATACAGTGTGATTGTGGTTTGTTATGTGTCCCAGCCCAGTCAGTGTTCATTTGTTCACCAGAGAGTTCGGCGCCAAATTTGAATTTTGTTTGGGTACTGAGAAAAATGGTGTCTTGCACAACTGGCGGACCTGACATCCAACAATATTAACTGCAAATACGGCCAATACAAGGAGCTGCAAATCAAAATGATGGATATTTCGTTGCTCAGCCAGGCATTCCCCAGCAAGCTCTACAACAAATACAGGAACTCCTTAATGACGCTGCAGAAGCACACTCTCAATATACAGTTTCATAAAAATTGCCTAGCTAATAATGTAATTCCAGATTATATCAAAAACTCTGTGAATAGCATGTCATCTGCACCAAAGAAAGTGAAAAAGAAAGTGAAGATTTTGTGGCTAAAGCAAGAAATTAGGGAATTATATGCTAAAAAGCAGTTGCTAAACACTGAACTTAACCAGACACATTTAGATTTGGCCAACAAATTTACAATACCAGCTTACTTTGAGGAAATAACTGAAAAAGAATATCCAGAAATTAATGCAAGAAAAACGAGAGAAACAAAACAGAAAACACAACACAATAATCAACAGCACAAACACACCCACCAAAAACAATCTCGACCAACAATATAAGTTCCATGACAGAATTGTTAACCTAACTGGCATAAATCTTACCAAACAAGAGAAGAACCTACTAGAAAAAGGGCCGAAACACAACATTAACACAAACACATCACACAAAACAATAGAAAACCTCATAACTGAATCAGAACACATTATGCAGGAACAAGAAAGACTGAGCACACCAAATTTTAATGCAAACTTGACAAGGGAATTAGTAGCTGCAGAAATAACACAGATAATCAGAACACAAAAATCCACAATTATTTCTAATTATAAAATCCTAGAGGAAATCACAGCCAGCAAAGTTAAACAAAAATTAAAACAGAACAATGCCGTAGTAACAAGAGCAGACAAAGGGAATATTACTGTAATTATGGACGAAATAGAATGCATAGAGAAAACAGTAGATTTACTCAAAGACAACAACATCAGGCAACTGATCAGTGACCCAACAGCAAGATACCAGAAAAACATTCAACAAACACTGAAAAACGTCGATAATACATTCTCAAAAGGCCAGGTAAAGAGGATGACACAGAAATAACTAAAAGCACCCACCCTAAATTCCCTGCCAAAGGTTCACAAGTATAATATGCCATTAAGACCCTTCATTAACTTCCAAAATGCTCCATCCTGCCACCTAGCCCAACAAACACACACACTACTGAAAAAATTGTACACGTTTGATAACAACAGGAATCTGGAAAACTCAGAGGAGTTAATAGACACAATCAAGTACATACACATACCGGACACAGCAACCCTCATATCAATCCACATCACATCAATGTAGACTTGCTTTCCAATAAATGAAACAATCACACAAAAAAATTAAAAAAACAGGGAAACATACCAGACACACGCATCAATGAAATAACAACCATACTCAAGCCCATAACATTACAAAATCAGTTTGTATTCAACAAAGAATTTTTTTCTCAACACGAAGGACTGCCAATGAGATCACCAATCAGTGGTCTCCTAGATAACATATTCATAACCAACTTGGAGAACATGATCTACAGACACATGATAAAACCAAAGAACTACAAAGTTATATACTGGTACCGTCATGTCGATGGCATAGTATGCCTGATTGATGAACCACATACACACATAGAACAGCTACACAATGAAGTAAACAACTTACACCCAAAAATTTACTTCACATTAGAAACAGAAACTAGCAACACACTACTCTTTCTAGGTCACACCATACAAAAAACAATCAACACACATAACTTCACAATATACAGGAAACTGACAATCACAAGCACCACCATTCACAAACTGTCAAACCTCCCATTGACACATAAGCATGCAAACTTCAGATTCATACTCCACAGATTAAACAGAACACCCATGAACAAACAGAACTACACACAAGAACTAAACACAATAAAACAAATAGCAGTAGAAAATGGCTATACTACCCATATGGTAGACAATTAAATCAAAAAATATGCGAACACCCAGCACAGAACAACACAAAACACAAACAACGACCACACACAAGACACAACAGAGCAACAACACACACACAAAACGAAATGCCACATACTCACCTACAATAACAAGATTGTTCACAGAATAGGCAACATATTAAAGAAACAGGAACTCCAAATAGGATACAGGACAGATACCACAACACAGAAAAAGATCAGTGCACAAGAAACGCCTATGGATAAATTTAACAGATCAGGAATATTTGAACTCACATGCAACACTTGTCAGTCAGTGTACATAGGACAAACATGCAGAAACTTCAAAACAAGATATTAAGAACATCTCAAAGCCTTAAAAAGCAACAGCTCCCATAGAACATTTGCTGACCATCTTGTAGCCAACAATCACTACCCAACCACAATAGGAACAGACTTAAGAATACTAAAACCCAGCCACAGCCTATACAGCAAACTGACCATTGAGGGAAACTTCCATGTACAGAAGGTAAAAGCAGAAGGGAAACAGGTCTTAAACGAATACACTACAATCTGCAAGGGCACACTATTTAACACATTAAAGGAACTTTACAAATAAAAACAGCACAAACAGATAAAGTATACACACGCACACAAACACAGACACACACTCACACACACACACACACACACACACACACACACACACACACACACACACACACACAGATACACACACACAAAATAGATACACTAAAATCTGCAAAGACACACCATTTACACACAAAAGGAATACCATATAAAAGATAACACACACAGCGAAGAAGCACACGAAAAATATATACATTAAAATCTGCAAAGATGCACCATGTACACACAAAAGGTATACCATATGAAACACAACACACACAGCTAAGAAGCGCACACTCTCTCACACACACACACACACACACACACACACACACACACACACACACACACACACACACACATACAAACAAAATAAAATGCAAACAAAATTAAAATTTTGTGCCGAGCTCTCTGGTGAACAAATGAACACTGACTGGGCTGGGACACATAACAAACCACAATCACACTGTGTTCTGGTGAAGTGAAAAGTGTTTTACTATGTTATTTGCGAAACTACTTGTTATAGTTACGTGTGCATCACAGCACCTCAGCATGATGCGGAGAATGGAAGTGCTTGCCACACAAAAACGTTGGGCGCGAAAACACGCGACAACTAAATTACGTTATAGAAGATAGGTTAATTCCCAGCAAAAACTTTCTCATCATTTGGTTGCAGATGACAAGCTACCTGTACTAATTAACACACAAGTGATGCAGAAAATTGATGTACACCAAATGTAAAGGTACTTACAAAAAAAACTATCTGTTGTTTCAACTAAAAATGCACAGAGATTTATAATCATTTAACAAAAATGTTCACATTGCAGAATAAATAAAACATGTCTGGGTTCTGAGAAAAACGATGTTTTGCATAATTGGCGGACCTCACATCCAACCACTTCAGCATTCATAATCTGTGCTGCCAAGCAGCAAAACTAAAGCTAAATCAAAAAGTTAAATACAATAATGAACAATTATGTAGTATTGAAAATTTATGAACTGCTGCTCAGATAAAAAAAAGAGATAAACAAAAAATTGTCAGAAATTTGCTCGTAACATGAAAAAATTATTGGGTATTTAAGGATAATGAAAGTAGGAGCATGCTTAACAAAACACGAGTGTGGTTTCTTTACCAAGTTTATTAGCAACATTATGAGTTATAGGTTCATGAGCTTGTGGACCAGCAGCTACCACTAAATCAGGTCATGATGAAGCAAAAAATGATGCTGAATTAAAAGAACAAAAAGACATAAATAAGCAACAGTAAAGAAAGGTAAAGGGATGAAAAACTGAAAAAATGGATAAGAAATATGAGAGATCATTATGTAATTTTGATATAGAAAATCTAATGAAACAATTGAAAATTTTACAGTATGGTACTGTTTTTATGATTGACAGATTAGCTAATAAACCAAAAACTGAATTTGCACTAGTTAATTTAGATACTTCAAATCATGCTGGTACAAGCTGGATCTGTTAATAAAAAAATTATAATGGACATGTATCTGATTCATGTGGCAGCAACATACCAGAAGAATAATTAATTATTTGGGAGAAAATGAGCTATTATACAAACATGATAGAATACAAGATTGTCATAAATAAATATGTGGTCATTTATGTATATTTGTGATAAACCTATTATCAGATGGTCATAAGTTTTATAATACTGTGAATCTAATAAGTGAACATATTTTGGAAATACGATAAATGGATAAAACTGGGGAAAAATAAAATGAATAGAATTAGAAAAAGTAAAAAATGAAATTGAAAACTGCTTTTATTCAAAAATAAAAATTTTAATGAAACAAATTCATACTGAACTCATTGACATTTTCCAATTAACTAAAAGTTATATTGCTTTCAACTGCAGAAGATTAGTAGATGTAAATGATCCAACTAATAAAAGAGATGTGAGGGATGTAGTTATCAAAATATATCTTGAAAATGGATTAAGTAACCTAATTACAAAAGCTGAATATACAACTATTGTAACACAATTTAATGACTATACCACTAAAAGAAATCATAATGTAAAAGTTAATAATCTAAAGACAGTTTGTTGCTGAGCTAAAAAAATATATCATAAACAGATAATTGAATTTTCATTTATCACAGAAATGAACAAAAAGTATAATTTGGAGTAACATTTGTTACATTGCAGAGATTTAACATTTAATGAATTTGATATTACATTATGTGTATTCAAACAGCATAAAGTAAATAATAGTAATAATAAATTAATATTAATGCATAAATCCAGTTTTCTAACTGTAAGATAAAATATATGATTAAAAGTGACCCAAAATAAGATCATTTTAGTGAAATTTAACCTATAGAAATGGGCAATCGAATTTCATTCACAGTCTTTAAGGATGGTAAAATTTTGTGTGTTAAGTGCAGAATTTTTACTAAAAGTCATCATCCTCAGAGAAAAGTAGTGAAAAATGGACGACATTGAATTGTATTGTACAGTCTGTAAAATGAAAATAGCATGGAAAAGTTATAAATATTCATTAAGAGGTTATAAATAATTATATAAGGCAGTGAGAAATTTTTTGAAAGTTAGGATTTTGCTTTAGTTGATTTAGATGATTTATAGTACACAGATTTAATGGAAATGGACTCCAGACAGTTAAAAGGAGTTTCACAAATGATCAAACCATGTAAATATTTATTGACTGCATTTGGTGTTTGGCCAAAATTTGCTTGGACTATTTCAGATGAAGACAAAACTGGTAAAGATGGTTCGTAAGTTCTGGAAAAAACTGTGGTTTTAAAAATTCTCAGATAGCTTCAAAGAGATAGTGGAAAAGAATTTTACAACAAACATTTTCTAGAACATATTCAAAACTGCAACCTTAACTAATGCTTACCATTTCCAGAATGAAAAGCATCTGTTGTTGAAACATTTAATAGAACATTGAAGAAAATGTGGAAAAAATGTGCTCTTCAAGGGAATTACAAGTGAACTGATCTATTTTAATACTGGTTGGTGAAATAATAAACAAAATATTTGACAATAAAAATAAAACCTAAAAATATAGACAAATATCATTTATACCTGACAAAGTGTGTCTAATGATTATAAACGAAAATTTGAGGTAAGGTAAGAAGAAGGAAGTTGAAAGGAAAGTTTGAAAAAGATTTACTGCATACTGGCTAACATGAATGTCTGAAATCGAGAAAATTAAATTTCAAATCAAACTATATAATAATTTAAAGGTATGGAAGCAAATTTTTATGAACAGGAAACACAAAAGCGAAATTTCAGATGTATATCTTCAAGAAAAATTCTAAAAATGAAAGGTTATAAAGTATATGTAAAATTGTTTGAATCTGATAATGGATATAATCTTTGTTAAATAAAGATAACAGTTATTTGATAATTTTTTATATATAAATGGATAATCTCTCCTAAAAATTTGCAATCTGATTTTTTATTTTCTTTTATTCTGATGATGACGATGATTATGCAGCTGAATGCTGAACTTATGTCCTCAGTTATGAATCAAATCTGTGATAATTATCTCAGCTACTTTTTAATTTGATTGGTGATGAAGTGTGTATTGTCTATAATAATCTAGGTGACAGATAAGGTACTCTTGATTGCACCAGTACAGACTCATAAACATATTTAATTTTGTCCCTAAGTTTTTTTAGTTAAAATACATGTTTGCTTATTCTTCTTTCTTTTATAACTCTTATCAAATATCTGTTGTTCAGAATCTTTTCTTATTCTTTTATCATTTTTATGAGATTTTGAGTAACTTTCTTATATTTTTTGGTTTTTGACCTAATTCATTGACACTATTCAATATAGTTTTAGCAATGTTCTTGTTGTTAAATTTAGTTTTAATTTTGTGATATTTTCGATGGCTCTATTTTTTAAAGCAAATATCAATCTGTCATCAAATATTTTATCTCTAATTTCGTCATCGTTGAATTTTATTACATTAAGCAGTAGATGTTTTCTCAGTCAACAATGAAATCTAAATAATTTTTATATCATCACAGTCCATGTTTATAATTCTTTATCTTCTTCCATTGTTTGTGATATAAAAGCTGATTTAAACTATTCTACAAAGCTATATAATTAATACAATCTGTTATGTAATAGTTTTAAGTTTTGTTATCTTCCATATTCACCAGTGTTACATACAGACAATTTTATTTAATTTTATTTTTCGTTATCCACTAAAATTATAAAAACGATCTTTTAGTAATAATTTGGTACTGACAACATGTATGATATAGTTCTCTATTATGGATAACTTTTGTTAGTTTTAGTTACTTTATATTATTTCCTTTTATTTCTTGTAAATCTTCACCTTAAATTTGTATTTCATTATCTTAGATCTTTAATTTCTCTTTATTTTGATAATTCGTTAATAAATGATTTCCTGAGAGTTATTTTTATCCCCAATTGCAGCAAATTTCAGATAAGGAATTATAGTTTTTATACAGTTAATTTACATTTTCTAGTTTTTTACATTGTCCAACACTGTAATGTTGTAAAATTTTTATTTCATTTTTCATATTTTATATAGTCTAGAACTGATGAATCATTGCATTTTATTTAGTATTTGGAATTTCGTTGAGAAATTAAATATTTTTTAAACATTTCTAGGGAGTAAATTCACTTCTCTGTAGTAGGACAAAAATAAGTTAAAGTATCCTTTGTAATCAACATTTTTTTCAAATAACAGAGACTAAATGTCTTTCAACCATGTACCTAAATTTATGTGTAAGAGTTCTTGTTGAAAAATCAAATGTATGTAATATTGGTGTTGATTCAGATTTATTTGTAGTTTGGAATCACTCCACGTAATAGAAATTTTTTTATTATAAAAATATTTTTATTCTTTAGTCTTATCATGTTTTTATATTTCTCGCTATCGACAACACAATAAAACTGTGTAACCTGCAATCATTACACATATAATCTGTCTTCATTTTCTTTTAACATGTGTTAAATATTTTTATCTTATAAATTTTTTCTATTAAACATGAGGAGCTATAATAAAAACAGTAAAATAAGTGAAAATGAGAAATCAATTCATAATTTTAATTTACAGAAATATACTGTAACTGCCCCACAGATAAAAAGATATATAGTTATATAACATTTACATTTAGTGTAACCTAGCAACAGTTTATTATTCTGTAACCTACCAATAATACAATGCAACTAATAAAAAATTGTGGCTCACTTATAACCTTTCAATAATTAACTGACTGTGAATCTAAACTGGTACATTTGGACATAAGCAGTGCTGCGTCATGGCCCTGAAAGATTGTACTGAATAAATTGAAAATTCTTACCTCAATAAGGTCGCCGGATCACGCGTATATATCTGCTCCAGCAAGAAATTTTTCTGTCACAGCCCTGTGCAATGCTGGCCAATAGATTTGTCATGTATAAAAAGAAACAACTGATTTTTCTTTACAATAATTGGGATGACCATGGATTGGAGAAATTAGTAAATTCTTTAAATTGAGATGAATAATTGTGAAAAGTTAATTTTTATAAGAAAGATTATTATTAAGAGATTAAAAAAACATTTACATGGGACCTGATATAATAATAGTACATATGCACAAGGTTGCTTTTACCTTGTACTACATCACTCAGGCACCGCCATTGCTCCCTACGACTGGCCCAGCCAACTCCATACACCAGACTGCTAGCTACTACTTACTCCTACTGCCACACAGTTCCTACTGCATACAACACTGCTCTCTGGTCTGAGATTCTCTTATGGCTTACATATCACTGGCAGCATGTGAACAATCCATTGAAATTACATCTGTTCGAGTGTGCTAGCAAAAATTTCTTAGTCATGGACTTCTTGCATAACCCCCCACTGCGGGGGGGGGGGGGGGGTTCGGTGCAATAATTTGGCAGCAATGTGAGTCAATTGGACTTGCCATGAGCAACAAATTTTTCTATTATCTGTTTAGTTTACTAAGTCTACAGTCACAGAGTATATACATATACATAACATTATTGACAAATAATATAAGTACAAAACATATTAAGAAATGAAATAGGGTGCACACTCACTGAGTACAGAACACATTAAGAAATGAAATAGTGTACACGCAATGAGTACAAAATATATTAACAAATGACATGAAGTCCATACGCACTGTATAAGTCTTTGACATTTTTACATGAACTAATCACATTAAGAGATGACATAAAGTGCACACGCACTGTATAAGTCTTTAGCATATTTAGCAGAACTGGTCATATTAAGAAATGAAATGAAGTGCACACACACTGTATAAGTCTTTAGCATTTCTTTTTACAAGAACTGAATACATTAGGAAATGAAATAAAGTGGACACTCACTGTATAAGTCTTTAACATCTTTACATGAACTGATCACATTAAGAGATGAAATAAAGTGCATACACACTGTATAAGTCTTTAACATTTTTTACAAGAACTAGGAAAGGAATGGGAAAGATAGCATCATGGCTGTAGCACAGTGGGTTGCATGTAGCTTCACTGAAAGTCCATACCTTTCTACAGAAAAACAATCTGAAGTTCTCTCCCCTGAAGTATTTATCAGTGTAACCAAGACACTGAAATTTTGTATTAATATTGTATGTTATCAACTTGGTAGTACATTAGGTACATCAAACAGTAGGACCATAATGGCATCGCCATTGTTGAAGGAGGTTGACAGCTTGATATGTCAATACCACATTCTTGTAGAATCCATACCCTTACATCAACGTAAAATTAGTGCAGAAACCAAATATTATTATGAACTCATGTAATTGCAGTAATTATTGGCAATCATTGCCCAGTTACTAAACATTTATGTAGTATCTATGAAGTATTACAGAACATTATTCATAAGTCATCTCACTACAGTAATTATTCGCGTAGCATTTATGTATAAGTCATCTCATTACAGTAATCATTGGCATTCATTGGCCATTTACTAAACATTTATGTAGTATGTATCAACTATTACAAAACATTATTCATACATCACCTTATTACAGTAATTATTGGCATAGCATTTATGCATATTATAAAACATCATTCAGTATTACTCAGAAGTCATTCAAAACAAGAGTTATTGCATGTAGCGTCAAACTGCTACTGTTTATATATGATATCATCTAAGTGACATAAGGCATATTTAAAATGTAAGACATTGGAACTAGTATTCAAGGTGTTTAGTCCAATAATACATGGACATAATGGAATCAATACATCAGAAAAATTTGTATTATATTTAGGACTAGAAATATATCTTAAACTGGTAGCATTATATAGTTGTATACTGGTAATAGTTGGGAGTGGTAATAATTTTTTTGTACTAGCAATGCATTGTGTTGCGATCGACAATTAATTGGTGGGGCATGAAAATATTTGCTTTTGACTTATTGATGGAAATAAGGATCAGTAATGTCATTCGTTATGAGTCAGCTGTAGCAAGGTTATGAAACAAGTAGAGTATATGTGACCACATTCATAAATGATAGACACAACTGGGTAAAAATGCAAGTACTTGAACAGGTTTAATAACTAACTGTTTATAACATATTAATATCATGAAAAGCTTCTCCTGGAAAAAATACAAAATGGATTATTGAGCAGAAAGAAGAATTGTATTCATATTATGCTGAAAGTAGTAAACTTCGAATTAACAGGTAATGAAAACCGTGTACTCAATGTGTATGCACTCTATCTGTGTTTCCCAAAACATTCAGTCATTATACTATGCGACATAATGCATACTGTGAAAAGGAACTGCAACAAATACTTAAATAACTACATAGCACTTCTTAACTAATAGAAAATACATATAAACTTCATCATTATCATCATCTGCAAAAATCAACTTCATTATTCATATTACCATAACTTCATCATTATCATCATCTGCAAAGAAAAACTTCATTACTCATATTACCATATTCTCCATATAACTATTCATCATCATTTATTATCATCTGCAAATAACAGGCACTTCATTATTCATGATTCATATTCATATTACCGTTCTCCTCATACAACTATTCATTATCATTCATTACTTCATATATTATAGGGTTTCTTTCTTCTAGCATATTTCATCACTTAAAATTAACGTGTGTAGTTCTGTCTGACAGCCTGCATTAATTGCCTCGTATTCTGAAAGAAAAACAATTAGTTAAGACTGCTATTATACAATGTGTGTAGTATATTCTTGTTAATGCTTGTTAATTATGATCCATTTACTCTTCATGACAAGGTATTGCATTTTCTTTCTTTCATTCTGATGGTGAAATTTCCATTTCATAGTAAACCATTGTGGTTAGTTCAATTTATTTCTTTTACACGTTATTGCTTTCTGAAAATGACGAATATGGTTTAATATCTTGCATTTAAGTCGCATACCCATTAAATGAAAACTTGTTTCTAGTGATATAACTAAGCATACAGCATAGCATGACAGATAACGCATTAGGTCAAAAACATAGACAGTTTTCAAGTGCAAAAAATTTACACACTATATCATAATGTAGTAGCATAAGGCAAAAATGTTAATGTTGTCATGTCTTAAAGATTTCATAATGCATTCAGAGAAAAATTCTACTTTCGATAGGAAAACAATCATACAAGCACAAAAAAATGGAAAATGTGCATGGTCTGATATATAACGACAAGAAAAGCGACCTGCTAACTTTAGATTGCCGGGCACTTGCCAAGAAAAAATATGATCATCATCAGTAAGTAGTCACATACATATAATTGCATAAGTGGTCATATAAATATCTGGAAATGAGATTACAGTGTGATAAATCATAAAGTATGTTCATTCAATAAAGGGTTTAATATTGGAAACATGGTGATTGCCCTTGGTTTTTCTGGTTCTCAAAGTTTCGACATGTACTACATTGGGGTGAGGAATGCTGCGAATTCTATATGGACCTGTGTACAGAAGCTCAAATTTACCGCATCTACTCTTTCCTCTGTTGGATAAATAATGTGCGCGTACTAATATCTTCTGTCCATTGTGAAAGTCACGGCGTATACAGACCTGTTTTTGCTGTCTTTTCTGGCGCTCTGCAGCACGTTTAATGTTGTTGAGCGCAATGTCAATTATTTCATAGTGGCGTAGTCGACGAGATGTAGGAAAAGATACTATTTTTTTAATTTTTTTAGGTGGTTCAGTGTTTTTCAATATAACAGTCGGAGATACCACAGTATATTCATTTGGTATGGAGTTAATTACATCCTGGAATGAGAGTATGTGTGTATCCCAATCAATATATCTTTTATGGCACTACATTCTACATAGTTTACCAATTTCTTTCATCAGGCGTTCAGAAGGGTTCGAAGAAGCGTGATACCTGGGTATATAGATCGGAGAAATGTTTATAGTTCGTAACATACGTTTCCATATCGCAGATCGAAATTGTGGTCCATTGTCGGAAATTAATTTCAATACATGCCCTACATGAAATAAATAATGTTTTAGAAATGCATTCGAAACAAATTTAGCGGTAGCTTTCCATAAAGGAATAAGGTAACAAATTTTGAAGTGAGGTCAACAGCGACAAAGATGTAGCAAGAACCTCTATTAGATCTGTGAATCGGACCAAAAATGTCTACAGCCACTGTGTGTCTCAATTTAATGGGTACCATAGGATGCAAAGGAGGAATATGTGAAGTCGTGTCTGATTTAGCTTTCTGGCAGATTTTACATGACACTAAAACTCGTCGAATACGTTTTTCCATGTTGGGAAAATAACAGTTCTGTCTCAGTATAAGAAAACATTTTCTGGCTCCATAATCTGCGTAACTTAAATGAGTATACCAAATTAATTTGTTAACAAGTTCGTCAGGAATACATAATAACCAGTTGTTGCTGTCAGGGTGAGAAAGGCGAAACAGAATGTTCTTCCATGCAGTACAATTGTTTCTAATGGTAACATTACTCCTATCTTGCCAAAGGTGTTTAATTTCTTTCCATAGGTTGTCTTTGCTCTGCTCTTGTCTCATGTCTCGTAATGACAACGAAATGAAATTTGCAAATGCTGCTCGTTGAATATACATGAGGCTAGAATTTGCTTGGCAAAGGTTGGTTGCGATGTCTTGCTGATTGTTGTCAAGAACTGGAGCTTGCTGTAAAAGAATTTTGCGTAGCTGAGTACGTTCGTCATCTGTATTTGCGTTGCTCTGTATAACTTTATCAGAAATCATTTGCATAACATCGTAGTCAGCTTCGTCTGGTGTATTGTAGTTGTGTACGTATGTATCTGTGAACAATTGGAATGACAGTCCGAGTTACGCGATGTAGAAATGACCTCTGTTCGATTAATCGCACGTTCATTTGCAGATAAAACGTTCTGAAATTCTAATGCCAGTTGTACTTTTTCATCCTTTAACATCAAATAGGAATTTTGAAAGTCAATAATTGCGTCGTGTTGTACTAAAAAAATCGTACCTAAAATAACGTCTGTTGTCAATAAGGGAACAATCCAAAAATTTGAGTGGAACGTATGACCTGCAATACAAAATGATAAGTGTGTCTGTAATTTTACATCTACTTCTTTATCAGATACTACTCTTTTTACTTTAGTTTGGCTAATGGTAACGTAGGATACGTGTTCTATTTGTTACACTCGTTGAAAGTTTCTTCATTTATAACTGACATAGGTGATCCAGAATCGATTACTGCTGAAAATGTTGATGATCCAATCTTTACTTCAATGACAAGATGGGAAATGGTTGTTGGTATAACTGGTTTTTCATGTAAAAGTATGTCTCGGATGTCGTCAAAAGTAATAACATTTTCGTGAACAAGATTCTGTGTGTCAAAAGTATTGCTTACAAAGCTGGAGGATGCAATCTGTACTGTATTTAGTCAAATTCTTTCTGACGTGCTGTTGTTTGCAGGAGGATGCTGCGGCATTTCGACTATTTGTACTGTTCTGTTATTTCTTCCTGACGTATTAGGTTCGGGATGATACCGACTGTCTGGTTCATTCATAATAATCTGTTGTTGTGGTTGACTCTGCTGCTGATAAGACCTACTGTTATTAAATGTACGCTGAAAACTGTGCTCATTACTTTTACGTATGTCTTGATAATCATTGCAATACGGCACATTGCAACTGGAGTTGAAATGATGTGTTTTCTGTACATAGTGATTTTCTGGTTGCTGTGCGTTACTATTTGGTGGAGCCGAAGCTATACGTGTAGGTGGCGAAACATTAAAGCTTGGTTGACCTTGCACATTATATTGTTGGTTAGGTATACTAACCAGCTGGTATTTTTGTTGTTGTGTGGAAAAACCTCTATTGTTACCAAAATGTGTTTGCGATTGCTGTACATACTGATGATAAAACTTTTGTCTGGTATTAAAGTTCTCGTGGTTGTCATTTCTGGAGTGTATAATGATAACTGTCACTTTCAGGTAAAACTTGTTGTATCAGGTTTTCTTTACTCGTTCTTAATCCTAGATAGATCGATAGCTGAAGAGTTGTCTTGATAGATATAAAGGATGGTAAAAGAGAAGGCAGCAGTGCAGAAAACTAAAGATGAAATAGCACTACTGCAGCTCGGAGCCCTGTGCATGCTATGGCAAATATTCATCAAAGTGTAATGTATCCCCTGAGGTCTCTTACGCGCTGCAAATAAATTTTAGTTTCTGCATTACAGGCGATGCCAGTGAAAATGCAAAAGCAAATTGTTGTTTCCAGTCAAAAGGTTGAATCTGTGTTCTGTCATTATTAAGTACCTTAAATTTTCTAACTGATAGAAAGTGTTTCTAATCAAAATTATCGTCTCTGGATGTCTGAGCAGATTCATGATTGCATGAGAAGCTATTCGTCTGTGTCTGTTCGGATTCTAGGTCTCGTACTCTATGTAAACTACCTAAATTACTAATTTCTCCAATCCATGGTCATCCCGATTATTGTAAAGAAAAATCAGTTGTTTCTTTTTATACATGACAAATCATCTAGCATTGTACAGGGCTGTACCAGAAAAATTTCTTATAGGAGCAGATATATACACGTTATCAGGCGACCTTATTGAGGTAAGAAATTTCAGTCAAAAGGCAATTTTTATAAGATATATTATTATGAAGAGATTTTTTTAAAAAAAAACATTTACATTGGACTTGATATAATAATAGTACATAAGCCGAGGCTGCTTTTACCTTATTCTACATCGCTCAGGCACCTCCATCAATCTTCACGACCGCCCCAGCTAACTCCGTACACCAGACTGCTAGCTACTACTCACTCCTACTGCCACACAGTTCCTACTGCATACAACACTACTCTCTGGCCTGAGATTCTTTTATAGATTACATATCACAGGCAGCACATGAGCAATCCATCGAAATTACATCTGCTCGAGTGGGCTAGCAAAAATTCCTGAGTCATGGACGTCTTACAATACTAATGATTGCTATAGGACAATTTTTCGAGAATGTTTTAACTATACTCATAAAAACTGAAATCGAATTCTATGTTTATGTGGAAGATACATTAAAATAATCATTTAAAACGAAATTGCGATTGATGAACATTAGAAAACATATTCAAGAAGTTATTGAGATTGAAAAACGCCGACGAATCATAAATTGAGTGTTATTTAAAAAAAGAATACATTAATTCTCAAGAAATAAATGTTTCTGTTGTTTTTCTCAAAACCTTCATGCAAGGGCAAACATAGAAATAAATGTATAAATTGTAGGTTGCTGTTTAAAAAAAAACTTTATAAAATTATGTGAATTAAGTTCAAATTCATCAGAGTTAACAAAGAAATGTTTACTATGTCAAGAATTTGAGTTTTGGTTCCTTTTTACTCAAATCCATGATCTAAATATGAAAATTGTATTCTAGAATATATTAAAAGTAATAAATTTGTTCACAGTTTAAAGGCTGTACCAGCTGTTTATGGTGAGAAAAAACTGTTGAACCTATTTCGAAAGCATTATAAAACATGAATATTAGAATTGGACTCAGCTAAATTTACTATTCTTTCATTCAATTAATTTTTCATAATTTTTAATAAATTTTTAATTCCCATTTTTCTCTTATAAATAATAAAGAAATGCAGTGATAAATGCCAGCTTGAACCCAATTAAAATATTTTGAAGTTTTCATTCTAAGTTTATCTTCCTCTTGAACTCAGCTAAAATTACCTTATATTGTAACAATTTCTAATTCCTTTGATTTATGTTTTTCCTATGTTTTATTAATTTTCAATAAATTTCAATGCTGCCTTTCTTTTATGTTTCTAATACAATTTTTCACTTATAAATGGCAACAAAATTGAGACAGATCTTAGTTACTAAACTTCTCAATTATTGCAAAAAATATTTGAATTCGTTATCATAAATATTTGTAGAAGAACATATAGATAAATAAACAATTACAAATATTTTGGGAAAATTTTGGAAACGTGTACCTTACTCTGAAACGGAAAATTATGATGAAATTTTTAAAAATAATGATACTGAACAACAATTGGAAATACGTCGATTTTCTATTTATATATTTGGGAAGCAAAAGCAAAGAACAACAATTAATCAATATCTAGTTAATTAGGCACTTTAAAATAGATTATAAACATCAAAACTTAAAGATCAGTCTTAACTTATTGATTGAAATTCATTTTTGAATTTACAAAAAAATTAATGAAGTAATGAAAGAAAATTTAAAAATATGTAATGGCTTGAAAATAATTTTGTACTTTTAGTGGCAATTGCGTGAGATCATCTGATTCTGAAAAAACAATAGAATTTAAATTTGGAATTAATAATAATGCAATCATTAATGAAAGCTCTCTGGTTAAATCTTCTATTTGGCAAAAAAGGAATTGTAACAGGAATATAAGAATTTCTAGTTTGAAGCTTTTGTTTGGATCTTGATAGTAAATTGGATTATAATTAACAATTAATAAATAAAGTCCGTTAAGAGGTTCATATTACATCTATTTAATTGGAAAAACAGAAGGAAAGAAACCTTGTATTCATGTTAAAAATAATGGTCAAAAATATTCTGTAGTCAATAAAACCAGCATTACATTCTGTAAACAAAGATCCTTAAAGAATTAGTAGATACGAAAATGTTGTGCTGATTAGATAAAAAATTTGAAAATTTTGAGTCTTCTGTTGTTGTTGAAAATATTCCAGAAATTGAGTTTAAAATTAATGTATCTAATAATGTCTACTCATCTGATGAAAGATATGAAGAATATCCATTGATTGTAAGTAAATGTAAGTAATATTCATATTGATCTGTTAGATTTAAAATCCGGATTTTATTTTAAAGATGAAGATAACCGTTATTATTTCGTACTAAAAATTTATCTCGACTTGTTTGAAATGAAATTACAAAAATTGTTCAATCAGAATTTATTTTTGATAATTTATTACTATTATTTAGTAGTAAGGAAACATTAGGTACCAAATTCCAAATTTACTAGTTATACTTACTAGTTAAAATATGTGTATAAATTTTTAAAATTATGAGCATACAATGGAAGTTTCCTTTGCTATTACAGCTGATTTTGGAAGTTTAGATTTAGGAATAGATAATTGTCAAGCTGTTGCACAAAACTCATATTGAATGATATATAAAAAATGTGAACAAAGTAGTGTTTGTTATTGCATTAAATATATCATTAGGCCATACAAAAATCGAGTTATGTATCAAGAGCCAGATTTTCATAAAAAAGTGATCAAATGCAGAAAGTAGTTGATTCAGTACTTTATGTACTGGCATTGTAGAAACGAATCTACTAACATCTGAAGAGGAAACGAGACAAAATAAATGATAAACGTGTTCTTTATGTAGATATCATTATACGAAAAACATAAAAAAGTTCATCACCACAATGATTTAACTGGAATATATATAAATCCATTATGTAGTGATTATAATTTACCACTGAAACATGAAGTTTTATAACAATATATTTATATAATTTATCTGGTTATTTATTCATAAAAAACTCCATTACCTTGAAAAACAAATATGTAGCTAATAATGGTGATAGACATGTTAGCATTGGTAAACAGAGGTAATATGAAAATGAGATTAATTGATACATTTAAATTTATGGCTTCAAGTGTTGATAAATTACCATCAAACTCGAGAAAAGATAAAAATGACAATAATTAAAATATTTTTCAGAAGATCTAGTAAATTTGGTAATTAACAAAGGTGTATATATTTATGATTATATGGATAGATGGAAAAAACCTGAAGACACAAATTATGCATAAAAACATCATGTTTATATCATATAAATGTGATATCAGAGATAAATATTATGATAATGCAAAATTAGTTTGGGAACCATTTAATAAAAAAATATGAATTGTGGACATATGAATCTGGAATTGGGTTGCAATAATTACACATATCTTGTTTGAAACTGATACACAAAATTTTATTCAAAATAATTTCCATTGCTATTTGTTCATTCACCCATATCTGCAGCAAAATATGAAAGCCACGCAAAATAAACAGTTGTTCTTTTGAAGTGAACCCTTCAGTGAAAAATTTTCGTTCACTTTAACACATTTTGAAGTGTTGTTCAACGAGAACATGTCCAGTGATGCAAACAGCTGATAATTGGAAGATGCCAAGTCTGGAGAATAAGCCGCATGTCCTAGTATTTCCTAATTGAAAGCCTCGATCAATTTCCTGACCCATTTTGCTTTTGGCGATTGGAAATTATTATGGACGTATTACTTTGTGCTGCCTTTTTCTATATTCTGTTCGTTTCTCATGTAATGCTTGATTTAAATCGATCATTTGCTGTTGGAAGCGATCAGTGATAACGCTTTCATCAGGTTTTAGAAGCTCATAATAGATGACATCCCTCTGATCCCACCAAAGCGACTTCACTCATGATTTACAATGCTTAGGATTCTCAAAATAAATCAGTTTTTCATTACCTGTTACTATTCTATCGCGAAACGACTGTCTTTGTATCTGGTGAGCATCACTGCACAAGTGGTCTTTCGATGTGCTTGCTGTATTTCATTCAGTTCGTGTGGAACACATTTTCCCACTTTCTGCACCTTTCCCATAGTTTTCAACCGAAGAAAAACGGCTGTCTGCATCACATTCTATTGTTCCGCAAATACCTGTCGAGTTTAAGTATCATCTTCATCCAGTAACGCCTGCAATTTGTTGTCTTCGAACTTCCCACACTCGTCTTTTCTTATGTCAAAATCAACACTTTTGTATTTTTTGAACCACTTGAAATACTGTTTTTTCCCAAGAGCATGTTTACTGAAAGCTTTGACAAGCATTCGATGCGGTCCTGTAGCGATTTTCTTCAAATGATAACAGAAAACGAATTCTGTCCGCAAATCGTAGTTCGTAGGCACAAAACTCGACATGTTTATGGGTTTGGTACAGATACCGATGTATGGAACTTTGGTTACTGTGTGTAGACGTTCAACGTCTGGCATTACAGGAAGCAGATGGCATTGCAGATGTGGTCTCATGGTCCTGCACTGAGAGCTAGCACCATCTACAGTGAAATTCTTGTTTCATACTCTACACCTGGTATATCATCATTTATGTCTTAAAACTGAAGTTGCATTATTATCAGATGTTTTTGAAAAGTATACAAAAATATTTATAAGAGCATGATTCATGTTCCTCTTAGTGTTACACAGCACTTGCTTCAGCTTTTGACTCGATGTTAGCAATGGCTAAAGGTAAATTACTATAATGTCATGATTTTAATGACTGAAAAAAGAATTATGGTATGTATATCTAAATGTTGTGAGGATATGTTAAAGCAAATAATAACTATTTGAACAATTGTGATTCAAATAAGAAATCAAATTATTTAACATATTCAGACAAAAATAATTTATATGGTTGGATTATGAGTCTATTGCCATATGGCAATGTTGAATGGAATGACCCAAATATTTTTGATTCTAAAAAAATAACTGAAATTTCAGATATTTTGAATATGGATATACATTTGAAGTAGATTTCGAATAACTAAAAAATTATATGATGAACCTAAAGATTTACCATTAGCTCCTGAAGATAAAATTATAGCTGGCACTAAAGAAAAGAATTGTTAAGTACTGTGAAAGATAAACAAAATATGTAGTTCACTAAGAAATCTTAAACTATATTTGTCTGTTGATATGAAGATAACATAAACACATAAAGTTTCAAAATTTTAACAAATGCATTGGTTTAAAATTTATATGGCTTGAATACAGAAATAAGGACTAGAGCAAAAAATGATTTTGAAAAAGTTTACTGCAAGTTTCTGAATAATTCAGTATCTGGAACAAGAGGGGAAAACTTTAGAAATGGATTGGGTATAGAACTAGTTTCAAAAGTGAAAATGTGTGGAAAAGTTATAGCAAAACTACTTTTCAAAGAACGAACAATATTAATGAAAATCTTGTTATGGCTCAATGAATAAAACTAAACTAATATTTAATTAATCCATTTATAATTGAATGAACATACTAAAAGTGTTGGTTTATAATTTTTGGTCTAATGTTTCTGAAATCAAAATGTGGAGATAATGTCGAATTGTGTTACCAAGATACTGACAGTTACAGTTATAATATAGAAACAGAAAATTTTTAAGATGCCATGAAAAAATTCTTGCCAAATCCTAAAGGGAATGCATATAACATTCCATAAATAAATAAAAAAGTATTAGGCAAACTGCAAGATGAATGTATTGAAAGAGCAATTGAAGAATTGGGATCAAACATATGTGTTTATGAAATTGGAGACATAATGGAGAAACAATCGAAGGAAGTTGATGAAAATGTCAGAAAAAATAAAATAAGTTTACAAGATTATAAAGTTCATTTGTTAATAATTGTAGAACAATGAATTTAATAAAAAATAATAAACAAGTAATTGATTGTTTTGTGATTAATAAAAACTGTCAACATGGAGAGATCAAGTTATACCTTTCATACCAAAGGTATTTTATCAGTAACTTTTGTGAGTGTTTACCACTATTATGTATTTATTATTTGACATATGACCATACAGTGCATCGAGTTGGGTTCCTATATGTTCATGACTTTTTTCATCAAAGGAGAATGTGTGTGGGTAAGATTATTAACGTTCCCTTGCAACTGACTCTGTATTTTTCCGTGAGCACATACCATTTTTGATTTTATAAAATTCTTCGAGATTTCTCATTTGTAAATCACGCTTAATCAACTCAGAAATCGCACTAAAACATCTAAAGAAATTTGTTTACATATTTAATTACATAACACAATTCAAGCAGTAAACAGTTCTAAGTTGAACAATTGCAGGACTGAACCAATTCTAACGAGTATGAGACATGTACAGCACTTTTCTTCCACACATAAGTACGAGAAACACATGTAAAACTGATACTGACACTCAGAAATCTAACAGTTAGGAATTAAAGTATGAAGTGGGCATGGTATGTTCAAATATCAAAAGTGCACTATCATCAACATTACTCTATAATTCTGCAAGAAATGAAGATACTGAGCTGAAATCTGCATAAAATTAAAGGATGAATAATTATTTTGAAGGAATTTTGAAAATTATCTTTTTTTTAGCCCAGACAACTGTATCTACCCCTTCAGGAGGGCAGATTGGGAAAGGGAGTGGGGGGGAATGGAGGAGGGGAGAGGAAGGAAGGGGGGATGGATGAGTGGGGAGAGGGTTGGTGGTGGGGTAGGGAGAAAGGAGATGGAGAAGGGGAGAAGGGGAATGGTATGGGGAAGAAGAAAGTGTGTGGGTGGAGGGGAGGGTAGTAGCGGGGTATGGAGTGATAGAGGAGGGTCTGGTTTAGAGGGGAGCGCAGAGGGCAGGGGGTGGTGGATGGAGTGTAGAGTGTAGAGGCAAGGGAGAAGGGAGGGGCAGGGGAAATCTGATAACAGTGTGCTTTGGTGCCAGAAATCTCCTTATTCATGTACTGGGCTGAGCGGATATGGAGAAGAAGGCTCATACATTAGTGTAGAATAGGCCACTTAGACTGGTCATGCTGCTGCCACAGTGCATTATCTGGCTGGTATTTGCTATGCCACATTAAATTGAGAGAGAGAAATAGATAGAGAGAGAGAGAGAGAGAGAGACAGAAAAATTAATTTTACATTACTTTTCTCATTGCAGATCACCTTTCAGATTCACAATTTGAATCACATTTTGAAAACTGATTCATAAAGTTAATGAGTCGAAGCTTTTCTTGAGTGATACTTCGTCCAAGCCTATGTGGCCCTCAGCCAACTCGTTAGTTACCACGTTATCTTGCTAATTCATCATGGTGTGGTTTGCAGTATTTTATTATAGTTTAATTCTGTATTTGTAATGCTTTGTGGAGAGCTGCATCAAACCAGTCTCAGGACTGTAGACCACAACAACAACAACAAATGCTTTGTGAATGAGTATGCCAAGATGTTGATTGGAGATTCTTGCCATGCTTTCTGGTAGGAATTCAAATCTCATTACTGCAGACATGTCATGACTACATATTTGTAAACGATCAGGAATTTATTATGTTGAAAATGCAAATTTTTTGAAAGCAATTTTTCTTCATGAATTTGATTTTTCGCATAGCACATGTTGCCTTGCAGCCACTAAGTCTTTTGCCTTACTACATTCTAGTTAATGAAGACTGAATTCTAGCGGTTTTTTCTCATACTGACTAAGAGTTTGTAGTTAACTGAGTCAATTTCGCTGTGTTTTACCTGATTAACTGGCGAAAAGTGTAAACTTTTTTGTCGCACGTCTATATGGAATCCGATGGAGTATTCAGAGGCTCGTTTTATAGAATTATAAGTAATACACTGTGTAATTTCTTCTGCACTTCACCCCATTACTTAAGATATAACTAAACTTTGGGAGTTTGTCAGATGTGAAATTTCCCTGGTTCCTGAATACTGTTGCCCTGGACACTATATACATGGAATGTGATGAACATGTGTGCATTTAGTTAAATGTAATTCGCGAATAAATACTGAGCATTAGAATAATGTGTTAGTAATTTCCCTTTTTTTGATCAAGTTATTTTGTATCGAAATCAATTTATCTTGCTCATCACATGGCGTACATGCCTGCAGCTTTGATCCTTTGTGTTAAAAAGGACACTCCGAAGTGAGATTGAGATATTTTTTTGGAAAGCAGATCAGAGAGAATACTCAGATTAAGAGATACAAAATCTTAGAAATCAGGACCAAGCTAGTCCACTACATGAACACTTGCCATAAGGCACAGCACTGGATCACTTTTCTTTCAATTTTTTGGTCTAGTGTGAAAGTGGTTACAAACAAGTGTATAGTACAGTAGGTGTCAAGTTGTCCTATAACTCAAAAGGGCTATTAGGAAGTTTCAGGTACAGAATAGTGGAACAGATGCCATAATATAGATTGTCTTTGTATAGTCATTATCATTGTCTGGTATTCAAAGCTGGTTAAATAATAGTAACTTAATTCCATTAGGGTCATGATGTTATCTCTTGTGCGTCTATAGAGGACCTTACTGATTTATTCTATGGTGGATAAAACTGTTCTCCGTTTTCCGCTTAAATAACGAATCATAGTCAGTCATGACCAATGTGGTCCACAGTTCGTGGTCTCGCGGTAACATTCTTGCTTGCCGAGCATGGGGTCCCAGGTTCGATTCCCGGTGGGGTCAGGGATTTTCACCTGCCCCAAGACGACTGGGTGTTGTTGTGTCGTCTTCATCATCATCATTCATCCCCATTATGATCAGAGGAAGGCAACTGCAAATCACTTTCATTAGGACATTGCCTAGTACGTCGGTGCGGATCTCCCGCATCATTCCCCTAGGCTCTGTCAAGAAGCATGGGATTTCATTTCCACTCCAATGTGCTTGTATATTTAGTATTAGTTAGATGTGCTTCTATGTCCAGTATTAGTCACAAGTGTTTGTATATTCCACAATAGTTAGAGCAACTGTCTGCATAGAATATTACACTTACTTAATGACATCCAATATAATGTGGCAGAAGCAGCAGCATGAGTTTTCAGCTTTCTTGATGACATGATATTCGAAACTACATACTCGAAAATGTAGCATATAGTTAAAAACATGTTAGCTTGGTGCATAAAGAAAACTTTCCATCCCAGCGCAAACGCCACGCTCCATGCAGGAAGCTGTTTTACAGACCAGGCACCTCTCAACCACAGTTTAGTTAGAGTGTCTTTCTTCATTGTGCACATGCAATGCTAGCGCATCCAAAGTGGCACTCAAGAGTCCACTCCAGAACCAGCAATTCGTTGCGTGCGTGTAGACAGCGCCAATATCACGTGTTAAGTGTGGTATTACGAGCTTCATTAAGTAATTAAATAATTGTATGTTGATTACATGCCAATTTTCAAATATTTTCTCTAGTCCTTGTGTTCGCCGTACAACTCTCCAAGGGAAGTAAAGTGCAAAAAACTACCGTCACTTAATGAGCTAGTGTCTTGGTCATATGGATTGTTCTTTGCGCCTCTGACACTTTTTTGCAATATTATTTCCGAGACAAATTCCGAACATTTAACCACAGAAGAATTTCTAATGTTACGAAATGATGTTCTAAAATGAATATAAATTTACATTTCCAAGAACATTGCCCCTGAAGCTCTTTATTAACATACCAGGAAGTGGGGAAAGACAGTTGAAAGTTAAAAAGTTCAAAAATATAACAGACTCCTAGTTGAAAGGAAAAGCTTTTTTCACTGCTATTGAATATGTAAGTTGCAATGTATGTGATTTATTAATTTAACTGTTATAAAATATATTCTGTTCCTATGGTTCTTGGCTGGCCACAGTGGTCTTGCAGTTCTAGGTGCGCAGTCCGGAACTGCGCAACTGCTACGGTCGCAGGTTCGAATCCTGCCTCAGGCAGGGATGTGTGTGATATCCTTAGGTTAGTTAGGTTTAAGTAGTTCTAAGTTCTAGGGGACTGATGACCACAGCTGTTAAGTCCATAGTGCTCAGAGCCATTTGAACCATTTTTTTCCTATGGTTCTTAACAGTGGGTGCAGAGGATATATGAATTTGTAACTGTTAATTGGGCCTTTGTGCTGCGTGTTAACTGAAAATTGTCTTACAATAGGTAAATATGCCTTTATGTGTTAACCAACACAAACTGTGTTAAAAAGAGTTATAACATATCATACCTGAGTAACTGTGGGTGGTGGCTGCAGCAGCTTGAAAGTTACCTACAGCCTAAAACACACTAAATAAAATAAATAAGTAAATAAAAACAGTCCTTATTACTGAACTCTATTTGCAAATAGAACAGGAAAGGGGGAAAGGAACAGTGTTGCATGAAGTAAGCTGTATTGCTAAGTATAGATGTATATGTGGAAGACAAGTAACACTACAAATATACCAGCTATTTGGAATAAATCACTATTTTGGACATAGGCCTGTATAAAATAATAATCTATACTACTATAAACAATCCTGTTGGAGGAACATGCGCAACTGAGCATTATACCTGAGGTTGGAAATAACCGCTACAGTTGTAAAGTTCTTTTATTATCACACAACAAGTTTCAGGTTTTTATATGCCCATCTTCAGGTGCCGTAACTTGGTGCTGTGATCCCTGAGCGCCGCGGTGAACGTGTACGAGGCGCAGTGTGCAACCTACGTGCACTCCTAGGTAGCAGACCGCGCCTTGTACACGTGCACTGCGGCGGCCGGGGAGGGGGGGGGGTGTCATGGATTCAAGTTATCAAGTTACAACACCTAAAGATAGGCGTATAAGAACCCGAAACCGGTCGTGTGATAATAAAAGAACTTCACAACTGTAGCGGTATTTTCAACCTCTGCTGTACTACTATAATATTATATAGAATACTCTAATACTATATACAAAATTTTGAGACATACAAAAATTGTTGGGAAACTCAAAACAGCCCAATTGTGTCAGAGGTTTTTCCCCACCCCTCTGATGTCTCAGCTCAGAGATCAAGTGTCCTAAATGTAAATTGCAGGATATTCAAAAACATTCCTGTTAGGCAATTGTCCTATTAGTTGAAAATATAAAGTGACAGAAGTAGGTCACTCGCACTAAGCAAACAGAATCCAAGATGGTTGACCCAAGGATACTTGTGCAACCTGCATAATTGTCAGTTGGTAGGTTTCCCCATCCATGTGGCACCAGAATTCAGGATGGTGGACCTAGGGATACTGAGGCAGTCTGAATGGTTGCTAGGTCATTTGTACAAAGTATATAAATCAAGATGGCGGACATGGGGTTGTTGGTGCAGTCTATATAGTTGCAAAGTTTCATGTTCCGTAAGTTTAAAATGATGGGAAACTCAAAAATTCACATGTCTTAAGTGCAAAACATTCAGATGTTCAAAATCCACTTGTTGCAAGTTTAAAACGGTTGAAGCCCATGCGCAGCCTACTTGGTGATCATGCCTGGGCCACTTGTCCTAAATTTAAAACATTGCAGCTCACTTGTGCTGCATGTGCATGGTAGGATGGAGTTGGAATGTGAGAAGGGGTTATGCTGTTGCATTTTACTTGTTTAAACATTTGTCATTCGCACTTTGATCCAATTGCAGAATGTATGAGGTCTCTGTGTGCAAATCCGAGTTCAATGATGTGTTCATAAGTGTGAGTGCTACCCACCAGTGCTGCTGCTGTTGCTGCCATCAGAGGGTGAGTCTTGGGTGCTGTATGCCTGGCTGGTTAGACAACACTTTGGGCTGCTGCTGCTGCCAATCCTGTCTCTGCAGTGGTGGATTCAGAACTGACTGCCTGGTGATCACACAGCCTGCAACTCCAAGACACCTAAGCTGAGTGGTCCATTGCACCCCACTTTCAGCAGTATGAACATGTGTGAAATCGGCATTGGCACTTAACGCAGTTTGGAATGCAGAAAAATTCTTATCACCTGCCATGCCTCTTTTCTTAGATCTAAGAATACTTATGTAGTTTCTATGGTTTCATAGTTATGTGTAAGTAACAGTAGTTAATGTTCAGGCATAGTGGTTAAGATTATGTAAGAGCAAGGAGAAACTAAGTTGTAGAGACATAATACAAACAATGTTATAATGTGATGATAACATTTTTTCACAATTGATATATCAGTGATGAAATAAGATAGACTACTTATTTGGCATTCACATTCTCATTCACATCACATTCCTTCCTGATTTGGTTCTGATTCCGATTACCGTTTATTGGTGAATTACTCTAAGTGCATGCCAAAAACAAAGTTTGAAAGCAAAGTGTTATTCAAAGTTGTTTGTTTTATTTACGCATTTGCAGTCACAACTTGATTTCAAAAATATTGTGAGGCAAATGACATATGTTAAAGTTGAGGATTTTGTGGATGTGTTCTGAGTTATCATCACTGATATTTAAGCATACTGTGTACCTGAAAAAGCAATCTTCATTTTTCGGTGTCACTTTGAAGAAGTTCGATGATTTTCCTGACAGGTGTCATGGCCAACTATTTTCAGTGGTCTTATTCAAATGCCACATGCTGAAATCACAGATGACTTTTGCTTGGAGTGGACCTATTTTATGAAAGGAGCTTATTAACAGAAATGATGAAATGTTATTAACTTATTTGCATTTCATACAAAAGAAAATTCTCTTGATAACAATATATGAACCAAATGTATAGCACAATTGTATTTCAACTTTGTGTAGGATTTCATTGTTATATCTAAATAAAAATAATCATAATGTCAGACCATACACAAAATTTCAGTGTCAATAGTAAAATCATAGGTGGTGCAAGATTACGGTTACTTTTATTTAGCTATAACAATGAAATCCTATATGAAGCTGGAGAGTGATTGTGCTATGTCTTTGGTTCATAAATTGTTATCAAGAGAATTTTCTTTGATATGACGTGCTAACGAGATAATATATTGTAATACTTCATAATTTGTGTTAACAGAAGTCCTTCATAAAATAAGTCTACTCCCAGCCAAAGTTTTCTGTGATTTCGGCTAGTGGGATTTGCATAGGATCACTGAAAGTATTTGACCATAACACCTAGCAGGAAAATCATCAAACTTCTTTAACGTATTTTATGAAATGCAAATGAGTTAGTAACATTTCATCATTTCTGTTAATAAGCGCCTTTCATAAAATAGGTCCACTCCAAGCAAAAGTCATCTGTGATTTCAAAATGTGGCATTTGAATAAGACCACTCAAAATAGTTGGCCATGACACCTGTCAGGAAAATCATCAAACTTCTTCAAAGTGACTCCGAAAAATGAAGATTGCTTTTTCAGGTACACAGTATGGTTAAATATCAGTGAAGACAACTCAGAACACATCCACAAAATCCTCAACTTTAACATATGTCATTTGCCTCACAATATTTTTGAAATCAAGTTGTGACTGCAAATGCGTAAATAATACAAACAGCTTTGAATAACACTTTGCTTTCAAACTTTGTTTTTGGCATGCACTTAGAGTAATTCACCAATAAACGGTAATCGGAATCAGAACCAAATCAGGAAGGAATGTGATGTGAATGAGAATGTGAATGCTAATTAAGTAGTCTATCTTATTTCATCACTGATATATCAATTGTGAAAAAACGTTATCATCACATTATAACATTGTTTGTATTATGTCTCTACAACTTAGTTTCTCCTTGCTCTTACATAATCTTAACCACTGTGCCTGAACATTAACCACTGTTACTTACACATAACTATGAAACCATAGAAACTACATAAGTATTCTTAGATCTAAGAAAAGAGGCATGACAGGTGATAAGAATTTTTCTGCATTCCAAACTGCGTTAAGTGCCAATGCCGATTTCACACATGTTCATACTGCTGAAAGTGGGGTGCAATGGACCACGCAGCTTAGGTGTCTTGGAGTTGCAGGCTGTGTGATCACCAGGCAGTCAGTTCTGAATCCACCACTGCAGAGACAGGATTGGCAGCAGCAGCAGCCCAAAGTGTTGTCTAACCAGCCAGGCATACAGCACCCAAGACTCACCCTCTGATGACAGCAGCAGCAGCAGCAGCACTGGTGGGTAGCACTCACACTTATGAACACATCATTGAACTCGAATTTGCACGCAGAGACCCCATAAGTAGCGCTAACAGAGGGTGCTGATTATCTGCAGCACTATGTTTTCTTTCATTTGTGGCCCCTTTAGCGATTTGTTTTATGGTTGTTTAATATTACTCGGTACACTGTCAACCGTGTTTAATATTTATGTCATTATCTAGAGTATTGGCACTAGAGCACATGTCAGCCACTGTTTTTTAACTCTTCCTCTTTTTAACAATATTACTTTTGTCGTGTTCTTCTTTTGATTGGTTTTATTACTGTAATGCCCTTTATACGTTATAAGCTTATTACAGACTTCAACTATTGTATCCCACTTTATTTTCGCTGTTTCAGTTAATTATTGAAAACTAGTGTATGGCTACATTAGCGACATCTGGTGAACTTCCAACACAAACATCTTGTGGCTACTGTACGGCAGCTTGTTTTAAACAGTAGTACTACTGACAACATGACTCGTGCATGTGATATTATTTATATGTATTTGACAATGCTGGTGCTGATTCTCCATTTAACATTTGACAATGCCACTATGACTGCAGTACATTAGGACTTTGTTTTTATGAAACAGGTATGCCTCTTCATATTTAAAGCACACAAATGTAAATTTTGTCAATACTACTTTTCATTATGGTCTATGTATTGTTCTTAGGCTGTATACAGTTTGCGAGTGTATTTATAGTTACGTTTTTCTCATTTTTGCTGCAGATCTGATGATGGTCATTAAAGACCGAAACTGGTAATCTGTTAACAAAAAGTTTGTGACTATAGACGTAAATTAAAGGAAACTTAAAACTGAACATTGATGTTTAAAAAATATGTAGCCCATATCTGTCTGAATATGTGTTAGAGTATTATGTAAAAGTTTGAAGTAAATTGCCCAAGAGCTTTTCGACATTTTTAGTAAGAACATATATATACAGCATACGTTAAAAATGTATGGGCTATGTATGTCTCATTGTTCCTTAGAGTACCCTGAAAAAATTTGATGCAAGCTGGTGAAGTGCTTCAGAGATTTTTGGTGACAACTTTTTCTCTTTGTATATTACACAAACATTTGTATATTATATGCATTAAAACAGATATTCTATATTTGTCTGGTTGTTCCTTAGAGTACTGTGTAAAAGTTTGAGGTAAATCAGTTGAGAACTTTTTGAGATGTTCAAAAAAATAGGGTATCATATGAAAGTCTGAAATAAATTAGGCAAGAGCTTTAAGAGTTTGGTAATAATATTTCCCCTTTATATATTACATATGTGTTTACTTATTAAAAGTATATAGTCCTTCTGAATGCTCATTAGAGTATGATAGTGTCATGTAACTATTTGAAGTAAACTGTTTTTTTTTGCTACCTCTTATATACAGGGTTATTACAAATGATTGAAGCGATTTCACAGCTCTACAATAACTTTATTATTTGAGATATTTTCACAATGCTTTGCACACACATACAAAAAGTCAAAAAGTTTTTTTAGGCATTCACAAATGTTCGATATGTGCCCCTTTAGTGATTCGGCAGACATCAAGCCAATAATCAAGTTCCTCCCACACTCGGCGCAGCATGTCCCCATCAATGTATTCTAAAGCATCGTTGATGCGAGCTCGCAGTTCTGGCACGTTTCTTGGTAGAGGAGGTTTAAACACTGAATCTTTCACATAACCCACAGAAAGAAATCGCATGGGGTTAAGTCGGGAGAGCGTGGAGGCCATGACATGAATTGCTGATCATGATCTCCACCACGACCGATCCATCGGTTTTCCAATCTCCTCTTTAAGAAATGCCGAACATCATGATGGAAGTGCGGTGGAGCACCATCCTGTTGAAAGATGAAGTAGGCGCTGTCGGTCTCCAGTTGTGGCATGAGCCAGTTTTCCAGCATGTCCAGATACACGTGTCCTGTAATGTTTTTTTCGCAGAAGAAAAAGGGGCCGTAAACTTTAAACCGTGAGATTGCACAAATCACGTTAACTTTTGGTGAATTGCGAATTTGCTGCACGAATGCGTGAGGATTCTCTACCGCCCATATTCGCACATCGTGTGTGTTCACTTCACCATTAAGAAAAAATGTTGCTTCATCACTGAAAACAAGTTTCGCACTGAACGCATCCTCTTCCATGAGCTGTTGCAACCTCGCCGAAAATTCAAAGCGTTTGACTTTGTCATCGGGTGCCAGGGCTTGTAGCAATCGTAAACGGTAAGGCTTCTGCTTTAGCCTTTTCCGTAAGATTTTCCAAACCGTCGGCTGTGGTACGTTTAGCTCCCTGCTTGCTTTACTCGCCGACTTCCGCGGGCTACGCGTGAAACTTGCCCGCACGCGTTCAACCGTTTGTTCGCTCACTGCAGGCCGACCCGTTGATTTCCCCTTACAGAGGCATCCAGAAGCTTTAAACTGCGCATATCATCACCGAATGGAGTTAGCAGTTGGTGGATCTTTGTTGAACTTCGTCCTGAAGTGTCGTTGCACTGTTATGACCGACTGTTGTGAGTGCATTTCAAGCACGACATACGCTTTCTCGGCTCCTGTCGTCATTTTGTCTCACTGCGCTCTCGAGCGCTCTGGCGGCAGAAACCTGAAGTGCGGCTTCAGCCGAACAAAACTTTATGAGTTTTTCTACGTATCTGTAGTGTGTCGTGACCATATGTCAATGAATGGAGCTACAGTGAATTTATGAAATCGCTTCAATCATTTGTAATAGCCCTGTATAATGATACTAAACTGTTGTATGGAGGGCTGTGAGTTATAAACTCACCTGGACTGTATAATTTTAATTTCTATATTCGATTCGAGTACATTCTAGAAGTATCCACAAATGTCAAGGATCATTGTACTGGAATGGTCTGTAGCTGTATATATACTGTATGTGTTCTGGCCGGAGGCAGTTTGCTCCGCACTCTTATATGTGCAAGAGCTGAATAAACCTTCGTTCAGTGAAGTTAGTGTTTGTCATTCATCGAACTACACCATCTTCTACGTGACATTATTCTGGTGGAGACACTGGGAATTGGAACTTGTAATATCACACATTATTGACGGCACAGTGGCTCTCATCAGGCCACGATAGAGCCGACGTTTACGTGGCGAGAGACCCGAGTTCGAGCCATATTCAATAGATCGCAATCTATCGGAGACAGAGGAAGAAGAGGACGTTACGATGACAGTAACTGTGTGCCACCACATGAGACATCTTCCAGGGTTCTCCGGTGACGATGATCAAGATCCAAACAAGTGGTTGAAGGTATACGAGTATGAGCATATAGCCAAATTTAACAAATGGGATGACACCATGTGTTTGACTAACGTATTTTTCTACTTGGAGGGCACCGCCAAGCAATGGTATGAGAACAACAAGGATAAGTTCACAAGCGGGGAAGTATTCCAGGTGGAACTGCGCAAGTATTTCGGGGACAAAAACGACAGAAGTGCAAGGCTGAAGATAAATTGAAGTGCAGGGCACAGCGTCCAGGAGAAACTACAGCAACCCACATTCAAGAAGACTTGGAGCTGTGTAAAATAATGGAGAAGGAGGAAGATAAGGTTGCACATCTTATGAAGGGTGTTGCTGAGGACATGTGTCAAGCCCTACTCCTGAAGGAGGTTTCGACAGCAGACGACTTCATAAAATGGTGCCAGTATATCGAGACAATGCATCAAAAAAGAATTACACACAAGAATTTTGAACGGCTTCCAAACGTCGTATCGATGTCTGTGATGGAGGAAGCAAGTGATTTCTCAAGTGTTCTTCGTCAGATAGTGAGAGAGGAAGTTCAGAAGGCACTTGGATTGCACGGAGAGCAGAAAACCGAGATGCTTCAAGAGGTCATAAGGGAGGAAGTGGAACAGACATTGAACCCATTCTCTCACCCTTCATTTCCCTTTAAAACGGTGAAAAAGTCGAGACCCAGGCAGAGCTACGTTCCAACAATGCTGCATGAGGAACCTGTTTGGGCACCAAGGAAGACTGACGTCTGGAGGACCCAGGGTAACCAACCAGTATGTTTCCACTGTGGACGACTGGGACATGTGGTGCGCTATTGTCGAGAAAGGCGGCGTATATTTGATGATGCCTGCGGCAGAAGACAGCAGACTGATCTTAGCCGATGCCAACTCTGGCACGATGATGATGAACAATATGTAGGTGCAGGACAACGTAGGTCACCATCGCCGCAAGCTAGCCGCTGGAAAGGACACTCCCCAATACGTCGATCAAGGTGTCCATTGCCGTTTAGAAGCTCCAGCCGATCACCTAGCTCCCGCAACCTGGAAAACTAAAGGGTGCGACCTTCCTTGGGGGTGAAGCTGCAGAAGAGCAAAATCCTCCATCGTCGATCACTACAAAAATGATAGGAAACTATGTCGATATCCTCCTGGATGGCTGACCGGCCCAAGCTCTTGTGGACTCTGGAGCAACATATTCAGTCATTTCGGAGAAGTACTGTCGCCAGTTGCAGAAAACCATATTTATCGACAACAAAACATTTCTGCAGAAGGTTGCTAATGGGAAATATGTAAAACCTGCAGGAAGATGTACCATTCATGTGGGTATAAGTGGCCATACACAGCCCTTAGAATTCATTGTTTTACAAGAGTCATGATGTCATTCTCAGATGGGACTTTTTGGAAGCTTCTCAGGCAACTATAGATTGTGGTCGCTCGAGGATTATGCTAGATGAGATACTGTGGACAGGAAGATGCGCATCTGAGTGTGCGGAGACTATGTGTGCTGGATGAAGTGATCATTCCTGGAGTCAGCACTAGAAAGGTAACTTACAAGTGTCATGCCATGCATCAACCCCTGGATCTTGTAGTGGAATGAAAGAGAAGCATACCACTGAAGAATAGCTTGATCATACCAGCCTCTGTCATCTCGTTTAAGAATGGATTCGGTGAATTGTGGATAGTTAACTGTCGCTGAGAACTGCAGATCCTTCCAAGACACATGTGCATTGCAAACACTGAGCCGTTAATTGAAGAACAGCTGAGCATCACAGAAACCTCCCATGCCGAGTCTGTAGGCGAAATTAGTGCTAACACTACGAGACAATATTTCTAGCTCAACTATCACCAGATCTCACTAACGAACAACAGAAGAAGCTACTTGCCATTCTTCAAGAGTTCTCTGAATGCTTCAATCCACCGGTCAAAAGCAGGTCAGACAAATCGATGGTGAAGCACCGGATTAGCACTGGAGACCATCAGCCAATAAGCCAGAGAACATACCGTGTGTCAGCAATTGAACGTCGAATAATTCGCGACGAGGTAGAGAAAATGATGCAGAATGACATCCAGAATGAGATTTTCACTCTGCAGCAGAGTGTGCGCTGGTATGAAACTTCCTGGCAGATTAAAACTGTGTGCCGGACCGAGACTTGAACTCGGAAACTTTGCATTTTGTGGGCAAGTGCTCTACCAACTGAGCTACCCAAACACGACTCACGCCCGTCCTCACAGCCTCTCTCTGCAAGGTTTGCGAGATAGCTTCTGTAAAGTTTGGAAGATAGAAGACGAGGTACTAGCAGAAGTAAAGCTGTGAGGATGGGGCGCGAGTCGTGCTTGGGTAGCTCAGTTGGTAGAGCACTTGCCCACAAAAGGCAAAGTTTCCGAGTTCGAGTCTCGGTCCGGCACACAGTTTTAATCTGCCAGGAAGTTTCATATCAGCGCACACTCCGCTGCAGAGTGAAAATCTCATTCTGGAAACATCCCCGTGGCTAAGCCATGTCTCCACAATATCCTTTCTTTCAGGAGTGCTAGTTCTGCAAGGTTCGCAGGAGAGCTTCTGTAAAATTTGGAAGATAAGAGACGAGGTACTGGCAGAAGTAAACCTGTGAGGACGGGCCGCGAGTGGTGCTTGGGTAGCTCAGTTGGTAGGGCACTTGCCCGCGAAAGGCAAAGGTCCCGAGTTCGAGTCTCGGTCCGGCACACAGTTTTAATCTGCCAGGAAGTTTCAAGACTGACATCATTCAGCCTTCGCAGAGCCCATGGTCGTCACCAGTGGTCCTCGTCAGGAAGAAGAATGGTAGTTGGCGCTTTTGTGTTGATTATAGGAAGATTGATAAGATAACTAAAAAGGACATTTACCCTCTTCCACGAACTGACGATATACTAGATGGTCTGAAGGGGGCTAACTTTTTCTCAACCATGGATATGTACTCGGGATACTGGCAAATCGAAGTAGATGAGACTGATGGTGAGAAAACTGCATTCATCATCTTTGAGCGTCTGTATGAGTTTAAGGTAATGCCATTTGGTTTGTGTAATCCACCAGTTACTTTTGAACGGATGATGGATAATCTTCTAAGGCACCTGAAGTGGACGATGTGTCTTTGTCATTTAGATGACATTATATTGTTCTCCGAGACATTTGATGAACATATAAAAAGACTGAGGGCCGCTCTGAAGCGTCTCCAACAAGGTGAACTGAAACTTAATCCAAGAAAGTGTCTCTTTGGAGCAAAAGATATCAAAATACTTGGACACCATATGTCAAACGAAGGTATGAGGTCAGACCCAGAAAAGGTGAGATCTATAACGGAACTTCCTATTCCTAAAAGTATTAGAGATGTGAGAAGCTTCTTCGGATTATGTTCTTATTACCATCATTTTATCAAAGACTTTTGTATCAAAGCCAGGCCACTCCAAGAGTGGTTAAAAGCTGATGCTAAATTTATCTGGCGTGGTGCTCAACAAGATTCTTTCGATGTGCTGCGAAAAGCTCTGATGACTGACCCTCTACTTGGTCTGTATGATGAGAGAGAACCTGCAGAACTACACACAGATGCCAATGGGTATGGGCTCGGTGCTGTTCAGGTGCAAATTTCGTATGGAAAAGAGAAGGATATAGCTTATGCTTCTAGGACACTTACAAAAGCCGAAAGAAATTACTCAACTACAGAAAGAGAATGTCTTGCTGTGATCTGGGTCATGTGCAAGTTTCGACAGTATCTCTAAGGAAGGCCATTCACAGTTGTTACAGACCATCATTCACTTTGTTGGTTGACAGGTCTGAAGGATCCAACAGGACGACTCGCCAGGTGGGCACTACGTCTTAAAGAGTATGACATTACCATAGTGTACATAAGTGGAAGAAAACACCAAGATGCCAACTGTCTCTGAAGAATCCCTCCATCAAGACTTTCATGAAGGTAGTGACTGCCTCGCTATATCTGCTGAACAGAAGAAGGACGCCAAGATATCTCAAATTATGCTTGCATTAAATCGATCAGAGGATGTGAAAGGACAATTTAAGGTAATTTTTACTGGATTACTTTGCAAGAAAAACTTTGATCCATTTGGAAAGAGGTGGCTACCAGTAATTCCTAACAAATGCACTTAGATATTCTACAGAAATTCCATGACACACTTTAGGCCGGACATCTAGGATTTACTAAGACATACGATAGAATAAGCAAGAGATTTTTCTGGCCACGTTTATTTAGGAGTGTCTGTCACTATGTGTTGAACTGTCGAGAGTGCCAGAGGAGAAATGCAATTCCTTAGAAACCATCTGGCCGACTCATACTAATTCCACCAGCCGAAACGCCTTTCCAGCATGTTGGGATTGACCTTCTCGGACGATTTCCAACGTCTGCTAGTCGCAATAGATGGATTATTGTTTGCACTGATTACCTGACACGCTATACCATTACAAAAGCCGTGAAAACAGCCGACGCATCCGAGGTAGCCACATTCATCGTGGAAGACACTGTATTAAAACGCGGTGCCCCAAGGTCGTTAATTACGGAACGAGGGAAAGTTTTTCAACCGAATCTTGTGACAGAGATAAACCATCGGGGCAACTTACTCATCACATGACGACTGCCTACCATCCGCAAACTAATGGGCCTACTGAACGCATTAATAAGACCTTGGGCGACATGCTATCAATGTTCGTCAATGTTGAGCAGAGCATTTGGAATGAGATGTCTCGCGTCCGTCGGCCGTCGTAATTTAATATATATATTATTATTGTTATTATTATTTTTTGATTGTTGCCGACTTATGTGGTGGGTCTTAATAAAAATGATACTTAAGTTGAACAATGTAATAAACTTTTCATATTAATTTCCTCGGCTAGTCAGTTCACTTTAAAGCAAAAGATATTTAGTTATTAATTAAAATTGCGGTACACACACGCGCGAGAGTATTTTTCTTACCTCCGTTAACCATTGTATTGTAGTCAGAGTCCTGGCTCTGGGTCTCGGCTATGGTACTGAAAATAAGAATCTTAAAGCTAAGTATTTTCTGCAACGTCGGGCGGCTGTGGAGAAAAATTAATATTATGCTAATAGCGGGCGAGTTTTCCGCTTCCGCTAATTTTTCATAAGTTAATATCGCCACGTAATGGCGTCGTTGGCTGCATCGGCCGCTGCGATTGTTGAGCTGTGAATTACTTGAATGCAGGTTAATTCAAGGAAGGCGGACATGAAATCGGGATCACCTCTTACAAATTAAAAGTGCACAATAATATTAAATCAGTATATTATATGCTTAACTCATACAAATATGCTTACATTTGTCAGCACTCGCACGATGTCCCTCTATGCACATTCAAGACAAAAGAGGAAGTTCAGACGACTAAAAAATTAACAAAAGAGCGTATCTTGTCGTCTCTTTAGATCATTCTGTCATAAATTATTTCTTTGCAATCTAAACCTACACAGAGATACTACTATTCTACGGCTACATGATAAAAATTTGGCACTGGGGACGCTATATTGCCCCCCGAAATGTTAATGTCATAAAAAATGTTCGTGTTTTTTGACATAAATATTTCCACTTTCATGTCCACAGTGTCCACACGCAGAATTTTCTTTCACAGTCTATATATGTCACATCGTATATTTAAATCGTTAAATTACTGAGGTGTGTTGCGCACAAAGTGTAATACAGATGAAGTTATCTACATAACAATATAATATACAATTGGTTACGTATACAGTCATGTACAAAAGGACATAGAATACAAATAGTTTTATTTTGGCTGCTTCTTCTTAGGGTTGCAACTTTTGCAGTGTTCAAAGGTATACAACCACGAGTTAGTCCATAAACTTGAAGTCCCAGGGGTGTCAACTGTTCGCTCCCCATTTGGCGCGGCCGTAGGGAAACCTGGGGAAAACCTCGGCGGAGCGACAGACTAACTGCTTTGGTCACTTTCACTTAATTGTTTCTGGAATGTCATTGGAGTACAGGATGTGCATACAAATATTTTTGTTGCACTATGCAAAAAATGAGGTCATTATAACAATTGATTGCGGTATCGTTGATGATCTACGCCGCGACGTTTAGCTCGCGACGGCGTCGGTTGGTGTGTTCGGTGCTCGGCGTTCGCGGCGGCTGCGGAGAGGTCAACGCCCGCTCGACGCCAGCGTGTCTCTCGCCGTCGCGGAACGTCAGAATCAGCTGATCGGCTGCACGGTTGGCGATGCGCTTCTGTCTCGGCCAGGCGTGGCGGAGTGGGATGATATTCGCCCACCGCTCTTGTTGGCAGGAGTCAGTTCTGCTACGCATCTCCGACGTAGTACATGAAACATACACACAACCAACGTAATATTTGTGTCCCGCTGCAGATGGTTACGCTAGTGGGAAAGAAGAATTTATTAGTGCGGCAGTTGTTGTTAAGTTTTCGCCAGTTTCCGAGTGTCAAGCTAGCATTGTCTTGCAGAATACATGACATGGACCTTCTCCCGTGAATGAAGTTTTGATGCGCCACTGTTTCCATTACACGTCAGTTTTTGTCTTGATAAAATTATTTATGTTTTCGCCGCACTCGCAGGCACTGGTGAGTGTCCCAATACGAGCTTAGCACAAACATTCGCCGTTCCTGCGGTCGCTGTTTTGCAACAGTCCACGCATCGCTTTCCAATCTCGCATTGTTGTACTCACTGAAATTACAGTCTGTCCTAAAAATATTGACTGTGGGTTCACTTCACGTTAACAGTTCACATTTATAAGCAAATTCACAGTTTTTCGTGCGTAATATTGGCGTTTGGCGTCTTTACCGCTGTTGAACGTTCAATACTAGCACTTCACTGTCCATATCACAGTTTCACCTTCACAGTTTTTCACACTGTTTAAAGTAACTGTTTCGATTAGTTCACAAACACTAATGTATTTCATTCAGTCTGAACTGGATTTTGGCCTGTGCTGGATTTTACCAGTCTCTCGCACTAATTATCTCTTTTCATTTTCCACTTAGAGTCGTACTTGCCTTCAGATTTTTTTACTATACAATTGTATTTCCGTCTCATCTGAGGTAAGTCCCCATGTCATGTCTGCCCACTCATTGCGTACTTGCCCTCCAGAGCCAGGCTCGACTTTACAAAACTTTGCCTCTCGCATTATCGTACACATTTCATAATCTAGGCCTAGCGTGCAAGTTCCTAGATTAATGTTAGATTTGTGACTTTTGTTTACACTACAAATTCGTGCAAATCTCTGCCTTAGCAGATGGCAACATATTTTAACAGTGCTTAACGGTAGTCGCGTTTACTGATTTGCTTTGTACCTTGACCACAACACATGAGGTACCTTGCGTGGCGTACACCCTGCACTCATGTTGTTTAGTAAATTATGATTGAGCATATTTCAAGATCGATATAGACATAAATACATGAAACGACTTATACACTATAATTTTGAATTTCATAAGTTGCATTACTACTACAGTTCAAAAATATTCATGACACACTAATGAAAAATTCTTTCATCGTTACATGCTGTTGACTTTTTTTTTAAACATATTTTTTAAAGCATTTTTAAACATGACATTTGTAAAATATTCTTAAACCTACGTTCATTTTTTTTCAAAATGCAATTGCTTAAAAATACTATTATTCCTTAACATCTACAAAATTGAATCGCACTAATCTTGTGTGCATCATTGTTTTTAAATGTTACACTAAAATCTGGACATTTACACACAGAAAAAATACACTATAAACTTAACCTACCACACATATGTAAACGTTGCTCTACTGAGCGAACTTCTTTAAGTCTTTGTATGTATTTTCTCTTATTTCCTTCGTAACTGCCTCCTTCTTTGACCACGGGATGTTGTAGTTTGCGTGACAGAAAGTATCGTGAGGTACCACTTCGATGTTATAGGTGTAGCCCTCGATAACACCAGGTTTTTCCGTAAACACATTCTCATAATCTGTAAGTAGCTGAGTCAATTCGTTTTGTTGTGCTTCAGTCAAATGTTCTGACTCCCTAACTTTCATGGCTATCAGTTTCCTTTTTTCCTCTTTATCTTCAGTAATAAATTCTTTATAATATGCTTGTCTTGTACTTAAGTCAGAATATAAATTCATTACCTGTATTCCTTCGAATCTCGACTGAAAGTTCCGGCAATATTTACCGTGCACTTCCCGTGTCCTCAACAATGGCAAAATTACCTGTCTACCCTCATTCATAAGGCTTATTTCCCCGCACAAGAGGTCGATTTTTGCGTCCCTCTGGCGTAAAAATTCCATCCCCAGGATGCAAGCAACACCTAATCCCTTAACTACTAGTAACGAGCTTTTCATTGCTTCATTTCCTACCGTAAACTTGACTTGCACCTGGTGCTTTATGATATGAGATTGTGCACCTATTGCACCTGTAACACGACAATTCTTCACTGGCGATACTGGTATTCTATTATTTTGACTCAAGTACTTGTAAAAATTTGCGCTCATGACATTGGTTGACGCACCGGTATCGACTGTTATCTGTATTGGTGCTCCGTACATATCTGCTTGCAATATAGCCTGCACAACACTTTTGTCGGTTCGGTTACACTTCTGCGGTATGTCTACAAGTTCCTTTTCTATTTTTGTTCCTTCATTGTATCTCAGCATACAAAGTTTATGGCTGTCATCCATGAATGTGCCCTCACTACACCATCCTGCAGCCAACAACGGAGAGCGTATTGTGGCTGTCTTTAGTTTAACGGATGAGCATTAGTGGGTTGACAGTTGTCTGTCACTTCCCTAACCTCACATTGTGGTTCTGGTTGTTGTTGTTGCTACTGTTGGGTTGGCCGCCCTGCCTCCCCGATGGTGTATTTTGATATTGTGTATGGCTCTGGTTTTGCGGTGGTCGGTTGTAACTCCCTGACATATTCTGTGACGGACCTGGGTTGGCGTTCCATTGTGGCGCTGTGTTTTGTTGCCACTGTGGTGTCGGTTCGTTACGACCACGCCACTGGTTTCGGTTGTTCCGCCATTGCGGATTCCCGTTACCATTATATCCATTACTCATGCGTCCATCATGATGTGTCTTTCGATTTTGACGATTATAACCGTTGCCGTTATAACCATTGCCATTGTTTGTGCCTCGATTCTGTTGCCGGTGCTCTTGCCTATTCCCGTTACCATTTGGTACCAAGTTACTACCGTTACTGTGGCTGCTATTGTAATCGGCTTTTTATTGATTACAGCCAGCATGGTTCCACTTGTTTTCGGTTTTCATATCTTCGATCAATAAGTCAACAGAATCCACTATTTCCATGAATTGCTCTATATCGTATTCCGGCACATTGATGAAATATCTTTTAATTTCACTGGGCAACTTCATTTTTATCAATCTGATTATGTCACGATCGGACATTGGCTCGTCCCAGTACCTGGTTTTGTTTATATACTTTTCGAAATATTTGCGTAACGTTCCCATCTTAGGATTGTACATTTCTGGACTGTACAACTCCTTTCGTAGTCTTTCTTGGACGCTATCGGACCAGAATTTTTGCAAGAATGCACCTTCAAACTGTTGCATCGTTAGACATTTTTCGGACACGTCGGTGGCCCACAGTGCCGCGTCACCTTGAATAAAGGAGACCACGAACTGTATTCTTTGTCTTTCCGTCCATGTCCTGGGAAACACATTCCTGAAGCTCTTAATAAATACAACAGGGTGGACATTTCGTTTTTCGCTATTGAAAGGTTGGAATGTCCTGTGTTTTATTACATTGTCCTCATTTCTGCATATCTGATTGCTACATTCTGGGACATTCATTACTTCGTGATGTGCGCTGCACGGTATCGCATGTTGTTCGTGCTCATAATTCACATTAGGTTGCGGTTGCGCACTCGCACCCTGCCTACCGTCAGCGTTATTACAGTAATCAGTACGCGGAATCGGATTCATGATCTGTCCGCCACTGTTTACATTGCTTTCCAACGCAGACAGTCTCCGCGCGACCTCCTGTTGCCAATTTGGCAACTCCGCAGTCACACGGGACTTAATCTGTGTTAATTCGGCATGTAGTGCGGCAGCGCGAGCGTCAATATTTACACTCGCGGCCGCAGTCGCTTGTTCTACAGCTGTTTTTACATCGCTTTCAATCTTTGCAGATATCTCGCGATCCTTTACTTCTAGCCATTCATTTAATTCATTTTCTACTTTTTGAGCTTGCACTTCCAAATATGCGTCAATACTTTTCCGTGCATCTATCTCCACATTATCCACGTGGTTGGTTAAAGTCTGGACATTATCTTCAAGCCTAGCCTGCGACATCTGTAATTTTTGCATTTCGCTGGCTAAGCTTTGCACAAGATCGGGTATTTCTTTGCACGCGTCCCGCATCTCGGCAAGTTCGCTTTGGATACTGTCTAGTTTTGCTTCACTGCGCTGCTCTTGCTCAATGAGCTTTTGCGTTAATTTTTTCTCCTGCTCATGCAGCATCTGAGCCAGTTTTTCGTCTCTTTGTTTTTCCCTCTGTTCTGACATTCTTTCTTTTTCCCTTTCTTTCTGTTCTCTTTGTTGCTCTTGCTCATGGAGCATCTGAGCCAGTTTCTGATCTCTTTCCCTATCTCTTTCTTCTAACCTGCGCAGAAATTCTGCAAATGGGTCTGCAATCGGTGAGCATACTGGTGCCCCGCTTAATCTAGCACTCGATTGGCCCCCCTGCCCAGGCAGTGTAGTTGTTACTCTATTCCCAATCTGCTGTGGAGCGTCATTCACCGTCCACAGATCCTCGCCCCCCGCTCCGGAAATTATGTTATCCGAGGCGGTGGCTTGGGATTCTTTTACGTATTGCAAATTATCCTCACTTTCCATATTAACAGAATTTTGTTCTTCTGGTACGGATGCTTTAGGTTGTCCTATCTTACCCATACTAAATTCACTTTAAGCCACTGACAAATCTTTAACACTGATACACACACGAATAATTATACCCTCCAAAAATAAACATATAAATAAACAAAACGAATAATTATCCCCTCCAAAAATAAACACATAAATATACAAAACACCGAAGGTATCTCATGTGCACATGGTTTCGATATTCCGCACAGAGCTACACAGGATGCTTGCATAATAGGCCTTACCTTACTTATTTTTCTTTCTCGAAATCCTTTTTCTTTTCTACACTTTTTCTTCTCCAGATCTCCTCAAGGTGTGGTTTTGTTGTTGTACATGTAAAAGAATTCATATAAGCATTAATATTTTACAACAATTAGACACATACATAATTACATTCACTACAATAGAATCATATTAATCGGGCCCCAAAGTTGCGGCGCCAATCTCGCGTCCGTCGGCCGTCGTAATTTAATATATATATTATTATTGTTATTATTATTTTTTGATTGTTGCCGACTTACGTGGTGGGCCTTAATAAAAATGATACTTAAGTTGAACAATGTAATAAACTTTTCATATTAATTTCCTCGGCTAGTCAGTTCACTTTAAAGCAAAAGATCTTTAGTTAATAATTAAAATTGCGGCCCACACACGCGCGAGAGTATTTTTCTTACCTCCGTTAACCATTGTATTGTAGTCAGAGTCCTGGCTCTGGGTCTCGGCTATGGTACTGAAAATAAGAATCTTAAAGCTAAGTATTTTCTGCAACGTCGGGCGGCTGTGGAGAAAAATTAATATTATGCTAATAGCGGGCGAGTTTTCCGCTTCCGCTAATTTTTCATAAGTTAATATCGCCACGTAATGGCGTCGTTGGCTGCATCGGCCGCTGCGATTGTTGAGCTGTGAATTACTTGAATGCAGGTTAATTCAAGGAAGGCGGACATGAAATCGGGATCACCTCTTACAAAATAAAAGTGCACAATAATATTAAATCAGTATATTATATGCTTAACTCATACAAATATGCTTACATTTGTCAGCACTCGCACGATGTCCCTCTATGCACATTCAAGACAAAAGAGGAAGTTCAGACGACTAAAAAATTAACAAAAGAGCGTATCTTGTCGTCTCTTTAGATCATTCTGTCATAAATTATTTCTTTGCAATCCAAACCTACACAGAGAAACTACTATTCTACGGCTACATGATAAAAATTTGGCACTGGGGACGCTATAGATGCTACGTTTCGTGACGTTTGCCTACAACACCGCCAAACAAGACAACACAGGATTTACACCATTTTTCCTGGTGCACGGGCGTGAGGCAACTACGGCGATGGACACTGTGTTTCCGTTACATCCTGATGACGTGGACGACGACTACATTGGCCAGGTGTTAACCAGAGCTGAGGAAGCTCGGTAGTTAATTCGACTCCGCATGCTGCAGGCTCAAGAAAACGATCGCCGAAGGTATGACACGAGCCTCTGCCCTGTTGTCTACCAGCCTGGTGACCTCGTCTGGATCTTCACTTCTGTTCGGAAGGTTGGTCTCTCTGAGAAGCTCCTCAGGCGCTACTTTGGACCTTATAAGGTTGAAGAATTCGACCCCGACACAAGGCGACGAAAGATCAGAGATACGGTCCACGTCCTTCGAATGAAGTCCTATAAGGATCCTGCAACCCAGCGTAAATTCGAAGCTCCAGCGACAGGCAACGAGCGGAAAGGTGACGAAGAGCGCAGCGTCAAAAGAAGTTCTAAGAAGATTACTGCCAGGGCGAGAATCAGTCATCGGGAGTCGGAGTATGCAGGACCGATAACTCGTTCCAGGACTAGGACGACGTAACACCGAGATGCTGTTCGCTTAAGTAGGGAGCAATGCCGCGTATAAGCTGCATAGCTCCGTGGTGTGGTGGTTATGATACTAAACTGTTGCATGGAGGGTCGTTAGTTCAAAACTCATGGGGCCCGTGTGATTTTAATTTCTATATTCGGTTCGAGTACATTCTATAAGTATCCACAACTCAAGAATCATTGTACTGGAATGTTCTGTAGCTGTGTCTGTATACGTATGTGTTTTGGCTGGAAGGAGTTCGCTCTGTGCACTTGTACGTGCAAGTGCCGAATAAACCGTTGTTAAGTGAAGTACGTGTTCGTCATTCATCGAATTACACCTTCTTCTACGTGAAAATGTATGTATGTACTCATGTACCATATATATTAAAATACGTGGCACATGCCTGTCTAAATGTTTATTAGAGTACTAAGTAAAGAACTTTTCGAGATTTTTGCCATACATAATAATATAGAACATAAATTAAACACGTATATCCTGTGTCCTTCTGAAGGTTTATTAATCACACAAAAACTTGAAGTAAGTTGTTGAAGATCTTTGTGAGAGTTTCTCTGACAATGTTTCTCATTTTTGTAGGCCCTCAAACACACAATACATATTAAAAATGTGTAGCCTATGTCCATCTACCAACGATTCATATGTTTATTAGAGCATTGTGTCAAAATCTGAAGTAAATGAGTCTAGAACTTTTTGAAATTATTTGGCAACAGCCTTAAACTATAATTTGTCTTCATTTATAAGTACAGACGTTGTATACATATTTGTAGCCTATGTCTGTCTGAAGATTTATTATAGTATCGTGTAATAATCTGAAGTAAATTGATCAAGAACGTTATGAGACTTTAGCTAAAAACCTCTTGCCTATATGTATATTAGAGTGTTGTGTGCAAATAAAGAGTAAATTGGTCAAGAACTTTTCTAGATTTTTGGTAACAATGATGAACTATGACTTGGCTGTATATAGCAGCATAGATAATCCTGTGTTACAGCAACATTGTCCATCAAGTTACAATGAAACTGAAACAAATTACGCTATGTTACAACTAAAGTAATAACAAAATGCAGCATATTACTTGTTACTTGTCTGTATATAATAGCATCGATAACCCGGTGTTACAGGAAGATTGTCCATCTTGTTACAGTGAAAAAACAAATTAACCTATTTTGCAGCTAAAGTTATAACAAAGTGCAGCGTGTTACAGTAAAACTGTAGCAAAATGCACAATATTAGAAAAAATTATAAGAAACTGCCCATATTGTGCCAAAAATTGTGGCAAAACACCTGAAGTTATAATAAATTTGTAACAAAACGCCCGCTGTTACAGTAAAGTTGTAACAAAATGCCTCATGTTATAGCAAAATTGTAACAAAATGCCTCATGTTATGGCAAAAATTGCAACAAAATGCCCCATATTACAGTAATTTAAAACTAAATGCCCATGTTACAGGGCAACTGTAACAATATGCCTCATGTTACACCAAATTGTAACAAGACCCTCAAAGTTGCAGCCTAACTGTAACAATCTACCGCATAACGAAAATTTCACTCTGCAGTGGAGTGTGTACTGCCATGAAACTTCCTGGCAGATTAAAAATGTGTGCCAGACCGAGACTCGAACTCGGGACCTTCGCCTTTAGCGGGCACGTGCTCTGTCAGCTGAGCTACCCAACCACAACTCACGACTTGTCCACAGACCTTTACTTTCACCAATACCGCGTCTCCTACCTTCCAGACTGCGAAACTTGCAAGACTAACACTGCTGGAAGAAAGGATACTGCAGAGACATGACTTAGCCACAGCCTAGAAGCCAGGAAGTTTCATGTCAGCACACGGTCCACTGCAGAGTGAAGATTTCATTCTGGAAACATCCCCCAGGACATGGCTAAGACCTGTTTACACAATATCCCTTCTTCCAGGATACTAGTCTCCAGGAGAACTTCTGTGAAGTCTGGAAGATCAGAGGCAAGGTATTAGTGAAGTAAAGCTGTGAGGGTAGGTGTGAATTGCGCTTGGGTAGCTCAGTCGATAGAGCATTTGTCCATGAGAGGTAAACGTTCCGATTTCGAGTCTCTGTCCGGCACACGGTTTTAATCTCCTAGGAAGTTTCAGTCTGCCCAATGTTACAGTAAATTGTAACAGAATGCTCCATACATCACTGTCTACATTTAGCCATTTCTGTCCTGATGTTTACTATGACATTATTCTCTAGCAGCATATTAAGCCTACCCATGACCTTCATGGCGTAGAAAGGTCGCAGTCTTCTTTAACTAAATTTAGTTGTTCTTTCCATATTACACATGAAGTATGTATGCTGTTGTATCATTAGATACGTATCTCTATACACCTCTAGAAGATTTACATGGTTGTCCTATATTTGTTTCATTCGAAGTCTGTTAGGTAAATAATGGTTGCAGATCTGTTGACAACTACAGAATCAAGTCAGCATCCGACAGATGGTTAGGAATTACAATGCAGAGAAGAGTCAAAATAGTCAACTGAAATTATGTACTCTGTACTATTAGTTAAATATCTCTCGACTAAAGCAATACAGTGCTTCAATTAAGATTGGTTAAGAAACTCTCAAACTCATTTCATATGCTGCATACAAAAGAACATCCTGCATTAAGATTTTTCGAACCTTATACAAGGTTAATTCTGCACAAAGTTCTATCCTACTGTTGTGTATGACAACTGCTGTGAGGTCTATAAAGTTGGTCTATGACAATAGTTAGCTGGCAGCCAATGGCTATATCCTTTCAGAGATAGATATCTTTCAACCGTTTTCAACTGTATTGCACGAGACTTTGCTTTTCGACACCATGCACCACTGGTTGCTCTGGTGTTTTCATTCGATAACAGCCCCCAATGGATATGTCCTGCCAGTCTTCGTCACTGCACTGCTATGTAACTTGGATCACAAACCTAGAACACTTGTCACCGCTCTTCTAATCTGTAGGAAAGCGGGACTTTCGCCAGTCGAAAGGACTATTCTGCCATATCTTCTTGCGGGTACAAGACTTTCATGCTGCATCTACCAAGCTACAATCTGCGATCTTAGAAATACGACAGTGTGATCAGCGATTGCTTTCGGATGAACACAAAGCGATCCAAACTACTAGAACCCCTATTTCAATGCTACATCCCACGATTTCAGCATAAAACTGAAAAATCGTTTTCCGCTACATATTGAAGTTGGAGGCTGTTAAGTGAAGAAGCGGGTGAGTGATACGAGATACAAAATATCTCTGTCGCATCCTACCGGTTTTCTAAAGTGTCATGGAAATCCTGTGGAAACATTCCATATCTATAACGCACTGATAGATGTATCTCAAGTCGATGAGTGCAATGATACCTTTCAATCAAAGGTGCACTCCACGAACTCCCGCGGAAGCACCTGATGTCACTTTTACAACATTAAACACTTAGTGAAGAAAGAACCCTTAAATGTAGATATTCTGTGATGTGGTTACTGTCTTGCCTCCTTTGCAGAGTTTAACACCAACTGAAGAACAACATTTGGTTCTTTGATGTGTAGGTTCAACTGTACAGGAGCAGGTTTGACATGAAATTCGCTGATTTAGGAACAAAATTCTTTTATTTCGATAAATATTCGTTGATTACGGCACAAAATTGGTTGAGTTCCAAGTAAAATTCAGTGATTTCACTGCAAAATTCGCTGAGTTCGAATCGAAATCGAAAAATCAAATTGAATTCCCTCTTGACGTTAAAGTCCACCAAACGAAGATGCAGGTGGACGATGTGAATTATAGCATTTCTCTGTCACATCTGGTATACCTGCAAGCAGACTGGACTTAAAACCGAGTCGTTCAGCTTCACAGCTGTAGCGATTTTGAGTGGTGACAGCAATTTTTAGATTCCGTCAGTGATATGTGCACGTTTGTCTAGGAACTTGCTTGTCAATTATTGCGAAAAAGAGGTGAGGGTGAGCTAGTGTTTGTTCCACAATACCAGCAGCGTGCTATTAAGTTCTGACCTCAAACGCTTCTGCACTGCACGCATCTATTTCTGCCTGGAAGCTCGCTTTCATTGCATTGGTCGTGAGTAGAGTATTTATAATAGCTACCTTGAGAGTTCTCTACACGATGCTAATGTTTACACTACTTTATCCAACACGGTTTCGCGAGAATTACGTTGTCATTCTTGTCGGGAATCCCATATAGATATTTCGAGCATTTATGTTACACTTACGTAAGGGGACTGTATTGATGTCTTAAGATCCCAGCATCGTTTCTCTGGAATTCGAAATCTGTTGTCATGCCTTCTTGATAATGGCTTCAAATATTCGAAAAATGCTTCTTAATTGGTGCCACTAGCCCCTTGTATGCGATTTCCTTTACAGATGATTGCATTTTACCGGAATGCTTTCTATTTTACATTTTCAGCTCATTCCATATCACGGCTGCAGGTAGTAAGAAACAGTCTGAGAAGGTTCTAAGTGTGTTGCAGGGTAGGTTGTGCTGAGGAATAACATTAAAAAAATCGATACGTAACACCGCTGCGACTTAATTAGCACTGAAGTTAGCCAATCACACCGTTTGCGCTCGGAAATTCAAGCAGCCCGCCAGATACAATTAGTGCCAGTTGTTATCATAGCGTAGGTGATAACTCATGAGACTACTCAGCCTTTGGTCCGCGTTCGATCCTTACTTCCGTTCCATGTCCTATATATGTATCGCTCTTTCGTCGGGTTTTAGGAAACCAAATTAAGAACAGGTTTTGAGACACTGTCTCTGGCGGGCCGCTTAAATTTTGTGTGCGGGGCGGTCTAACTGGAAAACATATCGATTTTTTTTCTTAACAATCTATCCGAAAACATCTTTTCTAGCTTTTCCGACTGTTTGTGACCACCCTGTACATACATAGTCCACAAGTAATCTTGTACCACTAGTAGGCTCCAGCAAGGCTTGCGAAATTCCGATAGATTACTGAGATGGCGTTGTCTCTATTCGTTTACTTGAAATGGTAGGTGGATAGTCTAGGGCTCTTTGCGCGTCCTGATGCCGGTAATAGCCCACATTTTTTTCTCGGAACAAATTTATTATTACGAGCCAGAATTTTGTGACAATATACATCAACAAGTCCTGTCCATGACCCATTTTTCTACGTAGTCTCCATCAGGTTCTATGGCCGTACTCCAACTTCGTGGAAGAGGATGTATTCCCAGATGGTAAAAGCTCTTGTCTTGTAGGCGTAGCCGTGTTTTCACTGCATGACTGACACTCTCGTCGTCTTCAAAGTATGCTCCCCATAGAGAATCTTTAAGCGGCCCAAAGACATGGAAGTCCGAGGGTGTCAGGTCTGGACTGTAGGGTGGATAAGGCAAAGATGTCTAACCCAATTTGGCGATGTGTTCCCGGGTTCACAGACTTGTGTGTGGACGTGCATTATCGTGTTGGGGCAAGACTCCTGTAGCATTCTTGTCCGATCGAATACGATGGAAACGGTTCTTGAGTTTATTCAGAGTCTCAGAGCCTTCACGTATGCCTCTGAATTGATGGTAGACCCTCTTGGCCATCACATCCACGAGAATGACGACACCGCAATCCCAGAAGACTGTCACCATGACTTTTCAGGCAGAGGGGTTGTCTTGAATTTCTTCTTTTGCGGTGAATGAGGATGTTACCACTCCACGGACTGCCTTCTTGTTTCCGACGCAGTGGTGCACCAAGCTTTTGTTCCCCCGTAACAACCCGTGACAGAAAGGCCTCTCCGTCGATCTCAAAATGCTCCAACAATTCAGATGAAATGGTCTTTCTTTGAATCTTGTGGTCCGCTGTGAGCATTCGTGGAACCCATGGCGAGCACCTCTTTGAATATCCGAGAGTCTCGAGCATTGCACACGCACTTCCAATGCTAACCGACAACTGTAGAGCCAATTGTCGTGTTGTGATGTGCCGGTCCTCACAAATAATGTCATCAGTACGACTTAGCATGTCTGGAGCAGTGATTGTGACAGGGCGTCCCGAGCGTGGCTGATCATGGAGCTCTATTTCTGCATTTCCTGAGGCTGTAACTTTCTTTACCTATCGCCCAACTGTACTCCTAAGAACTACAGTATCGACATATACTGTACACAAACGTTTATGGATATGCACCAAGGTTTCTTTTTCTGCACACTAGTGGCTGATCATGGAGCTCTATTTCTGCATTTCCTGAGGCTGTAACTTTCTTTACCTATCGCCCAACTGTACTCCTAAGAACTACAGTATCGACATATACTGTACACAAACGTTTATGGATATGCACCAAGGTTTCTTTTTCTGCACACTAGAATTCAATAACAGCACGGTGCTTGTAATGTAAGTCGTATGTAGAGGCCATTTTGACGCTGAACTATGGCTCTGCCTTCTGCCAGAACGGTTCGAAATTTCACCGGCGCACAGAACAAATATCAAATGTGAAGTACCAACAAGGACGTTTGTCTACGCATATTAATGGATTCTTTACAAAAAAGTGGGGCATTGCATATTGAACGGCCCTCGTAGCTGGAATATTTCTCGCATGAGTGACTCAATGAAAAGTTGAATGTTTGTGTGTTCTGACGATAGAAAGCAGGTTACAAACAGCATTACTTAGAAGTATAATTAGTGCTTTCTCATGCCAGAATGTTATTTAGAAATTGCTTTGGGAAAACAGTGTACATCTTCTTGTTAAGAAATGCTAATGCATTGCTGTGGGATGTGTTGTGGCAGTAGCCTCTAGCAGTCTTACTGAGCTAGGTTCCTTATGTTTAGATACCTGAATGATTGTGGAATTATGAAATCACTGAAGCCAAAACTATTAATAACGAACCTGAGATGATAAGGATCTGCCCACATTCCGAACTGCATGTAGAGATATGTCTTGTGCTGCTGAAAGCTTGGTGTGGTGGACCTCTCGGCTTAGGCATCATGGAGAGTTGGCCACGGGAGCACCAGGTGCTCAGTTCTGAATCCTACATTATACTCGTGGGAATAGCTGCGGTAGCAGCCTGATGTTTTGTCTGACTGTCTGGTGATAAGCGCCCAAAAACTGGCCATTTGGCAGCATCAGGGCGGCGTCACAGGCAGGTAACGTTCCCAATTACAAATACACCGCTGGTGTGGGCTTGGCACTTGGTGACCTTGAGAGTGCTTTGAGCAGGTCAGCACAGTGCAAGTGGCAAATGTTTAAACAAATAAAATGCTACTGCATACCCTCTCCAAATTTCCCTATTCCAACCGACCATGTACACACTTCATTAATGATCTACAATGTTTTAAACCTGGGATAAGTGACGTAGTTCTGACAACCATGTAGGTTCAACCAGTAGGCTACCAGTCATTTTAAACTTCGAGTAAGTGGATGTTGAATTTCTCGCCATTTTAAACTTAGGATAAGTGAATTTTTGAATTTACCACTATTTTAAATTTAGGTCAGGATTCTAAACTTAGGACACATGAAATCTTGCAACCACGAATGCTGCACCATCTTAGATTCGATACTTACCACACGTGATCTACTTCCACCATCTTGGTTTTTCAATCAATAGGACAATAATCACCCATCTTGGATTATTTTGAATTTTTTGCCAGTTTACACTTGAGACAGCTGAGCTCTGAGCTGTGACATTTGGGGGATGGGGGAAAAGCATGTAGCACAATTAGGTTGTTTTGAATTTCCCAGCAATTTTTTGAGTTTCCTGCCATTTTATTTTAATACAATTGGTCTGTGACGTCAGAGGAGTGGAGGAGTGCAGGCGGAAATCTGGCATTAGATTATGCTATCAGTAATCTGGCGACAGTGCAGACTGCAGCAGAACCGGCCCAGCCCTACTGCTGAAGGTGGCAACATCTAAGCAAAATGGTCAAATGATGTGCATAAAAGTACTAGAGATTCAATGTTGTGCCCTGGTACATCAGGGACAACGTGAATGTGTAAGCATGTTTAGTACAAGATGAAAATACACCATACGTCAAAACTGTATATTTAAAAGTCTGCTTTTCTAAATTGTGAATGATTACCTTTTCCAGATAAATTCAGAGTAACTGATACAGATTTACACCATCACCGAAAGGTACAAAATATCCCACAAATTTGTAGGAGGCAGTAATACATTGTGATATGTTGTATTTTCACACTGCCACATCTCGTCACATAAAACACTGATTTGAGTAACGAAAGAGGCCAAGAGACTTTTATTTGTCAACGTATAATATTTAACTACGCATTGTAATGATGTATTTTGACGATTTACAAGAAGAAATGAATCCAGTACCACTGACGCGCCTAAGAAACTATCGACTAATTCAACGCGCATGTAAAAACATTGATAGTAAAGACAGACTCTGAAGACATTTGAATATTAAAAAAAGAAAAAGCAAGCGCGCAACCCATCGTCCACTGCCGGACGATATCACTCTCCTTTTATCTCCTGTATAATATGGACGCACCATTATAGGCGTCATTATTAGACTTGTGATTTGTTAAACTCTACGGATATATACTGTAATTTTGTTGCATGTGGGACTAGTATGTGTGGAAAACGCAGAGTGGTTAATGAATGCCGGCCGGTGTGGCCGTGCGGTTCTAGGCGCTTCAGTCTGGAACCGCGTGACCGCTACGGTCGCAGGTTCGAATCCTGCCTCGGGCATGGATGTTTGTGATGTCCTTAGGTTAGTTAGGTTCAAGTAGTTCTAAGTTCTAGGGGACTGATGACCTCGGAAGTTAAGTCCCATAGTGCTCAGAGCCATTTGAACCATTTTTTGGTTAATGAAAGGACATTTCTACGTGATTTCTAAACTTTTCAAACCACTCAAGCTATGTCATTGTTATTGACGTACGTGTTAACATGTTATATGCATGTTAAGTCCAAGCCTGTAAATATAGTGTCAATTACTCTAAATTTGTGTTTGCTTTCGTTGTTGGATAACCTTAATCATTTACTTTCTATGTGCCAAGTTTTTTTCACAGAGCCAACCGTGTCCGACGTGTCATTGTGTGGACAGAACAGTCGACGCTGATGTTAACATACCACTTATATTTCCCACTTGTAATATTCTTCGAACTTAGTTTCAAACTGGACCTTAGGTACATTTTCAGTGCGAGTGACGTCCGGGAATTTCTTAGCAAACTTTACTTCTCAAATCGCACATCGCTCGCACAGAGCGTCACTGCAGGTATGAAATATTGTTACTCTTATTATTATTAAGCATCAGAATAGTTTAAAAGAAAGTAAAATACTGACTGAGACTCTGTACTTTTGGAGTATCTAGCCAGCTAGCTGTTTGAAATAAAACTTACAGGGTCCATGGTCATACGAGATTCGAACCACCAGAAGGTCGACTTCGAAAAGCTACCATAAAAGTCGACAGAATTATTGGAAGACATTCTGCAGCAGTTCCTGCACGACAGGTTACTGATTGCCTGCTAAGTTCTTTTTTCTACAGTCGAGTTCGCGATTTGGGCTTGGGAGGCTGTCGTTCTTCCAAGAAACCTTTGTCATGAATTAGTCAGGGGATGTAGAACCACTTCTGTGAGGAGCTGACTCGTGGCACTGTGCTGGGGAGAGGGAGCATGCTGCTGGCAGCGTAAAAAAACAGCATTAAAAATCAAAACATTTTATTGATAGTCATGTGGCTGCACACTTAATGTCTCACAGCATGTCGTGAGGACAGTGCGTGGTGGTGGCGAGCTGATAGCTGCCAAGCCATGATTTTGGCATCCAGGAATGCTGACTCACAAGCTTACTCAGTGGCGTGCAACCACAGATAGAGGGACACAGATGTTGGCGGTTGGAACCAGCGGCACTGAAGACTGCCGGGTTGCTTTTAAGGGAGGCGATCTCCTGATGGTGGATCTCACCCCTGTGAGTGGCAGTACATGGTACCTAGACACGTGCACCAGCAGGGAAGGGGGATAGCTGCACCACCCATGTCTCATTCTGCTGTCCTGAAGGGCAGGAATCTGGCTGCTACTGTGCTACTGGAGTGGGCCAGGAGGTGGCCTCTGGTGAAGTAACATGTCCAAGAAGGAAGACTAGGCACCAGGATAAGATGCAGAGGGCAAGCCTGAATTTTTAGCGGTTGCTTGCAGTTCCAAATCGCCCAGTTATATGACATAGTCCTCTCATACCTGTAGGCACTGCTAGAATCTTCTCCAAACTTCAAACGAATCATTATTAATACTGGTTCGCAGCCCATTTGTTGTGGCGACGTGCTGTTTCCAGTCGCGTTCGGGACAACAAATCCGGTGTCTGGTGGTGTGTAAACGTCTTGGTTCATCATACAAGAGCTTCATTTCACTACTGCGTTGTATTATTGCGGTGTTTTACTTAGTCTGCCTCGTGCTACTTAAACAGCCTTGTTGTTGCAACTGGCATGTTGATACTTTGTTGCCTGCACGTGCTTCCAACTGCTGCGACTGGACTACCAGTTTCAGCAATAACACTCAAAAAGTAGTGGCGGCGTTACAGTCCGTTCAGTAACTGCCTTTGCTAAAGAACTCTGCAAGCGAACAACAAAAGATTGCTCCACTGTGTTGGAAAAATGGCAGTAGAAGATTCACTGGAAAGCTACTGGGACAGCAGTTTGTCTACAAAATAGAATGCAAACAAAATGTTTGTATGGCTCATAAACGACTACTACTTAAAAGTTTAAGATCCGTATAATGTCAGATGACAACTCAATGAAATTCATTTCTTTATACGTTCTGTTGTACGTAAATGTCTTTTCCAGAAAACCTCTTTACTCATTACTACCTTTTATGAAAGGAATGTGTGAACTCCTTTATAATGTCAGTACACAGTTGTTTTAAAAAGATTAATCTGTTCTAAAAGTTAAAATTTGCCCCTGGGTCTATCTTCATTCATACAGAAGGTACAATATTGTGAAATCGGATGATACAACTAAAGAGTCTAACAACCATGCTCGTTACCGTAAAGTCAACAGAGAAGCTACAAGATTATGTTTTTATGCAACAAATACGAAGAACCACTTGCTTGGAAATAGAGACGAGAGGCGCCAGAATCTATCGCCGCTGTGACATATGGACTGACAACAAGTCGTATCATTGTAAATTGTACTATTGCCATCGTTATGTGTTCCCGTAACGCTTGTATCAATCTACTGTATTTTCAACTTGAAGAGCTTTTTAGCTGGGTTATTTATTCGAAAGTGAGCGTCTTATGTGTTGAGCAGATTATTTGAAGGAAACATAACCAGTATGTCCCCATCCATAGCTGAATAGTCAGCACGTCTGATTTCCATGCAGAGGACCTGGGTCCAAATCCCATTCCTTAGTGGAACGAGTGGAAGTTGGTTCACTCCTACTCGTGAGTCCAGCTGACGAGCTGCTTGAGTGGGGAGCAGTGGCTCCAAGGTACGAAAAGTCGAAAACGGCCGGAGGAGCTGCGTGCTGAACCCATGCTCCACCATACAATATCCAAATGAGGCCTTAAGGTAGAGGATGAGATGGCGGCCGGTCAACCTTGAATGGTCCGTCAGATCTGTTGACAACTATTGCGATACCAGCACAGTTCTTTGATTTTAAATTTTGTTTATTTGGACCAGCGCGTTTCCGCTACATTGAACATATGTAGCAGATATCAAATTGTGCATGATTTATTGACAAATGCGTAGACCTACACATTGCATCCACAAGTGCCTGTCATTACTGTGAATTATGCAAAACATTAGTTTTAAACGTGTTGTTGATTGCGTGCTTGTGAATATAATATGAGCCTGTTAACACAGCTATAGATCTACGTCATACTGCGCAAAGTACCTAATGGTTTGTGGCGGAGGGTACTTCAGGCACCACTAACTTATCGCCCCTATCCTGTTCCATTCTCTAACGACGCGTGGGAAGAATGACTGTCGGGATGTATATGGGAAGAACTAATATACTGTCCGACTCTTCCTGGAATGTAATCTCTCGAAATTTCAACAATAAACATCTCCGCGATGGACAACGCCTCTCTTGTAACGACTATCAATGGGGTCCGGAGAACAATCAGTAACGCTCTCGCACCGACTAACAGATCTCGTGACGAAATGCGCCGCTCTTCGTTGGATCTTCTCTATCTTTCGTATCAGTCCTACCTGGTAAGGACCCTATGTTAATGAAAAATGCTCAACAATAGGTCGAAAAAGAGCCTTATAAGCCACTTGATTCGTGGATGAGTTACATTTCCTTAATATTATACCTATGAATCTCGGCCTGGGATCAAATTTTCCTTTTATTTGTTTTATGAGGTCACTCATTTAAGATAATTATGGGTAGTTTCTCCTAGATGGTTTACGTAAATACTGTTCTCAGCCGTTTCTCATCACTAGTGTAGTTGTACAGTAGCGGCTTCTCTTTCCTATGTATGTGCAATATCTTACAATTATTTGCTTTTCGTGATTACTACCAGAGCGTGCACAGCACCTCAATCTTCTGCAGGTCATTCTGCTAATCGATACTGTCTTCTGGCGTTTTTGCTTTGTTATAGATAACCACATCATTTGCGAACAGTCTTAAAGAGCGATCATTTATACACACTGTAAACAATAATCGTCCTATCAAGCTATCTAGGGTTACTCCGGAAATTATCTATGCATCTATCGATTTGTCCCGTTAAGAGCGACTTGTTGGGTTGTATCTGCAAGGAAGTCTTGAATCCAGTCTCAAATCTGGTCCGATACTCGCAGGCTCGTACTTTTTTCACTAAACGGCAATGTGGGACGGCGTCAAATGCCTTCCTGAAGTCAAGGAAGATGGCCTCAACCTGAGCGCCGTTGTATACAGCACTATGGACCTCTTGGAGGAACAGAGAAAGCTGAGTTTCACAACACCTCTGTTTGCGAAATCCATGTTGATTTTTATAGAGGAAATTTCCATTCTCCAAAAACGTCATAATTCTTTAGCATAAAACATGTTCCATAATTCTACAACAAATTGACTTCAACGATATATGTCTATAGTAGTGTGCATCCGCCCTACGGGCCTTCTCGGAAACGGGAATGACTTTCGCTTTCTTCTAGTCGCTAGGTACCCTTCGTTGCTCAAGCTATCTACTATAAATTGCTCCTAGAAGGGGAGCAAGTTCATTCGCATAATCTTTGTGGACTCTTATAGGTATCTCATTTTCTCCTGATGCCTTTCCACTCACTACTAAGCGATTGTAGTTGCTTTTCTCTTTCGAGATCGGTTGTCGCAACATCTACCATTTCGACGTTCGTCGATAATTGAAAAGAGAATCTGTGTTATGATCTTCCGCGATGAAAAAATTTCTGAAGAGCGAATTCAGTATTTCGGCCTTCTCACTGTTATCTTCCGTTTCGGTGCCGGTATAGTCTCTGAGTGAAAGAAAAGATGGTTTTGAAACGCTTACTGATTTTACATAAGACCACTTCTTAAGGTTTTTACTCAAATCGTTTGGCAAAATTTTACTTCCAAAGTCATTGAACACTTCTGTCATTGCTTCCTTACGTTCATTTTCGCTTCGTTCAGCTTTTTCTTTGTCAAGTGGTGTTTGACTTCTCTTGAACCTGAGATGAAGCTCTCTTTGTTTATAATGCAGTTTTCTAACACGGCTGTTAAACCACGGCGGGTGTTTCCCAATCCTTACTTCTTGCTCAGAACATACTTGTCTAAGATATGTTGAAAGATGCTTTTGAATTTTTGCATTTGTTCTCCATATCTTCTTCCTCATCACTGAATATTTGAGACTGACTACTCTGATACTCTGCAATTTGTATACTGTGACTCTTGCTAAGCAAAAATATGTTCCTGTCTTTCTTAATATTCCTTGTAAAAACCGTAGCCACAGTTGCTATCACAGACTTGTGATCTGATATCTTCCTCTTCATTAAATCAGGTTGTTTGTTGCTAGGAGGTCTCAGACGTTAGCTTCACTACTTGGTTCTCTAACTATATGCTCAAAGTAATTTTCTAACAAGACATTTAAATAATGTCGCACGAATCCCCGCCTCTGGTACCAGTTTTGATAGAATGACGCTTCCTATCTATATCTGGCAAGTTGAAGTCCCCTCCCCGCCATCAAATTACACTACTGGCCATTACAATTGCTACACCAGGAAGAAATGCAGATGATAAACGGGTATTCATTGGACAAATATATTATACTAGAACTGACATGTGATTACATTTTCACGCAATTTGGGTGCATAGATCCTGAGAAATCAGTACCCAGGACAACCACCTCTGGCCGTAATAGCGGCCTTGATACACCTAGGCACTGAGTCAAACAGAGTTTGGATGGCGTGTACAGGTACTGCTGGCCATGCAGCTTCAACACGATACCACAGTTCATCAAGACTGGCGTATTGTGACGATCCAGTTGCTCGGCCACCATTAACCAGACGTTTTCAATTGGTGAGAGATCTGGAGAATGTGCTGGCCAGGGCAGCAGTCGAACATTTTCTGTATCCAGAAAGGCCCGTACAGGACCTGCAACATGCAGTCGTGCATTATCCTTCTGAAATGTAGGGTTTCGCAGGGATCGAATGAAGGGTAGAGCCACGGGTCGTAACACATATGAAATGTAGCGTCCACTGTTCAAAGTGATGTCAATGCGAGCAAGAGGTGACCGAGACGTGTAACCAATGTCACCCCATACCATCACGCCGGGTGATACGCCAGTATGGCGATGACGAATACATTCTTCCAATGTGCGTTCACCGCGATGTCGCCAAACACGGATGCGACCATCATGATGCTGTAAACCGAACATGGATTCATCCGAAAAAATGACGTTTTGCCATTCGTGCACCCAGGTTAGTCGTTGAGTACACCATCGCAGGCGCTCCTGTCTGTGAAGCAGCGTCAAGGTAACCGCAGCCATTTTCTCCGAGCTGATAGTGCATGCTGCTGCAAACGTCGTCGAACTGTTCGTGCAGATGGTCGTTGTCCAGCAAACATCCCCATCTGTTGACTCAAGTATTAAGACGTGGCTGCACGATCCGTTACAGCCATGCGGATAAGATGCCTGTCATCTCGGCTGCTAGTGATACGAGGCCGTTGGGATCCAGCATGGCATTCCGTATTACCCTCCTGAACCCACCGATTCCATATTCTGCTAACACTCATTGGATCTCGACCAACGCGAGCAGCAATGTCGCGATACGATAAACCGCAATCGCGATAGGCTACAATAAGACCTTTATCAAAATCGGAAACGTGATGGTACGCATTTCTCCTCCTTACACGAGGCATCACAATAACGTTTCACCAGGCAACGCCTGTCAACTGCTGTTTGTGTATGAGAAATCGATTGGAAACGTTCCTCATGTCAGCACGTTGTAGGTGTCGCCACCGGCACCAACCTTGTGTGAATGCTCTGAAAAGCTAATCATTTGCATATCACAGCATCTTCTTCCTAACGGTTAAATTTCGCGTCTGTAGCACGTCATCTTCGTGGTGTAGCAATTTTAATGGCCAGTAGTGTACAACAGCATGATCAGGAACATTACTAACGACATCTGTAAGTTCTCCCTGAGACGCTCTACTACTACAGCTCCTGACCCAGGCGGTCTGTAAAAGCATCCGCTCACCGTGTTTGGCCGCCTTTTGATGTTTGTCTTCAGCCAGATCAATTACTATTCGGGATTCTTGAGACCCTCGTAAGGTATTATGAAGTTCCTTACTGCAATAACTATGTCACCACCATTGGCCACTACCCTTCCCTTATGATAAATATTCCAATTTCGTTGATATTCACTTCTAGCTTCAATCAACTTGCTGTACCTAGTGCTATCTGGGCACTGTAACATTCAATAAGAGATACTAATTCTGTGGCCTTTCCTTGGATGCTCCTGCAGTTTATTAATAGAATATTAACGTTTTATGTGTCCGTAAGGAGAACCACTTGCATGAATATCAAGAGCTTTGATGGAAACCCAGTTCTAAGCAAAGAAGGGAAAGCAGAAAGGTGGAAGGAGTATATAGAGGGTCTATACAAGGGCGATGTACTTGAGGACAATATTATGGAAATGGAAGAGGATGTAGATGAAGATGAAAAGGGAGATACGATACTGCGTGAAGATTTTGACAGAGCACTGAAAGACCTGAGTCGAAACAAGGCCCCGGGAGTAGACAACATTCCATTAGAACTACTGACAGCCTTGGGAGAGGCAGTCGTGACAAAACTCTACCATCTGGTGAGCGAGATGTATGAGACAGGCGAAATACCCTCAGACTTCAAGAAGAATATAATAATTCCAATCCCAAAGAAAGCAGGTGTTGACAGATGTGAAAATTACCGAACTATCAGTTTAATAAGTCACAGCTACAAAATACTAACGCGAATTCTTTACAGACGAATGGAAAAACTGATAGAAGCAGACCTCGGGGAAGATCAGTTTGGATTCCATAGAAATGTTGGAACACGTGAGGCAATACTGACCCTACGACTTATCTTAGAAGAAAGATTAAGGAAAGGCAAACCTACGTTTCTAGCATTTGTAGACTTAGAGAAAGCTTTTGACAATGTTGATTGGACTACTCTCTTTCAAATTCTGAAAGTGGCAGGGGTAAAATACAGGGAACGATAGGCTATTTACAATTTGTACAGAAACCAGATGGCAGTTATAAGAGTCGAGTGGTATGAAAGGGAATCTATGGTTGGGAAGGGAGTGAGACAGGGTTGTAGCCTATCCCCGATGTTATTCAATCTGTATATTGAGCAAGCAATGAAGAAAACAAAAGAAAAGTTCGGAGTAGGTTGAAAGGTGGCTACACTGAGCCACTGCGCCAGAGATTGCGCCAAAGAGTTTTATTCGGCCGCCTCCACTGGCAGTGCTTGTCGAGATGTGGTAGTGGTGAGTCGGTGTTGAGATGTTGTAGTAGGGAGTGCTTGTTCCATGTTGTATGCAGTTGTTTGATGGGCTAGACAGCAGATGTTGTTCGAATGGAGATATTGTAATGATCAGAGTGCTTTTCGTCAATATATATGAAGGTAAAAAAATTCCCTTTTCTTTTTATTATTTCAATGTCTTAAATAATGCGTCATTACAGGTTCAGTCAACAAAGCATCTGGCTTGTGTTCTTGTATTAGAGTGTAATTCTGGTTTCCTTACGCAATTATAGTATTTCTATTTTTTTAATTACTTCAGTATAAATGGTGTTTAAAATTACTCGTCTTATTGAAGAAGAACCGTGCCAGATGTGTACGTTGAATCATACTTCCACACACAGAACAGTTACACTTGTGCTTTGGTTTCGTACGTTTTATAGTTGCTGGGGACTTAATTAATTAATTATGTTAACGGAAATTTTCTTTCATTCTTTCTTGCTATTCTATGCAGTCAGATTGCGTACTAAAACTAGTCAGGGCCAACCGTTTACGAGACAGCGTAACCGAACAGACAGCTACTAAATCAAAAAATTAAAATTATTTGCATTATATATAATTAAGCCCCCAAGCACGTGGCGACCGCTGCTTCGGATCGTCCCTTGGAATTCTTCTGATTGTAAAAATAGCAGACAGTAGTATTGTTGTAGTAATTTGTAGTTTAGTAATTGTAGTCTATATTGCATATGTAGATTTGGTAATTGTCTTTCTTCTAATGGTATTTTTTGTGCAGAATTTAATTTTTGTTGTCTTGTCTACGGGTTTGACAATTTAGTGCAATTATTTGAATTGTTCGTTAATCGTGTTTGAGGGAAACATTTCGTGTGAATGGTATTGTTGGAGATAAAGAGTCATTGTGTGTAATTTTCGTACAGTGACGAGTTTTGTATGTTTTGCAAATGATTACGCGATCAATGAAAAAGGCAAAAATAATGAATAGTGAGAATGACGAAATTGTTAACATGGCGAACTCGCCAACACAGGAGAACAGTATGATGAATGATGAAGTTGAAAACAATTTAATAAGTCGGGAAGATAGTACGGAACGATTTCAAAATTTTTCTCAATCAGAAAATTCACAGAATACGAGATTAACGATAGAAGATTCTGGAATAGTATCGAACACAGATAGCTTTACAGCTATGACGAAGGAAACTGGTTTTGCGGGAAATGTTAGGGGCGAAAAGAATTTCGAACAAGTTAATATGGAGCAGTTGATGAGTGTAATATTAAATTTTCGATCTGAATTTAAAACAGAGATAGGAACAATTAAAACTGAGATGGGAACAATGGAAACACAGTTAAGATCTGAATTAAAAACACAGATGGGAACTTTGGCAACACGGTTAGAAACTGATATGGGAACAATGGAAACATGGTTAGATTCACGAATAGGGACATGTTTCAAAAACATGAAAGATGAATTAAAGAAAGAAATTAGAGAAGAAGTACAACCCATTTTGAATTCTCACAATAATTGATTAATTTCAATAGAAATCAGTCAAAAGGAACAGGATAGAGAACAGGAAGAAAGAGATCGCGCGATAGTACAAAAATTTTCAGAGTTAAATTTGCAACGTGCACATGATAAGGAAGAAATATTTGAGAGAATCGAGGAATCCGTACCAAATGACAGAATCAATAACCTAACACAACAATATGAACAGTTAACTACTAAAAGTGTCAATACTCAAATCCGAGTCGCGACACTTACGGAAGACGTAAATAAACAGAAAGAAAAAATAGGTGACTTATCGGAAAGAGTTGAGGAGATTGCAGATAGATTGACAAGTCTTAGTTTAAATGGGGACAGAGAGTCAGATGATACAGCTCCATTGCCATTTGCAGAAACCGAAGAGTACCAGAGCATAAATAAGCATGTTGAAAATCAAGGAAAATTTAATGAACGCATTAAAAGGGAATTTGAGGCATTAGGAAAGCAAGTCAAACAAATTGAAAGCGAAATTGTAGGAAAAGACAGTAGAAGAAATTTAGAATCACAGATAGCAGAGGGGTTTGAAGAAAGTAATTTATTTCATTTACGAGAAGCAACAAGAGAGCGCCAGGCGCGCGAACTTGACAATAATCGACATTCGGACTGGGACAGACGCGGTAGGTCTTTGTCGCCACGAGGAGAAAACTTTGACTATAAACACTTCTTAACTGTTCGGAAATTTAAGAGCTTTCGCAATTCTAAGAACGACATACATCCATGTTCATGGTTAGATCAACTTACGTACGCACTTCCGCCAAATTTGCCACTAAGTCACAAACTGGAAATTATGTGCGGCTATTAAAGTCCTCAGGGGATTCACTACACTAAGTGAATATGTGCCGTAGCGTGCATAGGGCCCCGAGCTGTAGTGGTGCTATTTCCCTTTTAGTTTTCTGCACTGCTGCCTACTCTTTTACTGTTCTTTGCATCTGTCAAAACAACTCTTCAACTATCAATCTATCTAGACAATAGGTAAAGAATAACTGGATATGACTATTTTACCTAAAAGTGATTTCGGAAATTACCGTTTGGACTTACTATATTTTCCGCAGCACTCACTCGTAGTTTAAACGAAATTTTACCTGTTTATCTTCGTGACAATATTACTTCATATGTTGACGATATTCTTATTGCTAAACGTTCTTGGAGTGAGCATAACAAAATTTTGGATTCATTATTACGTATTTTTGCAAGAGTTGGCATTACAGTGAACTTGGAAAAATCTGAATTCGGTCGTTCTCAGGTGAAATTTCTTGGTCACATTATTTCTACAGAAGGTATTCTTCCTGATCCAGAGAAACTAGACGCTATTCGTAATTATGCTGTTCCTACCACAAAACGTGATGTTCATGGCTTCCTTGGTGTCTGTAGTTTTCTTAGACGCCTTGTTAGATTGGACGATTTGGCCACACCTCGTTTATGTGAACTATCTGGAAAGAATTCTAATTGGTGTTGGGATGAGGAAGCTCAATCAGAATTTGAACAACTTCGTGATGCTTTAGTTGCTGCTCCACTTCTTTCACATCCGGATTTATCTAAAGATTTTTGTTTGGCGACGGACTCGTCATACAAAGGCCTAGGGGCACATTTATTTCAAGAGATAGAAGAAAACTGCGTTGTAGTACAGGAGACTATTGCATTTGGAAGTCGTGTTCTCTCTAAATCAGAAAAGAATTATTCTATTATGGAACTTGAAGCTTTGGCTGTTGTATGGGCTTTCACAAAATTTCGCATATTTTTGTATGGCAGACAGACTAAGGTTTACACCGATCACCGAGCTCTGGAATTTCTTATGTCAACAAAATTAACACATGGGAGATTGTCACGATGGACGCTGTATCTGCAGGAATTTGATTTTAGTATTGTTTACATAGAGGGTTCTTCAAATATTATTGCTGATGCTTTATCACGTGCACCTATGGGTTTGAAACAAAGTGCTGAGGAGGACTGCAAAGAAAACAATTATTGTTTGATGTATATTCAAGGTGTTGCGTTTGAGAATTTTATTTCGTCTTCGCTCCAGGACATCGCTAAGGAGCAAAATAAGGATCCAATCTGGAAGGACATTAAGTAGAAGTGGAGGAGAAAGGAAAGCGTAGCAATTAGACAGTATTATTTAGTTCGCAATGATATTCTTTTTAAGCGAAAATCGATCGACAACTCTGTTTGGTTAGTTTGTATTCCTGATGAGTGGGTTAATAAATTGATTTGGTACACACATTTCAGTTATGCACACTATGGTCCCAGAAAATGCTTTCACAAATTACGAGAAAATTGCTACTTCAGTAATATGGAAAAACGTATTCGATCTGTTCTTGCCAAATGCAAATTATGTCAAAAGGCTAAGACGCCAACTATTTCTCACAGAGCACCGTTGTTTCCTGTCATTTCAGGGAAATTAAAGGAGATGGCTGCAGTCAATTTGTTCGGTCCAGTGGTTCGTTCTACTAATGGTTTTGCGTACATTTTAGTAGCAGTGGAATTGACATCAAAATATGTGTGTTTTACACCTTTACGCAAAGCAACAGCTCGTTCAGTTTCTAACGCTTTCATCAAACATTTTCTTAAAGAAGTGGGTCATGTTGATAAGGTTATATCAGATAATGGATCACAGTTTCGCTCTAAAATTTGGCTTCGTACTCTACGGCGTCGTAAGATTAAACCAATTTTCATTTCACTTTTTCACCCTCAATCTGACGCTTCAGAGAGATGGATAAAGGAAATCAATAAATTGTGTCGTCTTTATTGTCATCAGAATCACAGAACGTGGGATCAGTATCTTCATATTTTTCAAAACATTCTGAATGAACTTCTTAATGATTCAACTTCTTTACCGCCTATATTAATATTAAAAAATAAAGCACCGACAAATCGCATTTCTGAAATCGTTCCTTTTCCACCTACACAGAAACTGCGGCATTCTGAAGTTGTGAACCTGGCTCTGCAAAATATTGCATCTGCGGCTGCTAGAAGAGAGAGATCAGCTAAACGTCCTGCTCGTTTAAAAACCTTGTCAGTTGGTCAAAAGGTGTTAATAAGTCTCACCGTTTGTCTCACAAAGGAAAGGGCTTGTGTCGCAAATTTTTTCTGCTTTATAACGGTCCATATAGAGGTCGCAAAATTATTCATGATAACACTGTCGAAGTAGAAACTCTTAAATCTCGGCGCTCTAAGGGATTACATCATATATCGAACGTTAAAATTTTTCTGGAATGACATACTTTAGAGAAACTAACAGCTACATGTAAACATGCAGGGAATACAAGGATACCGCGCTGTGTTTGGCGGCGGCACATACTCAAAGCAACAGTCAAGTCTGCGCGCCGCACAAGGCAGTCGTTGACCGCAAACAATCACTTCCTACGTCACGCGCCTACAGCTGATCGAGCGCTCAGTGCGAATGCACTGACAGCCGTAAACAAATACACAGTTTAATTTCTCTGATTAAATTCAGTATAAAGCTATAGTGACTTGATGAATTATGTTATTAACGTTCAGTATTTTTCAGGATACGGTTGTGTAAAATATTTAAGAACTTCAGGTAAATTCTGTGTGTGTTCCACGTTAAGAGGACTTGCTATCGAGAAATTTTCAGGAAGAATGTAATTTCGAAGAAGAAACTAATAAACTAAAAAGGTAACCATTAATTGTGTTTATTTTTCAGGTAACATATTTCCACTTAGGTACGTACTTTAGACGTAATTTGCTGCTCGCGATTACGTGATTTATACTTTTTGTTAACTGATTTTGACAATGATTGATTAATGAACAGGGTTGTTAATTATGTATATTATGCATCGCTTGGCTGCACTGCTTTTTCAGTGATGTCACGTTTTTTTTATTATGTCCCTGCTGTGCTTGTTTATTTAAATTATAATTGTCACCTGATTAGTTGTGCTGATATGGTTATGTATGTAAGTTATACTTTGTGATTTATCTGCTTGCGCCTTCACGTTTACTTATTAAGATTACATACGAACATTTATTTGTTTATGCTGATATGATGCTAATGACCTGTTTATTATGTAAGATAACATATTTGCTGCTTTGCGTATGGATTGCATATTTATACATTTCTGTTTGTGGTCATAACTACTCTTTAATTTGGTATATAGAGATGCTGATATGCGGTGTACGAACATGGAGTTTAGGTCACACTATGGTATTAATTATAGATTGTTCGCTTGGCAGAGCCTCGTTGTAGGAATTGTGCTGCATCCACTTGTTGACATTATGTTCTCCACTGGTATATTTACTCGCAAATGCATGTTTTGCTTACGCTCAGTGCTTTATATTTTAAGATAAGAAAATGAACTGCAGTAATTCGACGGACGACATTAGTACAAGAAACGTCATAGAAGTCACATGAGCTGGAGGTTTTATGAAAGCTGTATAAATTTATGCTAATAGGAAGGAAGCTAACGACATGACATACCAACACTAGGGTTAGACCATTGACAGTTATCACACTGCATTCTTCGTGAGCAATTGAAATAGTAAGTGACACTTGACACAAGAAATACTCCACATGTTTGCTTCTGTTTTGCCATAATTTTTGAAGTGGTGTACACACTGTGAAATATTACGATCATTAACACTACGTATTCGTACTTACTTACTGAAAGTTATTCAAACTAAAGTCTGTTAGAGGTCATGTATGCATTTCTTTTATTTAATGATGGACAAGGTAACCAAAATGTACTTTATAATTCATAATGAGTAGAAGATTTGGCTCAGATGGATTACACAGAGGTTGTGTGTTGACGTTGTTTCTTCGGATTGTATGGGATGATGAAGTTTGCACTAGGATTTTATCTGTACTTGTTCGAGGAGACTGACTAGAGGAAGGAGTTGTTATGGAAGTGAAATGATATTGGTAATAAGGTTTATATGTATCGACGTATTGAAGAGGTATTATTGAGGTATTGAGATTATGTGAAGTTGATGATTATTGGAGTTTTGGTGGACAAGAGGTAAGGTAAATGATATTGATGATAAGGTTTGTATGTATCGACGTGAGAGGTATTATTGAAGTATTAAGATTATGTGATGCTGATGATTATTGGAGTTTTGGTGGATAAGAGGTAAAGTAAGTGAGGAGCATATTTTTTTGTTTTTTTTGTTGGAACAAGGAGGATGAAGATGGCAGACTAGAACACTCAAGTAGAAGGAAGATTGTCTACACACACACTTTGTTAAATCACTAAGCAGTACATACTTTTTTTTTGAGAGAGGAAGCATTTGCATATCTTGGCTCACTGACAGTTGTTCAGCAACCGTACATTTGATTTGGCTTGGCAAACATTGGTCTTGACATGATGACTATGACGTTGACTAACTATTATTGACTGTTATACATTGCTGCCACTACTAGTTGATACACATGATGAACATCAAATTTTGACAGAATTGCAGTCCATCAGTGGCACCCAGCAATGTTGAGCAGGTGCAGACACCAACAAGTGACATTTTCAGTATAAGCAGTTCCATTAGTGGCACCCAGCAATGTTGAACAGGTGCACTATTCAATTACACAGTAGCACTAATGTGGACAAAAGATGAGTGAGTGTGTTTTGTGTGTTTTCCTTTCCTAATCCCAGATAATTGGTACCGACCTATCTCCTAGATAATATTTTACTTGTTTGTTGTGGCTTGCACTGACACCCACAGATATTACAGGTTTACTGATATTTGTGTATTTGTAATAGTTAATATGACAATTATCTGATATCATTTGTGTGTTTATTATAATTTGTATGTTTAGTGTAAGAGCATTGAGAATAATTTTGTAAAAGAAATTGTGTGTGCATTCAAACTGTTGTTCACACCTGCACCTCTTCAACATTGATGTGTGACACTTAGAAATGTTTAATTTCTGCTGATGAACTGTGTGATTAGTGATAGTGAATATTATGGACTTTTACTTGCACTTTTTCTACATGATTGGTGCCACTAGGACATGTTTAATTTATGCTGATGAACTCTGATGAACAGTGTGATTAGTGATAGTGAATATTATGGACTGCTGTCTGGACCTGTTCAACATTGCTAGGTGCCACTGATGGACTGCTTCTACTGAGATAATGTCACTTGTTGGTGTCTGCACATGTTCAACAATGCTGGGTGCCACTGATGGACTGCTTCTACTGAAAAGATGTCACTTGTTGGTGTCTGCACCTGCTTAACATTACTGGTGCCACTGATGGAACTGCTTCTACTGAAATGTCACTTGTTGGTGTCTGCACCTGTCAACATTGCTGGGTGCCACTAATGGAACTGTTTCTGCTGAATGATGTCACTTGTTGGTGTCAGCACCTGTTCAACATTGCTGGGTGCCACAGATGGAACTGCTTCTACTGAAATGATGTTACTTGTTGCTGTCTGCACTTGTTCAACATTGCTGGGTGCCACTAATGGAACTGCTTCTACTGAAATGATGTCACTTGTTGGTGTCTGCACATGTTCAACAATGCTGGGTGCCACTGATGGACTGCTTCTACTGAAATGATGTCACTTGTTGGTGTCTGCACCTGCTCAACATTACTGGGTGCCACTGATGGACTGCTTCTACTGAAATGATGTCACTTGTTGGTGTCTGCACCTGCTCAACATTACTGGGTGCCACTGATGGAACTGCTTCTACTGAAATGTCACTTGTTGGTGTCTGCACCTGTCAACATTGCTGGGTGCCACTAATGGAACTGTTTCTGCTGAATGATGTCACTTGTTGGTGTCAGCACCTGTTCAACATTGCTGGGTGCCACAGATGGAACTGCTTCTACTGAAATGTTGTCACTTGTTGCTGTCTGCACCTGTTCAACATTGCTGGGTGCCACTAATGGAACTGCTTATACTGAAAATGTCACTTGTTGGTGTCTGCACCTGCTCAACATTGCTGGGTGCCACTGATGGACTGCTTCTACTGAAATGATGTTACTTGTTGCTGTCTGCACCTGTTCAACATTGCTGGGTGCCACTAATAGAACTGCTTCTACTGAAATGATGTCACTTGTTGGTGTCTGCACATGTTCAACAATGCTGGGTGCCACTGATGGACTGCTTCTACTGAAATGATGTCACTTGTTGGTGTCTGCACCTGCTCAACATTACTGGGTGCCACTGATGGACTGCTTCTACTGAAATGATGTCACTTGTTGGTGTCTGCACCTGCTCAACATTACTGGGTGCCACTGATGGAACTGCTTCTACTGAAATGTCACTTGTTGGTGTCTGCACCTGTTCAACTTGCTGGGTGTCACTAATGGAACTGCTTCTACTGACATAATGTCACTTGTTGGTGTCTGCACCTGTTCAACATTGCTGGGTGCAACTGATGGAACTGCTTCTACTGAAATGATGTTACTTCTTGCTGTCTGCACCTGCTCAACATTGCTGGGTCCAGTAATGGAACTGCCTCTGCTGAATAATGTCACTTGTTGCTGTCTGCACCTGTTCAACATTGCTGGGTGCCACTAATGGAACTGTTTCTGCTGAATGATGTCACTTGTTGCTGTCTGCACCTGTTCAACATTACTGGGTGCCACTGATGGACTGCATCTATTGAAATACTGTCACTTGTTGGTGTCTGCACCTGCTCAACATTGCTGGGTGCCACTGATGGACTGCTTCTACTGAAATGATGTCAGTTGTTGCTGTCTGCACGTGCTCAACATTGCTGGGTGCCACTGTTGGAACTGCCCAACCAGTGATGGGATGTCACTTGTTGCTGTCTGCACCTGTCAACATTACTGGGTGTCACTAATGGAACTGCTTCTACTGAAATGATGTCACTTGTTGGTGTCTGCACCTGTTCAACATTGCTGGGTGCCACTGATGGACTGCTTCTACTGAAATGATGTCACTTGTTGGTGTCTGCACCTGTTCAACATTACTGGGTGCCACTGATGGACTGCATCTATTGAAATAATGTCACTTGTTGGTGTCTGCACCTGTTCAACATTGCTGGGTGCCACTGATGGAACTGCTTCTACTAAAATGATGTCACTTGTTGGTATTTACACCTGTTGACCATTGCTGGGTGCTACTGCTGGAACTATCAACTACTGGTTTTTTTGAATCATTGAAAGCATTTTATGTGAACATTTGTATAAACTGATTTTTTGTGTATTGTGTAAACTATTATGTAAAGTCACATGTATGAAAGAATTTGTATTGCTTACTGTATTTTATATATTAGGTTATTGAAAGGTTAGTGCCAAGTCAAAATTTTATCTAATTATGTGATATTTACGTATTAATGTTATCTTTTATTTTTGTCTGTATTTTTGTGGACGAATTTGGTGGTATTTTCACCACAGCTACTAAATCAAAAAATTAAAATTATTTGCATTCTATATAATTAAGCCCCCATGCAAGGTATTAAAATACATGGAGAAGAAATAAAAACTTTCAGGTTCGCCGATGACATTGTAATACTGTCGGAGACAGCAAAGGACTGGGAAGAGCAGTTGAACGGAATGGACAGTGTCTTGAGAGGAGGGTATAAGATGAACATCAACAAAAGCAAAACGAGGATAATGGAATTAAGTCGGGTGATGCTGAGGGAATTAGATTAGGAAATGAGACACTTAAAGTAGTGAAGGAGTTTTGCTATTTGGGGAGCAAAATAACTGATGATGGTTGAAGTGGAGAAGATGTAAAATGTAGACCGGCAATGGCAAGGAAAGCATTTCTGAAGAAGAGAAATTTGTTAACATTGAGTATAGATTTAAGTGTCGGGAAGTCGTTTCTGAAAGTATTTGTATGGAATGTAGCCATGTATGGAAGTGAAACGTGGACGATAAATAGTTTAGACAAGAAGAGAATAGAAGCTTTCGAAATGTGGTGCTACAGAAGAATGCTGAAGATTAGATGGGTAGATCACATAACTAATGAGGAGGTATTGAATAGAACTGGGGAGAAGAGGAGCTTGTGGCACAACTTGACTCGAAGAAGGGATCGTTTGGTAGAACATGTTCTGAGACATCGAGGGATCACCAATTTAGTATTGGAGGGCATCGTGGAGGGTAAAAATCGTAGAGGGAGACCAAGAGATGAATACACTAAGCAGATCCAGAAGGATGTAGGCTGCAGTAGGTACTGGGAGATGAAGAAGCTTGCACAGGATAGAGTAGCATGGAGAGCTGCATCAAACCAGTCTCAGGTCTGAAGACCACAACAACAACAACATGTGTCCGATCTGTGAGGACGAGCATTCCCTGAGATCCTTGTGTCTGATGTAACTTCGATTTTGGCAGGCAATTCGTCTCTGGTCCTAAGAGAAAGGGGTTTCTCTAACTTAAAAAAAACGACGTGCGCAAGCCACTCGTACCCTACTGTCTCATAAGGATCTCATATTAATGAACAGCACTCAAGATCGGCTCGAAAAAGCGGTATATGAGCCACTTCCTTCGTGGATGAGTCGCATTTCCTTAAGATTTTTCCTATATATCTCGGTCTGGCATCTACTTTTCCTGTTATTTGTTTTATAAGGTCATATCACTTAAGTTCGTTCTGGATAGTTACTCCTAGCTATTTTACCGTAGATACTGTTCTCACAATTCCTGCGTGTAGTGAGCGCCTGATCTATTAAGGGGAACCCTACAGTTCCCCATCCGAGAGGAGAGGTCGAGAAATTCGCATCCGATACCGGCATAGTCCTCTGAGGCTCTGGTTATGCTTCCACTCTGCTCCAAAACAGACAACCGCGGTCGACACTGGGTACGATGCTGCAAATAGACAGCTTAGCCTGCACCCCTCATATGATGCCACTTGCGTCAAAGATTAGTCTTCTGCCTAAAGGAGCCGAGAATTGCCTCAGGATTCAGGCGGAAGGCGTCATTCGTGCCGACACGTGCCACTATATGCACTCGGTTGCACCCAGTGCGCTCGACATGCGTCGGTAGGGTCTCCACGTCACGGACGAGAACCGTCTCCCTTCCCCCCAGCAAGAATACCGAGTGCACGCTGGCATTCTTTCTTGCCCTTCATGCTGTTTCCCTGAACGCCCTATTACTCGCCTAATGTTGGAGCTCCCAATGACTAACAGACCCACCCTCTGCACTTGTCTGGACTGGGGAGGAGAATTGGCAGCTGAGCGAACACGAGAAGCATCCCGGATGCAGGTGTGGATGCTTTTTATTCCAGTCTCTTAATTCTCTTGCTAAGAGATTGAATCGACATTGTTAACGATGTTGTGAATCTGCATTGCCGGTACAACGTTATCTGTTTTTGCATATTGGTCACAGCACTAAGATATTTTCATTCGTCTGGAGTGCACTGTAAAATCAGTATGTTTTTAAATGCTATATTTTCTGGGAAACTAATTTTATTGTGCATTTCCAGCATTTATATATGTGGGACATACTGTTGGGCTATCCCATTGTCAGTAATAGCCGCCCTCAGTTCAGACAGAAAACCAAGGTTCCTTTTTCGACCTAATTAATTTTTAAGTTAAATGTTAAAGTTTGTAAAGGTATGCAGACATGATAGTGACATTATAAGAGTCCCTGTCGGATTATAAATCGATGCGCCCGATAGCGATATTTATTATAATACTGGATTCGCATCTTGTAATCCAGACTTCATAAATGATTGTTACCATTCGTATGAAAACCTTTCCATTACAGTCTGATTAAAAGAAGTGGGGTACAAACGGCCACAGTTTTTCCTAACGGGTGAGAATATAACAGAATTTGAAAAATCTGAACTAGAAGACACTCGTAAAAAGACAACGTACGCTTCGTGAAAACTCATAAAATTTCCGGAACCATCTCTTCGCCTCTGATGTTGACAGTAATCTTCCCATTTGATTCGTGCGATTTTTTCCCAGTCAAAGATGCTTTCTTTAAGCATGTATAACACTGCTATCCGCGCTTTCTTCGCCTTTCATCTTCGAGACTATAATTAAAACGTTGAAAGTCATTTAATTTCTTTAAGGTCGGCACGTGGAGAGAAGATACACTCCTGGAAATGGAAAAAAGAACACATTGACACCGGTGTGTCAGACCCACCATACTTGCTCCGGACACTGCGAGAGGGCTGTACAAGCAATGATCACACGCACGGCACAGCGGACACACCAGGAACCGCGGTGTTGGCCGTCGAATGGCGCTAGCTGCGCAGCATTTGTGCACCGCCGCCGTCAGTGTCAGCCAGTTTGCCGTGGCATACGGAGCTCCATCGCAGTCTTTAACACTGGTAGCATGCCGCGACAGCGTGGACGTGAACCGTATGTGCAGTTGACGGACTTTGAGCGAGGGCGTATAGTGGGCATGCGGGAGGCCGGGTGGACGTACCGCCGAATTGCTCAACACGTGGGGCGTGAGGTCTCCACAGTACATCGATGTTGTCGCCAGTGGTCGGCGGAAGATGCACGTGCCCGTCGACCTGGGACCGGACCGCAGCGACGCACGGATGCACGCCAAGACCGTAGGATCCTACGCAGTGCCGTAGGGGACCGCACCGCCACTTCCCAGCAAATTAGGGACACTGTTGCTCCTGGGGTATCGGCGAGGACCATTCGCAACCGTCTCCATGAAGCTGGGCTACGGTCCCGCACACCGTTAGGCCGTCTTCCGCTCACGCCCCAACATCGTGCAGCCCGCCTCCAGTGGTGTCGCGACAGGCGTGAATGGAGGGACGAATGGAGACGTGTCGTCTTCAGCGATGAGAGTCGCTTCTGCCTTGGTGCCAATGATGGTCGTATGCGTGTTTGGCGCCGTGCAGGTGAGCGCCACAATCAGGACTGCATACGACCGAGGCACACAGGGCCAACACCCAGCATCATGGTGTGGGGAGCGATCTCCTACACTGGCCGTACACCACTGGTGATCGTCGAGGGGACACTGAATAGTGCACGGTACATCCAAACCGTCATCGAACCCATCGTTCTACCATTCCTAGACCGGCAAGGGAACTTGCTGTTCTAACAGGACAATGCACGTCCGCATGTATCCCGTGCCACCCAACGTGCTCTAGAAGGTGTAAGTCAACTACCCTGGCCAGCAAGATCTCCGGATCTGTCCCCCATTGAGCATGTTTGGGACTGGATGAAGCGTCGTCTCACGCGGTCTGCACGTCCAGCACGAACGCTGGTCCAACTGAGGCGCCAGGTGGAAATGGCATGGCAAGCCGTTCCACAGGACTACATCCAGCATCTCTACGATCGTCTCCATGGGAGAATAGCAGCCTGCATTGCTGCGAAAGGTGGATATACACTGTACTAGTGCCGACATTGTGCATGCTCTGTTGCCTGTGTCTATGTGCCTGTGGTTCTGTCAGTGTGATCATGTGATGTATCTGACCCCAGGAATGTGTCAATAAAGTTTCCCCTTCCTGGGACAATGAATTCACAGTGTTCTTATTTCAATTTCCAGGAGTGTATTAGCAACTTCTTCTGCTGTGACAGTAATACACGATATTGTGCATTGTGGTGCAAAACTTTATTAAGTAAGAGCTAAGTTCGATCTGTATAAAGGGGCTCCGCACATGTATGCCTGCAATCGTTGGAAGTCATTTCACTTCTTTAAGGTCGATACATAAGAGAAGACATTAGAAATGTCTCCTCATGTGGCAATAATATCCATATTGTCCGTTGTGGTGCAAAAATTTTAATAAATCAGAGGTACGCTAGACCTATATAAAGGGGGTCCACATATGTACACCTGCAATCGTTTGCTCGCTTCGCCTGCGCCACACACGAGCGATTTACCAATCAATTTCGATGCCACTCCATCCGAATGTTCGACAGAAAAAAATGGTTCAAATGGCTCTGAGCACTATGGGACTCAACTGCTGTGGTCATAAGTCCCCTAGAACTTAGAACTACTTAAACCTAAACTAACCTAAGGACAGTACACAACACCCAGCCATCACGAGGCAGAGAAAATCCCTGACCCCGCCGGGAATCGAACCCGGGAACCCGGGCGTGGGAAGCGAGAACGCTACCGCACGACCACGAGATGCGGGCTGTTCGCCAGAGTATCAAGTGAAAACTGAAGTGAATATATATATATTAAAAATATAGCCTATATCTGTCCAAAAGTGAGTTACAGTATTGTGTATAAATATGAAGCAAATCGGTCAAGAACGTTTCGAGATTTTTGGTAACAATTTTTCCCCTCGACATGTCACATATATATTTATATGTGACTTATATTTAAAACAATGGAGTATGTTCATCCGAATGTTCATTAGACAATAGTGTAAAAATCTGAAGTAAACTGATGAAGAATTTATCGAGATTTTTGGTAACAATATTTCTCCTTTATATATTACATACAGGGTGTTACAAAAAGGTACGACTAAACTTTCAGGAAACATTCATCACACACAAAGAAAGAAAATATCTTATGTGGACATGTGTCCGGAAACGCTTACTTTCCATGTTAGAGCTCATTTTATTACTTCTCTTCAAATCACATTAATCATGGAATGGAAACACACAGCAACAGAACGTACCAGCGTGACTTCAAACACTTTGTTACTGGAAATGTTCAAAATGTCCTCCGTTAGCGAGGATACATGCATCCACCCTCCGTCGCATGGAATCCCTGATGCGCTGATGCAGCCCTGGAGAATGGCGTATTGTGTCACAGCCGTCCACAATACGAGCACGAAGAGTCTCTACATTTGGTACCGGGGTTGCGTAGACAAGAGCTTTCAAATGCCCCCATAAATGAAAGTCAAGAGAGTTGAGGTCAGGAGAGCGTGGAGGCCATGGAATTGGTCCGCCTCTACCAAGCCATCGCTCACCGAATCTGTTGTTGAGAAGCGTACGAATACTTCGGCTGAAATGTGCAGGAGCTCCATCGTGCATGAACCACATGTTGTGTCGCACTTGTAAAGGCACATGTTCTAGCAGCACAGATAGAGTATCCCGTATGAAATCATGATAACGTGCTCCACTGAGCGTAGGTGGAAGAACAAACTAAAATGAGCTCTAACATGGAAATTAAGCGTTTCCGGACATATGTCCACATAACATCTTTTCTTTGTTTGTGTGTGAGGAATGTTTCCTGAAAGTTTGGCCGTGCCTTTTTGTAACACCCTGTATATACCTGTATTAATATATTACGTGTATTAAAAATATACAGTCTATCCGTCAGAATGTTCATTAGAGTACCGTGTAAAAATCTGAACGAAATTGATCAAGTAATTTCCGAGATTTGTGGTAACAACGTTAAACAACGACTTGTCTTTGCGAAATTGTATATGTCTAGAAGACAATTTGAGCACCCCTCTTAGTTTGGAGATGGATGCATTCATTTACCGTCTATTGAAGTCATCAGAAGATCAAAACCAATTGCAAAATAATTTAGACAGGATAACAGTATGGTGTGGAAGGTGGCAATTGCCCCTAAGTAATGAAAAGTGTAGGGTCATTCATATGAGACCTAAAAGGAATTCGTTAAATTTCGTTTACACGATAAACCACACAAATCTAAAGGCTATCAATTCAACTAAATGCCTAGGTATTACAATGGAATGATCACGTAGACAATGTTGTGGGGAAGGCAAACTAACGACTACATTTTATTAGCAGAACACTGAAAAAATTCAACAGGTCCACTAAAGAAACTACCTACACCACACTTTTCCATCGTATACTAGGGCACTGCTGTGTAGTATGGAATCCTTATGAGACAGGACTAATAAACGACATAAAAAAATTTGAAAGAGGACGTCTCGTTTTGTATGATCGTGAAACAGGAGAGAAAGTGCCACGAATATACTACGAGGGCTGGGTGGCAATTATTAAAACAAAGGCGTTTCTCGCCGCGCCAGGAACTATTCATAAAATTTCAATCTTCATCGTTCTCCCCTGAATGCGAAAATATTTTGTTGACACCCACCTACATAGGGAGAATTGACCATTGTAATAAAGTAGAAGAAATCAGTGCTTGTACAGAAAGAGTTAAGTGTTCGTTTTTTCCGCGCGCCGTTAGAGAGAAATAGCTGAAGGTGGTTCGATAAGCCTCTGGCAGGCATTTAGGTGTGGATTGCAGAGTAGTAACCTAGATGTAGATGTAGACATTGTAAAGATCAAAACTGGAGGAAAGTGGTAGTAAATTCGTTGAGATACCTGTAAAAGAAACCTCACCAATTCCCGCTTTTGGGGCAAAAAAAAAAAAAAAAAATCCAGGTGTGTGCAGTTCTCATCGGTGAAGTGTCGCCAGATTTTATAATCGGTGATGACGTACTATCGAGTAGAGCTGTGATCATGGACTGGACCACTAAAAACGAGGTCAATTTGTTTACAGATATGGTCGCGTGGGGCTTAGAGAACGCTAAGGGCACAATTCATTTACTAACGTGTAATGGGTCAATGACATTTTCGTAGACGGGCAACGGAAGGTAAGAAGTGATTTGTAGGCGGGAACACAGCTTCCACATGAAGTGAGTTTGGTGCCCGCAAGTCGTGCTGGTAATTCCAGGCATACAGCCGACTGTCACAAATGTACCTTTAGGATTTAGAGAGCCAGAGGCCGTTAATGAATACGCTCCCGTGACGTCTCAGGCCGCTCTTGCGAGTGCGGAAGCCAGGCTCCGCAACGAACATAATAGTATGGACAGAGAGAAACCACAAACAGATACCGTGACGACCAGCAAGCCGAGACATTGACAAAGGCTGCAGGTGAAGTGCCCACAGCAACAGAGAAGCCCATGTGGAGCGGACAATGGGAAAATATTGTAGAGTGGTTGAGAAGCCCTGTGAGGTGCACAACTAAAGTATAGTACACGATCAATCGCCAGTAGTAGAAAGTAATGTTATTCTGTAAAAAACTTTACACACGTAAGAGAGTTTTCGGAGGACCATTGGTGTTTTCATGCTTCGAAGTGACGAGGAAGTTGATGACGTCTCACTCGGAAGCAGAGGACTCTGCAGATAACACCGAAAGCTTATGCTGATTATGAAGATGAGCGCGAGGATGGGATGTTTAACGCCCGCCGCTTGGGGGCATACACGGCTCAGTAGAGTGGTGTACAGCATACATTAATACTTTTTCCATAGATCATGAATACGACATTTCGTAATGATGTGGAACGTGTCATTTTAACGTAAGTTTTCTTTACACTATTTTTTCTTTGTTTCTTTGTACAGTTCATATCTACTTCATATTTAAAACTTCATCTGCTGAGTGGAAGGAGCTGTCATTTAGAAATTCTTTTAATTTGTTTTTAAATAATGGTAAGCTATCTGCCAGACATTTATTGCTATTTGGCAAATGACCAAAGATTTTTGTGGCAATATAATTCACCCCTTTCTGTGTCAAAGTCATATTTCACTCTGAATAGTGAAGATCATACTTTCCTCTAGTATTGTAGCTGTGCACTTCGCTCTTATTTTTAATTGGGATGGGTTATTAATAACAAATTTCGTAAGTGAATATATTTATTGTGAAGGCACTGTGAATATCCCAAGTTCCTTAAATAAATGTCTGCAAGGTGATCCTGAGTGGGCTCGACCTGTTATTCTGATTACATGCTTTTGAGCAATGAATAATTTTTCTCTGATGTTGAATTACTCCCAAATATGATGCCATATGAAAGCGGTGAGTGAAAATAAGCATAGTAGGCTAATTTACTGATATGTTTATTACCAAAATTTGCAATAACTCTAATAGCCTAACGGTTTCAGCAGATCATCAATGTGTTTCTTCCAGTTCAATTCACACACCCAGAAATTTTGAATATTCTGCCTTAGCAACAGACTTCTGTTCATACTCTATGTTTATCAACGGTGTTATGCCATTTACTGCACAAATTGTATATACTGTGTTTTCTCAAAATTTAGTGAGAATCCATTTGCAGAGAACAACTTAATAATTTTCTGAAAGACGTTATTTACAATTTGCTCAGCTGATTCTTATTTGTTGGATGTGGTTACTGTACTTGTATCATCAGCAAAAAGAACTAGCTTTGCATCTTCATGAATATAGATTGGCAAATCATTAATATATATTAAGAACAATAAGGGACCCAAGAGTGTTGATACTTCCCCAGTCAGAGGACTCTGCTGATTTATGCAGACTATCTGTGCAGTTAATTTCAACCTTCTGCATTCTCCCAGTTAAATATGAATTAAACCATTTGTGCACTGAATGGGATGCTCTTGACAGACATGTTTCTCAACTAACACCATCCTAACCGTAAGGCGCAAGAACTGAAAAACGAATTGAGAAAGAAGTGGCACAATATCCCCCAACGACTGCTCAACAGTTTGGTAGCCAGTATGGGTAACAAGCGCAAAATGTACATCAGTGCACGAGGAGGAACTTTGTGTTGGGAATCTGACCTGTGTCATACATCAATTTTATTTATGTCTGTTATTCCGCTTTCTCTCGTGGTGAAATCTGTACCATTTTTCGTTATAACTGTAGTGTTCCACCTCTATCACTTGCATACTATGTTGCATGTCGTTCATCATTGCTCGTGATATTCCTGTCCAACAATCTCTCTGTTCCTTAGCAACTGTCAGTGTACATGAAGGCGTCTGGGGCTCAGTCAATTACACGAAGACAACCATATCTCTCGTGTGGCACAACAACTTAACTCACATGGGCCGAACAACAGACCTCGCGCCGTTTTCCTGGTATCTACTGGAAGGTCACAGCGGGCTAAGAACTGTGCGGACCTTCTGAACTGTACAAGGGTCACTCTGAATCTGCACTCCGACAGATATCTGAGTCTCCTACAATTCAAGTATCCGTCGCAAGCAAAATTTACTCCTTGAAGCCTTGGCAGCGAATATTAAGCAGGCATTCAGCTGGTTTCTTCTCCATAGCAACATCGTTAAGATACAAAGCAGTGCACTCACTCTGCCTTCCCCGCGGGTGGGGGGGGGGGGGGGGGGCGTGAGCTAGTCAGCGTTCGGCACCAGTGCGCAACATTCTTCGTCAGCCGAATGAGAAAAGCAATACAGCGGAAGAACTCATGCCTTCTTCGCAGTCTCTTAAATTGGATGAGGCCAACGAGCCTAGCGCGACCAACACACCTCGCGACTATTATTGAGAACTGAGATGCCACATTCTCGGAATACTTGTCCTATTTTGAAGGATAATATTTTCGAATTGCGCGGGACAATAATCATAGAAAACATATGACAATTGGATACACATCACGATCAAGGAATTCCCGAAAGTGCGCTCCATCATGGCAGTCCCTAGATAATCGACATAGTGAGAAAGAAAAAGCCACGGAAAGGTATCTGAAATTATTACAGATATTTCATGTAAATGTGTGTCTCCGTAGCCGACAGACCTTCATGCGGTAGACCCAGATTCCATTTCCGGCACTGCCAGCGATTTTTCCATAGTGGGAGGACTGGAACAGGATGAACTCGGTGTCGTGATGCCAACTGAGGAACTACTTGATTGAGAGATAGTGGCTCCAATGTCGATACGTCGGCAACGGCTGAGAGTGCAGTGTGCTGACCCCCTGTCGCTACATAATGCATCCGATGATGAATGACTGCGAATGAGAGGGCGGTCGGTTGCTATTGCATGGTCTTCACTGCCTGATCGGGGATAGGGGGATGATTCATCTTTTTCCATTTCGTGTAAGTGATATAGCTGTGTGCGGAGAAACAGCAGAAAAAAGTTGATGCTCAAAGGATAACAAAGCTCTGCGCTCGTGAAGTTTCCTATTCTGGTGCTTCTGTTGTAGTATTGTAAACTACAGACGAAATATTTTATCTAGTTGGAGAAAACCCTCCATTTTCATTCCATGAAATACATGAATCCTTATCCTATAAATTTCCCAAAAAGGTTGAATTTTTGGATGACCTTATATTATTTCACGATGATTAATTACTAAAGCGGCTTTTGTTTAATTAGAAGAAATAAATTATTGCTTTTGAGTAATTAGAAGAAATAAATAATTTTTCTTGGAAAAAAAAAGCTGGTAAATCATCAGACGTCGGCCTTTGAGGCCTCGGTTCAGCCTGGGCAGGAGTGGGTATTTTCCTTAGTTCCGGTCCCTCTAAGGCGGCGCCATGTCCACTGGTCTGCTATCAGAACGGGTACCAGTCATCTTTCCCGGGGTCATAAGGCTCGTCACCCTCCCCCTCGTAGTGCCACTGCGAAAGAAACGCTGCACTCCGCCTGTTATGTTCGAGAGCACAGGCAGTTGAAGTTCTGTATGTTCTCTAATACACAAATCGAAAAAAGTACTTGTGGCGTGCACATGGTTTTTCTTAGATAAGGTTCCACCCCTCGGGAAGCAAACCGTTGGCTTGAAAAATTGCCGTTCATGACACTGATGTGGGTGTGCCAACTGTAAAAATTGTTAGTTCGCCTAAACAGACCATTCCAAAAGATTTAAATATGCTAAATCTCATGTTAGTAAATTGTCGAAGTGTCTGTAGCAAGATCCCCGAGTTACTCTCCGAAATAAACAGTAGTAATGCCAATATTGTATTAGGTACCGAATGCTGGTTAAAAGCCAGACATAAACAAATTTTGAACTCGGAATGGACAATGTTTAGGATGGATAGGACTGATGCTATGGCAGGTGGTGTGTTCATTGCAGTTAAAAGCTGTTTAAACGCAGTTGAGATCGATATTGGGTCGGACTGTGAAGTAGTCTGAATAAAACTAGCAATCAGACAAGGAGTGACCATTGTATTAGGACGTTTTTATAGACCACCAGCATCCGCAACAAATGTCGCAGAACGTTTCAGGGAAAGTCTTGAGTACATAGGAAATAAATATCCAAATTATCCACTAGTTAGAGACTTTAATCTGGCGTCCATTGACTGGGAAAATTACACGTTTATCACAGGGGGTAGAAGCAAAGACTCGTGTGAAGTCATTCTAGGAGCCCTCTCAACATACAGCCGAGCAATTGGTTAGAAATCCAACTCTATATGGGAACATATTAGATACCTTGGCAACAAACAGACACGATCTTTTTGAGAAAGTTAATATAAAAAAAACAGCGTAGAGGTTTCTTGTTTGGGAAAGCAAATAAAAGTGTCATTAATGAATATCTTCGTAGTCAGTTCCAAGTATTCACCGCGGGACACAAAGATATTGAGCATCTTTTGTCGGAATTTAAAGGTATTGTCCACCATGTCTAGAGAAATATGTGTCTAGCAAAAAGAAAGGGGAGGGAAAGGATCCACCTTGGTTCAAAGTAGTCACTGCCCCGCTGACAAACAGAAATTATGCGAAATGAAAGCAGTGTCAAAAGGTCAATGGAAGATTCTTTTAACGAATTTGAAAGCAATATTTTATCTGCAGATTCTAAAAATAACCCTCCAAAATTTTGGTGGTACGTAAAATCTATGAACGCTACAAATAATTCAATACCTTCTCTTGCTGACAGTACGGGTAATGTAATGGATGGCGATAAACAGAAGGTCGAAATTCTAAACTCAGCTTTCAAAAACCTGTTTACGGCAGAAGACTGCAGCACCATTCCAATTATCGAAGAAACGCAAGGATGGCTGACATAGTGTTTAGTGTATCTGGGATTGTAAAACAGTTAAGATCCTTCGACGCTAGGAAGCCATCTGGCCAGACGGTATCCCCGTAAGATTTTATGTTGACTATGCTACAAATGCAGCACCATTCTTATCCATCATCTATCAGAGATCATTGGAACAGCGGAAAGTTCCACGGGAGTGGAAGAAGGCCCAGGTCATAACAATCTTTAAAAAGGGTAGAAAATCGGATACACATAATTACCGGCCAATTTCACTGACATCGATTTGTTGTAGAATCATGGAACTTATTTTGTGTTAAGACATAATGACCTTTCTAGACTCTCAGAAGCTCATTTGCAGAAACCAGCACGGTTTTAGAAAACAGCGGTCATGCGAGACACAGCTGGCCCTCTTTGTTCATGGTATTCAACAGGCTCTAGATACCGGCTCCCACGTTGATGCCATATTCCTCGACTTTCGAAAAGCTTACGGTCTATCCGATGACATATGCGGTTGCATAGAAAGTTTTCTAACAGACAGAGAGCAGTATGTCGTCCTGAATGGGGAGACTTCAGCAGAAACAAGCGTAACTTCTGTGTGCCCCAGGGTAGCGTAATAGGTCCGCTGCTTTTTACGATTTACATATACAATCTGCTTGATGGTATTGACAGCGGCATTAGACTGTTTGCCGATGATGCTGTACTCTACAGGAAAACAGTATCACACGAAAGTTGTGAACAAATCAATGAGGATTTGCAGGAAATAAATGCGTGGTGTAATGACTGGCAGTTATGTCTCAATATTAGTAAGTGTAGCCTAACGCGTATAATAAAGCGAAAATCCCCATTAATGTATGAATACAAAATAAATGCCCAGTCTTTGGAAGCGGTAACATACGTCAAGTATCTGGATGTGACTATTCGAAATGATCTCAAATGGAACGATCAGATTACACAAGTACCGGGTAAGGCGAACTCTAGATTGCTGTTTATTGGTAGAATCCTGAAGCGATGCAGTCCTTCAAAAAAGGAAATTGCTTACAATATTGTATTTCGTCCTGTCTTAGAGTATTGTTCGTGACTGTGGGATCTTTACCAGTTGGGTCTGATTCAAGAGACTGAGAAAGTCCAAAGAAGAACGCCAAGATCCGTGACTGGTACATTTAGCCATCGCGAAAGCGTTACAGATCTCGTAGAAAGTTTCAAGTGGGACACACTTGCAGATAGACGACGCTCTAAACGGAAGGGGCTGCTCACTAAATTCCAAAATCCGATCTTCGCCAAGGATGCAGAGCATATATCATTACCACCAACTTTCATATCGCACAATGATCATCATTCAAAGATATAGGAAATTAGAGCTCGTACTGAGGCTTCAGGCAGTCGTTTCTCCCTCGCGCGATCAGCGAGTGGAACAGAGGAGGGGGTTCTCCGTCAAATACCACTTGGTGGCTAGCGGAGTACATATGTAGATGTGGATGCAAAAGAAGTTTTGCATCACCTCGTTTCCCAGAACTCCTGAAGACAGACGTTGTATCACAGGTCACAGACACAGCCCCTTTGACTGTTCAGAGATGTCACACAACCGGCCCAAAGATGTAAACAATCATGCATGAGCAGCGCTTATTAGACGGAGGGGTTGCGACAGCCGATCAGTTCCAGTCATTCAACCAGGAAGGAGGTACACGGCTCTTGCTGTCTGCAGTTCACCCGCGCCTAGACGGTCAATACCGCGGTTCGATCGCTTCCGCATTGGTACTTTGTGCCAGGAATGGCTGTCAACAAGGGAAGTATCCAGGCGACTCGGAGTGAACCAAAGGGATGTTGTTCAGGCATGGAGGAGATACAGAGGGACAGGAACTGTCGATGACATGCTTCGCTCAGGCCGCCCAAGGGCTACTACTGCAATGGATGACCGCTACCTACGGATTATGGCTCCTAGGAACGCTGCCAGCAACAGCACCATGTTGAATAATGCTTTTTGTGTAGTATCAGGACGTCGTGTTACGACTCAAACTGTGCGCAATAGGCTGCATGATGCGCAACTTCATTCCCGTCGTTCATGGCGAGGTCCATCTTTGCAACAACGACACCATGCAGCGCAGTACAAATGGGCCCAACAACATGCCGAATGAACCTCCCAGGATTGGCGTCACGTCGTCTTCACCAATGAGTGTCGCATATAATTTCAACCAGACAGTCATCTGAGACGTGTTTGGAGGCAACCCGGTCAGACTGAACGTCTTAGACACACTCTCCAGTGAGTGCAACAAGGTAAAGTTTCCCTTATGTTTTGGGGTGGCATTATGTGGGGCCAAAGTACACCACTGGTGCTCATGGACCACCGCCTCTGAAAGTCTAGCTGTGTGGTGGTTACTCACAAACTGTTCAAAAACGTTTGGAATTGGAGCCAATTTTCCTATTTACTTCCTGGCTGCTCGAGTATCTTGGTCGTCAAAATGAGGGCAGAGCGAAAGTAATCTGAATCTTTGGAAGGACGTAATAGCTAAAAAAAAAAGAAAAAAGATTCTATCCCAGTTTCATCAGATGCTCAAATGTCTTCTGCATTCATTCTACTTGCCTTGTAGGTTACTGCTAAATATAGGAGAACAGTGCCACTATTTCGTGCTGCTTTATAGGTTTTAGTACTTGTGAAAACTTTGCTCTAGGACTCCCTAAGCGCTTATTTGTAAAGTCAATTTGTTCAGTGATATCGGAAAATAAAGATAGATTGAAATACTCAACTGGTATAGCACACTGTTTGGCATCACCAGCGACGTCTGGAAGAAGGGTGAAATTTTTTCCTCCATTTAGTCATTCCATCTTTTCCCAGATAAAAACTATCACTGACGTCAACTTCTTCGTTTTCATTTCCTTCCAGCTCTGATGATGTGACAATAACAGCATCCTCTTCATCCCCATCATCGGAATCAATTACTCCCTCATCTAATACGTAATCAGTCAATGATCGTACTTGGTCTCGTTCTGATCCATAAAAATTCATATATCACAATATTTGCTATTAAGTACACTATCAAATATCGTATATTATGCAAAGTAAGGACAAAAATGCGATGAAATAGCTACCTCGACCTCGACCTTTTATTCTTATGGGACGAGAGTGGTGTGTTGGGGCTTCATAAACACCAGCATGCTCAAACTTCAACAGCATCTCACGAACTCCTAATCTCAACTAAAGTTGCAGTAACACACTTGTATCATTCTACTGACTTCTCGTAGCAGCTACCGGCAACCACAAAGCAGTGTGACTTGCTATCTATCAATTAACTATAGAAACTCGTCATAAGGAGTGTGACCCACCCGTACACACCACTGCCAGGTTAACAGTGCTCCCACCCCAGGCGGCTAGTATAAAAGCATCTTGCCTCAGTTCGCAGAGGCAGTAATGATCAACAAGCAGCCGGGGTTTTAATAATGATTATCTGCTCAGTCTTGAAGCCTGAAAGGCGTCAGAAACATTTCTACTTGCAGAGGGTCTTGGATTAGTTGACTGGTGTGGAGAAAGAGGAATAATGAGGCGTGAGTATGGGGGGAAAGATAGGTCACAAATAAAAAATAAAAAATGAAATAAAATTTAGAAACTTAAAAACTAGCAAATTCGAGACAAAAAATTATGTATTCGGTGATTATAGGCTCATGATATTCAGATGAGGGCAGCCTACATTACGTTAAGCAATACTAAAGAAGAGTACACGAATATCAAACTAAGTTAAAGTGCATAGAAGCTACAGAACTTGATGCAAATTTATTTGTACAACACAATGCCAGTACTGTGATGGATGGGGAAAGTTGCAGTGAATTTACTTAAGCCAGAGAAAGACTACTGAACACTAGATAGCGACCCAAATGACAAAAGAGGGAGATCACGGTGAAATCTTACATAACTGGCGCCTAAGTCTGTGGCCGTTGCTCGAGATTGTCGCGCTCGCCGTGCAAACGAAGCAGCGTCCGTAGATGAACGACATTGCAAGTGCAGGGTGATGGAAAAATAAACTGTTACTAAACACAAGGTGACGAGTGCTTATACCAAAATATGTTCGCGTCAGAGGTGGTAGCATCTGGTGGCCGGCATCGAAGCTGAAACTGAATGGGGTGGGGCGACGGCGATCCGACCTTTTATGACTTCGCAGGCGCTTCCAACTCCAAAAAATAGGCCCGTTACCAACTTAACGTCGAGCGGCAGGGACCAAAGTCCATTTGTTGTGACAAGGAACTGACCACGTCTTTTGTCGACTGAAGTTTCAGATTCTGGTTCACTCTCGAACGTTGGAAAATTTTTATGAAAGTGGTAAACCGCAACTGAAAATTAACGGAACTCGAAGAAATAAAATCAGGAAATGAATACATCGGTTGATTATTCATTACGAAAGTGCGCTGAATCTCTAATCAGGTTCCATTATTTTTTATTATTGCTATTTTCTTTCTTTGTCTGACAAGCGTGTTCCGAATATGTTATTGCAGTTTCTAATCTTTGAATTTAAATACTGTAGAATTCCTTGGAACTTCAGGTTCCTGACACCAAGGGTAAAAGTACAAGAAAGAGAGAGGGAGGGAGGGAGGGAGGGAGGAAGGGAGGAATGAAACGAATGCAATGTGGCTATAATTAAACTTCCGCTACTTGAGCCAGTGTAGGGGCAAAACTATTTACCGTATGGATATGTAATTTTATAGGAACGATGTTCAGACTTGCGCTGCTGGATTTGCGTTGTTTGTGATGTAATTGTCATGAATTGCCCTTAGGTGCCGGTACTGGAACGGCGACTTACTCGTAGGGTTGAAACATGAACATCACTGTGGATTACAGTTGCGACTGGACAATGTGAGCACGGCTTTACTCGTAAAGCTGTTTTATCAAAACAACAGCAATAGTGACGCTTCTCTTCACGAGCATCGAAGCAGTAAAGGAATACGGAGAGGTACTCTTTCTGATTCGGATGTTCGTATTACCTTGCGATTTAGGAATTGCTTCTGCGAGCGGCAGGCGCCCAATTGCGCCATATATTGTTTAAGAAGTAAGTGTTGCCACGCTTGAGAATGTCGGACTGAATGTGCGATCTTCGAGCTGTGAGCGAGCTGTGTCACAACTGAACGTTACATGACCCACCGTTGTTTCGGGTAGCAGTAGAGCAATCTTTGTAGCAGTTCCAGGCTGTCGTGGATGCAGATAATTGCCACAATGAGCAACGTTTGTAACCTGGGAAGTAAACATGGTACTCAGTTAACAAATATTACCCTCTCATGTGGGAATTAAAATGTGTTCCTTTCAATGATTTATTCGTTATTTTTCTTCATCATGTTCTTCAAATGTTCCACAAGGTTTCATTGTTCTACGATCACTCGTTTCTCATGGGGGCTCTTCCTAGTAGCGAAAGTTTAATTATAACCACATTGTATTACAAACAGACGACGCAATGGAACAATTTCATTGTAATCAATGTTGGAGAATAAAGTCGGATGGTTACGTTAGTAAGAAAAGTCCATTCAATAGAAGGAAAGAAATACACCGAAAGTAGAGTGCAGAAAGCAAAACCACAGACGTCGGTGAATACGTGCAACTCGTTATTACTCATTTCCGCGCGTAAAATGTGCACCAAACCTTGTTTCAGTTTTGGAAGAAAATTGTTCTCAATTTTCAAGTAATTCAGTGGTAGAAATGTAATTTTTTCGTAATGTTTTAGTACGGGTTTGAGCACTTGTATCATCGTTTGTATGTTGCTAACTGACTGGCGCTGCTGTTAGAGAAAGTTACGCACGTAAATTTTCTGTATGAATTTTAACTGATGGTTCTGTGTGTAATCAAGATAATCTAATAAGACTTTTTGCAGTATTCCATTAGTTAAGATTTTGTTAATCGTCATGGAGCCCACAGATAGCTGCGGAGGAAAAACAGAAAAGAAACTTACACATAGTCTTCATCTCCATAACTGCCTATCCAGTAGAAAGCGGGGAGGGGGAGGGAGGGGGGGAACAGCAACAGCACAACAGCAGTAGTGAAACAACAGGTCGCACAGAGATGTGTAAGTTGACATTATTCCAGCGCTTCATCGATTAATCCAACGGGAAGAAATCTTAATCTGTAGTACAATGAATGTATGTATATATGTAGACGTAGGTAGACAATAGCTAAGGCAAAATGTGCACCCGGGATAAGTGACGGCCTCATAACTACATCCAGTGATATCGATGGTGAACGGCTCACTTAATGCACTTACCTAATCAGTTGTGTGATTAATTGTTGCAAATGAGTTTCTGCGTTTACTCTCGCAAGATGCAAATTGTTCAGTTTGTTGCCAGATTGTCTTAAAAGTTACCACTGCTGTCTGTATATCATATCAACGTCAGATACCTCAACATGCTCCCGTTTTCGTAATTCGTATGGAGCCCCTACAATTACAGTGCGAGGAGTCTCGAGTTCTTCTAGAAAGCGTGTCACTGTTTTTTACAGGAATCCTTCAATGTTGTTTTTTATTCTTTACTTGCATTTTCAATATATCTCGTAATTGCACGCCTCAGAAGAACAGTTGTCTCGTTGTGTGCTTATAATTACCCGTCCAGTTACATCAAAATTAAAATGTCATGTGTAAAAAATCCCCACTATGGTGATTCAAACCTGCTTTTTGTGTATTGAGCATTACCACACTATTATGCCTTAGCTACTTCATGACTGAGGCGTGTGATAATATTTCAAGACATAGATTAACCCTTCATAAGACTTACCAGTGGTAGTAGGTTCTCGTGTCTCCAGTCCATAAGAAAATAAAAAAAACTTAACTAGAATAATTTCTCAGCCAGCCCGGCAAGAAAAGTGACGCAAGTCGAAAAACGGCATGTTATGTTTATGTATCTGAAAAATGCGCATGTAGTGCCCTCACAAACACGAAAAGTGTAATGGAATTTTCTACCAACAATAATTACTTGAAATTTAAAGAAATATTATACTGTCTCAATATACACTCCTGGAAATGGAAAAAAGAACACATTGACACCGGTGTGTCAGACCCACCATACTTGCTCCGGACACTGCGAGAGGGCTGTACAAGCAATGATCACACGCACGGCACAGCGGACACACCAGGAACCGCGGTGTTGGCCGTCGAATGGCGCTAGCTGTGCAGCATTTGTGCACCGCCGCCGTCAGTGTCAGCCAGTTTGCCGTGGCATACGGAGCTCCATCGCAGTCTTTAACACTGGTAGCATGCCGCGACAGCGTGGACGTGAACCGTATGTGCAGTTGACGGACTTTGAGCGAGGGCGTATAGTGGGCATGCGGGAGGCCGGGTGGACGTACCGCCGAATTGCTCAACACGTGGGGCGTGAGGTCTCCACAGTACATCGATGTTGTCGCCAGTGGTCGGCGGAAGGTGCACGTGCCCGTCGACCTGGGACCGGACCGCAGCGACGCACGGATGCACGCCAAGACCGTAGGATCCTACGCAGTGCCGTAGGGGACCGCACCGCCACTTCCCAGCAAATTAGGGACACTGTTGCTCCTGGGGTATCGGCGAAGACCATTCGCAACCGTCTCCATGAAGCTGGGCTACGGTCCCGCACACCGTTAGGCCGTCTTCCGCTCACGCCCCAACATCGTGCAGCCCGCCTCCAGTGGTGTCGCGACAGGCGTGAATGGAGGGACGAATGGAGACGTGTCGTCTTCAGCGATGAGAGTCGCTTCTGCCTTGGTGCCAATGATGGTCGTATGCGTGTTTGGCGCCGTGCAGGTGAGCGCCACAATCAGGACTGCATACGACCGAGACACACAGGGCCAACACCCGGCATCATGGTGTGGGGAGCGATCTCCTACACTGGCCGTACACCACTGGTGATCGTCGAGGGGACACTGAATAGTGCACGGTACATCCAAACCGTCATCGAACCCATCGTTCTACCATTCCTAGACCGGCAAGGGAACTTGCTGTTCCAACAGGACAATGCACGTCCGTATGTATCCCGTGCCACCCAACGTGCTCTAGAAGGTGTAAGTCAACTACCCTGGCCAGCAAGATCTCCGGATCTGTCCCCCATTGAGCATGTTTGGGACTGGATGAAGCGTCGTCTCACGCGGTTTGCACGTCCAGCACGAACGCTGGTCCAACTGAGGCGCCAGGTGGAAATGGCATGGCAAGCCGTTCCACAGGACTACATCCAGCATCTCTACGATCGTCTCCATGGGAGAATAGCAGCCTGCATTGCTGCGAAAGGTGGATATACACTGTACTAGTGCCGACATTGTGCATGCTCTGTTGCCTGTGTCTATGTGCCTGTGGTTCCGTCAGTGTGATCATGTGATGTATCTGACCCCAGGAATGTGTCAATAAAGTTTCCCCTTCCTGGGACAATGAATTCACGGTGTTCTTATTTCAATTTCCAGGAGTGTAGGTTTTATAGAACTAATTCTGCAAGTGAAGTATACTCAAATACTGAATTTATGAATTGTCACCGTCCTTGCCGGGGTGCTATTTATCTATCCACTTTTACGCTGACCACAAACGAAACAATGGATGTCATCATCAATCTCTGCAGTGTAAAACTGTTTTTCCTATTATAGATTCAACAGAAAAATTGTGTTATAAGTTTTAGGCATTATAGTTTAGTTTTGCAGCTTCTGCATGAAAGTTAAGTGAAATAAAGAGTAGAGGTAACCCTTTGGGAAACAGAGAATTTCTTAAAGTTACTGTGCCATTTAGTATTTCTCATTTCGGTAGGCAAAAATTTTTTTCCTCCAGAAATGAAGCGATGTTTTTAACAACTCGTCCGTGCATATTTTCGTGGCTACGTAATGAATGAACAATTTAACTGTTCATCTGGTTGCTGGTGCTGCTGCGAACTTAATCGATGAATAATTACAGAATTAAAATTTCCATTTATGTTGTACTAGTTAATTTAACGGTTCAAATATTTCACTTGCGAGAGATCAAATAGACTTCACTGCAAAATTATGGAGGCATTGATTCTGTAAATAAGCTCTATAAAATTCGCATAAATACCAGTTCAAGAATTGAGTACAGTTGGGGTACAAATGTCAGTATTTCGATCGGATACTGGTGGGTGCTCAGATTGCATATTTAGTACAAAGCAGGTTATAAAAAGAGTGGAAAATTATTTTTAACCATATATATATTTTGACAGAGTGCGATGCGAAAATCCGAGAACGTTTCAGGACTAAGCAACTGCTATACATCCGAGAATGTTTCAGGACTAAGCAACTTGCTATACATTTTCTACATATGCATTGATTCTTTGCGTGACCGAGTAGCTTTGATTAGATGATTTTAGCGCAAGTTGTGAAATTAATTAACTTGCTTGTGACACTAACTGAATTTTCCATTTGTGCTTGATGCAACGTGACAACAGTATTAAACAGGAAACACTTTCATGATATCCTACAAAATAGTATTTGTTTGGCTACCAACCGATTTTCGTCTTCTTAGGTCGTCGACTGAATGTCGCAACGTCATATTAAATGATAATGATGTGCGAGTAACACAGATACGGAAGATACGTGAAAAAAAGATACAGAATGATTACGGAGGAAAGTATGAAATTTTTATGCCACGCCAAAATAGATATAGTAGATGTCGTTACTTTTAGCAATAGATGAAAAATAAAATTCAGTTTTAAATGGTAATGTAACATTTACATAATATAAATTTAATTTAACTGAAGGGATGTGTACTGCACTAAAAAATTGTTTGCTTGTAGTTGGTCTTGAATAAATATCTACATGTACGTGATCACTCTGCAATTCGCAATTAAGTGCTTGGCAGACTATTTCCACTCTTCCGCTCTCTGAGAACGAGTAGGAGAAATGAACATTTAAATCTTCATCAGCAATGGCCGCCGAAGACTTCCGGCATAAGAAGAGATCCTCGTTCTGCCAACAGCCTTGTTAAAGAGGACGGAAGAGCGGACAGTGGTTCAGCCCTTGGAGAGGGAAACTGCCTCTAAAAGGCGGAAGAATTAGCAATGATGAACTACATGAGGATGCAAAGGCAATGGAAACCACTACATTAAAGGCAAATAATGTTTATTCACAGTAGATGTGGCCTGTAGCTGAAGTGTCATAATGATCTCTCTAATTGCAAAAGATTCCGAACTAGTACCCCCATTCGGATCTCGGGGAAGGGGCTGCCAAGGGTGCGGTGACCATAAGAGAAAGACTGAATAGCAAACGAAAGGGTAACGTTCTACGAATCATGGCATGGAATCTCAGAAGTTTGAACGTCATAGGGAAGCTAATAAATCTGAAAAGGAAAATGCTAAGGATCAATCGAGATAATGTGCGGGTAGCGAATTGAAGAAGACGAGGATTTCTGGTCAGTATAAGGTAACATCAAAAGCAAGAGAAAATGGTATAAACCTGTGGCTGTACAGGTACGAGCAGCCAATAGTGGCTATCTTTCACGCATTTCTTTTTATAGATTTTATGACTAAAGCCCTTCTGGCCTGTTAATTATTTTATGTGTGACATGTGACTACTGCCTCTATCTTTTATTGTTAGTCGATACTTACACTTTTTATATAAAAAATGTCTTTTCCCATAAATTTGTAAATCTGGTATAGGCCATTTCAATTGTTTTAATTCTGATGAATGCACTCTTAGAACTGTTGAAACCTGGTCAATAAGACTAAAAATAATTGTGACCGAGGGCTCATTTGTTTAAATTTTAATTTAGAAACGGTCACTGAACCAAGCACCCATGTTTAAAACTTTGAATAATTTCTTTTGTGTCAGCATACATTTGTCCAATCTCTTGATCATCTGCTGAACTTTTTAGCGTATAAACTTGTACTACTGTGGCGGGTGTGGACTTTGTGTCTATCTTGGCGACGACAGTGCGTTCGCTATGTTGTCCATGGTAGCTTAACCGCATTCCAATTTTCTCATTCGTTATTAAACCTACTCCTGCGTTACTCCTATTTGATTTTGTATTTATAACCCTATCTTAACCATGGACCTTGCCGTTGGTGGGGAGGCTTGCGTGCCTCAGCGATACAGATGGCCGTACCGTAGGTGCAACCACAACGGAGGGGTATCTGTTGAGAGGCCAGACAAACATGTGGTTCCTGAAGAGAGGCAGCAGCCTTTTCAGTTGTTGCAGGGGCAACAGTCCGGATGATTGACTGATCTGACCTTGTAACATTAACCAAAACAGCCTTGCTGTGCTGGTACTGCGAACGGCTGAAAGCAAGAGGAAACTACAGCCGTAATTTTTCCCGAGGACATGCAGCTTTACTGTATGATTAAATGATGATGGCGTCCTCTTGGGTAAAATATTCCGGAGGTAAAATAGTCCCCCATTCGGATCTCCAGGCGGGGACTACTCAAGAGAACGTCGTTATCAGGGGAAAGAAAACTGGCGTTCTACGGATCGGAGCGTGGAATGTCAGATCCCTTCATCGGGCAGGTAGGTTAGAAAATTAAAAAAGGGAAATGGATAGGTTAAAGTTAGATATAGTGGGAATTAGTGAAGTTCGGTGGCAGGAGGAACAAGACTTTTGGTCAAGTGATTACAGGGTTATAAATACAAAATCAAATAGGGGTAATGCAGGAGTAGGTTTAATAATGAATAAAAAAATAGGAGTGCGGGTTAGCTACTACAAACAGCATAGTGAACGCATTATTGTGGCCAAGATAGACACAAAGCCAATGCCTACTACAGTAGTACAAGTTTATATGCCAAATAGCTCTGCAGATGATGAAGAAATAGATGAAATGTATGACGAGATAAAAGAAATTATTCAGGTAGTGAAGGGAGACGAAAATTTAATAGTCATGGGTGACTGGAATTCGTCAGTAGGAAAAGGGAGAGAAGGAAACATAGTAGGTGAATATGGATTGGGGGGAAGAAATGAAAGAGGAAGCCGCCTTGTAGAATTTTGCACAGAGCATAACTTAATCATAGCTAACACTTGGTTCAAGAATCATAAAAGAAGGTTGTATACCTGGAAGAATGCTGGAGATACTAAAAGGTATCAGATAGATTATATAATGGTACGACAGAGATTTAGGAACCAGGTTTTAAGTTGTAAGACATTTCCAGGGGCAGATGTGGATTCTGACCACAATCAATTGGTTATGAACTGCAGATTGAAACTGAAGACACTGCAAAAAGGTGGGAATTTAAGGACATGGGACCTGGATAAACTGAAAGAACCAGAAGTTGTAGAGAGTTTCAGGGAGAACATAAGGGAACAATTGACAGGAATGGGGGAAAGAAATACAGTAGAAGAAGAATGAGTAGCTCTGAGGGATGAAGTAGTGAAGGCAGCAGAGGATCAAGTAGGTAAAAAGACGAGGGCTAATAGAAATCCTTGGGTAACAGAAGAAATATCGAATTTAATTGATGAAAGGCGAAAATATAAAAATGCAATAAATGAAGTAGGCAAAAAGGTATACAAACGTCTCAAAAATGAGATCTACAGGAAGTGCAAAATGGCTAAGCAGGGATGGCTAGGGGACAAATGTAAGGATGTAGAGGCTTGTCTCACTAGGGGTAAGATAGATACTGCCTACAGGAAAATTAAAGAGACCTTTGGAGAGAAGAGAACCACTTGTATGAATATCAAGTGCTCAGATGGCAACCCAGTTCTAAGCAAAGAAGGGAAGGCAGAAAGTTGGAAGGAGTATATAGAGGGTTTATACAAGGGCGATGTACTTGAGGACAATATTATGGAAATGGAAGAGGATGTAGATTAAGATGAAATGGGAGATAAGATACTGCGTGAAGAGTTTGACAGAGCACTGAAAGACCTAAGTCGAAACAAGGCCCCGGGAGTAGACAACATTCCATTAGAACTACTGATGGCCTTGGGAGAGCCAGTCATGACAAAATTCTACCATCTGGTGAGCAAGATGTATGAGACAGGCGAAATACCCACAGACTTCAAGAAGAATATAATAATTCCAATCCCAAAGAAAGCAGGTGTTGACAGATGTGAAAATTACCGAACTATCAGTTTAATAAGTCACAGCTGCAAAATACTAACGCGAATTCTTTACAGACGAATGGAAAAACTGGTAGAAGCGGACCTCGGGGAAGATCAGTTTGGATTCCGTAGAAATGTTGGAACACGTGAGGCAATACTAACCTTACGACTTATCTTAGAAGAAAGATTAAGGAAAGGCAAACCTATGTTTCTAGCATTTGTAGACTTAGAGAAAGCTTTTGACAACGTTAACTGGAATACTCTCTTTCAAATTCTGAAGGTGGCAGGGGTCAAATACAGGGAGCGAAAGGCTATTTACAATTTGTACAGAAACCAGATGGCAGTTATAAGAGTCGAGGGGCATGAAAGGGAAGCAGTGGTTGGGAAAGGAGTGAGACAGGGTTGTAGCCTCTCCCCGATATTATTCAATCTGTATATTGAGCAAGCAGTAAAGGAAACAAAAGAAAAATTCGGAGTAGGTATTAAAATTCATGGAGAAGAAGTAAAAACTTTGAGGTTCGCCGATGACATTGTAATTCTGTCAGAGACAGCAAAGGACTTGGAAGAGCAGTTGAACGGAATGGACAGTGTCTTGAAAGGAGGATATAAGATGAACATCAACAAAAGCAAAACGAGGATAATGCAATGTAGTCAAATTAAATCGGGTGATGCTGAGGGGATTAGATTAGGAAATGAGACACTTAAAGTAGTAAAGGAGTTTTGCTATTTAGGGAGTAAAATAATTGATGATGGTCGAAGTAGAGAGGATATAAAATGTAGACTGGGAATGGCAAGGAAATCGTTTCTGAAGAAGAGAAATTTGTTAACATCGAGTATAGATGTAAGTGTCAGGAAGTAGTTTCTGAAAGTATTTGTATTGAGTGTAGCCATGTATGGAAGTGAAACATGGACGATAACCAGTTTGGACAAGAGAATAGAAGCTTTCGAAATGTGGTGCTACAGAAGAATGCTGAAGATAAGGTGGGTAGATCATGTAACTAATCAGGAGGTATTTAATAGGATTGGGGAGAAGAGAAGTTTGTGGCACAACTTGACTAGAAGAAGGGATCGGTTGGTAGGACATGTTTTGAGGCATCAAGGGATCACAAATTTAGCGTTAGAGGGCAGCGTGGAGGGTAAAAATCGTAGAGGGAGACCAAGAGATGAATACACTAAGCAGATTCAGAAGGATGTAGGTTGCAGTAGGTACTGGGAGATGAAGAAGCTTGCACAGGATAGAGTAGCATGGAGAGCTGCATCAAACCAGTCTCAGGACTGAAGACCACAACAACAACAACAACCCTATCTTCACCTTACTAGAAGTCCTGTTCCTCCTGCCACCGAACTTCACTAATTACCACTATATCTAACTTCAACCTATCCATTTCCCTGTTTAAATTTTCTAACCTACCTGCCCGATTAAGGGATCTAAAATTCCACGCTCTGATACGTAAAGCGCCAGTTTTGTTTCTCCTGATGACGACATCCTTCTGAATTGTCCCACCCGGAGATCCGAAAGGAGGACTATTTTACCTCCGGAACATTTTACGCAAAAGTAGCCACCATCATTTAACCGTACAGTAGAGCTGCATGCCCTTGGGAAAACTTACAGCTGTAGTTTCCCCTTGCTTGTTCGCAGTACCAGCACAGCAAGAGTGTTTTGGTTGGTGTTACAAGGCCAGATCAGTCGATCATATAAACTGCTGCCTTTTCAACTACTGAAAAGGCTGCTGCCTCTCTTCAGGAACTACACGGTTGTCTGTCCTCTCTACAGATGCCCCTAAAATGTGGTTGCACCTACAGTGTGGCTACCTTTTTCGCTGAGGCACGCAAGCTGCCCCACCAGTGGCAAGGTTCATGGTTCAGAGAAATATCAAATATGAAACCAAATCGTACGCAGTGTAACTGCATGCCATTTAAATATGGCGCATTATCAGTTTCCCCTCTCCCCTCCTCGTGCTCAGACAGGGGGGCATCGTAGTGCGGAAAGCGTGCAGCCAGGCGAGAGAGTGATGCACGCATGAAAGAACGCTGTTCGTGTTCCGAATTCTTGGCTGTTCCTGGTGTATGTAATGGCTGCTGACCCTTCCACAACCCAGGCAATAATTGTGGAGCGAACCAACTGCCGCTTTTGTCTCCATAGCTCCCGTTTCACCATTTACAGTTATCCTATCAAGTTAACTAATGTACTAAAATATCTTGGACTACCCTTCACTGGCAACTATCATGGAAACCTCACCTAGTAGTGACCCAACAGATAGCCCCCAACAGACAAAAAATGGCTAAACTAGGAGATTACAACTCTCTACTATTCTCCGCATTTACAAACCTTGATCCAACCCACGCTCTCCTACGACAATGTCATATTAGTATCTTCTCCATCAAAGTACATATTATTCCCTCCATATCCTTGTATGTCATGCAGTCTGCCTTGCTTTCTGCATCCGTTTACCTTCACCCACGTGAATCCTCTACCTCTCATAAAATTCCTACCGCTCCTCACCTACATTGAATACCTCCAAATACATCCAATAGCTCCACTGTTTGCCTTCTTATTAGCAGTCCTGGTTGCTGTTGTGACTTCACCAACACGTCCCACCATCCCTACACCTACACACGCTCCGTATACTATTCTAATGCAACTTCAACTGACTCCCTTTTACAGATAATTAAATCTTCCCCTATATTTATCCATCCTATCAACTACAAGTCCTCTGCACTTACTCCACATCAGTGCACTCTTCTCCCTCTTCCCTATTTATATCTCCCTAACCCATCCGCTCTTGATATCATGATCCTGCCCCACCCATCCAGACTCCTCTTACCCTTCTCTCTTCCCACTATCGACGCCAACACTACCTTAATGTCTAATGTTCCTACCCAATGGATCTCTATATTTTTTACCCACGTCCTTCAATCTTACAGCACACTTTTTGCCCCATCTCAAACCCTTTCTCTCAGCGTAGGTCCTTCAGCTTTTAAGTGAAAGTGTAGTGCTGTCTTCAGAAGAATGTTACCATTTCTTCAATGTGTTTTTAATACATATTTTTCTTTTCACATTTTAAAGCTTAATTTGAATTTGAACAACAAAGAAAATCAAAATTTTTAATGTTTTATGTGCATCTAACCAAATCCAACCATATGGTTTCTAAAGCTATCTGTAAACTTTTCTCCTTTCAGACACATTTGTTTCGTCTTAGATTACATTTTTAAAAGCTGTTGTATCGCTGAGAACCCACCTCCCAACGAAATGGGGTGAGGGGGTAAAACAAAAATACAAGAACACAATCGAATGCCACATGAATCTGAGGGTTAGAACCCCTCTTCCCCTCTGACGTGGCTGCTCAGAGGAAGTTTCTTCTCTCCCACATCACTGTCTTCTTCATCACCTTTGGCGCCGATCATTGCTGCCACCAGCATCACTACATCTACGTCTAGAAGTATAAGCACCATCTAGAACAATTGCAGCCATAACCACACCTGCATCAGCTTCATATGCAGCCACTGTGTCCACACTAGCCACGTCTGCATAAGCTTTGCCTCTACCTCCAGGTAAGAAGAAAAGGACTGAATTTTTTCGTTATGAGAGCATCGAAGTGCGATCTGTTTTAACTGTTAAAAACTATTCAAAAACCAAGATCGCACAACACACATTTTTATTCAAGGCAACCGGTTTCAACAGCCTTAACTGTCATCTTCAGGTCTTAAACAGTTTTTGTAATAAAACATGTTCATTTTACTCTCAACCATGACATCTTGTGCGTCAGCTTCAGCGTAAAACGATTCTGTTTTACCACAAAAAAATGTTTGAGATCTGAAGATAACAGGTAAGACTGTTGGAATCGGTTGTCTAGGATAAAAAAAATATTTTGTGCGATCTTGGCTTTTGAACGGTTTTGAACAAGAAGAGAGGGAGTATGAAAACCTGTCACGCTCCCCATCATAGCCTTAAACAGCCCATCCCCAAATGGTCCTCACAAACTAGCTAGCACAGACATTCTACCTATCACCGAAGCCCAAAAACCCTCGCAGAAACCCTATACAAAAGAACCTATGGACTCCACTCCCATCCCATCCCAACCATTTCCTCTAATGCTTTACTTCCTCCCGTCATATCTGGATGTCAAATACCTCAATTTTAAAACTGTGTTACTTGAAATAGAAAAGTTACTGCTAACAGTCAACATCTACCGTATTTTACGGGCTATAGACGCTATGGAATGTAAGATGCACCTTAATTTTTAAGATACTTTCTTAAAAAACCGTATTTTACGGGCTATAGACGCTATGGAATGTAAGATGCACCTTAATTTTTAAGATACTTTCTTAAAAAAATTACATTTTTACCATTTTTATTATTAGACTTCAAAGCAAGACTAAAAAATTCTGAGCTTACAAAACCGAACTGACCTTTAAAATCCCTGAAAATCGTCATTTAATCTTTCTTTTTCTTCTTCTTCCTCCTCCTTCTTCTCCTCCTCCTCCTCCTCCTCCTCCTCCTCCTGTTCATCGTCATTGTTCTCATTATATGTAAGCTGGTCTTCACGGCCATCAAGAGCGTTACTTATGCCGCACTTCTTGAAAGACTTAACAATAATGTCTTCTCTCACTCTAGACCACGACTGTCTTATCCACAGACATACTTGTTTGACTGTAGGATGTTTTAAACCTCCATTCGTCGTGAATTCATCTCGGGTTTCGTCCATCATCTATTTCTCTCCCAAATACACTTTAAATCGTTTATTTATCGAAACATCAAGAGGTTGCATGTGTGAAGCAAGTCCTTCCGGAATAACAGCAAGCTCTGTATTTCCCTGTCTCAATTTCTTTCTCACAGAACTTTTCAAATTACTGCTAAACTGATCTAGCACAAGAAGTGAACTCTTTTTCAGTAGAGCACCTTTCCTTGTTTCCCATACTCTGTTAATCCATAATTTCATACCAGCCTTGTCCATCCAAAACTTGTCACGTACGTGAGCAACAGGTCACAGCGATATTTCAGACCGTTTTGGTATTCTTTTGCGCTTGAAAATGATAATTGGATTAAGCGTAGTACCATCAGTACAACACGAAAAGACAATAGTGTAGTGCATTTTTTATGTCCATTTGTTTTTTAGTTACAGTTTTAGTACCTTTCAAGGCAACGGTACTGTTCCTCGGCATATCGAATGTCAGAAGAGTTTCGTCCATATTCGCTATTTCGCTTAGTGCCACACTAGTTTTCTTTCGATGCTGAATAATAAAGCGATGGGAAGGTAATTTTTCTCTTCATACTCTTTCGGCATTTTATGGGAGATTTTGGTTTTGGTTCTCATGCTAAGTCTATGATGCTTCATAAACCTGTGGCACCAACCGACTCCATCCTTATAGTCAGTTAAGTTCCACTGTAGCGGTAGCTTACGATCGTGTTCTTGAATCATTATTGTTTTAATTCCAATGCCATTTTGACGGTGTCCTTGAATCCATTTCAATACATCATCCTCTAGCTTTGGCCATTTTGCGTGCAGTACTCTATTTGCACATTTAGTCTTGCTAACTTTTTTCAGTTCTTCTTTACTAGCCCGCCAATCGCGAATAGATTTTTCTGATGGTGGAGGGCCGAAATGCCTCTCAGCTGCTTTGTTTCCATGTTCTTCTGCATATGCTGTTACTTTCAATTTATAGCCCTATCATGTGAACACCTTTTACTTTTTTCCTTCGCGAAACTAGCTACTAACAAAAATGTTGTACTATTACCGATAACGCAAATCCCTTTCAAGTCCACTGGCATCGCAGAGTGCAGAGAAGCATCATAGGCTAGATAGTGTTCTGGGTTTAAGATGGCGGGGCGGGAGGGGGACAGTATTACGAAACTTGTGAATCCTCGCGACTCATGTTAGTCGCATCGGTGGACTGCTGCTGCCTGTTGAATCCAATACTGTCAGGTAGAGATAGTTTTCCGTGGCATTGAATATATGGCTATTTTTGAGACTGTCGGGAAATTTAAATCAAACATTTTTATATTAATTTAGTACGGGTTTGAGCACTTGTATCATCGTTTGTATGTTGCTAATTGACTGGCGCTGCTGTTAGAGAAAGTTACGCACGTAAATTTTCTGTATGAATTTTAACTGATGGTTTTGTGTGTAATCAAGATAATGTAATAAGACTTTTTGCAGTATTCCATTAGTTAAGATTTTGCTAATCGTCATGGAGCCCACAGATAGCTGCGGAGGAAAAACAGAAAAGAAACTTACACATAGTCTTCATCCCCATAACTGCCTATCCAGTAGAAAGCGGGGTGGGGGTGGGGGTGGGGGGGTAACAGCAACAGCACAACAGCAGTAGTGAAACAACAGGTCGCACAGAGATGTGTAAGTTGACATTATTCCAGCGCTTCATCGATTAATTCAACGGGAAGAAACCTTAATCTGTAGTATAATGAATGTATGTATATATGTAGACGTAGGTAGACAATAGCTAAGGCAAATTGTGCACCCGGGATAAGTGACGGCCTCAGAACTACATCCAGTGATATCGATGGTGAACGGCTCACTTAATGCACTTACCTAATCAGTTGTGTGATTAATTTTTGCAAATGAGTTTCTGCGTTTACTCTCGCAAGATGCAAATTGTTCAGTTTGTTGCCAGATTGTCTTAAAAGTTACCATTGCTGTCTGTATATCATATCAACGTCAGATACCTCAACATGCTCCCGTTTTCGTACGGAGCCCCTACAATTACAGTGCGAGGAGTCTCGAGTTCTTCTAGAAAACGTGTCACCGTTTTTTACAGGAATCCTTCAATGTTGTTTTTTATTCTTTACTTGCATTTTCAATATATTTCGTAATTGCACGCCTCAGAAGAACAGTTGTCTCGTTGTGTGCTTATAATTACCCGTCCAGTTACATCAAAATTAAAATGTCATGTGTAAAAAAAGAAAAAAAAGCGCTTCTTATAGTCCGTAAGACACGGTAATTCATACTACATAAAAATTCTTTATGTCAGTCCTCTAATCCAGCCGGCCGAAGTGGCCGTGCGGTTAAAGGCGCTGCAGTCTGGAACCGCAAGACCGCTACGGTCGCAGGTTCGAATCCTACCTCGGGCATGGATGTTTGTGATGTCCTTAGGTTAGTTAGGTTTAACTAGTTCTAAGTTCTAGGGGACTAATGACCTCAGCAGTTGAGTCCCATAGAGCTCAGAGCCATTTTTCCTCTAATCCAGAGTTACACACCCATCTGCTGTACAGACAGCTTGCCTAACTTTTGGGCAACATGGCTCCTTGCTTCCCTTAGATCACACCTTATTCCAAACATTCCCTTCCTCCCCCCCCCCCCCCCCCCCTCACACTGGCTATCTCCACCCCGCCGCTCAATGAATCTCACTGCTGCGTTCAATGGGACTGATCCAAAGATCACAGAGGGGAAATCGAATGGGATCTAAGTTCGAATCTTACCCTCCACATTCGAAAAGCGCACTGAGTTCACCACCACTCCAGTCCAACATTCTCATCTGTGTCTTCTCAAGACTCATCTGCAACCGACCATTTCCTTCAGAATGTAGCCTAAGTGTATTACTGTAAACATAAAGCAGAACCTTTTCGATAACAAACCTAAGCTAGCCACTGCAACAAATTCCTCTTCTATAATGACCATTTAACTCCAAACTGCAAGAACCTACCCACATGGCCCCACTGCAAAGTCAATCACTTGTACCAACATCATCCCAACCTTCAGTCACTATTTGGAACCAATCCCATCCCTGATACTACTATAAGTGTAAAGCCTTCCAACAACACCTGAACTGACCATCCCTATCCAACCTATCGCCACACTACTTCACCTGAACATCTCCCAACGCCCTGTTCCCAACACTGAAGAGTTATCTGCTTCCATACCACTGCCATTCAGTTTATCCACCCATTCGAACGTACACACAAACCACCCATCCTAATGCCACAGAACAGTTAGATCCTTTCCGCCACAACAGCCATCACAAACCACACCCACAAAACTTTTTTCTTCTCTATGACTCCAGTGGCAGCTCCCTAACTTCATCCTCTGTCCACTCTCCACCATGAAGTTTCCGCACCTGCCTATTTATTACCTAGAACTTGTCATCAAGCAAGAAACATCTGCATCATCATCTTCAGTTCATCTCCTCTGAGCAGATTGCCACCTAACTTCGACTTCAGCAAATCATATCACACTGTTTTTTAAATAGTATCATCTCTTTTTCCTCTTTTACCTTATAATGCCAACTTTGTTTCACAACCTGTAGGATGAAGAGGAACTACATCGCCGCTGCCACCTGCCTTCGTACGGGGGAATGAAATGACAATAAAAGAAAAAGAAAAAAAAGATGAATACTGACATGAGCTATAGATGCTAACATCGTTTATATTCCTCTTATGAAAGTTGACAACCGCTGTATTTTCAGCAGGCTAGTCATCTTTAATTAATTCTGAACCTATATTTTTCATTGATGTATTTTCATTAATGGTGTGTGTAGTCTTCAGTATATATATTGATTGCAGCTTTAACTCCCTGAAAACGGCCTAAGGTCGAAATTGCAAACGTGGAAACTGTAGTAAGCAGCGCAGTTGATGGCGATTATTAAGTCATTTAAGAAATTCTGATTAGCATTCAGTGGGACCATCCTCATCATCTTTCTCACAGCCATATATAATTAGCTCCAAATCTCAAGATCAAAACTGTGTAATGAAGTTTTTCAGCAGCAGCGACTTGATCTATGGTGTATTTGTACACATCAAAATCGATTTCTTGGAGGCAGTTTTGAATCGGATGCTGATAAACATCAAGTGTGTTCGGCCAGAGCTGTACAGGGCCGGAAAGTAGAGAATGCTGCTTGTGAACTCCCGTCGGCTGGCTGCAATCCGCATATGTACAATGTGGTATAACGGACATCAGTGGCAGTAACACCATGACTGCTGCCGCCCCAGTTGGTGCAGATTAGAAGATAATTGTACGATAGATATTAACTTATTGGATACGGAATTTTTCTTATTTAAATATGTTGTTCTGATAACTGTTGTACAAAAATGTTTGTTTTTGCTTCCTTCACGCCGTGTGGAAGTGTGCCGCAGTGCGCCGACTGCAGCATCCTCGTCGCTGCCGCCAGAGATAACAAGCCGACCACTGCCACACACTAACCGACGGTCAGCGCGGAAAAGAAGATACTGCCGATGACTGTTGCCGCTCTCTGCTCTCAGTTGAATTAGTTATGAAAAATATTGTAACAGAAAAATAAATTAATATTGTTGTGTTATATGCTGACTGAAGTCTTGATCTGTTGTGTAAGTAATACACTGAAGCATCAAATAAACTGGTATAGGCATGCGTATTCAAATACAGAGATATGTAAACAGGCAGAATACGGCCCTGCACTCGGCAACACCTACATAAGACAATATGTATCTGGCGCAGTTGTTAGATCGCTTTCTGCTGCTACAGTGGTAGGTTATCAAGATTTGAGTTTGAACGTGGTGTTACAGTCGGCGCACGAGCGATGGGACACAGCATTTGCGAGGTAGCGATGGAGTGGGGATTTTTCCGTACGATCATTTCACGAGTGTACTGTGAATATTAGGAATCCGGTAAAACACCAAATCTCCGACATCGCTGCGAGCGGAAAAATATACCGCAAGAACGGGACCAACGACAACTGAAGAGAATCGTTCAACGTGACAAAAGTGCAACCCTTCCGCATACTGCTACACATTCCAGTGCTGGGCCATCAACAAGTGTCAGTGTGCGAACCATTCAACGAAACATCGTCGATATGGGCTTTCGGAGCCGAAGACCCACTCATGTACCCTTGATGACTGCACGTCACATAGCTTTACGCCTCGCCTGGGCCCGTCAACACCGACATTGGACTGTCGATGATTGGAAGCGTGTTGCCTGGCTGGACGAGTCTCGTTTCGTACTGTATCGAGCGGATGGACGTGTGCGGGTATGGAGACAACCTCATGAATCCACGGAGCCTGCATGTCAGCAGGGGACTCTTCAAGCTGGTGGAGGCTCTATAATGACGTGGGATGTGTGCAGTTGGAGAGAGGGGGATACCTGATACATCTAGATACGACTCTAACAGGTGACAAGTACTTAAGCATCCTATCTGATCGTCTTCATCCATTCATGTCCATTGTGCATTCCGACGGACTTGGGTAATTCCAGCACGACAATGTGACACCCCACACGTCCAGAATTGCTACAGAGTTTAAATACTTCCCCTGGCCACCACATTCCCCAGAAGTGAACATTATTGAGCATATCTGGGATGCCTTGCAATATGCTGTACAGAGGAGATCTTCATCCGCTCGTACTCTTACGGATTTATGGACAGCCTTGCAGGATTCATGATGTCACTTCCTTCCAGAACTAGTTCAGACATTAATTCAGTCTATGCCACGCGGTGTTGTGGCACTCCTGCGTGCTCGCGGGCCCCTACACGATATTTGGCTCTTCAGTGTACATTGTAATGAAGACCACAAGAATTGAAAAGTATGTTGTTAGACTTTCCCATCAACCAGCATACAGTGATTATTTATCTTGCAAGAACTGACTGAAAATTATTTTCCTACTTTGAATGATGCTTATCGCAGAAAGTGAAAATAGTTTGTGAGTCGTGATATGAAGCTCTGACAGTTGAGCCACAGATTATTTACAGCGTTGCCCTTTTCAGAGATGGGTATTAACACTGACAATTTTCCGTGGAAGTAAAAAAAGGAATTATCATTATGTCATAAACTTGAAGCTGACGTCCGCCATCTTACATAGCCCAAAATATTCCCTCTGACGTCACTTTGACGTGGCTATGCCCAGTTTCGAACGTTAGCGATATCTATCGCCCTCATGGTGGTATCTCATACAGCACCTGCTACTCTGATTGTATGGAGTCGTTGTTTCATCAAAAATGCCAGCTTGCATCGTTTACGGGTGTACTAATCGATCCTATCGTAATACAAAGTTTAAAGGAATCATATTTCATTCATAAGTGGAATCGTTCAAGCGATATTTTATTTTGTTTACATGAATTATGGTTGCGCTGTTTACTTTTATTGTAGTGTTTTTTTTTTTAACTCTGTAAATTGCTATTATTGGCCACACACAGAATGACGCTGTGATAGTAATGCGCTGACTATCTAATGAAACAAGAACTCTACTGTGCATGGAGGTATACGTCAATGCAGTTTAGTTTCTTCGAAATATCAATAATCATTCCGTTTGTTGACATGCACAAGAAACGATAGCATGCCTTGCTTCTTTCCTCATTGCACACTTTCATGGGCTACTAAAGAGGATATAGGTAAGTTTCTGCAAAGCTGATCCTTAAAAAAGGTGTTGTGTGTAAAAGTTGAAAACTGTAAATGTAACGAATAAGAAACAGAACCAGTAAGCAAACAAGAATTGGTTTCGGAGTTCCAGCTTCATTTACTGACGATGCAAACTCAGTAAAAAAGGAATTAAATAGATTACGAAGCATCCTTTCCACCCCACATCCTACTCTTCTTAGTTATTGGAAAAATATCAACAAGAAACAAGTTACATTAATGAGGCCAAATGTGTCGTATTACTAGAGCAAATACGTATTTAAGAACATAAAAAATTCGAAATCCTCTTTCTGACATTCTTATTCGAACAAGCACTTAATTTTTAGTATTCAAAACAACTGTTGCTTGCACACAACAGAAATGATGAACAAGAAGTAATTGTTAACCGTAGTCTGCTAACGTTCTGGGCTATTTGAGATCGGGGCTTGAAAACAACTTAAAGCGGAAGTGTACAGAGCCCTCTCCCATTTTTTACTTCCACGTAATTTTCGGTTAAGTTAACATTTATGTCAGGACATTTGAAGTGTTATCGTTCAAGAGTCTTTCGACTTTCGAATCTGCTAAATGCTTATCAGAAAACTTCAAAAATTTGGCTGTGACTTTCACTCTGCGTAACGGACATCCGAATACGGCCACGATAGATTTTCACATATTTTGTTGAGTACAAGACTGGTTAATTTAAAATTGAACTTCTGCTATTCTTACACATCGAAACCAAGGGCTGTAACGCCGCCAACTACTATAGTCCAATTCACGAACGATGGCAGTTCGCGTACCTCGAGAGACAGACGGTGTTTACTTTGTCGCAGCTTGCAAGAGATGGTTGTGGTAAGCGCAACACGAGCTCTGCGCGTGAAGAAAGCCTTTATACTGAAAATTACGTCTCTGACTTGCTTGCGCAGAACTTGTCGCTTACCATCACCATTAGCCGTGACAATTCGCAACTAATGGAATAAAAATTCACTAAATAACAGGCTACAATCGCCATCGGTCGTTCCAGCTACGCTCTGTGGATCTGTTCTCCAGAAGCCACTATACTCTCTTACAGATGTCTTTTTTCAACCGTCCTAAGGGAACCCTGAAGTGCATAGATTTTTTAGACTTACTTGACATCCAAATACATGTCACATCAGTGCTTCAGACTATTCCAAAAGTGGAGTTTATCAACAGTCTGATAACATGTAAACATTGCCGCAAGTATGCTGTGTCCACTGTAAGGAAGGATTACAGTGGATTAATTTCTCATTCACAACATCCTGCGTACGGCGAAGAAGTCTCATTGGAGCATTCATCCGCACGATTTTCCGTCATAGCTAAGGTGTGACCGACACACCCATCTCAAGTTTCGTTGCGTGGATGGGCAGAAGAGGTAACGAGAATTAAGCATGTCTTTCGTTTCGTTTCGTTTGATTGCTCGATCACCGACCAGACGTAGGAATCAGTCACAACCGTTTAGTATATTAGAGTGTTCCCTCTAATTTGTTTAAGGTAGAACGAGTGAATAAATGTAGCCGCGGAAAAGACAGACACCAGGCTGAGTTTTATCGGAATACTGAAAATTTGATTTACAACTCTATGGTCTGACATCGGTGCCAACGGACACAAAATTTCTCAAAATAAGCACTTTTCCATCACCAAGTGTGCTGTTGATGGAAACGTGGTCGTTTTCCGAAAAATTATAGCAGTTCCAAACCCGTGATTATTACACCCATGAATTATTTCTTGTCTATGCCAGGAGAAACAAAACAGTCACCTCTTGAGTACTATCTGTCAGTCTTCAGACTGCTATGAAAGGAAAGATGAAATGTGTCTGAGACATATTACTGCAACTGATAGAGTTACACATATAGCTCAGTCAGGTAGCTGCATGAAATACTACAGTATCTCTTGCTATAAAATAAAGCTTTCAATAGTATGTACCACCTTCCAGGTTGAAAACGTATCCTCTCAACAGCACGAAATTACACAGATCGTAAAACTCTGCAGATTATTCAGTTCCATGCTTCACGTTTCTCAGATATTCATTCATTTGAGTCATCTTTTCTTTACAATCAATGATTGGTTGAAAGCTGAAAAAAAGCATCTGAGGAAATCTGGATTAAGGTTTGGAGTGTTCAATGAAATAAACATAATTAGAACGTTGAATAACTACTTTTATTTACCATAGTGGTGTTTTACACAAATATTTACAAATTTTAAACTCAATGTCCATGTTAGTTGATTTTCCTAAGCGACTTTTTTGAGTGGATATTTGATTTCTTTACCTCACCATAACAACAACTTGGTTTATCTGCTACAAATGACTAATAACAGATAATGAAAGTATTTGAATAGTAAAAATAGTTTGCTGCTGATTGCTTCACCACGACTAGTTTTCTATGCCCATTGATTCGGAGCAGGTGCCACTGATTTATTCCGAAATTTGATCAGATCCAAAATTTTCTAGCTGTAAAGCAAGCACTTATACAGTCAAGGCGTGACGTGAAAAGCACTTGGTTACGAGGCGAACGTGAGAAAGAACATGGGGAACGCAACAAGAATTCGAATTAGATTCCAGCTAAGTGATGCAGGAAACATTAAGAAATTACGTCATAGGTGATAAAATTTTGATGAACGGATTTGTAGGACTCAAATCAAGCTACTATGTAACGAAATACAAAAAAAAATTAATTTTTTCTTTTTAATTAACAAGAACTCTTCAAAAAGTGTAGATCATAATATAAAATAATCTATTTTCTAAAAAAAGTGAGCAAAAATATGTAAATAAGAAAACTTCTTTCCTGTTGGAGAGTGAAGCTTGGAATCAAGTCTACCTTCAGGAAACGCGAATCGCAATATTTTTTTATACGACAATACGAAAAGAATGCTCTTCGACTGTTGTGGGTTGAAGTGACATCATTGCCCTAGCAACTTACCATTACCAAGGATGGAACTTTGACAGAAAAAATAATTAGGCTTTCTATGCGGAAAGTATTTAAAAGCCCATGGTAACTGAAGCAAGTTTTAGGCGTAGCTTATTAGACAACCACAGGGAGTGCAGAAATTGTGGAAATAATTATAGTGTTTTATAGATGCATGTACTGGAAAGACAGCGCGTGAGGAATTCAGTATGTTAGTTCAACAACAAAAGTGAACTCTTTATTGCTTTTGCTGTAACTTTCCATTAGTAGACTGAAGCACTTGGCTTTTTTGGAATACAGGTTTAGAGCAACAACAGTGAAAACTGCAAAATTTAGCTTAATACTTTTAGAACAGAATAGCTCACTTACATATGGCAGTTATCTCAGCTTATTAAGAAATTAAGGTACTATCTCCAGAGATAACATCAGTGGGAGAAGCAACCAACTCTTACACTTATGTCCACTTTGGGGTCGTATGTTATTTTACTCATCGTTGCTTTCTGATATGAATTTTTATTTATTGTTATTTATTTTTGTAATGGAGTAGATACATTCCTTGCTGTGAAATTACCTACATTTGAAAGGTAAAAAAAAATGGCTTTTCAAATGTACATTCCGAGATTAGAGGAAAAAGAGCAAAAAGAAAGAACACGGGTGTAATTATGGGTTCTCCTCCCGAACAGGATAATAGGATGTGCTCTGGCGGCCAGGATTGTAAATGGTCTCTGTTGTTGATAGAAGGTATCGGTGAGCAGCTGGTGTCATTGTTTCTAGCTGTGTAGTTATAGCGTCGATCATTGTGCGAACTGGTGTTTGTTCTGGACTGAAAACATGTGGTAGGTATGTGAAATCGATTTATTTTCATGTCCTTATCGTTAGTTTTAAACAATTTCTCAGTGATATGCGGAAAAAAAATGCCAAGCTACTTTTGAAGCACTTCAGTTAGATGTGTTGGTGGCCATATTGCTTAAGTCGGGTTGGTATACTGGCCTCTGTTTATAGGGGTATCCATAATTACACCGTCTTTTCTCTTAAACGACATAAAAGATTTAAATAATTTTATGGGGAAATGGCATTTTGTTTAAATTTGATATTTACGTCTTATTCAGCAAGAAAATAATGCGGATTTTTTTTTCAAATTGTGCTAATAGGTTTTTTCTTCTTCCTTACAGAATGCGAGAACGATGCAGTGTTATGAATGCAAGAAAAAGAGGCACAAGTGAGAAAAAACCCACTTGATACGTGCCACAGCAGCTGTTAAAGCACATGAGGCTTGTGTGAAAGTTGATGCCGGGAGGTTCCGAGTGTCTCGTACCGGTTTGGAGAGATTTCTTAAATTTAATAAAATTCCGACAAGAGCGCTTCAAGAGGCTAGGCTTGGAAGGAAACCGTTTTTAAATGTAGAGCTCAAATAGCGGTTTCTTACCTCTTAGCTACAGGACAAAAATTCTTTGGGTACACTTCGGTGGATTTGAGAAGAATGACATTTTTACTTGTCTAAGGAAATAGCTTGAAAACCTTTTTCATGGGAGGAGATACAGGATAAGCTTGGACTAACGTTTTTCTTGAGAGCTGTCAGTTCGTAAACCTTGTAGAACATCAAACGCTAGAGCTTTAGGTTTCAAGAAAGAGAATGTGGTGGCTTTCTTTGATGATTTTTATTATATCATACAATTTCAACAAACACTCATATTCAGCAGATCGAATGTATAACGTGGACGAGACAGATCTGTAAGTTATTGAGAAAAATACCCAATATGATACGGATGAAAGGGAAAAAAACAAATTGCATCTGCAATGTTCACAGAAAGAGGGGCTTTAATCAAAATTATCGCATGCATGACCGCTTTGGGGCACTGTCCTGCCAATGATGATTTTCCGAAGTTCCAATGAGAGGCTGCTCCGCTGGTGCAATTGGTAGAGTCCATTCTTCTGCTCATCTTGGATGATCATTATAGGCACTATGTAAATCTAGAGGTGATTGACTTTGCCATAGAGGATCATGTGACCATCATCTCACGTCCTCCTCATTTTACCCACAAACACCATCGTCTGGATAAGATGTCCATGATCATTTGAGAAATTTTAAAGCGAGGCAGTGAGAATATGGTTGCACAGAATGGGCATCCTCTCGTACCTTCGACGTTATGGAGGCTTGTGACCAAGTCTACCTTTATCCCAAACAACTAAGATAGCAACAAATGGATTGAAAGTAATTGGGTTATGCCCAATGAACCAGTGCATCCTCTCTGACACCGACTTCACTAGCTGCTGAGTTGACTGCAAAAAAACTGACTCCATGGTAGAAAGTAGTGTTTCTGAATCACGTGCTCTTCTACTTGGCGTCTTAGGACCATCTACACCATTTGCCTTTCCTTCGAAATATCCTGATATACAATTATGTCGGGCTATAGCTACGCCAATTGATGAGGTCGCTGAAACCGTGAAGTTCTCTGGGGACTTCAAACGCCTTTACCATTCGACGCATCTCCCGCCCCCAATATTCAGAAGAGAACTGCCACTCAGGATGCAAAGTAGCAAAGTAGCTCATTACTGGAACGCCATACAAGGATCACTTGACCACGTAGCCTGTTGATTTTGTCTGGGGCCAGAGGCTGCCCTGCTGCCAGATGTGGTAAGACCTTCAGAAACAGAAAATTGATTCCACGAAACGATCTGATTCTTCTTCGGACTCATTAAACGCATGTGACCCTCCCCTTGTGGACAGCGATAATAATATGGGTATCAACGACGGCGATAAGTCAGACTCAAGCGATACAACTTGCATTTTCTCTGACGAAAGGTTCTCTCAGGATAGTAAAGCAGAGATGCGGGTTAAATGTGTTATTTGCTAAATGTGGATGCTCTTAGATTATGCCGGAGCTGAAAGAGCTATTTACGTTTGCGATTTCCGTACAGAATTTTGGATTTGATGATCATTTAAAAAACTTAAATATGAACAATTCGCTCTTTTATGATTAATATACGGTTTTGTATTTTTGTAAAAGATTTCTTGTACCTTTTTGTAGAGGCTCATACATTTTTTAATTTCATTTTGCAAGCTTTGTGAATCTTCGTTTTCAAATAGAAGCAACTGATATTAATAATAGCCTTGCTTCCCATCATTTCTTAAACTTGTTACAGTAGTTAATAAAGGATAAATCATCTTGAATTTTTCCAAAAGAAGTACATTTAAGTCAACAAAAAAGAGGGTGCCCATTTACATCTTTTCCGCCACTACTTTCTCTAGTTCTTCAGAACTTTCATACTACATTGGTGTCATTCCTCATCATTATTAAGCACATGTGTGACTTTATTAGTGTCTGAAATGGTTCTATAGAATTCTCATGTGATATCATGTATGGTGTCTTTCTTATTTTTTTTTAAATTATAGAAATAGTGTGCGCAATTGCTATGAAAGAAGCAAAATATGATTTTGTCCTTGAGATACGTTCGGGTCACACAGAAAAAGTTTATTTTTAGATAAAATCGGTATGATACATCTGGTGTAAGTGTTTATTTCTACCGCATCCATCAACTTTTCATATGTATTTATAATATTCATATGAGGGATGATGTGTTGCGGATGTGTGGGTTTGTGTGGTAAATGGTGCACAAGTAAAAATGAGCGTCATTGTTCGCTAAAGAGAGACAGTCAGTTGGTATACAGAAATTGAATATATAGAAATTACACGTGAATCACACTCGGTTAAACAGCAACTATAATTTAACGATTCCATTCTTCTATTCTGTTTCTCTGTTCTTTGACAATTTAGGAAAGAAAACTTTCTGTCATAATGAGTATTTTTAAAATAGCTGAACATAGTTACCGCTAATGATGAAGATACGGTAGTTAACAGTTACCAAGTCAATTATAAAGAGCAGTACAAGTAGTAAACTAAGTGCATCGACCCCCGTATAATAAACAGAACAGGAGAATTCCACCAGTAAATGTTTTCTGTTGATATAGAACAAACCTCTAATCTCAATAAGCAAAAACAGTAAGCACTTCCTTGATATTTAATTTATGGAAACCGATCGATTACGTATATCATACTTATATCTTAGAAGGTATGAGTTAGGCTATTTTATCATTGTTTGTCAATTTACTCTTTTATTTTCCTATATTTGATCGAAACTATTATTTCTGCTATATTTTATATATCTATCACACTGCAAACCTTAGCACTGTTACAATCGCTCAGAAATGCGCACACGGCCAGATTACCACCAAGTTGATACATTAACCTGAATGGTTGTGTTGTTAGATGTTCGGAGCAATACATGCAATAGTTGACGCGAAAGCTAGCAAGATTTACTTAGCGACACCAAAACCTAGTGAAATATTATAGTTGTGATGAAACATAAATCGCACATGGTGAAACAGCAATAATAATCTGAAGCACTCCATGGTTGTATGTATCTGTTGTGTAAAACAAGACAATTGGCGAAACTTTCAAAAACGTAAACGGTAGTAAATTTGTGAAATAAATGAAAATTCAAATACGCCCGTTAAACAGTTTAGAAAAATCAATTTAAGCGTTGCATCAAATGTTGTCAATTGACTACAATGTATCATCATAGGTCTATGTAAATATAAATAATTTTGCCAACGTGTTAGGCAGGTGCTTAAAATGCGTATTTAGTCTAATTTTTGTGTGTGTTTGAAATCGGGCGAATACATTAACAATGCCCTATCTACACACAGTAGCGTCTACAATAAGTGAAAAGCTGAAACTGAGTTTACCACGACGTTACGTATACAAATGCTATTATCCGTTCTGTGACTCAGTGTTTATTCCGAAACGTCTAGCTTGAATTTAGATTTGTATGACATGTCAGAGTCATGTTTCTCCCCACAATAAATTCAGTTGTTATTGACAGGGAAACTACTGCCTTCAGTGTGGTAATATACAATGGGTATTGTCTTCTTCATTGAAGATGAAGATTATTAAAAAGTGAAGTCATTATGAGGAGCAACATGATCTCTGCATGCTTTCTTATCAGATGCTGAAAGGTTTAAGGAGAGGAATATTGGATGGAGTCATTAGCATTGAAAAAGCCACTTGTAAACAACGTTAACATAAATATTGAACAATCTGTAAGAATGCATTGCAGTTACATTTAATATTTTAAGATATTTGATGTTATATACTACTTCAAATTGAATAACAATCATTAGAGTCCAGTAAGTATTATATACTCTAACTTCGATGGTATAGAAACAGGGGTGTGCTGGGTAATGCATGGCTAAACATTCGTCAACATGAAAAATTAATTATGTGATCACGTGGAAAAATTTCCGAGGTTTCAATATTTCCGGGAAAGCTATTTATTTCGCGAGAGACTGAAACAAGATGTCATTTTTTGAAGGATTATAATTCAGGCGGATACATCGAACTGTCTGGAAGAAGACGTATACAGAACTGAAATTCTAATGGAGAATGTAGAATCTACCTTCAATTAACTACATGTTTTCTTACGTTCTTGCCTGAAGCAAGTTCACTATGCTCTTTTAAAGTAAGGTAAAAGAACGGAGCAGGCGGAATAGTAATCACGACAAATAGAAGAAGAGGAATCGGGAGTGTAACATTCGTGGAGAGAAACAAACATAGGGCGCAGGAAAACTACTTCCTCGAATCGCAAGACAAATGAGAGTCCTTTCGTAACTATACTGGAGCGCTCGTAGCGGAAAAAAGGAAGGCTAAATGTGGGAGCCGGTGTGTGCCGGTGTGCGCTAGTAGTCGTAGTCGGCCGCCGTCCTCTTGGGCCAGTTGTTCAGCAGCCATGGGAACATGGCGGCAGCCTGCCAAACAAACAAACACACCAGTGTCAGGCTCCTCACACAAATTTATTATCCACAATTTATTAACTACAAACTGTGCATAGGAACTTTACTAGATTGCTTCTTGGGGAAAACGATTAAGGGGCTGAAATTACAAGTGGTACAAGTGACATTTCACGAGAAAATGATCTAAATGCATATTTGGGAAGCTGATGTGTGGGTCTGTTCTGAGTAAAAAGAAGTGAAAGCAATTTCCTGTATAATGCCGCACTCTGGGATGATTAAGTTTAATCTCTAAGACAATGCCTGGTCTGCACTTAGAATATAACTAGTATAATTGAAACGGTGGACAGAAGGAGAATTGCTGCCGTCTTTAACGAAGATTCAGGTAAGTATTATTTTTGAAACTACAGCAACGGCCTAATGTGTGTGCTTTTAAGAGCAGTTATAGTAATATTTATTGCGTGTTTAAATAGGGTGTCTTTTGAAATACCACTTGTACATCTTGAGGTAACATAAACATATTGACACAATAAGTTATAAGGTCCTTGACGTGGTCATACGATAAACATTTTGGTCTCTCTGAAAAGGCGAAGAAACACTTTAACATCTATTTGTTCCCCAAGACAGGAAGGAAGCAGTGAAGCACGTAAGCAGAAATTTTTCCACAGTGGAAGTGAAAACATAAAGCTTTCTTTCAATTAAAGCCATGGACTCCATAGCAAAGGACAAAGTCAGAGACCGCACAAAATACTGTGACGGGTAGACGTCCAGTCACCAGGACAGGCGTGAGGAGAACAGTAGTGGTGGGGGTTGCGGGCAGGCGCTGTAGGGGAATGGCGAGTATTGAAGGGGAATTGCCATTCTAAACTTGGACTCCCACACTTCCATGGTGACCATTCGAAAAGATCTGTCACCTCTGCTTTGGTTACTATCTAACAAGAATTCTGCTGAAAATGCAGCGATTTATTTTCTCTTGGTTTGTTAACCATTTGTAGCTTTCAGAGAAGCGTCATGAGTGTCGAATTTTGAGGAAAACCTGCACATTTCTCTTGCTGCAATCTTAAAATTTGCTTCTTTTGCCAAAATACAGCAGAGACTACAAAATGCCACCTCACTAACATATTATGCGGACACAATTGCGAGAGAATTCTGAAACAGTGGTTTATCAAGTTAATTAAGTGAGGAAACAGAGGAAGAGAAAAGTGTGTAGCTCATGAAAAAGCACATCCTCAGAACAAAATAATCGTCTAACGTGTTCAATTATGTTGTCCCCAAACCCATAGCACTTCTCGTTTTACCAGTGATTGATAATCCTTAAAATTTAAATTCTTTCATTAAAAAAGTCTGCAGTTAGTGGAATAACATGGCAGATAATGAAGTTTTGCATAACAAACACGTGGAAAAGTACTCTCCTCTTCACATACTATCATTTTCCAAAATCTCTTTTCGATATTTCAAATCGTTTATGAAATATGAGGAATGTTGTAAATATTTCACTCTGGTTTTATGGCTGGCGCGGCGTGATCGCAAATGAGTGTGCTACATCAGATCAATTTTCTCGAAATTGGTGACTAAGACCTCGACCCAAGAAAAATTCGATATGTTAGCTTCGATATGTTACCTAAATTTAGTAACATATTGTAAGCAGCAACATATTATGTAAAGTGCACCAGACACAAAATCATAGCGACCCCTATTTTTCACTGCTAACTTTTTCGAATTTCTCGCAGTGTCTTACTTCCATGTAAATACAATAATAACTATGATCATTAACGAAATGATAGTCACATCATCAGGAACCTGACATATATAGCTATAAGAAGCGGAAAAATGGATTTTTTTTGTACAAAATAGTTTCCGTAAAATTGTTTTAGGAAGATTACAGGGCGTGTGCCTCTATTCTGTCATCGCCGACCATCCGAAAGGTGGCGAACACCTGTCGGCCTCCCTTTCTGAAGAAACAAATGAACTCGTCCAGCACTTTTGATGAAAATTGGTCACTGCGTATCGGCCACAGCATCCTGCGCGGACTGTACTAAGGATATGGAAGAAAACAAAATAAAATGGGGTAATACCAGATGGCTCTGTATCAACAAAGAAAATCCTCTAATAATACAGTTCAAGTATACACTAAACCGCGATCTTGAGTTTATTTCAGCTGCTTTTAGGAGGTTCAACAGTTATCATCCATCAATGCCTCTTCTGTAGCCTTTGCATCAAGACGAGTTTGAAATAAAAATTGGGAAATGGAGAAATCTACAGGAGATCAAAGACTATACCCCTCCACTTTATCATGAGTTCTATAAGAATATATCCCATTCCTATTAGTTACCACGGGGGTAACAAGAGAGTGCGGAGAAAGAAGAGGACTTGTCCAAAGAAGCTTCAAGGAAGACTGAAAAATGCATAACGATACAGCATCACGAGTGTTCTCCAGTAAGGACATTCTTCAAGAGATACCACAGAAGAAAATGATTATGATTCTATGTGCACTGACTGTGTAGGGATTATAGAAAAGTGGCTATGAATAATCCCTTGTTTGTGTTGGAACCACGCCAACATATTTTCGTTTTAGTATTTTATTTGCTATTTACCAATTGTATTTCGGCTTGTTATATTAATTTCGCTTTAATTACTCTCACTTCGTTGTTTTAAACCTTCAAAACAGAGAACTGTAAATAAAACGTTTTTGCACTTGTACTTGTTTTAATTTAATTTTTTTTAAGTTTCAAGGGTATAAGTATATTTAAAATATTATAAAAAACAGTGCAGAGGCGCTACACTCTCTAATCATACCTACAACTATAAACAGGCAAACGCACCACTAGGAACAAAAATATCTGATGTTTCGACAGTAACATAATTTATAAATAGGCATTTAACTTGGGTAGCCATTTACTCAGTTTGCTTCAGCAAGCACTTATAATCTCAGCCCCTCATTTATCCTTATAGCTGTATTATTTTTGTGTTCAATTCGTAACAACAGTAATTTAGAGATCATATGGGTCTTTTTTTCAAGTGCCTGTTGGGACGTCCCATTGACATTGATCACCACAAAAACTATTCCTCCAGAAGCAAAATAAAAAAAAAGTATCAAGCAAATGTTGTTTAGCCACCAGAGCGGCATTAACAGTGGCATTAACCAGTGTAATTGCCTTTCTTGTAATTTTTTCGTTACGAGGATGTGTACACCACAAAGTTCTCTATTTAGCGCTCTACATCTTTTTAATTCATGTCCTCTATTCAAGACGTATTCAGAAATGTGTCATAGCGACCCACTCACACAATCATGACATTATTGAATCGAAACACAAAGTTCACTTTGACTCTCCTACCATAATGTAACTCGTCCACTTGACGGTAAAGAAATGGGAACACAATGATAATGCACCCCAGTCCTTCATTCAACTGTCTTCAGTTGAAGGTTTGTGTTAGTACACTGAAACCCAAGGAAGATAAGGTAGAATTGCTACTCACCTGTAGGGAATGTTGACTAGCCAACCAGCAACTCCAATAATGTTCTCTTATTTACAATACAAGTCATTAGTACAGTACTGTAGTACTTTTAAACGTTACCGTTGTGCAAACTTACATTCTCCACAGATGTGTAGCTTTTTTACCTTTTCTTCGTTCGTCCGCTCCCGCCGGAGGTTCGAGTCCTCACTCGGGCATGGTTGTGTGTGTTGTTCTTCGCATAAGTTAGTTTAAGTAGTGTGTAAGTCTAGGGACCGATGACGTCAGCTTTTTGGTACCTTAGCAATTCACACACATTTGAACATTTTTCTTTGTTGGTGTACATTGCACACAGACAAATCTTCAGCTGGAGCTGGTTGACTGAGTGACTGGTGAGCATTGTCCTCGCGTTTTCATTTGTTTACTGTCACTCCACGTGAACGAGTTACGTTACCTCGCGTTGCTACATTGCGCCTGGTACAGGAGGTTCAAAGTCAAGTTACGTTCTTAATAACGGCATGTTTATGTGAATGGTACACTGGGATACGTTCCTGGACAGGTGCTGAGGAGAGGAATTTAGTTATGGGACAGAAAAGCATGGTGCTATTTACAATAACTACAAGAAAGGTGGTCAGGCTGATTAGTATCCCCCTGACAGATAAACAGCATTTGCTCGATACATTTTTTTTTTGCTTCAGGACAAAAAGTTATTTTGTATGCTTAAGGTAAACGGGCCGTTCTGTACAGTACAAAATTCTGTGTATTTGATTATCATCTGAAACATATAAAAATTGATGAAGTGATTATTAAAGTGACAAAGAGTGATTCACTGTTAATACATACAATTTTTTTAGTTTTATAAATTTTGAAGCAAAGGTACAAAAACGTTTGGAGTATATAGTATAAACACTTAATACCAGTAATTGCCATTGGATGTGAACACTTAGCCATATCAGAAAAAGTTATGGGAAATATGCATATGTATTTTCTACAGGCGATGAACCAGTCAGTAACTTTGTATGACAGTTGTACCAAGTAAATAAAAGATTATATAATACAAACCAATAAACTAATGTGCATTCAAAGGGGTATCACCTTGAAAGAAATGGCTCTAAACTTCGTAGGCAGTCGTATAACGACAAAACATAGCGTGAGAATGGAATGCGGGTATCTTCCTCCACTCTACAGTGTGACACGTATCTAGTAGATAACTAGCTGCGCCCGGTGGTGTTACCCACAGTTCAACAGTTATTTACAAAAAAAAAAAAGTTCTACTATGCTTTTATTCCAATCTTCTATTAGTCCATCTACCCTTTTCCTCTCTCTGTCTGTCCATCTCCTCCCTCCCGTCTATCCATCTCGTGCTCCCCCTTTCTCTCTCCACATTATCACCCCCACCCCTAAAGGAGGCTGGTGTTTCTTACCTCTACGCTATTTCGAAACTAATATGTCTATCAAATTTGGTTTAAATCGTTCCAGGGGTTAAGGATGAACGTTTTACCTTTAGGTGTATTTCACATGTGTTTAACGTATTTCACAAGTAGTTGTACACATATTTCATCTGCATCTCCAGCGAATTTCGCCCTGATGTTTCATTTTTACACAGCTCAATGTTTATGAGGTCGTACACTATGTGATCAAAAGTATCCGGACACCCCCAAACACATACGTTTATCATATTAGGTACATTGTGTTGCCACCTACTGCCAGGTACTCCATATCAGCAACCTCAGTAGTCATTAGACATCTTGAGAGAGCAGAATGGGGCGCTTCGCCGAACTCACGGACTTCGAACGTGGTCAGGTGATTGGGTGTCACTTGTGTCATACGTCCGTACGCGAGATTTCCACACTCCTAAACATCCCTAGGTCCACTGTTTCTGATGTGATAGTGTAGTGGAAACGTGGAGGGACACGTACAGCACAAAAGCGTACAGGACGACCTCGTCTGTCGACTGACAGAGATCGCCGACAGTTGAAGAGGGTCGTAATGTGTAATAGGCAGACATCTATCCAGAACATCACACAGGAATTCCAAACTGCATCAGGATCCACTGCAAGTACTATGACAGTTAGGCGGGAGGTGAAAAAACTTGAATTTCACGGTCGAGCGGCTGCTCATAAGCCACACATCACGCTGGTAAATGCCAAACGACGTCTCGCTTTGTGTAAGGAGCCTAAACGTTGGGCTATTGAACAGTGGAAAGACATTGTGTGGAGTGACGAATCACGGTACACAATGTGGCGATCCGATGACAGGGTGTGGGTATGGTGAATGCCCGGTGAACATCTGCCAGCGAGTGTAGTGCCAACAGTAAAATCTGGAGGCCGTAGCGTTATGTGTGGTTGTTGTTTTGCGTGGCAGTATCACAGTGCAGGCCTGCACTGATGTTTTAAAGCACCTTCTTGGTTCGCACTGTTGAGGAGCAATTTGGGGATGACGATTGCATCTTTCAACACGATCTAGCACCTGTTCGTAATGTACGGTGGAGTCGTTACACGACAATAACATCCCTGTAATGAACTGGCCCGCGAGTCCTGACCTGAATCCTGTAGAACACCTTTAGAATGTTTTGGAACGCCGGCTTCGTATCAGGCCTCACCGACCGACATCGATACCTCTCCTCAGTGCAGCATTCCGTGGAGAATGGGCTGCCATTCTCCAAGAAACTTTCCAGCACCTCATTGGACGTATGCCTGAGAGAGTGCAAGCTGTCATCAAGGCTAAGGGTGGACCAACACCATATTGAATTCCAGCATTGCCGATGGAGGCCACCACGAACATTTTCAGCTAAGTGTCCGTATACTTTTGATCACATAGTGTACATTAAAAGTCATGTAAGGTGCCCCAGTTTTACAAGCATCTTAGTGTTTATGACATCATATCTTCTGAACTATGTGTCATATAATTATGTATTTTGGTAGGTACATATAGTGGCAGATGTGGATACTGTCTGCGAAAAGTGTCGCAAATAGAGTCAGTGGCAACAAAGTAATAAGTTAAACGTCTTAAATGATCCGGTATTTTTTCACCCATCTTAATGTTTATGATGTCATAGCTCCTGAACTAACGGTCGTACAATGATATAATTTTGCTGGTAAATTGAGTGATATATGTGAATACTGTCTGGAAAATATGTTGCGAATGCAGGCAGTAGCAAAAAAGTAATAAATTAAAACTTCCTATTCCACGCAGCAGTTTTCCTGCATGAACAGCGATAAACTCTTTTCCTTTCATCATTTTGTTCGGTCATCAGCGAGAAGACGTTTTGTGAAGGTTTGAAATTTTGTGTAAAGTTTGTTGTAAGGCACTAAGTGCTCGCATTCTCAAACACAGGATAAATAAAATACGGGTATACATGTAATACGTATGAATACCTGATTAGTACGTCGCGGTCCCCCAGCAACGTCAATATGAAGGTGGTGCAGATAAATTTGGGGCAGAGATGGCATGCATCAATTGACTTCATAGAAGAGGACGTGCCATTACGGTTAGTAAAAGAGAAGGAATAGTAACAAAGGTCCATAAAATTTATTTGCTGATTCCACAAAAGTTGGCGCGGAGAACCATCCAACAACTGGCAACGTCAAGGTTTCTATAATGAGGATGTAGTGAATCTCGATCAGCAAGCAGCAGTACACAAATGGCAAACTAAAGATCGCATGAAGAGGCAACTGTTTTGTGACAAGGCACAATGGCCTAGTCCGTGGGACTGAGAAACACACAACCACTGCCATCCCGACTGACAACTAAGCAGTAAGCGTACTAGGGGTAGTCATAAAATTTTGTTTATCACTTCGAGAAAATAAAGTTACATAATTTTTTGTTTGTTTGCAGAACATGTCTGCAGGTTTGCTGTACACTAATATCGCGGTACCACCATATCGTAGCACCTCGCTAGAGGAATTAAACAAAGAGGCGCAGACCACTGGTACAGAGGAGTGTCATACTGCGATTAGCTCTCTGTATTTGAAGGGGAATAACGTTCTAACAATCCATGCTCATTGAATGGCAGTATATGGCAGCAATGCCATCGATGGGAAGTGTTTGATCACCCACCATATAACCTGGAATTGGCACCTTATGATTTTCGTCTCTTAGCTCACGTGAACTTCTGGCAGTATTTTGGCACTACGAACGAGTTGCAGACCAGCGAGGAGAATTAGCGGGAAGCACAGGCGACTGCCTTCTGTGATGAGGGTATTTGGAAGTTATTACCACGCTACGACGATTGCCCAAGTCGAAGAGGCGACTATGTAGAGAAGGCGCAGCTAAATGTCACAGATAAAACCTATTTGACTTTCACTACGGTTTTCATTTCGCAGCAAATCGGACATTTAAAAAAAATCTGGGTAAGTGGGAGTTAGACTCACGCTCCTAGGGTTCCGCAAAACTTAATTATTTATATAGATAGTTATCCATTTCGGAAATCGACAATTTCAACTATTTTTCCTGTTGTCGATATCGATACTGCAATGCATAAAAATATGCGACATAAATGGCCGTATCTTTTATTGCATTGACACAGTCCCTTAAATTTTTTACACCGACAGGACAACGTAGACTTTAGTGTGTGACAACAAAATTTAACTTGATACGTTTATTCCTTCCTGAGAATAAGGGATCTGAACAGTCGGACAGACAGACAGACGGACAACAAAATGATCCTACAAGGGTTCTGTTTTGATCGATACAGAAACGGAACTCTAAAGCTAACCCTCATACTATCGAAAGCTCCTGACGAAGTTACGTGAGGCTGTCGCCGACACTGTCTGAGGTGATAGTTTTATTCAACGACAATGACCCAGCTCGTTCTGCAGAGAACACTAACACACATACTGCTCCTTTGGGTCACTAAATTTTGCCTCAAGGCGTCCTCCCCCCCCCCCCCCCCCCCCCCTCAGGACCCTCAACAACCAATCTCCGTATTCCCCTGACTCGGCATCCAGTGACTACTTCCTCTTACTTTGGATGCTTTTCAAAGAAAATGTCTCCTGAACAGCCAAAAGATCTGTACCAACTTACTGGCCGTAGGCAAAATGTGATCGTATTGAAGGGCGAATATGTGAGGAAGAATCAACACTGCCGCCAAGTTTCATGGTCTCGTCGTCATACTTTGGGGGTGATAATTAAAACTTTATCGCATCTATTCGACATGCATTCAGGCGATAATTTGTACGTTGCGATATTCTTGCGGCGATAATTTGGAAGTGGTGCACACAAATTGGGCGCAGAGAATACATCTGCAGTTGTCATCAAAGTTGGTACTTTTGCGTTAAGTGACGGAACAATTATCAACGCTCGTGAACGTTCTTTAGAGACCTCTTAGAAGTAGGTGCGAATTTGCTGATATCAAAGCGAGCGGTAGGGAAGGTTCCATAAATAAAATTTGTAGTGGCTCGCCGGCCGGAGTGGTCGAGCGGTTCTAGGCGCTACAGTCTGGAACCGCGCGACCACTACGGTCGCAGGTTCGAATCCTGCCTCGAGCATGGATGTATGTGATGTCCTTAGGTTAGTTAGGTTTAAGTAGTTCTAAGTTCTAGGGGACTGATGACCTCAGAAGTTAAGTCCCATAGTGCTCAGAGCCATTTGAACCATTTTTTGTAGTGGCTCTCAAAGTGTACGCAGCTAATCCAAAAACTGCAGCTTATTAATCTCATAAAGAGGCTATTGTTTAGTGAGAAGGCACAGTGCGCCGATTCGCGATATGAGAGCTAAATAGCAAATATTGATGTGTTGGTTTAGAACGATTTGGGCTTGGCTTATGTTTCTTCGTGGAGCGTCACTTTTATGAGATGAGAATTTAAAAACTCTGTCCTTTTTGTGCAGATTTAGATTTTCTTGCTTTCTCTAAATCTATCAAGCGAGATGATGGAATGTCCACATTGGAAAGGATGTGCTGTAGAAGTCGCTATATATCTCTAATGACCGCGTCGTCGGAACATGAAAGCTTAACTTTCACTCTTTCCTCCACCGAGAGATCTGTCGCAGTACTTGTGAACTTAGCCAGCTTAAAACTTTGGATAATACATAATATTACAATCTACACCGACGAAGGAGAAACTGCTTGATTTCCCAGTAGCCTCATCATACGAAAGTCAAATGAATGTGTCAACACGGATTAGGTGGATGGGCCGACTTACATCAGTCTCAGATATCGCTTTCTATACATGGCCAGCTTGTTTGCCACTGTTATCAACGTGTGATGAAATTTCTTCATAGACCATGAGTGACAAAAGAAGAAGAAACTTGTATTTACTCAAGACAGAATCTTTTTATTAGTCATATTTATTCATTGACCAAGTTTACATCTCATAATTTCCAAGGAAATATAGAGGACGGAGAACCAGCCATTAATAACATCACAACAGATTCGTTTGAAACAGTTTTACGAGACTGGGTTTAGTGCCTGGGGGTCTGACTTATTGCGTATGGGACGTACATTGAGTACCCCAAACTCCAAATATCTATTGATGAGGTTGTGGTGGGACCAAGTTCAATAAATATAGATCTATAAAATCGTGATATTGTGTGCTGGCAGAGCAACGTTAAAATGAAAGGCAGCAGTAGTGCATCACACGGAATGACTATCATGACAAGTCATATTCTTTTATGATCCAGGCTTCTGTTTATCTGTAGAAGATAAGTGTTTCATTATCAATGACGTTCTGCTAGCAAATGTCAAGAAGTGTTCCTCTATATAAGGCTTAATGAGGAGCACTGAAGATACGGTTGTCTGAAGCAAGTTAGTCGAATGTATTTGATGACTGAATCTGGCATAGGCGTTCAGTTTTACTCAGAAACAAAACTGAAACGATAGTTACGTCATGTTTCAGTAAAATAACAACAAAACTTGCATATAGGACATGTAGTGAGGGAACCGAAACCCCCTAGCATATTATAACTGTATCCCCCATGGAAACTCGAACCTGGAGGTGTATTGACGAAATTAAAGATGTGAGAACGGGTCATGCCTGGATGTTCCAGAAAATTTTCGTACGCTGCACTCAACGCTATAGAGTGAAAAAGTCGTTCTGGAGAAAGAGAATTCGGTGAAACAAACCAGAAAGTATAAATAGTTAACAGAGAATGGTATAAATGAGCTAATTTCAAAGATGACGCTCTGTGTCTTAATCAAAACCGTTCAAAAGCGATACAATGAGACCATGGGGAGGATTCTTTGTATCCCTGGTCTTATCTAAGAGACCAAGTTGGATAAATAAGGGCAAACCACTGTTTGTTCTGTTAGCATACGGAACAAGACAAAATGTCTGTATAACTTTTTATTCGTTCTAACCTCACTCATATTATTTTCGGGGTACCTACGAAAGGAAGTGGTTGCATCGACTAGGCACTAGCCTTTAGAAAGATATGATGGATACAGTAGAAATATTGGGGCTCTGCCTCAAGTAATAGTTCTCTAAATGTACCTAATAGTGTTTTCTCGACAGCACAAATGTCTTTTTAACAACAGGTCCCATTTAAGTATTTTGATCAACTCCGTTACACTCTTCTATGGGCTATAGTGACTTTTTACAATTATGTTAGCGCATCTATGAATTCCTTCTAAATATGTTGTCTTACTTGCTTGTTAAGGACTCCAAACACTAGAGCACGAATCTGAAGTAGGCAGCATTAGCATTTTCTAAGCAGTCTCCATATTAGATAAACTTCACTAGAAGAGAATCCTTCCAACAGCCGATTCTTCTGTTTGCCATGACTTCTACTGATTTCACATATCAGTTCAATTTCATATGGCTTCTTAGTACTCTTATCGTTAAGTTTTTAAATGTGACAGTTTCCACAACTTCAATACTAATGTTGTAACTGGACACCGCCAGGCGTTTCCATTTGCCTAGCTTCCTGTAATAGAGCGTTTTCATGTCAGACACCAAGTCGAAATTCAATCTACAGTTGCATAGTCTGTGAACATTGTGAGTAGGTGGGAAACAACAGTACGATTTAACATTCTGTCACCAACGAGGCCATTAGAGACGGAGTAAAAACGTGGATACGGAAGAATGAGGAAAGAAATCGGCCGTACCATTTAAGAGAAAGCGTTGCGGGATTCGAATTAAGCGATTTAGGGAAACTTAATGAAACCACTATCTGGAGAGCTGGACGGGGAGTTGAACCGTTGTCCTCTCGTATGCGAGTCTATTGTGCTAACCATTGCGCCACTTCGTTCGGTAACAACCCGAGGATGCTGCTGACTTTGTTAATTGTATACTGTGAACTTTCGCGGACTTACCATACTTCTTCGACGTATCCCCCACCTGACTTTCGATTCTATTAAATACTCGCCATCCAGTTCAATTGGACAAAATTATTGTAAAAGATCTTCTTATGATCATATCTTTTTTATCCGTGGACTGTCTAGTAGAGAGTCTAATGCTTCTCCGGGAATGTAGGAAAAAGTAATCTAGCTTTTCATTTGTGTCTACAATTTGCGAGTGAGAAACAAGTGGGCTGTTTCACACGAGCGATGTTTTCCGAACTCATACTGAGTCTTTTAAAGGCGTTTCATTTCCCCGAGAAATTTCATTATGCTACAGCGTATGACACAATCTAGTTTCCTACTAGCGGCGAACGTTAAAAATATTGCTCTGTAATTTTTCCAATTCGTTCTTCTACCCTTCTTATCGCTGTACTTTGACACACTCACGTGTAGTTAGCTCTGCAGTCTGCAGGAATATGAAGGGGAAAGGGGCTTGTTCTGCCATTTATTAAATGTAACCGTAACAGAGTTTCGCTAATCGATACCGTAAGTCAGTATTTTAATACGTCTAACTTGTGTATATCAACGGTGATTCACTATCAGTATCTTCAGACACGATATATTTTTAAATGAGTAATTTACTTAATATTTGTATCAGTCTTTGATCGCAAGAGATTTTTATATTTCGTTTGATACATCAGTACTGATTACCTTCAGATCTGTACGTACTATGTGCATCTACATTCTTGTAACACCAAACCACCTCGTGTATATACAGTGTGTAACACACATGCGTATGTGTAACACATACTCGAAGATAGGTCGGTCTTACAAGGACTACGAAGCATGCGACACATTCAGATCTGAAGACGATCATTACTAGTCGAAGTTAGAAATAAAATAAAATACAGACACCTCTTACGATTACAGACATATAGTTAAAACAAAACAAAAAATTGTGTCTATCGTGGTATCTTATGCTGACGTGTCATACAACAACAAGCGTAGACTGATATTTCGCCATTTTTTCTGAAGGAGCTTTCGACAACTGTTGACAATGTTACAGGCTTAGAGCATAGTTCAGTTTGTGAATGGACAAGTCGCTTCTAAACGTTCACAATCAGTTTCCTCTTCTCTTCCCGGTTCCTTGTTGTTGTTATTGCTCTAAAAGCGACAGTGTTATCACGACAATCTCCGAGATATTTTTAAAATTTCTTGAATGGTATGACCACATGCTAGTAATTCCACGAACAATACGAGACTGGAATAGAAGGGAGAACCGATAGAGGTACTCAAGGTACCTTCCGCCACACACCGTCCTGTGGTTTACGGAGTATGGATGTAGATGTAGATGTATATGTCGGCACTCGTGTTTGAGAACTTGTTAAATAGCAGAGAAGATTACTTTTTACTAAATTAAAAGTTCATTTATTCTCTTGTAATTTTTCTTTTCATAACTTTAGAATCTTCATCCTTATTTCGTGTTGGGCATTTTGTTAAGTTGTTTCCTAATGAGCGCAGTAACAGTCAGCCAACGCCAGTTAAACGAGACTGCTCTGAAGCTCGTAACCATTCCACTTGTACATCACTCTGCGTATCAATTTTTTTGTTTTACGTGGAACTCGAACTGTAATCTCCGTCATTGAACGACTTTATGAATGAGTAAAAGCATCGAAAACTCGTGTAGGCGTTAATGGAGTCCAAAAACGAAGCGCAGTTCGCAGGAAATGTTTATTCATTCGCGTCGAAATTTGTCACTATTCCAGCTCGTCAATGGAACTCTTTCGACCTTTCGTGAACTGCCGTCCCTTAAACGTTCAGAGAGCCTCAGTTTGCGTGTGTATTTTGCTGAACAAAATCAAGCAAACTAAAACAATCGCTTTACTGACACAATCGTGAAACTCAAACGATATTCTCTGGTTATAAGACACATTTAGTAACATTTCATATTTTGTTATAATTTAATTTATTTTTGATCACCCTAGTGCCGGGCTAAGAAAAATTTTGTAACAGTTGCTCGTTTGAGGATGCTGTTTAGCCAATCATCTGCTTAACTAATCTGTGACAACACGCAACTGTTCACGGCAGTACGTTTGGACAGATGAGACAGCAGTTATTGTGAACACGCATCCGTAAGACATCTAACAGATCAGGAGGAAGGCTAAATTTTCCTAATTTCGCGTTTCTCTGTGTGGTGGATGCCCAGAGTATAAGAACTGTAATACTCTCAGGATGAGGAAAACATCTGGAGGATTCATGTATGTTGTATCTTAATGTGGTGCCGATGGTCATCGTACGAACGTTTTTGAATGAGTGGAGTTAAGTTCCTGCTTGGTATTATTTGACTATCGATGTAACTCCTCCTTGCAACATAATTCGATGCATTTATGTGGCTGCCCATGTGAGATCGCGTACATTCGAGAAGAATGGAATTCAAACCCCCGGCTGCAAAGGTTGACATACTTTTCCTAGATAATTTCCTACCCACCTTCGCCCAGTCAGATCTCCTACCCTGTGGGTAATGATCACGAAGATGACGGGACGTTGAACTCTTAGGCCCGTTCACACTGGGACACTGGTGACGGTCGCCAGTGATGGTCACCGGTAATTGTGGTGAACACTCCTGGATGACCGGTGTACGACACTGCAGGCATTGCCAACTGATTAGTTCGTGAAATGGACTAGAGCGAGGAGGAACTTTTGTTGGTACTTCTAAGCAGGAGCAGGAGGAGGAGGAGGAGGAGGAGAATGAAGAGATAACGTTTATTACACGTACATCCACTGCTACATGATCGGCTGGAGAAAGAATTGTTTTATATTCTTTATGTCGTTTGAGGATACGTTAACTATTCAAGGATTGCAGGACATGTCACCTCATGCAAACAGTATGAGAGATGACTCTGCAAACTACTTCGTTAGCCCTGAAGGTGAAGTGGCTTGGCAGCTGCAAAAAAAGTAATTACTAGAAATGTAACGTGAACGTTAATGTGATTAGACCTCATTGTTCATCTGGCATTGTATTTGTCATGTGCATCGTGCAATTATTGCCATGTTAACTGTAAGAAGTCACATTATTGAATTCACTGAACTGAATGGAACTTGCAATTAAAATTATAGTGTGTCAGGAACTTGTACCTCAATAATGTTATAATAAATAAATAAAATTCATTATTGTAGTAGCCACATATGCGTAAATAATTATAATTAAGAATAATATTTTGACTCTATTTTTTGGACCATAAGGCGGAACGCCTTGAGACGCAGAAGAATAGGGGGTGAGGCATGCAAATGTGCTTGAAGGTTATTACCCTCCTAGCCACAACTTTGTTGCTATAGTCATCACTTTTGGCATCCCAAATAGCGGGACGACTTTCTGTTTCATTTATATGATCTTCCGTGTTACTGAAATCTAAACTCATGGCTACAATGTGTACACTATAACATATAATGAATGTTCCGCAGCACTGTCTCAGAAATGACTGCCTGTCTGTTGGCAAATCTGCAGCGCTGTGTCTGTGTGCCAGTGCTAACACTCCAGTTCAAACTAATGTATGTCAGGCGGTGACTGCTGTGAACACAGTGACCTTGTTCGTCACATGTGGCGAGGCTGAGTCGCTGCTGTGTCACAGTGGTCAGGTGAGGCGGTGTAGTGTCCCGGTGTGAATGCTCCAGTTAAACGAATGTATCTCTGTCAGTGACCGTCACTGGTGACCGTCACCAGTGTCCCAGTGTGAAACGGGCCTTAATCTTTCTTGATTTTGCGTGTATATGAAAAGCCCAGGAAGGAAACTGATAACTGCCGGGAGAGCGGTGTGCTGACCACATGCCCCTCCATATCCGCATCCAGTGACGCCTACCGGCAAAGGATGGTACGGCGGTCGGTCAGTACCATAGGGACTTCCGAGGCCTGTTCGGACGGAGTTTCGTTTAGTTTAGGAAGGCAAACTGCTGCATATTGGACTGCTGAGGATAATTTGATGTGTTGTGGACCATAAAGCTGAGCCATAGACAGCCAAGACTGCAGTGCAACGGTATTCAAATGGTTCAAATGGCTCTGAGCACTATGGGACTTAACATCTATGGTCATCAGTCCCCTATAACTTAGAACTACTTAAACCTAACTAACCTAATGACATCACACAACACCCAGCCATCACGAGGCAGAGAAAATCCCTGACGCCGCCGGGAATCGAACCCGGGAACCCGGGCGTGGGAAGCGAGAACGCTACCGCACGACCACGAGATGCGGGCGCAACGGTATTCCTCTATCCATTAACAGACGACTGACATTACACGAGACATTATCTTCATAATATTAGCCTCGACATCAAGTTGTCATAAATAATACCGCATACTCTCTGCCTTGCGAATCGAATCAAAAGTGGCCTCACGGTCAGCCTCAGCACGTAAGACCGCCAAGTACGAAGGTATTCTTGTCTTAGCTCTTCTAGTGTCTGATAACCTCCACCGTCAAGCAGCTGTAGTTCATTCTGGCCACATTTACTTCCCGGCCACACTTTCAGGTCAATACTCCCCCCCCCCCCCCCCCCACCCTCCCCCTCTGCATGCCTCTTACTTATTTTCGTTTAAAGGTAGCCTTTATACAGCTTCTACGAAGCTTTTTCTAACATTTTTGGTCTTAGATCCATTAACCTGGAGTCGCATTTCTCCATCTTCATAAACTGATTACCCTGAACGATCCTCTACGTTGCTGTCTGAAAACATACAAACGTTAACAATAAATCTACATTCACTGGTTTCTGGGTCCTTGATGTTGATTCTGTACATTTCATCTCACCGCGTCTCCTGCAGCTCGGCTTCGAGAAGGAATGTGAGTAGAGCGAGAGAAACAGGATTACAGTTTTCCAGTTTTGTCGTGGCTTCCAGATGACTGAAGTCCGATTCTGTCTTTAATTTGACGGAGGATTTGACATCCACAATTTTTCAATCTACTGGAATTTTTATGATGAAGATGAATTATGTATAGACCTTCTTAAAAATTTGTAACTACAAATTCAATTTAATGCACTCTGTGTCAAAGTCACGAGACGAATCACTGGTGAGCAGCAGGCGGGCAGGCATCGCTTCCTCACCTGCTCGGGTGCCGACCACTGCCTGGCGTCCGGATAGTCGGCGGATTTCCTGCAACAATGAAATCAGCTTCAGTTAAAAGAAAGCACAGGGAGTAATAAACAGGAAACGATGAAGTTAAAGGAAAACCGTCTAAGCTAGTAAAAAGAAAGAAGTTCCATCATGAATTTTCATAATACACTCCACATAAGCACTGAGTGCTACGAGCTGACATTTAAAAGAACTGAAGACATGTCCACTCGATGATAAACAAGGTGGTCAGAAATAGCCTGAAAAGCTTGTCAGCATGTTGCAGAGTAGGTTGTGTTGATAAATAATTGGTAAGTTAGCTAATCATGCCGTTGGGCGGGCAAATTGAAGCGGCCCGCCAGGTACAATGATTGTCAGTTGTTCTCATAACGCAGATGACAGCATACGAGACTGTTCCGCCTTTGGCTCAGGTTCAGTTCTTACTACCGTCCCAAGTCCAATTTTTGTATGGCTCTCGGAGTTCCTCCTGCCGGTTGCTCTGGAGGGAAAAAGTGACCACCACGCGTCTTCGGATTGGGCACTGTCCTCTGACACATAGCTTTCTATTACGGTGGGAGGATCCCTCGTTTTGTGATGCTTGTGGTGTGCACATCTCTGTCCGCCACATTTTAACAGACTGCATTTTATACCGTGATGCAAGGGCAGAAGCACAAGTTGATGGGGATCTGCCCTGTGTTTTAGCTAATTATGTGTGTGTCTAGGGTTTTAAAGTTTAGTGATGTGTCTGGACTCTGGCCTAAAGTTTTAGGCTGGAGGTTTTAGTGTATTGCAAAGTGGCTGGCTCCTCCCTTTTTTCCTTGCGGTCAGCCAGCCCTCCCTCTACCACTTTCTTCCTGTGTAGTCCATGTCTTACTGCTAGCGGCATGCTTCGTCCCACGCTTCGGTGTGGGTAGGCACATATTTTTCTAAGATTGTTACCTGTGTTTTACGTTCTCTTTTATCTTATTGTTCTGAGTCTTTTCTTGACACCCGTCTCAATCTGTTACTGAGCGGGCGCTGAGGACCTTGCCGTCGTGCGCCCGTACAACCCTCTCCATCCATCCATCCATCTCTCGTTCGGTTTTAGGATACCAAACGACGAACGCTTTTGGCCGCACCGTCTCTGGCGAGCCTTGTGAATATGCACGCGCAACGGCCTGATTAGCCATCTTAAATGTTAATTAAATCGGAAACGGCGCAGAAATTTCTTTCTTAACAATTATTTCTCGGTACAACGTACCCCGCAACACACTTACAAGCTTATCACACTGTTTATGCCCACTCGGTACACGATAAATACCAAGTGATGGCATCAAGCGAGGTGGCGCAGTGGTTAGCACACTGGAGTCGCATTCGGGAGGACGACGGTTCAATTCCGCGTCTGGCTTTCCTGATTTAGGTTTTCCGTGATTTCCCTAGATCATTTCAGGCAAATGCCGGGATGGCTCCTTTAAAAGGGCACGGCCGATTTCCTTCCCCATCCTTCCCCGTTGTGCTCCGTCTCTAATGACCTCGTTGTCGACGGGACGTTAAACACTAATCTCCGCCTCCTCCAAATAATGGCGACGCTTTATTTGCAGATATCAGAAGAAGGTTATAGAAAGAGTTTGGTTTTCTGTTGGAAAATTGAGAACTTGTATATTTCTAGGCAAGACACATTTACGCATTATGCAATTTCTGCAACGATAAGGCTGGCAATAATATCCCTTTAGCTGAAAATCACTGACTGGTTTACAATTTTCTGAATAAAACCGTCTAGATCGCTTAATTCGTTTCCTTAATTAATAATAACGTTGTTTCGGTTACTGCCTTGTCAGATCTGTAATAAAGATTAAAGGGGTATAAGAACGAGAGGCGTCTCTTTTATATTATCACGCTACAAAAGATGAAAATAAAAAAAGTTAAGAGGCTCCTTAGAACCTGTAAAACAGCATTCAGTGCCATTATCAATACAATCTATGCCTAATCGGAGGACAGACCGTCAATCGGGCTGAAAATAATTTCAAAGATGTAAGTGCTGACGGAAAAGCGGCGCTAGTGTGAAGGAATTGTGTTCAACTTTTCTTTTCGTCCTACGTTTAGTCCGTGGTCTAGGGACGCCGACACGGTAGCCCAGCGTATCCGGTCAGAGAGGCGGTGTCCCTCTGCAATAAATAAACTGAGTAAAGGAATCGGCGTTCAACTTGAACGGATGTCATGTAACGTCCGCCCAGACCAAACGCAACGGAAAAAAATGAGGTAGCGTCTTTCATTCATCATCAAAACGTCTTCGATCCCGGGTTCGGATCCCGCCGCTGCTTAAATTTTGATTAATAATCAGCACTGGCGGCCGAAGACTTCCGGTATAAGAAATCACCCTCATTCTGCCAACGGCTTTGTCAAAGAGGGCGGAGGAGCGGACAGAGGTTCAGTGCACTCTCTTGTCCTAGGGGTGGGAAACTGCTCCTAAATGCGGAAGAAACAGCAATGATGAACGGCATGAGGATGCAGAAGGCAATGGAAACCACTGCTTTAAAGACACGTAACGTGTATCCACAGGACATGTGGCCTGTAATTGAAGAAGTGTCATGATGATCTCTCCACTGACAAAAAATTCAGGAATAGTCCCACATTCGGATCTCCGGGAGGGCTTGCCAAAGGGGAGGTTACCATGAGAAAAAGATTGAATAATCAACGAAAGGATAACGTTCTACGAGTCTGGGAGTGGAATGTCAGAAGCTTGAACGTGGTAGGGAACCTAGAAAATCTGAAAAGGGAAATGCAAAGGCTCAATCTACATATAGTAGGGGTCAATGAAGTGAAGTGGAAAGAAGACAAGGACTTCTGGACAGATAAGTACAGATTAATATCAACAGCAGAAGAAAATGGTATTATAGGAACAGGATTAGTTATGAATCGGAAGGTAGGGCAGAGAGTTTGCTACTGTGAACAGTTCAGTGACAGGATTGTTCTTATCAGAATCGACAGCAAACCAACACTGACAACGACAGTTCAGGTATACATTCCGACGTCGCATGCTAAAGATAAAGAGATAGAGGAAGTGTATGTGGATATTGAAAGGGTAATATGTAAAGAGGGGTGAAAATCTGATAGTCATGGGGGACTGGAATACAGTTGTAGAGGAAGGAGTAGAAGAAATGGTTACTGGATAATACGGGGTTGGGACAATTAATGAGAGAGACGAAAGACGGGGGGGGGGGGGGGGGGGGGGGGTGTTGATTTGAGAGGAAGAGACCACCAAACAGCGCGAGGTCTTCGGTCTCATCGGATTAGGGAAGGATGGGAAAGGAAGTCGGCCGTGCCCTGTCAAAGGAACCACCCCGGCATTTGCCTGAAGCGATTTAGGGAAATCACGGAAAACCTAAATCTGGATGGTCGAACGCGGGATTGAACCGTCATCCTCCCGAATGCGAGTCCAGTGTGCTAACCACCGCGCCACCTCGCTCGGTAGGAGAAAGATTAATTGAGTTCTGTAACAAGTTTCAGCTAGTAATAGTGAATACTCTGTTCAAGAATCAGAAGAGGAGAAGGTATACTTGGAAAAGCCCGGGTGATACAGGAAGATTTCAGTTAGATTACATCATGGTCAGACAGAGATTCCTAAATCAGATACTGAATTGTAAAGCGTGCCCAGGAGCAGATATAGATTCAAATCACATTATAGTAGAGATGAAGAGTAGGCTGAAGTGTTAGACAACAGTCAGGAAGAATCAATACGCACAGAAGTGGGATACGGAAGTACTAAGGAATGACGAGATACGGTTGAAGTTCTCTGAGGCTATAGATATAGTAATAAGGAATAGCTCAGTAGACAGTACAGTTGAAGTGGAATGGAAATCTCTAAAAATGGGCCATCACTGAAGTTGAAAAGAAAACATGGGTACAAAGAGGGTAACTGCGAAGAAAGCATGGGTAACAGAAGATATACTTCAATTGACCGATGAAAGGAGGAAGTACAAAAATGTTCCGGGAAATTCAGGAATACAGAAATACAAGTCGCTGAGGATTGAAATAAATAGGAAGTGCAGGGAAGCTAAGACGAAATGGCTGCAGGAAAACAAATGATTGTTGGAACTACCTTGTATGGAAGTGAAACAGTTACTATAAGAAATTCATACAAGAAGAAAATAGAAGCTTTCGAAATATGGTGCCACAGATGAGTGCTGAAGATTAGATGTGTATGTCGGGTAACTAATGAGGAGGTACTGAATGGAATTTGGGAGAAAAGAAATTTGTGCTTCAGTTTGACTAAAAGATGATATCGGTTGATATGGCGAATTCTAAGAGATCAATGAATCGTTAATTTAGTATTGGAGAGTAGTATCTGTGCGGAAGGGGAGGGGAGGAAGGATTGCAGAGGGAGATCAAGAGATAATAAGCAGATTCAAATGAACGTGGGTTGCAGTTATTCGGAGATGAACAAACTATCACGGGATAGAATAGCGGAATAGCGTGGAGAGCTGCATCTAACCAGTCTTCGGACTGAAGACAAATTCTGAAACACTATAATTTGACAAGGAGTCACTGAATCTGCTTTGCAGCCGTATCTGTGCAATAAATGGATAAAAATTAGTATTACATACATTTCGCCTTAACATGACGTAGTGGTTATAGCAGTTATATTTGCTGTTATAATTTAGCATGTCCGACACATAAAAACTGTGCCCTGTATAATTCGAGAGCGCAAAACTACATCCTACGTTCATCACATCACTAGGCGTGTAGGGTGTCCCAAGAGTAATGTTCAGTGTTTAGGGACATGATAGGAAAGATCATTCGAAGCAAAGAGGTCTAGTAAGTAAGGTTCAGTAGAAGAGATTTGTTTCACACCAGCGAAGATGAAAAAGTGATCATAGCTCTTATGTTATGCACCTTAGATCCCATACTTATTGGATTTTTTTTTCTTTTTTGGCCCATATTAACACCTCTCAAAATATGGAAAGCAAAGGGCTTTCAGTAGATGAGATTTGTATCAGAGTATCGAAGATGAAGAGGTGCTCAGAGCTTTTAAGATATAAATTTTAAACTCCTTGTTTACTATACCTTTTTGCTTCACCCAGTAGATGTCAACATGACAGCACCGATTACATGTTACACAGAACGTAAGAGGCTCTTTCAAGATGTGACATACACCATTACTTACTTGGCTTTCGGTAAGACTATATCAGTATGGATATCTTCAGCAGCAACAGCTGCAGCAAATGTAGTTGACGCGGGTCCATCGACAGTTTCTTTCCTGTAATGGCATAACTGCGCCGATGGCATAAATGCGCCGTGTAGTGAGAGCGTATGCTGCATCGCACCGGGACTGCGATGACCGTACTAACAGGTTGCGGACACACCCCACAGCGGCCTCGTGCTATCGAAGTAAGTTGGTAAAACGACTCGGAGACGTATTGAGAGACACATATTTGGCATTTGTTCGCCATGTGTGGGCGATTTCTAAACAGGAATACTTATGGGAGCAATGAATAAGGCTGACCTTTCATAAACCTCGTATCATCTAAATCCACTGCATTACCAATTTTCGAGTTTTTCATATTATTCTACGATGTCGAGAGTGACTTCTCTACTGTTCATGTCTATTTGTCGACCTGGTTTAGCCCTATCTATGTGACCCCAAGTCTTGAGTTAAAGAAGATCCGATGAGCAACAATATCAGGTGACGTGCGTAAGCACATTCTTGGCAGCCTTATTAAGCGTTCCAATAGTCTCCAAGACAAAATGACATTACAGTTAGCTTTGTCCAGTAAGATTCGACTGCAAGTAACGTGGTATTTACTGCAGCAATCTGTTCTAACAATTATACTGATATAATTCTCATATGACTATTCAGATAGTCTAGAAGCGTCGTTAGTCTGAAACAACCTGGAAATTAACAGCGAGCAAACTGTGCCAGCTGCAAGGAGTTGCAAAGCAAATCCGACCCACTCTCATCCGGGTGAATCTCTTCTTGCTACTTTGGTTTCTCCCTTTCTTAAGCTGTATGAAAAGTGAAAAACTTATTCATCAGACGCTTTTCGCCTTTATTGATAAAGCATCAGCAGCACTCATATAGTATTCGTTACCAGTAGATGTTACTTTTCCTTCCTTTCATTTTTATAGACTGAATGACAGTTTTGCTTAATGACGATATATTAGAGACATCACGGTCAGCTTTCTCATCATAACTTCCTCTCCTTTTATGTTATTAGAAGCTGTAATCGGATTTGCAATGCATTCGTTCATTCATTTGTTTCATTTTCTTCACTGCTTTCAGAGTCCTGTTTTTCAATCATTGACAAGATTTGCGATTTGTTTTTCTGATTTAAAATATATGTTATAACCATCTTATGAAATTTCTTGGTTAAAGTTCGTGTTTCGTAACAAGTACTGCCCAATTTAAACCAAGAACCATTGAGCAGATGAGTTACATCGATACTAGTGTCAACCGCATCAAGAAATGGGTGGAACGTTAGAATTGAACAAAGCTCCAGGCCCCGAGGGAACCCCTATCGTATTCTGTACTGGAATCGCGGCTGACTTAGCGTCTATTTTAACTATAATCCGCTGCAGATCCCTTGAACAGAAAGAAACCTTACCTAGTAGTTGGAAGGAAGCACTGGTCAAACTCGTCTACAAGAAAAAAAGTAGAAGTGATCCCTAAAACTACAGAAGTGATCCCAAAAACTACCGTCCAGTATCCTTGACATTCATTTGTTGTAAATCCTTAGCACCAGTGGAAAAATGCTCCTATCGGAGAACAAAAAATGCGAATATGTTCCTGTTTAGTTAAAAGACTCTGGCTGAAAAGTGGGGTACCAGATTCCCCACTCTACCTTCCTCAGCAGCTTTAAACTTTAAAATTTTTCCCAAAAAATCTGGCTTGCGAACATATTCGTGCTTTTTTATGATGGGATAAGAAGACAATGGCAGTGGCAAAGAGACGGAAAAGAAATAAATACTGGATCATAGTTGACAATGACAGAACAGTGGTATGTAAAGAGTGAAGGAGACTATAGGTTAATGACCCTAAGACGATCTTTCTTTAGGGTATAAAAATGGACCCTTGCCCAAGGGCTCTCCAAAACACTTGACCTTACATTTTTATCACCAATAGAATCCGTGTTATGAGCACAGGAATATCCCGTTTTTATGCGCGGTGTTTTGGAACATACACACATAAAAAAATGTTTTGCATCACATTGGTTCAGAGAGTTCCGGAACCTGTATAGAAAATTGGGATAGAGATCAACATAAACATCATTTCCCCCTTTTTATTGCTCATGAAAACCACATATTGCATGTTGTACTACCATACAGCGAGACCTTCAGAGGTGGTTGTCCAGACTGCTGTACATACCGGTACCTCTAATACCCAGTAGCAAGTCCTCTTGCATTGATGCATTCCTGTATTCGTCGTGGCATACTGTCCACAAGTTCATCAAGGCACTGTTGGACCAGATAGTTCCACTCCTCAACGGCGATTCGGCGTAGACCTCTCAAAGTGGTTGGTGGGTCACTTTGTCCATAAACAGCCGTTTTCAATCTATCCCAGGTATGTTCGATAGGGTTCATGTCTGGAGAACATGCAGGCCACTCTAGTCGAGCGATGTCGTTATCCTGAAGGAAGTCATTCACAAGATGTGCACGATGGGAGCGCGAATTGTCGTACATGAAGACGAATGCCTCGCCAATATGCTGCCGATATGGTTACACTGTCGGTCGGAGGATGACATTCACGTATCGTACAGCCGTTACGGCGCCTTCCATGACCACCAGCGGTGTACGTCGGCCCCACATAATGCCACCCCAAAACAGCAGGGAACCTCCACCTTGCTGCACTCGCTGGACAGTGTTTCTAAGGCTTTCAGCCTGACCGGGTTGTCTCCAAACGCGTCTCCGACGATTGTTTGGTTGAAAGCATATCCGACACTCATCGCTGAAGAGAACGTGATGCCAATCCTGAGCGGTCCATCCGGCATGTTGGGCCCATCTGGACGGCGCTGCATGGTATCGTGTTTGCAAAGATGGAACTCGCCATGGACATCGAGAGTGAAGTTACGCATCATACAGCCTATTGCGCACAGTTTGAGTCGTAACACGACGTCCTGTGGCTGCACGAAAGGCATCATTCAACATGGTGGCGTTGCTGTCAGGGTTCCTCCGTGCCGTAATACGTAGGTAGCGGTCGTCCTTGTTGAGAGCCCTTCCTGGCTCAAAGTAACAACGCGGTATTGGGCGTATAGGCATGGTTGAACTACAGACAACACGAGCCAACTACCTCCTTCCTGGTGGAATGACTGAAACTGATCGGCTTTCGGATCCTCTCCGTCTCATAGGCTTTGCGCATGCATGGTTGTTTACATCTTTGAGCGGGTTTAGTGATATCTCTGAACAGTCAAAGGGACTGTAGCTGTGATACAATATCCACCGTCAACGTCTATCTTGAGGAGTTCTGAGATCCAGAGTGATGCAAAACTTTTTTTGGTGTGTGTATTAGATACTCATGCTGTCGCATGCATACCGATATATTCTTAGCTCAAACGTAATGAGGTATCTTGAACAAACTGACCTCTTCGACGCCAACCAGCATGGATTCTGAAATCAAAGATCATATTAAACCCAACTCTCAATTGTATCACAGGGGGTACACTTATCTTCTTCAAGGCAGTGAGGTATATGCCGTAGTTCTTGATTTCCAAAAAGGATTTGACTCAGTACCACATCTACACTCAATGTCAGAAGTACGGTCGTTTGGCGTATCAAGTGAAACTTGCGCTTGGATAGAGGGTTTTTAGTAGAGAGGATGCAACAAGTTATGTTGGATGGAGAATCATCGACATGAACAGAAGTAACTTCGGGTGTGCACTACAGGACTGTATTGAGACCCTTGCTGTTCATATTAATAGTAAAGACTTAGCGGACGAATTGGATAAATAAAACATGATTTTGCGACTGGTTTGTGCTTATTTGGTAATTTTATGGTTTACGGTCGCTGCACAACTTGGGAACCACAGGGAGCCCACCATTCAATACTAACAGTAACCTCAGACTTTTCGCAGTCTTTGCAGTTATCTATAATGAGGTACTGCCTGAAACAAGCTACACAAATGCTCTGTCAGATCTTGAAACGATTTCAAAGTGGTGCAAAGACTGACATGAGATGTTAAGGAACGTAAAACTGTGACTATAATATAAATGAGTCCAGTTGTAAACTGTCAACTCATACAAATACTTGGGTGCAACAACTTTTAGAGATATGGATTGGAAAAATCATATTACTTCAGTCCTATGTAGAGCGGGTGGCAGACTGTGGTCATTAGCAGAATACTAGGGAAATGCAATCAGACTACAAAGAAGACAGCATACACAAAACTCTTGCGACCCATCCCAAAATATTGCTCAAGTGTGTGGGACCCATACCAGAGAGGACTAACAGAGGATACTGGAACGGATATACAGAAGAGCAGTACGAATGATCACAGGTTTTTTTGACTCAAGGGGGACTGTCACGAATATGCCGAAAGAACTGAACTGGCAGACGCTGGAAGGCAGGTACAGACGTGAAAACGTACGAATTTCTGTCAAATGAAAACAAGGAAGATGGGGAAAAGTAAGTAACCTGTTTATTATTTCAAAAGTAATACCCAGAACTATTAATACATTTATCCCACTTTTAGACAAAATGTTTGCTTTCACTTATGGAATCACCATTGTACACAGGTGTGCACCTATTCGTTCGAAATAAATCGACGGCCACGAATGTCTGTCTTCGAGACTACAAAATTATCGAACTCGCATGGTGAGAGATCGGAAATGTATGGCGGATGCGTAAGGGCTTCCCGGCGGAACTTGTGCAGCGAAGTCATGATGATGTTTTTATTTTACCGCAAGGACCCTGTGTTCAGTGACTTTCAGGGATACGGCGCCACAATTTAAGCACCAGCGATCGTGGACACTTTGCAAAAATTGAAGCGCGCCGTCAAGTCCGAAAATCCAGGAATGTTGACGGACGGCATCATTCTGTAGCAAGATAACACCTGTCCACGTGTTGCTAAGCCTGTTTCGACTACGCTGCAGAAGTTTCGCTGGGAGCTTCTATACATCCTCCATACAGTCCACATTTCTTCCCAAATTAATTCCATATTTTTGGAGCCCAGTAGAAAGATGTTCGTCGCTGTTGATTTGGTTGAGATGAAGATGTGCATACCTGGGTACAGTCACGGTTCTGTAGTCAGCTGTAAACATTTATCCGTGGACAAGCCGACCGTCTGGTCTCACTGTGGGATAAATGCATTAACAGTTACGGCGATAATTTTTGAAGTAATAAACTGTTTACTTGCTTTTTTTCCCATCTGTCTCATTTTCAGTGGACTCCCCCTTGTAAGATTGGCAGTATCCTCAAAGTATTTAGAAAACTATTCTTGTAATTCTTTCAATGGCACAATGAATTCTTCAAAATTCGTGCTTTACTTAACGCAAGTGACTGAAGAATATGGAAGGGTTTTTTTTTTTTCAAACGTTGTTCCTTTCACAGTGTGAATTTCTTTCTAAATGCAACCCCAAGAAAACAGAAACAAGTTGTTTCTCACGTCTTAGTGTGGATACTCTGCATTCGAGTCATCTTTAATTTCGAGGTCCGCAAACCATTCCAGATGTTCTAATTTTCCTTCCCGCTTTCCTTTCTCAATTAGACATTCAACAATAGCGGGTGTTAATTTGAATCCCCTTGAATTTACCATCGTGCTTCGCAGTAATATATATATATATATATATAACGTCTTTACTCTTCATTCACTTCCATCAAGAACTGATACAACTGACAGTGTAATAATGCGTGCTACTTCAAAATGGTTCAAATGGCTCTGAGCACTATGGGACTTAACTGCTGCGGTCATCAGTCCCCTAGAACTTAGAACTACTTAAACCTAACTCACCTAAGGGCATCACACACATCCGTGCCCGAGGCAGGATTCGAACCTGCGAACGCAGCGGTCGCGCGGTTCCAGGCTGTAGCGCCTAGTGCTACTTCAGAACATTTAGTGTTCATACCCCAATTTCGTCACGTGCTCCATGCCTGGAAGTTTAGTAAAAAGCGTCTATTTACGAACAAAACAATGAATGGTGCACAAATCATCTGTCGATCATTGTAATTTTTTGCTCTACCATCGTCAGCTACATATTTAATATCTTTCTACATGGTGTTGTAACGCTGTTTCACAGCAAATTTGCGGTACCCATCGATTATGCAAAGGGATAATCAATTTTGAGTATTCTCAGCGTTCTGTGATATCCATTAATTTTGAAAGGGTTGTGACGATAGATCGCGAGACTGGCTCCTTTTGTGCAAAGAGTCACAGGACCTATAAACTTCCTTCATACCAAGACCAAGCATCGAAGGCTAAATGGCACAGACACCACTATTCTGCCGAACTGAAAAAATAGTCATGCCGAGTGAAAAATGCAACACCAAATACCGGAAGAAATAGCGTCGCATCGCACTGCTAAATGAAATGTACTGACTAGTTTAGAGAAGGACCGAGCAAAGCAAAGATGCACCGTGGAGTGTCGGTTAGTCCGAGCCTCGGACCGCACACGTGCAACACATTGTGCACGTGTGCTCTTTGCAAGCCATGGCCGATCCTGCTTTGTTGCATAATAGTGCGTTTGTAGCTGTACTCACGTAAGTCGTCGACTCCTGTGGTGAACAGCTTTGTATGGTAGGTGTCGTCTATAGGTACCGACGAGCAGATTTGAACCCTGGGCATCTAGCTTTCGCATGATTATCAGCCCACACTTACTGTTGTCCCTTCTACATAACCATGGCTCTAAATCTCTCTATGATTATATACGGGGCTATTTTACAATCTTGACTTCCAACGTTAAAATGTATGCTATCTGTCCACTTCTCGCCACAATTTTGAGCTAATACCTGTTTTATGTTATCTCCTTTTCAAAGTAGATGTTATATAAGCTATTGTTCATAAGCCAGATTAACTAAATGAGGCTTTATACAGTTCCCCATTCCTTTGCATAAAACCTGCGTTGTGCTTTCAGTATCACATAGAGAAAGTCTGATCATGTCTTAATTTAACAAACACTGCATTCGCAACGAAATCATAAGTACTGCAGTCCTGTCAATCTCTGTTTCCTGCTCTTAGCAGCTCATAAAATCATTCATCGAAAGTTTATTCTGAAATTTGAAGTCTCAGGTATAAAAGCAAAAGTATACGTTATGTTTTCTTAATGTGTCCCAGCTGGTTTAGGTCTGGAGTCACAATCAACTTCTGAATTGCATATGTGATAATTGGTAAGCTGCTGTAGCCTCTCCATGCTCCAAGCTCCCAAAAGGTAAATTCATCTACAAAGACCACCGACAAAACTACTTCTAAGAATATTTCGTTACGGTACACTACCATTGTCGACCGTAACACCGCATTCCTTGTGTAAAAAAGTATTTGCATCTCTTGGAATACATCTATAATACTAACAGGAACATTTTCATGTAATTTTTGAAATAAAGTTTCCTTTTCCACTTGATTCCAATGTAAATGAGAAATGTGGTATTTCATTCGCGCCGGTTTTAAGTCTTTAAGTCTGTTTGTGATTACCGGTGGCTAGTTTTTGTGGTGTTAGGTGTACACTGACAAGAAAAGGCTGGCAGATTTATGAATTTTCATATCTAGTCTGTCTCTCTTCTTGTGAAGAATTACAGAATTATTCCAATTTAACGAAATTTCTGTCGTCCGAAGACAATTCTTAAACAACTATTGGATGTTTCTTTCGCATTGCCTCGCCAGTTCCACTAGAATACTATAATCTCCAGATGCCACTCCATTCTTCATACCTCGAATGGCTTACACCGCTCACCTGGAATTACTTACGGAATGCTATTATTTTGATTAGTAACTGTCTGTGCTTCTGATTGAGTCGCACAAACATTTTGAACCTCTACATATGTACATAAAAACACAAAGTGAATCAATCAGAACGCAAGAAAATTCGTTTCTATGATTAATGTCCCTCAGTCTACGAATTGTGAAACTGATATAACGTTGTGATAGGTTTAGTATATCAGTCATAAAACTACAGCTACTAAAAATAATTCCATCTTGATTCCGTTCTGGGCAGAAACGGCGGGTACTAGTTAGGACTGGTCTACAGATGCCAAGGAAAGGTAAGATTCAACGCAGCCGGAGCTTCCATTAGTGAAATTGAGGAACGTACATCAAAGAAAATCACCAACATCCGTGACGTGTCTCAGCTAAATTCTGGGTAACTGCATACGCTGCGTATCATTGATTTCTTTCGTATTTAGAAAATATAAACTAAACTCAATGGCTTTATGGACTATGGTCAAACGCCAATAAAGAAAGAAAAAAGAAAACAAATTTCTGGAGATAACAGATTTAGCAAATTCATGAAATGTACTGCAGAAATGAAGAATTATGTCTGCGATATTTCGGCATTAAATGACATAAATGAAGTCCAGAGAGAAGATGGGACGATTAACAAAAACTTCGTTCTCACCCTTTCGTGCAGGATGTCGTAATCTCTTTGAGTCCCACTCGTAAATTAACACTTCTTTGCTCTATCATAAGACAAAAATAGAGGTGGTACTGGCTTCATTAAAATAATAATTTCTATACAGTAAAAGAGAAAGCAGCATAACAGATAAATTATTCAACTCAGATGTTTAATACAGAGAGCATCGACTGTGGTTGTTTAACATGAGGAGAAGTTTCCAGAATGAGATTTTCACTCTGCAGCGGAGTGTGCGCTGATATGAAACTTCCTGGCAGATTAAAACTGTGTGCCCGACCGAGACTCGAACTCGGGACCTTGGCCTTTCGCGGGCAAGTGCTCTACCAACTTTTTTTTTTTTTATAAAACCTTTATTAAAAAAAACAATGTTACACATTGCAAATACATACTAAGTTATACATAAATGAAGTTATTTAAACAAAGCGGTTTGATCATTTCAATTGCGCTGACATTAAGGAAAGACAACAGAAGATTGTGTTACTGACTAAATCACCAGAAAGAATTAAATTAAACATAAATACTTGAGAATGGCGGAAAGGAGATATATAATAAAGTTGACTAGCCTTCCAACTACACTTTCTGGACATTAATTGAATCTAAGTATTTGAAGTGATCAGATCTATATAATCAGTCTTTCACTGCAAAAATGAACAGGGCAATGTGCCAGCCATTGAATATTACATTTATCGGATAGAATCTTATGGTTTTAACCAATCGATAAAGAGATTTCTATAAAAACTGTCTATTTCCAAATTTCTAGTATAAGCCAATAATGCACCTTTCATGTTTTGTGTTAGGCACTATTAGACACACAATCTCAATGTCACATAAGTTCTGTACATTAGCTTATAAATTTCAAAAAACTACTCTCTGAAGTAGAGAAAGCACACATCATAAATATACTGTAAAATCTTAAATAGTATCCTTAAGGTAACTACAATACATCACTGTCAACACAGTCTTCTTTTTTATATTAACTAATGCCCATTCTTTCAAATACAATTTTTAGCATATTACAGAACTTTTTCTTGTGATTCGAATAGCTTCTAATTTTGTGAAACTCACACAGCATGTGCACCTTGAACTCTATGATGCTATCGGATCCTAATTTGTTAAGGACGTAGTTAACAAAATTTCCCAGCAACCAGTACACAGCGTTATTTTTTGCTTCTGGGAAATAGCGTGCTTCAGGCCTGTGTATCAATGACAGCGATATATATACTCAGCGGATGTTCTTGTAATCAGAGCTATTTGCTCCCGGATCCACTTCCAACTATTCATGTGACCACTGCAAGTATATCGACGAATTACTGTGTCAACTAGATGGCATTGTTGACATAAATTTGTTTCACGGAGTCCGACTGCGTGCAGTCTTTCATTGGTGCTAACTACACTCCTGGAAATTGAAATAAGAACACCGTGAATTCATTGTCCCAGGAAGGGGAAACTTTATTGACACATTCCTGGGGTCAGATACATCACATGATCACACTGACAGAACCACAGGTACATAGACACAGGCAACAGAGCATGCACAATGTCGGCACTAGTACAGTGTATATCCACCTTTCGCAGCAATGCAGGCTGCTATTCTCCCATGGAGACGATCGTAGAGATGCTGGATGTAGTCCTGTGGAACGGCTTGCCATGCCATTTCCACCTGGCGCCTCAGTTGGACCAGCGTTCGTGCTGGACGTGCAGACCGCGTGAGACGACGCTTCATCCAGTCCCAAACATGCTCAATGGGGGACAGATCCGGAGATCTTGCTGGCCAGGGTAGTTGACTTACACCTTCTAGAGCACGTTGGGTGGCACGGGATACATGCGGACGTGCATTGTCCTGTTGGAACAGCAAGTTCCCTTGCCGGTCTAGGAATGGTAGAACGATGGGTTCGATGACGGTTTGGATGTACCGTGCACTATTCAGTGTCCCCTCGACGATCACCAGTGGTGTACGGCCAGTGTAGGAGATCGCTCCCCACACCATGATGCCGGGTGTTGGCCCTGTGTGCCTCGGTCGTATGCACTCCTGATTGTGGCGCTCACCTGCACGGCGCCAAACACGCATACGACCATCATTGGCACCAAGGCAGAAGCGACTCTCATCGCAGAAGACGACACGTCTCCATTCGTCCCTCCATTCACGCCTGTCGCGACACCACTGGAGGCGGGCTGCACGATGTTGGGGCGTGAGCGGAAGACGGCCTAACGGTGTGCGGGACCGTAGCCCAGCTTCATGGAGACGGTTGCGAATGGTCCTCGCCGATACCCCAGGAGCAACAGTGTCCCTAATTTGCTGGGAAGTGGCGGTGCGGTCCCCTACGGCACTGCGTAGGATCCTACGGTCTTGGCGTGCATCCGTGCGTCGCTGCGGTCCGGTCCCAGGTCGACGGGCACGTGCACCTTCCGCCGACCACTGGCGACAACATCGATGTACTGTGGAGACCTCACGCCCCACGTGTTGAGCAATTCGGCGGTACGTCCACCCGGCCTCCCGCATGCCCACTATACGCCCTCGCTCAAAGTCCGTCAACTGCACATACGGTTCACGTCCACGCTGTCGCGGCATGCTACCAGTGTTAAAGACTGCGATGGAGCTCCGTATGCCACGGCAAACTGGCTGACACTGACGGCGGCGGTGCACAAATGCTGCGCAGCTAGCGCCATTCGACGGCCAACACCGCGGTTCCTGGTGTGTCCGCTGTGCCGTGCGTGTGATCATTGCTTGTACAGCCCTCTCGCAGTGTCCGGAGCAAGTATGGTGGGTCTGACACACCGGTGTCAGTGTGTTCTTTTTTCCATTTCCAAGAGTGTATGTTGTTAACTGTCTTGTACCATGACGTTTTTATATTAGACGTGAGCACATTAGAACTAATGTTTTTCCAAATCTCAGTCCACTCAATGTTTGGAAACTGTCGTTCTATTTTGTTTCTTCCTTCGCTTTTCTTTCGTTCCCGCATTATGGCTCTCGATGTTAAGTGTCGGGACTGCCTGAGTTCGACACTGACATAACTAAACTCAACATAGAAAATCCTCACGTGCTGTAAGCGACTGTTGATATTCTGCACGTCAATCGGGGGAAGCAGGCTTGGAGGTTTAATGATCTCGAAAAGTTGGCTGGTTATGCTTTCTCGCGAGTCTCTTATTAAATTAACTTGCCTTTTGATAAAAAGAGCAGAGGCTTTATCCGTTATATCAGTTAATCCTAGTCCGCCATTTTTAGGATCTAAAGTGGCTACTTTAGCAGGTACTCTGAACACTTCACCTCTCCACAAAAATTTTGTGATTTTGGACATTATTCTCCTCGCTATCATTCTCGGTATTGGAAACAGCTGGGCAGTATAATAAGCCTTAGCTAGGATGCATGAGTTGATATACTGTGTTCTTTGAACTTGGTTCATATATCGAGTTAAATTCTCTACAATGGCTCCTTGCACTTTATCTGCTGCAACTTTCCAATTTAAAGCCGTCATTTTCATAGGGCATGCTGTCAGGGTGATCCCAAGTGTTTTATGTTGTCGGACTAATTTTGCCCACTCGACGTTGATATTATCAAAACCTCTGAGATTTAACATCTTAGTTTTTTTTCCGTTTGCAATGGCTCCAGATGCTCTACAGTACGAATCAATCACTGTTGCTAGCGTGGTTACCTCGTCATTATTCCTTATAATGACCCCTATATCGTCAGCATAGGCTCTTATAACTGTTTTGTTTCCTGATAATGTTAAGCCTTTTAATGTAGCATGGACATGTCGGAGGAAAAGTTCCAGCGAAATTGCGAAGAGCGACATGGACAGAGGACTTCCTTGAGGAACACCTCGTTGTATTTGCATCGGCCTGGATTGTTGACAATTCACCGCTATTTTAGCATTTATTCCAGTTGCTATGTTCTTAATCAACTGTATAACCCTATCGTTGAAACCTATTTTCTTCAATGTCTGTAGAAGATATTCATGGTTTACTACATCGAACGTCTTATAAAAATCTAAAAACAATAAAGCACACTTTATGTTTGTTACAGAAGTTATTGCAATTATATCCCTGAATTCCGCTGGATTTTGAAAAATGGTTCTGCCTTGCGCACAGTTCTGATGTTGACTAATAATTTTATCTGTAAGGCATGAAATTCTCTTGTTTATTATTCTAGCTATTAATTTATAATCAGAATTCAGCAGTGAAATTGGACGAAAATTATTTAAATCTTTGTTTCCATTATTTTTTGGCACCAGAACAATTTTACTCTCCTTAAACTCAGCCGGAATCATTTTACCCTGAATAACCTCATTTACAATGTCCGTGATTTTCGCACCTACTATTGGCCAGTAACGGATGTAAAACTCTGCTGGCAGACCATCCGGTCCTGGGGATTTTTTTGGTGGCGAGGCGCACAGAGTCTCATACACGTCTTCTTCGCTGACAACCTCGAGAAAATTTTCGTTGTCATCTTCTGACAGCTGTGGGGCTAGGATGTCAAGGAATTCTTCCAAGGAAGCATCACTACTTTGATGTACAGAATATAGCTCGCAATAATAGCGATAAATCTCGTCCATGATATCCTGCTGGGTTCTGAGAATCGTGCCGTGTTTTGTTCGAATTTCTTCAATAAAAGTCCTTCTCCCGTTTTTCGTATGCTTCACTAAATGATATAGGGAAGTAGTTTCATCTGCTGACACCGAATTTGCCTTCGATTTTATTTTCAACCCTTCCATTTGACTTCTCTTGATATTAAGTAACTTGGCTTTGACTTTTTTTATGTCTGCTATCCGAAGTGAGGAACCTGCTGAGACTTGATCATATAGATCTCTCAAAACGGAATAGTAATACTCTATAGTGCATTTCATTTCCCTGGCGCTCTGGGCACTGTATTGAATAAGAACTTTCCTCAACTTTGGCTTTGCCATTTTAACCCACCAGTCAATAGCAGTGGCATATCTACTACAGGCTCGCAGGCATATTGCCCATGTTTCTTTAATCAGATCTTCTAAATCATGATTAACTAACAAGGAAGTGTTCAAATTCCACTGATTCTTGAATCGGCGAACCGGCTGTCTTGTTAGATTTATGCAAGCTAAGACACTTGAATGGTCTGAAAAGTACGTAGGAATGGTTTCTACTTTTGTCACGGAAGTTACAAGATTTTTAGAAATATATAGTCTATCAATCCTGCTACGTGATGTTGCCGTGACATAAGTGAACTCAACAGTGGAGGGGTATTTGATTTCCCATATATCCTTTAATTCTAAACCAGTAACTAATTGTTTTAGTTCACTTGAGAAATTAAAATTAGGTAACTGATCTTTTCGATTTAAAACACAATTAAAATCACCTCCAAGTAATAACTGTCTTGGTGATTTCCTTAACAAGTATATCAAGTCATCTTTGAAGAAACGTGCCCTGTCAGCTAGATGAGAACTTCCTGAAGGGGCGTACAAGTTGATGATAGTCACATAATAGATATTTAGTCCTATTCCCCTTCCGGATTCCAGTCGTTCCACCTCGCTTACTGTAATCCCTTCCCTTACCAAAATAGCTGTTCCAACACTTGTTTCGGGAGACACATTTATGTAACTGACAAAACCGGGAATTACCAAATCCGAAATTAGAACTTCTTGTAACAGGGCAATATCAGTCGCGGATTCGTACAAAAATTCCTTAAGGGGCGATAATTTCAAACCGGTCGTGATTTTATTTATGTTTATAGTGGTGACAGAATAAGATTGTGGCATTGTGCTGTCACTATGTAGTTGTTTTGTTGAACTAATTTAGTTTGCTGTGGTTCAGGGTTCAGTTAAGCTGTAACAGTTTTCTCGGAAGGCTGAACATGGAATAACACTTCAATCAGTTTATTAGTTACTGTCGCGTTTTTTTCTACTTCTGATGTTTTCTCTTGTACTGCAAGCAGACTGATTTCCTGGTAAACTTTCTGATTTTTCCTCCAGTGATTCGTGTACGACCGTTTCGGACTGAACATTCTTTGGGCTTGGGTCGCCCCTACTGGATTTTCCCTTCCCTTGGTTACGAGCTACATTCTCATTTGGTTGCGTCGGTATTTTATTTCGCGGCTTATCTGGAGCAGCAGCAGACGCTTTAGCAATTTCGGTTGCCGGCGCCTGCCCTGAGGTGTTGACCGTGATTTCAGTTTGGCCACCACTTCCTCGTTCTTTATTAATTTCACTCACTTTCTGATCGAGGGAAACAAATGGAGACTGCAGTTTTGCATCCTCTCCCTGAATTTGTTTATTAACAGATAGATTCTGATCTTTGCAATCGGCTACTGCACCTGTTGTTTCTTGTAAATTAATGCTGCTTACACCCCTTTCATTTTCTGGTACCGTATGTGTATTATCTTTCTGTTCATTAGTTTCCATTCGCATTTTGCCTTCAGGTTCCTCTGCCTTCTCATCGCACTGTTTTTGTTGCGAAGTGAGGGAGTGGGACAAGACAGCTCGTCCTCTGAACAACTATCAATTATCTCCAGAGGTCGTTTTTTCGGTTGCATTTCAGTTTCACGAGTAGTGGCAACGGGGTTTCCTTTTGTTGTTAACGGGGGAAATTGACTGTTATCGTGAAGGGAGACATCAGCTTGTCCCGCTGCGTTAACATCCTCAACCAGTTGTTCCGGGCTATTCTTTGGTAACAGATCATTTAAGGTAAGCTTCTGACGCTGTATCAAATTACTTTTAAGCACAACAGTTCGCCGCGGACATTCCTGTCTGAAGTGGCCGGTTTCGTTACATATATGACATGTAGCTTCCTGACCTGTATAAACAATTTGTGCCTTATACCCACAAACAGTTATGTGAGACGGAATATTCGTCTTAACGTCCATCTCTACACAGCGGACCCCGTTAAAACACTGCAGTTTAAAGCGAGGCGACCATCTTTCATTTGCAATTGATTTAACGTCTCCGTAGTTTAAAAGAGCTTCCTTAATCTTTTCATTTTCAATTTCAATGGGGAGATTCAAGACACGAACGGTTTTGTAATGAATGTCCGCTCTATAGATGGAAACCTTACTTTTATAATCATTTCTATGCACAAAATCTACTTCATAGCCCCACTTTCGTAACACTTTATCAACAGTCGAAGCACTGATTAACTTGACAAAAACACAGTATTTTTCCTGATCCAGTTGCCAGGTGTAAACGATTTCAGAATTTAGACCAATTACCTGTGTAATCCAGTCATCTATTTCCAGGGATGTCGGCTGAACAGGACGGGATTCTTTGTCAAAAGCAAATACCAGAGTATTCTTCCTGAGGTTTGTAGCCATGGTTAATCCAGCGAAGCAATTTCGGTTAAACAACCGAAATTCCAAGTAGCAGCAGCAAGACCAGAAAGAGCGATCAGATCACGAGGAACAGGAACGAACACGGAGATTAACGGACGGACGGCACTCGGCGAAGCACAAGTACAGCGATGTAAACACTGAAGTGCAGCGCAACAGTTAACAGCGGCCACTCGCGAGCGCGGCTGAACCGGAACTACGGAAGCACGACTCACGCCCGGTACTCACAGCTTTACTTCTGCCAGTACCTCGTCTCCTACCTTCCAAACTTTACAGAAGCTCTCCTGCGAACCTTGCAGAACTAGCACTACTGAAAGAAAGGATATTGCGGAGACATGGCTTAGCCGCAGCCTGGGGGATGTTTCCAGAATGAGATTTTCACTCTGCAGCGGAGTGTGCGCTGATATGAAACTTCCTGGCAGATTAAAACTGTGTGCCCGACCGAGACTCGAACTCGGGACCTTTGCCTTTCGCGGGCAAGTGCTCTACCAACTGAGCTACCGAAGCACGACTCACGGCCGGTACTCACAGCTTTACTTCTGCCAGTACCTCGTCTCCTACCTTCCAAACTTTACATAAGCTCTCCTGCTTCGGTAGCTCAGTTGGTAGAGCACTTGCCCGCGAAAGGCAAAGGTCCCGAGTTCGAGTCTCGGTCGGGCACACAGTTTTAATCTGCCAGGAAGTTTCATGAGGAGAAGTATTTATCCGACGTGATCTCTTCTCTACTGTGAAATGTTTTACCTTTGTAACAAGTAAGACAGATAGAATTCCCTTCTTTCAAGTAATGAGAAAAGTATCTACCTCTGATCTGTCATACAAGTATGACGACCGAAACACAGGACACAATAGTCAGTAGAAGGAGCCCACATTGTTGAAGAAAAACCCTCAATGAGAAACACTGAGAATAATATGAAGATATAACACTTAGCAGATAAGACTCACCACATCTCTGTTAGAAGAATTATAGATACACATACACAAAAGCAATTTCCCTAGGAAAATTTAGTGTGTAGACTAAGTTGGCTAATAATCCCTTTCTAAAGAACTTCCAGAGTGCACTTTCTACACTCTATTATGAATAACGTTTCTACATTTGCCTGCAGATGAAGTTACTAAACGTTGTGTCTCTTTTCTGTAGTCAATAAGTTTTATAACACTAAACATATAATAAATTTGCATGGTGCCGTTGACGTCACTAAATGCCGTTTTATTTCTCTCTGCCCAGTGCCATATGATTAATCTACAATAGCTGTGTAAACGTTGTTGTTGTTGTGGTTTTCAGTTCAGAGACTGGTTTGATGCAGCTCTCCATGCTACTCTATCCTGTGCAAGCTTCATCTTCCAGTACCTACTGCAACCTACATCCTTCTGAATCGGTTTAGTATATTAATCTCTTGGTCTCCCTCTACGATTTTTACCCTCCACGCTGCCCTCCAATACTAAATTGATGATCCCTTGATGCCTCAGAATATGCCCTACCAACCGATCCCTTCTTCTAGTCAAGTTGTGCCATAAATTTCTCTTCTATTCAGTACCTCCTAATTAGTTATGTCATCTATGTATCTAATCTTCAGCATTCATCTGTAGCACCACATTTCGAAAGCTCCTATTCTCTTCTTGTCTAAACTATTTATCGTCCACGTTTCACTTCCATACATGGCTACACTCCATACAAATACTTTCAGAAACGACTTCCTGACACTTAAATCTATACTCGATGTTAACAAATTTCTCTTCTTCAGGAACGCTTTCCTTGCCATTGCCAGTCTACATTTTACATCCTCTCTACTTCGATCATCATCAGTTATTTTGCTCCATAAATAGGAAAACTCATTTACTTCTTTAAATGTCTCATTTCCTAATCTAATTCCCGCAGCATCGCCCGACTTAATTCTACTACATTCCATTATCCTCGTTTTGCTTTTGTTGCAGTTCATCTTATATCCTCCTTTCAAGACACAGTCCATTCCGTTCAACTACTCTTCCAGGTCCTTTGCTGTCTCTGACAGAATTATGTCATCGGCGAACCTCAAAGTTTTTATTTCTTCTCCATGGATTTTAATTCCTACTCCGAATTTTTCTTTTGTTTCCTTTACTGCTTGCTCAATATACAGATTGAATAAGATCGGGGAGAGGCTACAACCCTGTCTTACTCCCTTCCCAACCACTGATTCCCTTTCATGCCCCTCGACTCTTATAACTGCCATCTGGTTTATGTACAAATTGTAAATAGCTTTTCGCTCCCTTATTTTACCCCTGCCACCTTTAGAATTTGAAAGAGAGTATTCTAGTCAACATTGTCAAAAGCTTTCTCTAAGTCTACAAATGCTAGAAACGTAGGTCTCCCTTTTCTTAATCTATTTTCAAAGATAAGTCAGTATTGTCTCACGTGTTCCAACATTTCTACGGAATCCAAACTGATCTTCCCCGAGGTCGGCTTCCACCAGTTTTTCCATTCGTCTGTAATGAATTCGTGTTAGTATTTTGCAGCTGTGACTTATTAAACTGATAGTTCGGTAATTTTCACATCTTTCAACACCTGCTTTCTTTGGAATTGGAATTATTATATTCTTCTTGAAGTCTGAGGGTAATTCGCCTGTCTCATACATCTTGTTCACTACATTTTGTTTTGTTAGACCTGGCTCTCCCAAGGCTGTCAGTAGTTCTAATGGAATGTTGTCTACTCCCGGGGCCTTGTTTCGACTTAGGTCTTTCAGTGCTCTGTCAACGTATTAAAAAAATTATGAAATTATGTGAAGGTGTGGTCTCTGTTTTTTCGGACGGACACCACTCATTCACCCTACTGATTCGTCTAGATGGACAATGAATCCAACACCATCAGTGGGGATACGTAATTATGTTCGATCGCCTGCGTGAATTACAAAGTAGCGAACACGTGGGACGTGGACAGGGACTGCAGATAGGTGGAGCTAGGTGGGAATGTGGGTCGGCCGGGAGGCGTGCCGAGGTGGTCCACGCGTTGGGATGAACACCGTGTCCGGGTGGTGCAGCGGTTACAGCCACTGCCTAGTAAGCAGGCGAGCCTGGGCTAGAATCCTGTTCCGCACACGTTTCATTCTTCGCCGCTGATTCTGCACGAAATCACAATGCAGCTGATATCAATATTTCTTTCCCTTTCCTTTTCCTTTCTCCCCCCTCCACCTTCAGTTTACACAATATGAGCCCAAAGTAGAAGTTGTACTCGTGGAACTGGGTTAGCTCTTTGCTTGGCGTAATTGCGACTTTTCGAGACCACTTGGCCCAGTCCCAGTGCTATCTGCCACAGAGCCTAGAGGATCCCTTTTCAACTGTGTAAGGGTGATATCTAGAAGTTCGTTTCTAACGTCTTTCATGTAGACGCGATGCTAAACATATCACAAAGGAAAAAGGTATAACTTAAATACTTGCAGTCACTCTCCCCCGACTGCCTCATGGATACAGTTTATCTTTTAGTTAATAACAAAAAATTGCCAAGAAATTGTGATTGTGACCTTCAAGATAAGGAAACTGGAATACTTGTCTGATTCAAATGGCTCTGAGCGCTATGGGACTTAACATCTGACGTCATCAGTCACCTAGAACTTAGAACTACTTAAACCTAACTAACCTAAGGACAACACACAGATCCAAGATTCGAACCTGCGACCGTAGCGGTCGCGCGGTTCCAGACTGAAGCGCCTAGAACCGCTCGGCCACTCCGGCCGGCAATACTTGTCTGCAGGGTGTTATCTGCGATCCTTATTTAACGAAAATCCACTTATTTCCTGTCTGTCGATCGCTGCTTTTGTTATCAGAAACTGACCAGTTCCGGTCAGTGTCGCCCTTCTTCAGATCTGTTAAATAATACTACGGTCGCAGGTTCGAATCCTGCCTCGGGCATGGATGTGTGTGATGTCCTTAAGTTAGTTAGGTTTAAGTAGTTCTAAGTTCTAAGGGACTGATGACCTCAGACGTTAAGTCCCATAGTGCTCAGAGCCATTTGAACCATTTTGTTAAATAATATGAAAATAAATGACAACTTTGGTAAACATTTTTGGATACAGTGATCAATACAATATTATATTTTAACTAAAGTTCAGTCTTGATCACAACACTTATGTCTCATTAACATAGGTGACCGGTTTCGGTTATCTTTATATAACTTCGTAGCAGCTGAGGAGAGCTCCGCCTACCATCCTCCAAGGAAGCCATGGGTCTGAAGATGGTTATATAAAGATAACCGAAACCGGTCACCTATGTTATTGAGAATAAGTGTTGTGTTCAAGACTGAACTTTAGTTAAAATGTAAATGACAACTGGTTTCTAATCCTGTTTTTACAATACTATAGCAGACCGCGATGGCCGAGCGGTTCTAGGCGCTTCAGTCCGTAACCGCGCGACTGCTACGGTCGCAGGTTCGAATCCTGCCTCGGCCATGGATGTCCTTAGGTTAGTTAGGTTTAAGTAGTTCTACGTTCAAGGGGACTGATGACCTCAGACGTTAAGTCCCATAGTGTTCAGAGCCATTTTTACAATGCTACAGAGTTAAAAATATTCTATTTAATTACAGTACAAACGCTGTATAACATTAATTTCCTCGTAGTTACAGAGTAACCAGTCTTAACGGAACTCTGGCAGTTCACAAAGTTTCGATACAGGTTTATTAAAAAATAGAGGAAACTTAATACGATGGTTTAATGTTTGAGGTGTTCTAACTAATCTCCCCCACCTGCCAACCCACTTGAGTCGAACGCATACCACTTGAAACTGTCAGAAAAGCACTTATTTGGGATGCTGTTCAACTCACGCGTTCCACTAGATTGAATGTCGGTTATACGGTCAAAGCGTTGACCTTTCATATTAATTTCTGCACTTTGTCGTTTTGTGGTAGATTCGAATTGATAAGATCAAGCCTCGTTACCCGTGATGAATTTTTGCAGAAAACAATTGTCCCCGTTTTGCATTTTAATCCAGTCACTGCAGGCGTCCTTGCGTGGTTGTTTTTATTCGAGAGGCTAGATGTGCGTATCGAACTTAGCATACACTTTTCTCTTTTTCAAAACGGTCTAGAGACTATCTTGAACACTTGTTGCAGAAACGTTGCTCCATTGCAGTTTACGACAAGCCGTTGACACACTGTGGTCGTACATAAAGTATTTAACAGTGACTGGTTTATTGCACGCCTTTTGTGTACAGTTGTTTGTTAGTTACTGCGCTGAAGTCGCTTCTACGCTAGGAAAAAAACAGATTCGAATTTTTTTGAACGGATGGTGTATATTAAAGCCAAACTTATATACTGGCACTTAACTTTAAAAGAAATTTGACTGATATAAAAATGGTGTAGTGTTTGGCTTTAGTATACTACAGGGAAAGTGTGAGATTGATTAATCTGTAACTTCGAGAAGTGGCATGTTATGCAATACTTGTATTGTAATTAGATCGAAAAAATTAACTTTGTAATATTGCAAATACGGGATCAGTACCCAGTCATCATTTACTTTTATATTGTTTAACAGACCTGGAGGTGGATAACAGTACAAAAGAAAGGACAGTCTGAGATTGATAGGTAGAAGACAAGCAAATATTTAATAAAAAACACTTTGTGATCAAAAGTATCCGGACACCCCCAAAAACGTACGTTTTTCATATTAGATGCAGTATGCTGCCACCTACTGCCAGGTACCTCAGTAGTCATTAAACATCATGAGAGAGCAGAATGGGGGGCTCTGCGGAAATCACGGACTTCGAACGTGGTCAGGTGACTGGGTGTCACTTGAGTCATACGTCTGTACCCGAGATTCCCACACTCCTAAACATCCGTAGCTCCACTCGTTCCGATGTGATAATGAAGTGAAAACGTGAAGGGACACGTACAGCACAAAAGCGTACAGGCCGACCTCGTCTGTTGACTGATAGAGACCGCCGACATTGAAGAGGGGCGTAATGTGTAACTATCCAGACCATCACACAGGAATTCCAAACTGCATCAGGATCCACTGCAAGCACTATGACAGGCGGGAGATGAGAAAACTTGGATTTCATGGTCGAGCGGCTGCTTGTAAGCCACACATTACGCCGGTAAATGCCGAGCGACGCCTCGCTTGGTGTAAGGAGCGAAAACATTGGACGAATGAACAGTGGAAAAACGTTGCGTGGAGTGACGAATCACGGTATGCAATGTGGCGGTCCGATGGGAGGGTGTATGGCGAATGCCCGTTGAACGTCATCTGCCAGCGTGTGTAGTGCCAACAGTAAAAATCGGAGGTGGTGGTGTTGTAGTGTGGTCGTGTTTTTCAACCCCTTGTTGTTTTGCGTAGCACTATCACAGCACAGGCCGACATTGATGTTTTAAGCACCTTCTTGCTTCCCACTGTTGAAGAGCACTTCTGAGATGACGATTGCACCTTTCAACACGATCAAGCACCTGTTCATAATGTACGGCCTGTGGCGAAGTGATTACCCGACAATAACATCCCTGTAATGCACTGGCCTGCACAGAGTCCTGACCTGAATCCTGTAGAACACTTCTGGGATGTTTTGGAACGCCGTCTTCGTGCCAGGCCTCACCGACCGACATCGATACCTCTCCTCAGTGCAGCACACCGTGAAGAATGAGCTTCCATTCCCCAAGAAACCTTCCATCACCTGACTGAACGTATGCCTGAGAGAGTGGAAGCTGTCATCAAGGCTAAGGGTGGGCGAACACCATATTGAATCCCAGCATTATCGATGGAGGTCGCCACGAACTTATAAGACCTTTTCAGAAAGGTGTCCGGATACTTTTGACCACATAGTGTATTTTCAAGGAGGTGATTCATATAAAGAAAATGGAGAGCGAAACAATGGACAATTGTTCCAGACAAATATAGTTCAAAGCTCTCTAACACAATTTTGAACAACGCTTATGATATACCATTGTAAATCGTTCAAAATTATACAGGGATAGGGAAAATAATGTGAACACCTGTACTTACTTGGGAATGGTTTATTAAAAGGGGTTGGACGCGCATTTGCCTGTAAAACAGCTGCGATTCTTCTTGAGATACTGGCATATAATGCTGTATAATCTTCAGTGGAATGTTAGACCACTCTTCAATCAGAACCTCTTCTAACGAGGGAGGCGGAGATCTGCTCCGGAGTCTGCTCTCCAACACCGCCCCTAAGGTTTCGATGCTGGCCAGGGAAGGCGGTGCAGTTCAGTTGCACGCTCCTCATACCACGATTGTACTGTCCTGGCTTTGTGAATGGGTGCATTATCCTCGTGAAATGTTGCATCATTGTCGGGGAACAACATTTGAATCATGGGATGCACCTGATTACCTAAAATGTTCACATAATCGTTGGCTGTAACGCGGCCTTTGAGGGTAATGACGGGACCAGCAGAATACCATTTTACGGCTGCCCACACCATCACACCTCCATCACCACGCTTAACCGTTGGAACCAAGCAACCAGGATAGTAGGCTTCTTTTGGCGTTCTCCAGACGTAAACCCGGCCCGATGTTGGTAGTAACGGACACGTTGACTCGTCGGACCGTATGACGTGTTTCCACTGATCAGCCGTCCAGGCTTTATGCTCCTGACATCATCTTTTACGCTTCTTTGCGTTGGTTGTCGTCACTAATGGTTTCGGTATAGCAGCTTGTCCATTCGCTTTATGGAGTTCTCGGCGGACAGTGTCGATAGATACGGTGTTTCGAAGATGGCTATTGACCTCTGCAGTCACTTTAGTCGACGTAGTTTTGTACTGTTTTGACACAATTCCTGTTAATGTTCGACGATCTATGTCATTTAGTTTTGATTAGCACCCACAATTAATTTTACACGATAATGTCTTTTCATGTTTAGTGTAGGCTGTCACGACTGTTGAAACAGTTGCTCATGAAACATTCAATAACTTGGCTGTCTTGATTACTGTAGCTCCAGCTAATCGGGCGCTCACAATCTGCCCTCTTTAGAACTCTGTTACATCTTTCATTGTACGTCAACCTCGACCTCCGAAAGCAAATACGAAGTGTGCAGTTCTCTTAAGCAACCTTCACTGATGCCTAGTCCGCGCAGAATTCGCACAGTCCAGCGCTACACGTGCCTTACCTGCGTTGTTGACTGTCAAACATAACTATTCGATTACTACTACTGTTCACATTCTTTTGCCTATCACTATATACATATGGTAGTCTCACAGTGTCTAAATCAATCATCAAATGTGAACTCCATAATGTAGGTGAATCGTAGGACTGTGCTAAATGACAAAATTGTGAATGCCTTCCGTGAGGAATAATAATGTACATCACATACAGGGCGCGAGAAGTTCAAAAGCGCCCAGTAGGTTTCGGAGCCGGAGCGCACGCTCAGATGCCTAATGCGAGTTGTCTGTTCTGGGTGACGCTTACACGGTCGCCAGTAGCCGTATCATGAATATGGACCTGACGGCTCTGCGTCGGCTGTTTGTAACGCACTCAGTACCAGCGGGGTCCTCACAACAATGAAACAAGGAAAACCGGGCGTTTTCCTCATCTCATCGAATCCTATTCCCCGAATAGTCTATAACTGTTTAATGAACTATATTAAAATAATGCAGGTACGATAAATTATTTAAAGGCTGGATATATTATTTGGAAATCTCTGGAAAGCTATGTATATGGCAACGGGACGTATAGCGACAGTTACTGAAGGTGTTTTCGTTCCGTCTTTGCAACTACTAGAAAGTGCGCCTTTCTGTCGCCAAATTCGTGTCGTTTTAATGAAATAAAACATCATATATGTTCTGTAATAAGAGATATTTACGAACTGGCTTTCTTTCTAGATCGAAGAACAGTTCGTTAAAAAGATTTTGATTTTCCTTAGGGTATTTCATGTCTGGCTTTCGATTGCATCAGGAAACGCCGTGTGCTTGCAAGTTTTTGAGTTATTCCTTCTTTTGGCACCTTTGGTTCTGGCCTAACTCCTTATTGTTTTGCGGATCTATACGTACCACAGTATATCACCACTACTGTCCTTTTGTATCTTTATGGCACCATGTACCGCGTATGTTTTTTGGAGTGTTACTTAAATTCATCGCTTGTTTTTTCTTTGATCTAGAAATGTACTCATCTATTCGTTCGTCATATGTATATTGTGTCATTTAATTATGTTATTATTTATTTATTTAATGTGTAAGTGAAATGAGGCTGCAGTGTCGGAGTTGAAGGTTTAAATCGTGGCCACATGAATGAAGAATATGGTTATGGTATATACTTCCGATTAGATTTGTGTATTAGTTTAAGTCACAATAAAAAGCCAACCTCTTAGGATATCTACTATTATACTTTTTTCAGTTTCTATTCCATGTCGTAGCGTCAGGCTGGACTGTTGTAGAACTCTGAACTCTTCTCAGACAAATCCCATAAATATGGAAGCGGGGCAACAGGACTCCCAACTAGGCATATTTGAAATTTGTTGTTTCAGTTCTGTCTTCGCTATAGTAGGGGAGAGTGTCGTTCTTGGAAGAATTCCGCCTCTAGCCAGCTCTGTAATAGGATTTAAAGTATTTTCTATTCCTTTTTGCAATGATAGCATTCACTTTAAGAGTACTGAGGCTTTTTCTGAAATTACAAAGATTACTTCAGAAAAGTAAGGTTTTTGCAAATTTGAAAACTGTTCCAATTTATAACATGGTTAATCACCTAGAACAAATATTCTGTTTAAATTTGAAAGTGTTGCAGTCGCCAAAGCTTGTGAGTACTGTATTTAATAGTCTTTGTGTTATATTATTATCTACTACATATCAAAAATCAGTAAGTGAAATAAAATTAAGAAGAAGTATTATCAAAAACCAGTTAAAGTGAAAACATTTTGAAATAGAAGATATTTACACCTAACACAAATCTCCATTTTCAAGACAGGGAAAATTGTTAAGAGATTAAAGAAATTCAGTTGGTTTTCAAATATCACGTTTTCTGTGGCAAAAGACCTTCCTCTGTTTCAAGATACAAGATGATGCAAGACTGACGAAATGTGGCTTATCCGTCACACGTTATTTAATTAGCTTTAAAGACATACAGAGTTGTAATCACCATAAAATACTGCAACTGAAAAATTAACAAATTCCTCCAGATAGTTTTCTTATATTACACAGCTCTTACATATTTAGAGCTTGTAATATTTACAAATGCAGCACAAAATATAACCTAATGCCTCACTGTAATAAAAACAGTAGAAAATTTTAGTCTGCATTCCTTCATTTGAACCTAAAATCTCTCACTAGGCTGAAATACCAACCAGGAATCATGTTCATAGGCACACTATCCTCCTGATACAACATTAATCTGTACTTCAATAATCTAGAGAGAAGACAACTTATGACTTGAGAGCTGCTGCGCCTGTTAAAAAGGTTGGCAGTTTAAATGACATACGGGATGAGCTTGTGGAGATGTCACGGGGTGGTTGTAGAAATAGCTTCCTAATACGATAATCCACAGAATAAAAAATTTCTATCTCATCTTTTTTCAAATAACTTTTCGAAAGTTAACAATGAAACATTTTTGCAGAATCTAAAGATTAAGAATTTTGTGGATGGTAATGTAGCAGCCAGGTGTTTGAGCCCCGATCCCATGGAATGATGGTATATTGCCTCAACCACCTTACCGAATTACTTGGTAGGTCACACATGAACAATACATGTCTTAGTCTTATCCAGTCAGAAAATAATGTTTTATCATCACCTGTAAGCAATTTGTGTTGACATGATCACAGCACCAAAGATATTCTAAAGTATATTCGGATTTTACCTTGAATTTCCACGTAGTGGCTGGTTGTAGTGCTGCCAACACATTTTGTAGCGGAAGTAAATGTATCTAGAAAGGAAATCAGTCTAGCTGCTACAAATTTTGTTAAAAAAATTAACAGACTTAGTTAAAAGGTTTATTCCTTCATTATGAGTGCTATGTACAACTTTAAAGACTTGTACCGAAGATTGCCAATGGAGATGCAGAGCTCTGAAACAGTAGCGTGCGACGTCAACCAAATATGGTTCAAATGGCTCTGAGTACTATGGGACTTAACATCCATGGTCATCAGTCCCCTAGAACTTAGAACTACTTAAACCTAACTAACCTAAGGACATCACACGACACCCAGCCATCACGAGGCAGAGAAAATCCCTGATCCCGCCGGGAATCGAACCCGGGAACCCGGGCGTGGGAAGCGAGAACGCTACCGCACGACCACGAGATGCGGGCGGCGTCAACCACTAGATCATTTATAAATATTGTGAAGAGTAATGGTCTACTAAGACTCCCTCGGGGCACGGTGAAAACCTTTGTAGTCAGTTCGGAAGATGCACTGTTTAACATGAGATGAATTCTGAATTTTATAACGGGACTTCAAGGTACAAGTTACAACCCTGAAAGAAACTCTGAGACAAATTATTCTGTCTATTGACATTGTATTTAAAAGGTGCTAGCGCAAACAATTTATCATATAATAGGACAAAACATTCGTCTGCTCAGTGCGGACGCACAGATGAATCATTAAGCCTTTATAGAAGGCGCAGCGATTGAGTCTCGTTGCTCAATCCACGTGAGCGTAGAACGGTGTGAATCAGTGAGACATTTATGCTCCAAGCGGACATTTGTATGTGAACACGGGTAAATGTGAGGACGTGACAGATTGGCAAAAAGGGGCAATCATGTCTGGCCATCCCATCGCCATACGGTATCTGAAATTGCTGGATTTGTTGGCGTTTCGCGGCGGACTGTTCAAAGAGTTTATAAGCAGTTGTGTAACACGTATGGCCACGAAACATGACGTCAGAACCGTGGCCGGTAAAAAATCCTGGCTGAGAGGGACTGGAGACGTTTTTACGGTTTGTGAATGAAAATCACTTCCAAACCCGACCGAAACTGCTGCAGGCAGTGAATGAAGATCCATCCCAACCCATGCATGGAAATACTAACCAACCTAATAACATACTACTCCTGGTAGCTATAATTATTTCTCTGCAAATGAAGCAGATACTGATGTAATGTTGTTCAGACACCAATAAAATCACCTGCACATATACCTGTAACACCTTTGAGCCATGCATGACTCGTGTTCCCGCCATCATCTGTTTTACTCCCTGTTTCTAAAGTACTTCCACCTCACTAAGTTAATTTAAATTACTGGTGTCATTGAGTTGCTGCTTTGCCTGACTGTGAGCGGTGTTAGTAGCACATATCAATATACCCCTTCTTGTAATATCTTTGCTTGACTACTATTACTTCCTGGTCGTTGTCTGTCGTAAGCCAGTCAGTTCGGGTTGCAAGTTCGGGTCTGCGAGTCAGTTGGAACGCTTCTGGAGCGCAGTCCGGACCTGCCTGTCGGGGAGTTGTAATGCGGCACTAGTGCAGTCAGGTGTAGCAGTAGTGAGATCTGCGAAGACATGATGGCTCGCCCGACCATTGCCGCCACGCATCACTTGAGCCGGACCGCGGTCTTGGTGGATCGTCGGTCGGTCGTCCTACCGGACGACGCGTTTTGGCTCACCAATCGTTCATGAGTCTGGTGTGTGTGTGTGTGTGTGTGTGTGTGTGTGTGTGTGTGTGTGCATCGACTCCCGATTTGTCTTCATGCGTGCTTAGTTGCTGTTAGGTATCGTTCAGGTCTTCGTGCAAGTGTTTGTCAGGTTGTGTGTGCAGTTGGCGTTATTTCCTTTGACAAGTTATTTTAAATGTTGTCGGCGTACTGTCTCTGAGAGATCGGTCGTCTCATCGGGCGACGTGTAACTGGTTCTCCGAGCGCTTCTGGGCCCCTTCAATTACCATCCTGTGGAACTTGGGTCGGTCCTTTCCTGGTGCAGTGATGTCGTTTAGTCAGTGGGCGTGTTTCCTCTGCATGGTTGGGTCCGAGCCAGTATTACCGTCGGCGTGTTTCTGGAAGTGAGTGGGAGATTCACCAGTAGTGCACTCGCGACTAAGCAGCAGTCGCAGACGGACCAGCGGGCAGTCGGTCGGTTGTTGCGGACGAAGGAAGTTATCTCTCCGCGCGGTGCAGTCGGCTGGGTCCGTTGGCAGCCCCTGCGCAGTGTCGGAGTCTGTGTGGGGAGCTGTCCGATCGCTACGAGCTTCGTGGCTCACCGACCCTGGACGTCAACTTCGCATGTACCGGTTGGTGGCAAGCAAGTCGTTTTATCGGTCGGTCCGTGGCTGTCCCTTGGTTGGGTTTCTACTTATCAGGTGTAGTTGGGCTCACTACCTGTCTCGCCTAAGTGCACGAGGGCAGACCGACCTCCCTGGAGGCTTCTGAGTGCCACCGGTGTTTAATTATCTGTTTTCAGCTACTTAAAATTTAAGGCTTATGGTTATTTGTTTTTATTTTCTTAAACTTTTTTGCAAAATTAATTTTTAAATTTATCTTTCAAGCTTAAACATTGCGGCCTTCTGCCTTTAAAAGATTATGGTAACATATTTTAAAATTTTGAAACATAATTGTGGACTTCAGCCATTGGTATTGCACCTTGCATATGTATGTTCTATCTGCTTAGCCTTGAGGCTTTCCACGTAGCCGTGATACGTTTTTTTATTTTATTTGATTTGCCTCTTTAATTGCAGTTTAATCTCATTGATTTTTAAGATTTCTTGTTGCTAAACATTCTGGCCTTCGGCCTTTAAAAGTCTATGGTAATATATTCTACAATTTTGAAATTTAATTGTGGCCCTCAGCCATTTGTATTGCACTTTGCATATGATTCCTGTTTTTTAATTATTTTATTGCTATCTTAATTGGATTTTTATGTTATTGATTTTTTTAGATTTCTTGTTTGAAGGCCTTCAGCCGTGAAGGAGTTGCATTCGGTAAAGGTCCGGCTATGTGCCGCTTTGGTTGTAAAGGTTGAATTACAATAAATGACAATGAGAAGGAGAAACCGACCTCAACCTTTGGCCCTCTCCATCAGCCTATTACCTGTTCTGCCCAGCGAGTTTAGCAGGCGTATACAAGGTGTATATACAGCGTGAATCGTGGAAGACGTAATACCCCTTCCTATTTCGTGAACTGTTCCAGTTTTTGGCAATGGCCACTTACTTTTGTTATGTGATAAAGATAACGGCATCCGAAAACGCTTGAAAAAATGAGTACTGTGATATAATGCTTGCTAATTTTGAAGTTAAACTCTTCGCGAAAGAATCCAAGAAATATTCTAAAACCGAAAGGCAAGTCGTCCGGAACCGGCTACTGCACTGTAAACACGCTCATCCCAAGTTACACCGCTGTATCAAACCTTTCGACTGTTCGCTTGTCTGCACTGTAGAACTAGTATGAGCTGTGTCATCTATCGGCAGGTCATTTCTGCTCCGCCATTCATTGTGTTCAGACATGTGTTCGATGAGGAGAAGTTGCCCATCATACTTTTATACGGCGATTGCCAAAGCAACGCTGTCGACTTGGTACGGCGGTATAGGGATGCCTGTGCTCATCGGCGTTGTCCGTCGCTCCAGACCTTGCGCGTCGCTAGCGCGAAGAGGGAGCTTTAACGTCAAACAGAGGCCGAGACCAAACACTGCAACTGGCAGACCATATGAAGGAGGTGTTCCGGGTACGACGCTTATTAGTCTGCATTAGACGTGTTGTCAGGTAGTGTGGTGTCAGCCAGACGGATGAAACTCGTACCTTGCGTCGACGTAAATTCCAACTTGATCATCTGTCACCACGTCAGGCACTCGGAGGGGGTGATTTCGAAAGTTGTACAGAATTTTATCGGTTTGCTCTCCAGCCCCCATCGTGTGCTCTTTACCGGCGAAGCAATGTTTACCAACCACGGTAACATAAATTTACATAACATCCACAACTGGACAGCTCAAAATCCAGCTTGACTACGTCAGGTACAACACCAACGATCATGGGGCGTAAATGTATGGTGCGGCATCATAAGAAATTCCATTATGGAATCTTACTTCATCCCACATGCGTTAAATAGAAATATTTATGCACACTTTCTTACGAACATTCTGGCTGTTCATCTAGAAGAGATACCGTTGGATAAACAGTAGTGTATGAGTTCTAACGCGATGGCTGCCAAACTGACTCGACCCCTGGACAGAACGGGATGCTGGAGTACAGTGGCCGGCCAGATCCCATGATTTGACTCCTCTTGATTTCATTCTATAGGGAGCACTGAAAAATGCAGTCTGTCAGGAATTCCCAACTACGCCAGGCCATTACGCAGTCGTATCGCCACAGCCTGCAACGGCATATAATTCGATATACTTTCATATGAAATGAAATGATTGTATGGCATTGATAACTGGGAGTTCCCACCTGGGGCGTCTCCGGCCATCCTGATTTAGGTTTTCCGTGATTTCCCTAAATCGTTTCAGGCAAATGCCGGGATGGTTCCTTTGAAAGGGCACGGCCGATTTCCTTCCCAATCCTTCCTTAACCCAAGCTTGCGCTCCGTCTCTAATGACCTCGTTGTCGACGGGACGTTAAACACTACCCACCACCACCACCCACCTGGGGAAGCTCAGACACCAAGTTGCAATCTTTTCAGTTGACGTGACGTTGGCAGATTTGCATTTTGATGATGATAACACAACACTGAGTCCCCGAGAGGAGAAAATCCCCAGCACGGCCGGGAATCGAACTCCGGCCTGCTGCATGACAGTCAGAAGCGATGACCACTCAGTTGAGGAGATGGACACCTCCACCTGTCCGTCTATTTCTGGAACGGCTATTGTAAATGTGCCTTGCAGTCGCTGGTAAACAAATTGAGCATATGCTTAAGTAAAATGTGAAACCATGTTTCGTTACGAAAAGTACTTATTTTGTGGGTGTACTGTCGTCAGTCGTTTTGAACAATATGTTTAGTTTATTTAAAGTATATTCCTACTAATTACAATTTCGAGTAGTATTTAAAGACACTTTTGTCGGACAGGAAGTGTTTCAGCTTTAAGAAGCACTCAGGCGTCTCCAGGCAAAGATCGGTCAGATTTTTTTTTCAATTCTAAGAAAGTTAATAAAGTAATTTATTTATTTCCGTGAATAGGGCTGTTTATCATTATGCACGATCGACGTTTCTTTTCCGGTTTTAACAGGTAACCTGCAACGGGGGTTCTTAAATGGATTAGTGTTTAGGTTAGTGTTGTTGAACGTCCCGTCGACAACGAGGTCATTAGAGACGGAGCGCAAGCTCGGGTTAGGGAAGGATGGGGAAGGAAATCGGCCGTGCCCTTTCAAAGGAACCATCCCGGCATTTGCCTGAAACGATTTAGGGAAATCATGGAAAACCTAAATCAGGATGGCTGGAGACGGGATTGAACCGTCGTCCTCCCGAATGCGAGTCCAGTGTGCTAACCACTGCGCCACCACTCTCGGTTTCTTAAATGGAAAACTGTGTAACGATACTGTAGTTGTTTCCACATAAACCTGAAAACGTACACACATTTGAGGTAATTTTCTTGTGTCCCACCTGATCCGACAAAAGCTAGCATCTGCCGTTGTTCCACAAACAAAAATCATAGCTGACCCTGTATTATGTCATATAGGAAATGAGGCTCCAAGTTAGAAGCGTAGACCTGTCTCGCTGCACGTAACGACGGAGCATGGCATAAGAACTCTGCTTGGCTGTGTTTACACCGCAATGACTGGCTCTGCTGTCAGTGCCTTCCAGTTATTATAAATTTCTCCGATTCTATTGCGAAAGGGTCAACGTCAATATTAACAAGCGCTGTATCACTATAAATGAAACTCCAAGAGCTATTCAATGCAGTTGTGAAAAGTATCCGGTTCTATTAAAAATAACACACTACTTTCAATATCTCGGTTGATACCGGAGCTCAGAGCATTATCCATACAAAACATTACGTGCCCATCAGCATACTATCAATTGCAGAAAATTTCGTTTCGCTATCTCGAACCGTTCACGAAATAGAATGTGTTACGTTTTACGTGGCTCATCCTATATACACTGACGGAAAAAAACAACCTCAAAGCCAAGAGGAGTTGTGCAACACAAACGAAAATTGGTAGATGTGTTTTTACGTTTGAAAGATGATGTTTGTTCACAATAGCATAAGAGTGGTGCTAGTGGCGCCATTATAAGGATGCAAATCAGGTTTTCTCAAATACTGGCTGTAACGGTCATGAGCGTAAGTTAGCTTTGAGATCGGACGTGGTGAGCTGATGTTGATCAAGAATGTATTCAAGTGAACAATGATGTCGTTATCAACACTTCATTGAGTTTCAATGAGGTTGTGTAATAGGGCTACAAGAAGAAGGATGTTCCTTCTGCGAGACTGCAGAAAGACATGGCAGGAATGTAGCCACTGTGCACGATTGCTGTCAGCGATGGTAACGAGAATGTACGATCGCAAGAAGACCGGGCCCCAGACGGCCACGTGACTCTACCGAGAGGTAAGATCAGCGTGTTCAGCATATGGCTCTGGCGCATCGTATTGCATCTGTAGCAGCAATCTGAGCAGCAGTTGGCACCACAGTGACACAACGAACTGTTACAAATCGATTATGTCAAGGACAGCTTCGAGCCAGACGCCCTGTAGCGTGCATTCCACTGACCCCAAACCACCGACATTTGTGACGTCACAGGTGTGAAGCGAGAGCTTACCCGAGGGCAGGGTGGAGGTCTGTTGTTTTTTCTGATGAAATTAGGTTCTGTTTCGGTGCCAGAGATGGTCTTGTGTTCAATAGAAGGAGGGTAGTAGAGGGCCTGCCATCAATTAGTCTGCGTGCTAGACACACTGGACCTGTACGTGGAGTTATGGTCTGGAGCGCGATTTCGTATGGTAGCAGGAGCACTCTTTTGGTTATCCCACGCACCCTTACTGCAGACTTGTACGTCAGTCTGGTGATTCGACCTGTTGTGCTGAAATACATGTACAGCATTCGAGGAGGCGTTTTCCAGCAGGACAAAGCTCGCCGACATGCGGCTGCTGTAACCCAACATTATCTCCAGAGTGTCAACATGTTGCCTTGACCTGCTGGAACATCAGATCTGTCTCCCATCGAGCGCATACGGGACATCATCGAATGACTATTCCGCGTCATCCAAAAACATAATCAACCGGCCCGACCAAGGGCAACAGGCATGGAACTTCATCCCACAAACTGACATCCGGCACCTGTACAACGCCATGTGTGCACATTTGCATGCTTGAACCCAACCGGTTACATGGGTTAGTTTTTTAACAGCATTTCACATTTGCAATGGTTTTCTTTCCGATTCTCACTGCAAAAACGAAATTGAAAATATCTGTCGACACACCACTGAAAATGCCTCTGACTACTCTTAGGAGAGACCATATAGATACACCGGTGTGCAAAATTTAAGGACGAAAGTAACTTTTCATTATCAGGTAACACTGCTCCATCAAACTTAGATATACATAGACAGAACTGCTACAGTGTAGTACAGAAGTTAATTGAAAGAAATTCGCAGTGAGACGAACAAAAGTGACACTTCTATACGAAGACAATATTTACACTGAAGTCTCCGTGATTCATGATGGTCACGCGAACATTACAAAGGGCAGGACATGGTTCTTAACAGGTTGCGTGATCGCCGTGGATGGCAAGGCATGCTCTGCTACGTGCTGCCTTGGAGGACACAGGATTGATGAAGAGTTCATGTGGTAGGGCGTTCCATTCCTTCACCAGCGCGGTTCACAACTGCTGGATAATCGGTGGTGGATGTGAACGTGCTGTAACACGTCTGCCCACTGTGCTCTAAGGGATTTAAGCCGAGGGAAAGGACAGGCCAGTACATTCGCCGAATATCTTCTCGTTTCAAGAGTTCCTCCACCTGCGCAGTTCGATGCACTCATGCGTTGTCCAGTCCAATCGAGTACATGTGGAATAGGTTGCGAAAACATACTGCTGCACGTTCACTTGAACCAACGATCATCCAGGGCTCGTAGAGGAATCAAAAGCCGTGCCACAAGAAATCCTTAGCAACCTTGTGGCCAGCGTGGGAGAACGTTGTAGAGCACGCACTGCCATCCTTGGTGATACTATTAAGAACTAAAATAACATCGGAAAGCGGAGGGCTGGTTGGCGATTTTCCTTGGTAGATATTAAGAACTATGTCCTGGCGTTTGAAATGTTCAGTGGACCATTACGAATCGCGGTGACTACAGTATAATTATTGCCTTTCAATAAGTTGTTTCCGTTCAGCTCATTACGCATGTCTTTCAGTCAGCTTCTGTAGTGTACCGTAGCAGTTCTCTCTATGTATAGTTCAAGTTTCGTCGAGCTATGTTAGTTGGCAGTAACATATCATGTTAAAGATACTTGCATCCTTAATGTTTGCGCACCAATGTTAATACCGAAAATAAATTCTGACAAAGTGATAGTATCCAAAGTGTATTGACGAAAAAAAGTATTGGTCAATGTTTAACTGCTGTCCCTGTGCAGGACATTGACGTACGGATATGTAACGTGTGATAGCGTAAGAATACTGGAGAGTATGCTGTTACTACCAGCCTCCCCACTTTCCGTAGCGTAAACACACCGGTGGTGTCACTCTGGCCACATCTTCAGCTCGCTTTGCGGAGTAATAAGTCAATAAAAAAACAAATATTCAAAACCCACCATTAGAAACCGATCTATAAGTACAAAAGTTAGAATCCCCTACTCTCTGTACAATTTTAGCGCTAAAGGTTTGGGACATCCTATATTTGTTCGTGCGATTAGCGTTTCTTTCTAAACGCACCCCGCACAGACGTGTTTTACGTGAACGCAGAGCGCCCAGAGAGACACAGGGCAACGGCACTTGTCGGTAGATCGTGGTTTCCGGCCGGGCCGTGATCGTCAGCGCGGCTAAGCAGCGCAACAGTTGTCCACCCGTCGGGCCATCATTTCCAGCGGCGTCCAATTTGCCGTCCTTTATTTGTCCCCGAGGCTCCGATTACGGCGCCCGGCCGGCTAAAATACTGTCCGACTAACCGCGAGTCGCGGCCGCTCGCCAGAGTCTCACCACTTCTGACTGCCCCGGCGCTCGCTGACATCCTGGTTCACCGTGCCATCCGGGTCTCGTCTCACAACAAACACACACGGTGCAGAATTGCTGACTTTTACTATGGGTCGTACAAAAGATAGGGTTTTCAGCTGCCTGGCCGCGTGTATACTGACGGTATAAAAACAGAAACACGAGGAAGTATAACAAGTAACAACACGTTACTCATTGTGCGTATAACATGTGTTAGAAAGAATACATAATTATTAGATAAGTAAGTAATTTGTGGGAAGAAACGGTGTGAAATTGAGTACACATTCTGCCACCTCTGGCAGCAACAATGGCTGTAATTCCAGCAGAGTTTGGATAACAGATAAGGGTGCTCTATCCCGTGATGCTTCAACTCTATGCTAGCGTTCATTAATTGTAATGGCTGACATGTGGTGAAATCCATGCCGATATGTTTTCAATGGTTGAAAGGTCTTCAGAACTTCCTGGCCAGGGCAACAATGGTACACGTTCTGTACGAGGCACACTGTCAGTTCAAAAGTAAGCGGACACTTCTATGCAGCGCGAAATTGGCCACTAGATGTCACGAGACCCGGACCCGACTGTATAATAGAAAAAGGGAAGTACTACATTGTCAGTAGAGAAGCAGTAACGACGGGTGAATGGTTCGGTCAAGGGAGCTCAGTGGCTTCGGACGTCGTCTAGTCATAGGATGTTACCTGAGTAACAAGTCCAGAAGGGAAATTTCAACCCTTCTAAAGCTCCTCAAGTCGACAGTTGCTGATGTGATTGTAAGGTGGAAAGGCGAAGGAACGACCAAAGCTAAACCAAGATCAAGCAGGTCTTATGTTCCAAAGTTCCAAAGCGCTACCAGTAACCCAGCCAGCTCAATGACTGTGCGTAGTGAGCCCAAATAATCGAGTAGCTCGTCGTCAGACATTTCTGCAGTCACTGCTAAGCGACGCTCGAGGAAGTATAAAGAGCTACTCCAGTGGACAGTGGATGATTGGAAGCGAGTGATTTGAATCGTGCTGTTTCTTGTGGCAATCCTATAAAATAGTTTGGGTTAGGCAGTTGCCTGCATTGTTTCGCACTTTAGGATGTGGTTCTGTTACTGCCCTTAAGAAAATGGTAAAAGCGCAAGGCCATAGAGGTGGTCGAGTGGCCACAAGTTGTGGGTGGGCGTTCACGGCTGATATTAAATGATAGAACAGTAAATTTGGTAAAATAAAGAGAATGTATTTCAATAGACTCAACTAGGGGCGCTGCAAAGGTAGGCAGATACCTGGAGTAGGCAAGTCTAGGAGGGCAGCAAAATTGGCAACGAGACAGGTGACTCCCAAGATACACATCTTTTCTACTCGAGGCCTGGATCACAAGAGAGGAGTGACAGTTCTGCTCTCCAAAATCCTCCAGCATCCACACACGGGGCCTGATTCCCACGCACGCTATAGCTGAAACTATAGCATGAATTCGCTAGCAGCTGCAACCGAGCCTCGATGATGTCTCTTGTCAGCAGCTTTAATCAGACAGGACTGCCTCAGCTCTGAAAGGCAGTCAACTTGCGTCGTGTAGGCACAGCCGAAGTTACTCTTGGAGAAAATTTGTGAAGACTTGACTGGGGCGTTCAAGTTGAAAATTTTTGAACCCATTCCGTAAAATATTCCTTTACAGGCTGTCACCTTGCACAAGGATGTGTGCGAATTTTACAGCACTGTGCACTGTGTACAGGAATAGATAGGAGGCTATGACTGTATCAGTATGGCATGGCACCCTATCATAAGGCAGCATCAACGAAGCAACGGTCTGTGAACCATAACATTTCTAAAATGGACTGGCCTGCCCTGGGTCCCAACTTGAACCCAATCGAAAACCTTTGGAATAAGTTAGAATGTCGACTTCACTCCAGACCACTGCGTCCAATATCACTACCATCTCGTTTGGATCCTTGAGAAAGAATGGGCGACCATTCCTCCGAAGACTTTCGTACACCCCGTTGAAAGTGTTTCTACCGGAGTTCAAGCCGTCATAAAGGTGAAGGGTGGACACACCCCATATTAGTGTCCACTAATGGGTGTCTGGATACTTTTAGTGGGATGGTGGGGTTCAGGACAGCGTGGAATATGTATGGAGCTATATTGTCCAAAAATGACATCACAGAGACCTCTAAGATAAGCCACAGTGACCGGCCTTCACATGTCAGGCACGTAACAATTCTGTCCAGCTTACCATTCTTTCCGACCAGATATGATCATGTACTCAATTGCACCCCTTACCTTCTCACTAGGTGCTGGACGCGTATGACGAAGACATAAACAATTTATTAACGTCCGTTCTTCTCGGAGTCTTCACACAAAGATACGTCATCCTTATACTGTACACAGACCTGGCACTTGTCTGAAAAAACGACGTAATGCCCTTCTAATGTCCAACGTCGTCGCTGGCGCATCGCTTTTGGCGCGCTTCTCTCTACAGCGGCGTCGATAAACTGCAACTATGGTCACCGTGATGACTGTCAGTAGTGTTCCAGACGTCGACGCACTCTCCATATGAATAGTTATTTTGATTTAAAGAAGTACACTTGCTGTCTCAAAGTGCGTGACGCGGCTGTATGGTTCTGTTGTGTTCTACTTAGTACACAACGGCAAGGAGAGGTGGGCTACAGAGTCATGCAGCAGCTATCATCATGGGAAAGATGGACAGGAGCAGAAATGATTAGCGAACAAGTAAATAAAGAATCAGAAGCTTTACTTAACTAGTATCTTTCTCCAAGCATACAAAGGCTCTTGAAAAATGGACGGAACAATAAAGTTCACCTAACACGTTAGCAACAACAGCATCATACAAAGAGGCTCTCTTAATTAATATACGAGCGACAGCCATGTCCACGACTGGGTTGTGTCTCGGTGGTGCCTGTTGTGACATGGCTGCACCTCATAACGAAAGGATTGTGTGGCTGGCGCCACTATTCTATGCCGCGTCGGCAGAGGGCGCTCATGGCACAACTGGCGGAGATGTGGCTCAGTGAGCATACTCCATTGGTTCCGCCGGATCCCGCACGACTGCTATCGGCTTCTGACGGAAACTTGCATTGCCATTATCAACAGTGGGACGCCAGTGGGATGGTATCGATTTATGGCAGCACAGATTATGTATGAACAAGGGAATATTATGTCTGTCCTCTAGGCCACTAGTCATGTGGGGCCGCTAAGATCATGCATAGCGTTGAATATGGCCCTCCTGAACCCCTCGATTTTATACTCTCACGAGAGTCGTGGGATTACGACCAAGGCAACAATATTGCGGCATGGTAAATCGAAATTGGATACAACACGATACTGACACTGTCAAATTCCGAGATGTGCTGACAGGCGCATGCCATTCTTGCGCGAGACGTAGTACCATCGTCTCGCAAACTAACGATACGGAAATACGATTTCTGAACGAGTAACTCACTGCTTAATATTTCCACATATGGAGTGATTCTGTGATGATGTTCCAAACTTCAGGCATCGTGAAGAAGGGTACATGTATAAATTTGAAGAAAAAGACTCTGGTACGGAAATGACGGAGTCGAAAGTTGTAAGCAAAAATCGTCCTGATACCTCCGACAGTGAGAACATGTACCGGTACTGTTGTTGTTAAGATTTTAGGGTCGGCAATTCGTGGTGGTAATATGAATCAAATCAAGAAAAAAACGTCGAGTGAACATGGGCTCTAAAATGCATACCTGAAGAGCTATGACACTTGTTCATCTTCGCTACTGTGTGCAATGTATTCTGCTGAACAAGTGCCGTTAGCTCTTAAGGTATGCATTTTAGAGCCTATATGTACTGGACATTTTTTCTTGGTTTGCTCCACACTCACCTCCAAAAGTATGGAAGCCAAAGAGCTTGCAGTAGAAGAGATGTGAGCAATAGACAACACGTATGTGTACAGGCGTACGATCTCCATGACTAAAGTAATATGCTGCATACACCTGCTTATTTTTTATGCTCGCTAATAATGCGATAAATACAATCTTCTGAAGATGGCCACTAGTTGTCTGAAACAAGTAAAATTTATTATATGTAACTGGATGCTGAGTTTTTCAACAAATAGAAATACAGTTGCTGAAGATGGATAAAGTATCAGATTGATACGTTTATCCTTCTCTATCATCAATGAACGTTTGTAATGTTATCATGGGATCACCCTGTTTACGTAATTAAGATGAAGTTCACTCCTCCCAATTTGTGCAGGTGCGTTGTAATTGTTAATCATTTGCAAGCATGAAGTAAACTTCATGCTGATTTGTTGTTTGTCGTATCTCGCTTTGATGGTTTTGCAATTTTAATGGCAAGAAGATGAAATATCATCATCCAGCACTCGTTCAATCAGAGCACGTGATAATGACATCTAAGTATGACGACAAAATATAGTCACGAAGAGGTAAGAAGTGCATACCTGTATTACTTCGTCCGTTGCTCAGCGATGAATGGTTGACTATTGTCTACGATACTCGTGTAGGGTGTAATTAGCTGTGTTATCAGTACCATAATGGCTTCGATAAGAGAAAAAAAATCAGAGTTTCACTAACGCTGAAATGCTGTGGCCTCCTGTTACGTGATTTAAGTATCATTTTTTAATTTATTTTCAAGTTGGTTTATAGGCGAGTCATTACTACTGCTTTACCACTATAACATATTCGATGTTGAGTCTTCATTTCTTCGAGAAATGTTACAGGAAAGTGACTCGTTGTTGACCGTACTGAACTTTTCGGAGATGTGTGTCGTATTGCTGGTTACGCAGCGGATTTTCCTGAGGCAGTGGTTTCGCGCCATTTCACTCGAAGTCTCAGACTTGCGTCGTTTAGACAGGAAACACAGAAAGTTGATATAGGTGAATGGAGCTAACTGCTTCCTGTTTTCATCAGAATTTCTTGATAAATATACAAAAATTTTCACAAATAATCGTATCTGTGTGTCCTCCAGAGGAATTAGAATCGCAGAAAGAGGAAAACTAAACTATGTAAACTCTGCCGCTGTATTTTGACTGTGTGAGAATAAAACGTCCAAATTAATAATAGTGAATTAAGTATAAAGGTAAGTCGTGTTTATTAGGATGTAAGAAGATTTAGTTTTGGAAGATGACAAAACTCTTACAAATGTTGAGGAATGTTTAAAGATGGTGACAGATTTTAAAGTAACAGAAATATTGTTAGTTTTAATGGGACCAGCAGTAAACGTTGAATGCAGATTTTTCTACGTAAAAAAAAACGAATTATGGGTTCATTACAATTATATTAAAAGCAACGTTTCAGGGACATTAAATATGCACTAGTTCATAAATAATCATAATTGCCAGAATGGAAAAAATTGGTTCTCCGCTTTTTAGTACAGCTGCTACACTTACGAGTTTTGTTTTGTCACAGTAAAAGTGCCCTCACCCTGAAGGTTGGTTTGAACAAGGCATCAATATACTACGTAAGCCCTGTTTGCCTTCTTCCGACCTTAGTACTGACTTATGTAGCCTGGTATAGGGAGACCTGCAGTTTAATGTGGACTTCGTGCCACGGTCAATGTGACGCTTTTAACATTAAGCCTCTCTCTCTCTCTCTCTGTCTCTTTAGCCGGCCCGAGTGGCCGAGCGCTTCTAGGAGCTTCAGTCTGGAACCATGCGACTGCTACGGTCGCAGGTTCGAATCCTGCCTCGGGCATGGATGTGTGTGATGTCCTTAGGTTGGTTAAGTTTAAGTAGTTCTAAGTTCTAGGGGACTGATTACCTCAGATGTTAAGTCCCATAGTGCTCAGAGCCATTTTTTCTCTGTCTCTTTAATTATTTTTAACTCTAGATCACTAAATGGGGGAAAATGTTACATTGTTACTAAACTATCGTAAATAGTAATGATATTTTGTACAAAGGAAGTCTCCAGTGGTATGTCACATAGAAAACAAGTACAAAATGTCCTGTTTTATATTCTACACTGACAATACCAGATTGGCGGGACCTTCGAGCTCGTACCAACCGTAACCGCAAATTTTACGAGGGTTAAGTAATCTAGGGTTAAGTGGATTTTTTCTTCTCCCCCATAGCACCAAGTCAAACTGTTTGCGTTTATCTGCAAAATTAAGGACGAGGCAGATAAAGTAACATAACATATTAACTGCTCGATGGAAATGGACCGGAGACAACATCTGGTTGACATCACACGGAAAAGGAACATCGGGAAATTGCAAGCAGGACGAATTGGAAGCAGGACGAAGTGTGACAAGTGTAGCCTAGGAGTTTGCTATTGCCCGCAGCATTATTTCACGTGCGTCAGGACCATTCCAAACCGATGGCATTGCTGGCCGATGGGAGAAGGTGGTCGAAGACGGGAAACTACAGCGATGAGCGCTACGTTGTGCAACAGGCAAGGAGGATCCCACGTCACGCACAGCGTGCAATTGCAAGCACATTTAGTAGGACTCCAATATGCACAATCCCATCCTCCACCCTGACCCTCCACAGCTGTACGGCGACCATGCGGGTGGTCTATTTACTCGACGATTAACGAATTGTGTTCTACTGGCACTTGCAAATTGGCGATACCGTTTGCGGTGGTGTCAAGAACTTAGATGATGGTGATACTTGGTTTGTGGGACGCTCAACTGCGCTGACATCGTCGCCCGTACAAAGTCCCAATTTTGATACAGTCCTATTTTTTCATAATTTAATCTAGCCGCTGTCACAAATGATGAATCAAGATCTTAGGGACTGGAGGAACGAGGAGTGGGGCACGTACTCTTCTCGGATGAGGGCAGATTCAATGTGTGTAGTGATTTTGAATGTACCTTACTGTGGCGACAAGTGGGAACAAGTAATGCACATAGGAACACTGTCGAACCCGATCTTTTTGGTGGTCAAACTGTTATGGTGTGGGGAGACACAGTATTGTCCAGGCATACTTACCTCCAAATCCTTGAACACGACGCACTCACCGGTCAACGTTATTCTGCCACTGTACTCCTTGCGTCTGTTCAAGGACCTGCCTCGAGGTGACTGGGTGTGTGTGTTGTCCTCATCATTTCATCATCATTCGTGAAAGTGGTGAGATTGGACTGAGCAAAGATTGGGAATTTGTACGGGCGCTTATAACCGCGAAGTTGAGCGCCCCACAAACCAAACATGATCATCATCATCATCATCATCTTTTCCGGGATGTATACGGTGCTGACCTCCGTTTTATGAGCGACAATGCAAATTTGCTGGCCTGCCCCTTCCCCCGACTTAAATCCCATCGATCAAGTGTGCGATGTGGTGAGGAGACATTTTGCAGAATGCCCACATCTACCAACGACTATCCAGCAGCGGAGTAATGGAACGCCCAACCACAAGAACTCCTTAACAACTTTGTGACCAGAATGGGAGCACGAAGCAGAGCATACATTGCTGTCCGTGGTGCTCACATACCCTATTAGGAACGATGTCCTGGCTTTTGTAACTTCTAGGAGACCATCATAAATCGCAGTGACTTCAGTGTAATTGTTTTTGAATAAATGTCTCATTTATTTTTGACTCATTGTGCAGTTCTTTCAGTTACCGTCGGCACTACACTGTACGAGTTTTTCCTATGGTTATCCGACGTTTCGAGCTATGTTACTTGGCGGTGACACATCATGCGAAAGTTACTTTCGTCCTTAAATTGTGCATACCAGTGTACATTTGTCACAATTTACAACGCCATAGTCCTTTCAAAGTAAATGCAGTCTGTGTGGAACTTAAAATGTACTCTACACATAGTGTCCCAGTCCATTCGACTTGTGTCGCTAAATGAGCGGCTCAACCATTTGCTCATTGGCTTTTACGGAAGTACCGGCAATATACGTTCTGAACACTCCGGTCAGTAACTAGGCATCTGTTGGGCGGCTCTGCTCTGGGCATTCGCAGATCGTTGTCTAATGGTTAGCGCTGCTGTCTCTAAATCAGAGCTCCCGCTCGGGGACTGGTTGTTGCGTTGTCCTCATCATCACGTAATTATCATCGACGTGCGAGTCGCCGAAGTGGCATTAAATAGAAAGACTTGCTCTAGCCGACAAAACTATCTCAGACAGGTTCCCCGGTCAATATTGCAATAGGATCATTTCATTTCCTCCTGCTCCGGTTGTTCCTTCCGGTTTCCAACTTCCTCGTCGCCTGCTACGGTAGTACCGGAGACAACCAGAAGGCCCACGCTAGTCGGAAACTCTTATTCGATGGTCGCCTGAATGTGTTGAGCAGATGCTATATGTTTGATTTGCGCTATCAGTGGTATTATTGCGTTGGAGGTATTTTTTCCTACTAATCTTTCAGCTTTCGCTATTAGAGGATAAATGACCAATGAGAAGTTTGGAAGGCTGGAGGTTAACATTAATTACAGACGGAGCACTAGTCATGACAGATAAAGATGAGGGGAAAGGTAGACTGTGCTTTCTCTGAAGGAGCAGTTCCAGCATTCAGTACGTGGAGTAACTACAGAATCATGTTGGGACTGAATTCTACATTTACGCGTACATCTATACTCCGAAATTCAACCTACGGCGTATGCCCGACGGTACTTTGTATACCACTGTCAGTTCCCCTTTTCCTGTTGGAATCGCGAATTGATTACGGGAAGAACCACTGGCGGTGGGCCTCCACGTGAACTCGGATGTTTTCGCGAGATATACCTAGGAGGAAGCAATATATGCGTTGACTCTTCCTCGTAATTAGGAATCTACAATCTGATACAGCTATAGAGTCACTTCGATCGATGGAGTTGCTAAGTGTTGATGTACAAATATGGTCTATTTCATTCTCTGGTCATGTAAAAATGTTTGCTGAGAATCAGTCCATGTCGAGGATAGTTTAAAATTAATTCTACCGCTAGTATTTAAATCAAGAGACAATTGGGAGACGTCCAGAGTGCTGACATTCTGCGGTGCTCCCGATGGCGTCACACTGTCAGCTTCGATACTTAACCTAGCTGTAAACAATTCCATTTCCTGATTAAGAGAAGTGGCTGTCCTCTCTGTTCCTAGTCCGTCGGGCCTTTGAGATCGTATACAGCATAGAGTATGTGATTACGAAGGCTTTCCCGGCGTAATAATTGATAATATTCTTGTTGACACGTCTGGGCTCACAAGCCCTCTTATCTGTGCTTGTGGTAGATGTACGATCATCCATTGTTTTCGGGGTCTGTGCTGGATGGACGTCCAGAACCTACTCTACGGATGTCAGAATATTCACGTGATCACTGATACCAGCATCGTTGCACAACTGACGCAGCAAGTCCAACTTATGTGGCAATTCTCTGAAGGGACCATCTCACAACTCGGGAGGCCACAATTTGACCCCTTTCAAACTCTATCGGTTGGCTGCAGGAGGCAGGAGTGTGTCTCTGTGGCATGGTTGCCTGCTTGCTTCAGTTTTTTTTTGCCACACACGACACCTTCTGGCTGTGAGCATTCCCTAATAAAGGATAGATACAGATGGCGCTCTGTTGCTATCTGTTGATGGACGGATGACGTTGAAACCTCACGTGGCATATGCCGTCATTGGATCAAAATCGACGACCTCTTTCCAGGTGTTCTATTTTTTCCTGACAGTGTGTGTTGGGACACTGATTCATTTTTTTTTCAAGATTAGCAACTATGGGAAGAGCAAAACCAGCTCAACTTAATTGAGTGAGCAGTTCAGTAACATGCTCATTCTAGTTCATTAACATATAAACCCAAAACTTCGGAGCATTCTATATCGGTCACGGACTCCTGTTCATGTGTTAAGTTAGTTGTTGGTACACTCTAATTCGTATACCAAATTGAATATAATGTTTTCTCAAAATTTAGGGAGAGTTGATTTGCAGAGACCCACTCAATAACTCTGAAAAGTGTCATTAATATTATAGTTTCGGACTGTGTTGTTGTGGGATGTTTCCTCAGGGCTTAAATCGTACAGACATTTTTTCCAGGTTTATTAAAAATCAAATGCTATTATTCCTTTTATATTTTTCGTAAAAATTATAAGTACTCGAAAAACATTCCCCCTCTCCCAAGAGCAAACCAAATCTTCTTTATTTATTTTTAAGCAGATGTTGCTTGCGCCATGCGGTTTATGGAAACCGAAGTAAATATTCATACAGCAGTTTTTGCTCGCAAAAGCCATGTAGAGCGAGTATGCAAACGCGTTTAAAAACAGATAGGATCATAGCGGCACCGTTAACAGCAATGAGCAGGCGGTGGCGAACACGCAGCGGACGAGGCACGGGCGTGGCCATCCCACTCGGCATTCAAAGCCAGTACGGGGGCGGGACGTCACATGTAACCACTACGTAACTCAAAAACAAAGGCTTTACACAGTACGTAGCTTCACATTATCGGTGCGACAATGCGGTCCCCCCAGCAACTGAATGCATTATGCGTCAAGTGCATCGGTGCTTAATGGTTTTACAGGTGTCAGAGATGAGTGTAGCAGCATGCTGCGGTGTTAACGACGTTATCAACAACATTACCGTTCTGTGCGCACGGCAGCGCGATAGCGTGCTTGGAAAAGCCGTGCTACTACTGTATTTAGGACAGGAAGTACATACGAGGCAGTACGTCTTCCAGGCCAACAGCCTACTTTCCTTTCTTCTGACTTGGGCTTCCCGCAGATCTACTTCTTGGAGCATAGTAAAGCAGGATTTGTTTCGGAATCTTTGCCTCTATCACGGCACAGAAATGTTATTTCCGTTTACTATGGCTCGCATTTTTTTCCCTGCTGTTGCTAATCTGTGTAATCATACCCAAATTTGTCTTGTGTGCAGCTACAGATTACTGGTATGAGGAAAATCACTTTAGTTAGGACGTCATATTTCCTTGAAATACTTATTGAACTGCATCAGGAAGTATCATCACTTTTTAGAATATCATTTGTGTCTCTCCCTTGGTTTCTGTTTGAGAGTTCTTCTAACTCTCGTGAATATTAACCTTGTTGATTATAACTTTGTCAGCATCAAAATCTGTCACAGTCATTGTACCGAAAATATTAAAATGTGCTCCAATATCATCAGGGCGATGACAAAATTAGTTCGAAGTGCACTGCTCCCTAAGAGCAGTGTTATTGATTTTAGTGACTACAATTTTTAAGTTGTGCATGAGATTAGTTAACGAATATCGTGGAAACCTGAATCAGAACGGCCCTTACAGGAAGACGAATCATATTACAATCCTGTTTCAGTATTTCACGCACAGGCATATTCTCATTGTCTGGATGGACCAGAAGTTGACCGACGGTTCCAAGATAACGGCCAGACTCTTTGCCGGACAGGAAGAGAAGTGCGCGTAATCTTTCGGGCTTTGGCCACACTGCGGTAATTACCGGCGCTCGCCTCGCCTCGCCTTTTGTGGCCGTAATTGAGTTGCTCCGTGACTGTCATCATTGTGAGGGCCACCGGCCGGCCCAGCCGTGCGTGGCCTACTGATTTCCCAGGGGCCGAGCGCGGCCACCGCATTGTCAACCCAGACTCTTTAGCTCGTGTGCCTCTCGAGCGGAACGTAACTCGCTCTCGAGCAGTCGCTCATGCTCTTTTCGCGGACCGTGGATCCGTCTGCTACACTCGACATTCTGCCGCCGAGTGTCGCGTGGTACACGACCATTGCCTGTGGCACCGAAGGTCGTTTTCAACTACACTTCCACGCTGTTGGTGGAAGACTGGTTGTACAGAATAGAATCGAAGGTGAAAAAAAGTGCTATTGAATGTACATTAAAAGGCTGAGCAAACATAGACAGTTACTTCTTAAGCATTCCTGATCCCACACAACGAATTCGATTAATTTAAAAAAAATGACTTTTATCTGTACGATGTTGTTCGTTAAAATTGATACACGGTGAAGACAATACGCAACAGATGTCAAACTGGGATGCAGTATACTGCCCTGTGGTTGTAATTAAAGTGCAACTACTCACAGACGTCCGGTGTAGGCTGTAATTATCGTATGGCAGCAAAACTTGGTAGACATTCTAACGCGTTAACGTGGAACCAATTCACGCTGAAGACAGAAAATTAGTTCCAATTTTGGCCGCCAGGTGCAAATGTAGCGCTACGAGTGCAGGAAAGGCGTGTAGAAATTTTTCCATATGTAATATATTAGGAATGGAAGGTGGTTAGAAAAGGTCAAACAAATGAGAAAGGCATAATGTTGATTTTATTATAACTGCCACTTCGGCAGTTTGCTCAATATGAGCACCGGAGACATCGACGAGATGCTGTACATCGCCAGAATTTCACCTGGTGGCCAAAATTGGAACTATTCTTTCCAGCGTAAACCGGTTCCGCATTAACTCATGAGAGTACCTACCTAGCTTTGCTGCTGTACAATAATACAGCCCACACTGGTACTCTATGAGAAGCTGTATTTTAATTATAACCACCATATAGATCCTTCGATAGACATATGATTCACATTTCAGTGCAAACGCATAAAGCAGGTTGTAGTCAAATGTTCAATTTGTGTGTGGATTCCTAAGGGACCATACTGCTTAAGTCATCGGTCCCTAGACTTACACACTACTTAAACCAACTTGTGCTAAGAACAACACACACATACACACACACATGCCCAAGGGAGGACTCGAACCTCCGGCGGGAGGGGCCGAGGTTGTAGTCACGACATAATATTCTGTATATAAGAAAAGACTATGCGGAGGATTTTTCACTCAGAAATCGCATGAGAACATTGTTTGTCTGTGAGAAGGTCGCGTTGTACCTTGTGTAATAAGAACACACGTCTAACAGCCGTGTCGGAATTCAACAGCGGCTGGATCATGGCGTAAGGACGCTTAAGGGTTATCGCGATTGTTGTGCGAACTTTGAATCTATGGGTTTAGGAGCGTCATGCTCAAACGGCTTATCGCGATTGTGGTGCGAACTTTGAATCTGTGGGTTCAGGAGCGTCATATTCAAAGTCTTTCAGCATGCCAACGGCCCCATATCACTGGCTCCAACTAAAGTTTTTGGCATTGTTGGCTCGGAGATCCCGAGGGGCAGGTACGGCAGCCTAATTGGAAAGGTTTTGCCTATCCTTCGCACACACTCACACCTTTCCTTCGCGAAGTGTGTGATTTCTGTGTTGAGGGTAGCTGCTGACACGTGTAGATGATTGCAGTGTGTGTGTGTGAGCACTGCAGTGTCTTGTATGCCTTGTATGATGATGAGAGAAGGGAGATGATGAAACCATGTGCCTGCACATAGCGTACTCCTCTCGAACAGCACCAACGGGGTCGCCGAACGCGACGTCCACACCTCTCGGACGGATCACCAGCTTCAGTAAGTGTCGCATTCCCTCACTCCACAGACGCCACCGACAGATTTGGAATTTAATGCAGGACATTAATGCAAAGTCTGGTGACTAGAAACCTCTCACCATCACCCCTCATTCCCTTTACTGGAAAGGCGAAGGGAAAAATATCAACACCGCGTGATGTACCCAGGCGGTTACCTACATTAAGTATCAAAAATATCCGAACACCTGCAGAAATATACGTTTTTCGTATTAGGTGCATTCTGCTGCCACCCACTGCCAGTTACTACATATCAGTGACATCAGTAGTCATTAGACATCGCGAGAGAGCAGAATGGGGCGCTCCGTGGAACTTTTTTCGAACGTGGTCAGGTGATTGGGTGTCACTTGTGTTGTAAGTCTGTACGCGAGATTTCCACACTCCTAAACATCCATAGGTCCACTGTTTCAGATATGATAGAGAAGTGGAAACGTCAAGGGACACGTATAGCACAAAAGCTTACATGCCGAACTCGTCTGTTGACTGACAGAGACCGCCGACAGTTGAAGACGGTAGTAATGTGTAATAGACAGACATCTATCCAGACCATCACACAGGAATTCCAAACTGCATCAGGATCCACTACAAGTACTATGACAGTTAGACGGGAGGTGAGAAAACTTGGATTTCATGGTCGAGCGGCTGCTCGTAAGACACACATTACGCCTGTAAATGCCAGACGACGGCTCGTTTGGTGTAAGGAGAGTAAACAATGGACGAATGAACAGTGGAAAAACGTTGTGTGGAGTGACGAATCACGGTACATAATGTGGCGAGTCGATGGCAGGGTGTGGGTATGGCGAATGCCCGGTGAACGTCATCCGCCAGCGTGTGTAGTGCCAACAGTAAAATTCGAAGGCGGTGGTGTTATGGTGTGGTCGTTTTTTCATGGAGGAGGCTTGCACCCTTTGGTGTTTTGCGAGGCACTATCATAGCACAGGCCTACATTGATGTTTTAAGCACCATCTTGCTTCCCAATTTCGAAGAGCAATTCGGAGATGGCAACTGCATCTTTCAACACGATCGAGCACCTGTTAATAATGTACGGCGGAGTGGTTACAGGACAATAACATCCCTGTAATGGACTGGTCTGCATAGAGTCCTGACCTGAATCCTATAGGATGTTTTGGAACGCTGACTTCGTACCAGGCCTCACCGACCGACATCGATACCTCTCCTCAGTGCAGCACTCCGTGAAGAATGTGCTGTTATTCCCCAAGAAACCTTCCAGCACCTGATTCAACCGTATGCCGGCGGGAGTGGAAGCTGTCATTCAAGGCTAAGGGTGAGCCAACAACATAATGAATTCCAGTATTACCGATGGAGGGTGCCACAAACTTGTAAGTCATTTTCAGTCAGGTATCCGGATACGTTTGATCACATAATGTAGGTGGGAATGTCAGCCGGCTGGGGAGCGTGCCGATATAGTTCGCGAATTTCGATAATCGCTGTTCTGGGTTGCACAGTGGTTAACGCAACTGCCTAGTAAGCACGAGATCCGGGGTTCGATTCTTGAGGTGGCACACTTTTTCACTTTTCATCTCTGATTCTGTGTGAAGTTCCGTTGCAGCTAATATTAATTCCTTTCATTTCCTTTCTCCCCCTTCAGCTTCAATTTACATAATATATGTCAAAGCTCCGAATTCCGCGTGTTATCTGGTTTTTCGGGTATGTCTGAAAGAACAGACACCACGCATTCGTATGTAACTACGTAGTTTTAATAGTATGCGATTTTTCCATCCCCTGCAAAGCAGAAACTGCTTGTCCTAGAGAAAAATTAATAAGACCTATTTTGTAGGAAATTTAATGTGCTTTAATTTTGTACTGGGAAACATTTTCTTCAGAACTCCCATCTCCTCCCACTTCCCGCCCCTCACGGTGAGGCTCACACCTCACCGGTGAAGATTTTGAATATGTTGGTCATGACACGCTCTCCCTCTTACGACTGTACTGCATAATTTTTCGCTTATTCGACATTTTTTGGTCTTCGTTGTGTGAGCTATGTTTAAAGAGTGGGGGAGCACGCTCAGTGCCGTAGTACCGGACTTCGGAACCGTAATAATGCAAGTACATCGTGGTGGCAAAAAGAAAATTATATGTTATATGAAGATGCTGTAGCTTTCAAAAGGATCAAAATAACAAAGGTCCAAACAATATGAATGGAAACAATGTAAGTGAATCAACAGTTAATATCTGTATGAACATCAGAAACGAAAGTAACTTGAAAAGAACTATTTATCGCCTGTACAAATCGTCCTGATGACGTCAGTAACATGTCGGGCGTGGACAATGCGAAACGGAAAAAGTATTGGTGAGCGCTCGTAATCCATTAAGAAGTGGCGTCAACTAAAAAGATTTGCATCAGGCGAGCTGTCTACCCGACGACAGGCTCTAGTCACACGCACATTTCATTTAACCAACCTACCCATCTAAAATTTACTCAGCTTGTTCAAGTTGTGCACATCTCGCTCGACTGTTCTGTATACACTATATTATCAAAAGTATCCGGACACCTATTAGTGAACATTAACATGTGCTGTGTCTACCCTTCAGCTCCACTGGGGACAATTTCAATGAGGTATCTGTATGTCTGCAGAGAAATGACCACCCATTCTTCTTCAAGAGCTGAAACCAGAGATGGTAGTGATGTTGGATGCAGGTATTTATAGCGGAGCTGAAATTCTAAATTCCTAAAGTGTTCCCCTGGATCAGGGCTCTGGGCAGACCTTTTCATTTCAGGTATGTTATTGTCCACAAACCATGGCCTCATAGATGATGTTTTATGGTAGGGTACATTGCCATACAGTACAATCATCGTCTCTGAATTATTGCTCTACTGTACGCAACACACAATGCTGTAAAGTGCGTCCATATCCTTTCACATTTAGCGTTTCCTTAAGCGTAATAAGGCGACCACATCCTAACCAAGAAATACGCCCCCGTGCAGTAACACCACTTCCTCTGCACTTCACCGTTGGCGCTACACACGACAGCAGGTCACTTTCTCCAGGCATCCGCCATCCGATTGTCACAGGGATTTGTTACTTCAGATCACTCGTTAACAGACGTCCATTGTCCAGTGACGTCGCTCACCACTAACTACAGAAATTTTTAGCTTATGAGGAGCTTCTCGGCTTCTGTAGCCCATTCTAGTTCCAGCTGGACTGGTGGTATCACTTTGGAACAAACTTATGATGGTTCACCCTATTTTTTACCACCTCCCTTATCACTACTCGACGGTCTCTGATGCCGCTCTGTGAGGTCTGCCTGGTCTTGGTCTTAACTTGGCCGTGGTTGTTCACCCACGTTTTCACTGCACAGTCATATCACAGACAGTTGTCTTGGACAAAATTAGGATTCACAAGTCGTTGATGGATTTGTTAATCACGTGACATGCAGTGAGTGATCCATGTTACAAGTCCAGTGACAACACTATACTGTCGAGTCCACCTTTCGTGATAGCTCTTGGCCAATTCCGCATTAATAGAAATGTCCGGATACTTTTGGCTACATTACTTTATTATTAGCACTGAGACCTGGTTAACTGGATGCCCAGCATGAGCACCCTCATGTCCGTGGTGGTATCCTCAGACACTTATTACAAAATATAAGCAGCGATGGGGTTGTGCATCTTCTTCCTGAAGCTACAGCTCGCTTGCGGAGAGCTGTAAGCGAACAAACAAATGAACTTTGTAGGTTAGTAGCTAGTTTCTTCCTGTACTGTTCGTTAGTGAGATACAACGGTCGATAATCAGGGACCTTTTTAATTTCATGTAAACACCCCACACACGAGAAACCTCCACCATCAGCCTGAAAAAGATAAATCTTCTCACGTTGCGTTCTACGTGCACCAATAACAGCCTGCCATCAGTGCCTTCCAGACTGCACTGTGACATCTGTTCATGTGTACAAAGGTGATGTAATCCCTGCTCTCCTTTTTTTTCTGTGAGCAGAGGTCCCTCCTGTAACAATAACGAAGAAGTTCTTCTCAATTGAATGCCCTGATAACTAGTTGTTGTACAGCACTGAATTGGTGAGTGTTTCACTGCACCACTGGCACGTCTATTAGCTGTTATAATCCCTAAAGGCCGACATCAACACCTGCTGTTGTGGTGCGCGTGTAACAAGGAGAGAGGTGGAGCGATGTGCAAAAGCCGTTGTTGAAGGAAGGCAACGGTGTGCTAGCGCACATGCTTCCTCCCGCACTACAAGTGCTGCGACGTCACGCGCGAACCAAAGCACGAGTTCGGATGTTCGCGCTTGTTAGAGTCAGTTGCGTAAAGCTTTTTTGTCCAGTGTTGATGTTACTGATTCTGTTGTCAATTTGGCAGTCTCTGCTATCTATGGATGCACAAATAAGACAGGAAGACGAAAAGTGAATCAGTGAAATAATATAGCTCCAGTTATCCTGCCGACCCTCATAGAAGAGTTTTAGTTTCTTCTAATGCTGCTCACTTACTGATACTTGCCAGGAACCATTTATCGCATAAATGAATCTAGTCTGAAGACGTGGAGGACGCAAATAATGTCTGCCTGTAGGAAATGAAAACAAAGAAGCGATTTAAAAGTGACGGCCTAAGCACAGGACAGACATTTGTTTGTGACAGGTTATCGAAAGATCAATACTGCAACTAAGCTGTTCTCTCATTCAAATACGAATGCTTTTTATTACAGGTCGGTTGTATAAATTCAATGACTGATTTGAATTTAAACAGTACATACTACAAAAGAGAGAACAATGGTTTCGGATTCAAATTATTGACCAGGAAAAGATATCTAATAAATCACTGAATTTATGAAGAAAATGTGTGGTTGTATGACTCCAGTTTTAAATTTCCTTCTCAAATGACTGTTTTAACTTCCCCGCACTAGTTAAAAGATGTATCTTGACATCTGCAGAATGCTATGCACCAAATTACCTGCTGACTATACGTTTCAAATGGCTCTGAGCACTATGGGACTCAACTGCTGAGGTCATTAGTCTCCTAGAACTTAGAACTAGTTAAACCTAACTAACCTAAGGACATCACAAACATCCATGCCCGAGGCAGGATTCGAATCTGGGACCGTAGCCGTCTTGCGGTTCCAGACTGCAGCGCCTTTAACCGCACGGCCACTTCGGCCGGCTGCTGACTATAAAACAACCAGAATGTCGTACTCGAAAATTTCTTCTCTTACATTGGAAGTATGAGCCCAAGCTATAATCATCATGATGCATTGCAATTTGTATATAGACAGCGTTGGTAACTTATGGAAACTCGTTCACTGACCGTGTTTAACATGAAAGGAACGAAGAAGACTGCGAAGACTGAGTGCTTCCGGAGATAAGATTGATAACGTACAGCTGGAATGTGTGGAGGTTTGTTTCATTGCATGATCTTCAGGAAGTTTATGAAGGACTGTGCAGTTGTGGGTAGGTATAATGAAGAACTGGAATTTCATGAAATAAGCCTGTAAAAGTTGGAAGATGAAATACGCAGTGAAAGACGCCGTTACTTAGTCGCCTTCTAAGAAATAAATATCCCTGCACATGTGAAGAAGCAGATAAAACTCCTCCGTATGATGACTCATGTAACACACCGCCTTCATACAATGGCTATAGGATCACTAACGATGTGTGTAGACGTAACAGTGTCTTGTAAATTTTCGATGGTCCAAAAATTACGTAATGAAAGACAGATATTGAAAAGTAGAAAAAGAACATCACAGATGTTGGTCCAGGAAAAACGAGATTAATTTGTGCTAGGAGTTGCGTCACATTGCGACACCTCAACAAGGTAACATTTGAATAGCAAACTGACAGAAGAAGCAATACTTACGGAAATATGTTAAACAAGTTTCCACATCAAAGTTCTTCATTTTATTCCAGCGCTATAAATAAACTTTTTTAAAAGAAATAGTTTATTAGAAACATTAACCTCTTGGTTGTTTAAAGAGAGAATAAGTTAGGAAATTCTGCTGATAATACTAAAGGTGAAAAATTAAAATAGGAACGTCAAGTGCCATTTCTTTCTAACTACTGGCTGTTTCACATAATGATATATGTAGTAAACATCCTATATTTGTGTAGTCTTATAAGTAAATTTGGGAACTCTATTACAATAATAGTTTCAATTAAAATCCTATCCCAGCCGTTATTCTGGGTAATGGGACAGAGAGAGAGAGAGAGAGAGAGAGAGAGAGAGAGAGAGAGAGAGAGAGGAGAGGGGAGCGAGTTAATGAAACAGAAAAGAATGTTGTACCAGATAAAAAAACCTAAAATTTACGTGCTATAACGGAGAAGGCAGGATCTGCAATATGCGCTAACATACTAAAAACGACAGAATTTGTTGTATTAAGCAATGCGAAACTCAGAATATTTTTATAATTTATCTTTAATTGTCTTTTCATTCTTGTGACATTCTCTCTGTGTACATAAAGCGATAAATGGTTCTTAAAAGAGTTTCCGCTCGTTCTTCATATGGAGGACGGCGAGTGATTGTCTCACATGTGACGTCATGCGCAGACAGAGCGTACATTCATCCGCCTGAGTGGCACAGCCTTGTTTCTCTCCGCCATGTTGTGGGGTCAGCGTAGCATGTGGCGCTCCAGCCAATATCATCATTCGGCCGCCGCGTCTGTAGCGTGCGGTTCAGGGACCACGTAGAACACTTATCATTGATTTTAATGTTGTATTACACATGGTGAAGGTGGTGTGGTGTGGTGTGGTGTGGGGAACAGACCAAGAGCACACGCCAGCGTTTTCTGCCCAGAAATCGTCACACCCCGCCGTCTTGCTTGTACACCACTATACAAGTAGGCTGCCTCTCAGGGCAGATGATTTCGGCGGCACTGTTTGTTGCTGACCCGAGTCTTCGTGGTATACCATTGATACAGTGGCACTCGAGAATTTTGTTTACTCGTGCTACTTCTGAGGTGGACAGCTCCCTACGTGGGGCGGCTAAAGATCAGCCGCGGTCACATGAGCTGATGCCTTGCCTGTACTGTGTCGAGCTGTACGCCTATGGCCAGTGCGAGGTCACAAGTCATCCGGCATCCCTGTCACGTGGCACACAGAATTACCGCATTCGATGTGGAAACAGAAGAGTTTCCTTTCTTCCCCACTCAGCAGCTCTGTCTGATACAAAGATTCAAATGGCTCTGAGCACTATGTGACTTAACATCTGATGTCATCAATCCCCTAGAACTTAGAACTACTTAAACATAGCTAACCTAAGGACATTACACACATCCATGCCCTAGGCAGGATTCGAACCTGCGACCGTAGCGGGAGTGCGGTTCCAGACTGAAGCGCCTAGAACCGCTCGGCCACACCGGCCGGCGACATGATCCAAAGGCTCAAGAGTAAGAATCTTCTAAGAACTTTTAATTCTTTGTAGACTTGTCTTTTGAGCTCTAAACGGACAGTGAACTAGGAATTGCTAGCTGCACGCAACCGATAAGTCATCAAAAATGATCATACTAAAGACAGTTTATTCAGCAAACATGATTAAGTAATCACTTTAACATAACATTAAGATGATGATTGCTATGAACAAAGCTATATTTGAAATAATGTCATTGAAAGATTGCTTAAAATTAACAACACGAATTAATGGTCACAGTGCATATTGGAAACTACCGCGTGTTCATTCAAAGCTGAGTCAGTTTTGATTTAATTTTTTGTCTGCTACTATGCTTTAAATGTACTACGTTAAAGTAGGTGCTATTGTTTGTCTGATTTTCTCTGCTGTTTTCATTTTATGTGCGGTATGATTAGCAGATAGCACACTGTTGAACCATTGAAGGAAGAATCTACTAGCTTCGAAAGAGTTAATGCTTCATTTAATTTCAAATATTACAATAAAGTAAAGTCGTGTGGCATGAATGACTAGGAGACCCAGAAGGGAACGTCAGCCGCCTATTTGGAAAGGTTTTCCTTATACATCGCGCCCGCAGGCAACTTTCCTGCTCCTTGTGTGAGAATTGTGTATGTAAACGTCTATGTTAAGTGTAGGTGACTGTAATGGGTGCGTGTGTAGTGTAGTGTCATGTTCTTGTGGAGATGAGGAGAGAAGGCATAGGATGAGCCCTGTGCCGGCAAATAGACTACTCCTCTTGAAGAGCACCAAGAGAGCCGCCGAGCATAACGTCCCATCCGATGGACGATCACCATCAACAGTGTTGTGGGTCCTCACTTCATGAGACACTGCGGAGAGCTTTCGAATTTAATCCGGGACATTGGCGCCAAGTCTAGTGATCGGGGACTCAACGCCAAAACACCTCCTGTCCCACCTGCCATAAAGGAAAAATGAAAAGTGTCAACAGCGTGCGGCGTAACCGGATGGTACCCATCCAAAATGCCCACTGGCCACATCAGAAGGTAGTTCATTTCAGTGAGCTGTCGGGAACTGGTGTGCCCATCTCGGCGAGGCACTGGACAATCCACTTTTGTTACAAATTCTTTTCGCAGTTGCGATGCATCAATATCCGATAGTACAGACAATGCTCTTGTACTGCTGGCACATGCTGACTCACGCGTTTCGAGGGTTAATAGAAGTATATCCAGTTCGTGGTTGTGTTTTGTCGCACTGATGCAACAATTCCACTTAGTCGTATATATCAGCTGTATTTACAAGTTTGGGAAATTTAGCTAAAATTTACAAGAAACACTAATTGCATTTGGTACGTGAATATAAATACACTGAAGCGCCAAAGAAACTGGTATAGGCATACATATTCGAATAGAGAGATATGTAAACAGGCAGAATATGGCGCTGCGGTCGGCAACGCCTATATAAGACAACAAGTGTTTGGTGCAGTTCTTCGATCGGTTACTGCTGCTACTTGACAGGTTATCAAGATTTAAGTGAGTTTGAAAGTGGTATTATAGTCGGCGCACGAGCGTTGAGACACAGTATCTACGAGGTAACGATGAAGTGGGGATTTTCCCGCCAGACTATTTCACGAGTGTACCGTGAATATCAGGAATCCGGTAAAAGTCAAATCTCCGACATCGCTGCGGCCGGAAAAAAATCCTGCAGGAACGGGACCAACGACGACTGAAGAGAATCGTTCAACGTGACAGAAGCGCAACCCTACTGCAAATTGCTGCAGATTTCAATGCTGGGCCATCAGCAACTGTCAGGATGTGAACCATTCAACGAAACATCATCGATATGGGCTTTCGAAGCCGAAGGCCCGCTCTTGCACCCTTGATGACTGCTCAACACAAAGCTTTACTCCTCGCCTGGGTGCGTCAACATCGACATTGGACTGTTGATGACTGGAAACATGTTGCCTGGTTGGAGGATGGACGTGTACGGGTATGGAGACAATCTCATGGATCTATGGACGCTGCATGTCAGCAGGAGGCTGTTCAAGCTGGTTGGGGCTCTGCAATGGTGTGCGGCGTGTGCAGTTGGAGTGATATGGGAATCCTCATACGTCTAGATACGATTCTGACAGATGACACGTACGTAAGCACCCTGTCTGATCATCTACATCCATTCATGTCCATTGTGCATTCCGACGGACTCGGAAAATTCCAGCAGGACAACGCCACACCCCACACATCCAGATTTGCTACAGAGTGGCTCCAGGAACACTCTTATGAGTTTAAACACTTCCCCTGGCTACCAAACACCCCAGACATGAACATTATTGAGCTTATGTGGGATATCTTGCAACATGCTGTTCAGAAGAGATCTCCACGCCTTCCTACTCTTACGGATTTGTGGACAGCCCTGTAGGATTCATAGTGCCAATTCCCTCCAGCAGTACTTTAGACATCAGTCGAGTCCATGCCACGTCGTGTTGCGGCACTTCTGCGTGGTCGCGGGGGCCCTATACGAATTTAGGCAGGTGTACCAGTTTCTTTGGCTCTTCATTGTATATTGCGAGAAGAATGAAATTTTATTTTCATTCATAATCACTTATTTTGATTGATCCAAAGAAATATCATTATTTGGCATCAATATTGAATCTATCCAGTGCTCGTGCACTATTTATGTACATCGTTGCGCAGGCTAGTGTCACTTCCTTTTATGATCACGTCGATTAAATGCTTGGGCGTAACATTGCACAGTGATATGAAGTGGGACAAGCATGTAATGGCCGTTGTGGGGAAGGCGGATAGTCGTCTTCGGTTCACTGGTAGAATTTTGGGAAGATGTGGTTCATCTGTAAAGGAGACGCTTATAAAACATTAATACGACCTATTCTTGAGTACTGCTCGAGCGTTTGGGATCCCTATCAGGTTGGATTGAGAGGGGACATAGAAGCAATTCAGAGGCGGGCTGCTAGATTTGTTACTGGTAGGTTTGATCATCACGCGAGTGTAACGGATATGCTTCAGGAACTGGGGTGGGAGTCTCTAGAACAAAGGAGGCGTTCTTTTCGTGAATCGTTACTGAGGACATTTAGAGAACCAGCATTTGAAGCTGACTGCAGTACAATTGTACTGCCGCCAACTTACATTTCGCGGAAAGGCCACAAAGATAAAATAAGAGAGATTGGGGCTCGTACAGAGGCGTATAGGAAGTCATTTTTCCGTCGTTCTGTTTGGGAGTGGAACAGGGAGAGAAGATGCTAGTTGTGGTACGAAGTACCCTCCACCACGCACCGTATGGTGGATTGCGGAGTATGTATGTAGATGTAGATGTAGATGATCTGAGCCAGACGGGTTGGTCGAGCGGTTCTAGGCGCTACAGTCTGGAACCGCGCGACCGCTGCGGTCGCAGGTTCGAATCCTGCCTCGGGCATAGATGTGTGTGATGTCCTTAGGTTAGTTAGGTTTAAGTAGTTCTAAGTTCTAAGTTCTAGGGGACTGATGACCTCAGAAGTTCCATAGTGCTCAGAGCCATTTGAACCATTTTTTTAATCATCTGAACCTGACGACTACTCCATAAAAATTGTCGATCTGTATGTTGACTTAATCGATGTCCCACTGCTAATGTTACTTTAAATACATTCATAAGTTTGCAAAGTGTAACTTACGAAGTGTCTATTTATTTTTATTTTCCTGTTGCATCGAGTGCACATGCCTACAATTATATCACAATCACCTTAATTTCTTTTTTTATATATACTTGCACACAACTATCACATGTAAATTCGTTTGTATGAAAGTACTGGCTTCACATCAGCGTTTAGCTGTTGTGCAGAAAAACCAGAGTGGTTGCAGCGAAGAAATTAGGGCGGCCCAAGGAGTACTCACTGGATCGTGGGAGATGCTACGCCGGTGCTGTCCACATCCCTCTTCTTCGTCATTATCCCTCGGCAGATGGGTGCGAACGGGTACATCCTGAGGAACAAGAGATTAACAGTTACAAAAGTCAACATGTACTCCACATGTATCTTCTCATACTACTACAACTAACCTTCCGAGCAACAAACATCAAGGACAGTGAATACTATCTATGAAAAGTAGTAATATCTAGTTGTTAAAGTAGCCATTCGAGCAACCTAGTATCAGGAGACTGAAAGCCTCTTGTGTCAATTACGATCTCCATCTTGGAGGCCTCTGTGTTTCTCTGTGGCCAAGAAATACGTATGTCATCACGTTTCTTATTGAGTCAGTAGATACCTGTTTGTTTCTGTGTTGCTACCCAAACGCAAAATATGTCTATTTAAATGCTGTTCTGCCCTCGATTATTCAAGAATAGCTGCCCACCCTGTACATCAATGAATTTTATGCACTGTTCCTTTACATTCGCAGATATCATAAAGTGACATGTCGCGTTCAAAATAACAACATGATAACATACTTGATAAATGAAGCCTTTATGTAAGCAATTCTTTTAATATTCTAATGCCACTGAGGTAGGGGAGGACATTATACTCACAAGCCCTCGAAATTGATAACAGTTTTGCTGTAAACAACACTTAATGTGATTGGTTGCTGGATTTATCTTCGGAAATTAAATTCTTGAGTTACATACTGGACAAGTATTCACTTGGATCAACAAATTTTGCAGTTGATCATTTCATTATATTGAGATGAAAACTGTAATGATAAAGTAAAAGCAAGACTTAACTGTGCAATGTTTTCTTTATTATTGAAAAGTATAGCGAAATACGATCTTAAAAACAATGGGTCTTCTGTTTTGGGAAACTTAAAATAAATTACACAGTTTTTTCTATTCATATGAGAACAACGAATTCTTATGATCTAGAACTGTTGTGGTTCTTGGGATGTGTGAAAAACTGCTTCCTTTTGCGAATAGAGACAAGAAAGAAATTTATAATTGATGAAATTTAAAATAAAAGTTGCTTCTTTTATCTTTAGTGAAAATCCACCATAAATGTATCCAATGTTTCGTTGAGTCTGCGATAGTTAGAGAAGACGAGGGAGCTACAAATATGTTGATCCAGTTAATGCTCTCCAACATGGCAAAAACTTGATTCCGAAGAGTCTCCCGAGTACGTTACTGGAGCAGTTTCCAGTCCCGAACCATCATTGTTCCGATATACTTGACTGGGTTTGTCAGGAGGCTTTGCAGGTCGTTCCTGCGCCGATATTTCCAGATGTCTGTTTAGTCAAGTTTTATGAATGCATGCTGCTCTTATCGCGCGCAAAGTGAAAGACAGACATCTCTTCTGCATAACGAAATCAAACGATGAAAATGGAAATGCCGTGTGGCTAGGGCCTCCCATCGGGCAGACCGTTTGCCTGGTGCAAGTCTTTCGATTTTACGCCACTTCGGCGACTTGCGTGTCGATGGGAATGATATGATGATGATAAGGACAACACCCAATCCCTGAGTGGAGAAAATCTCCGACCCAGCTGGGAATGGAACCCGGGCCATTAGGTATGAGATTCCGTCGTGCTGATCATTCAGATACCAATGGCGGACAATCAAAGTATTGGCAGCATCGACAAATGTGTTGCTTCACCTTGATATGTCGCGCAGTTGTGCTTTTATCGTCACTGCCAATGCACCGATCAGTAGGTAACCCCTGGCGTTATTTGTAAACATACCCACAAGAATCACCAGCTCTATTTGCGGGCCGCACTTGAATCGGTTGTTGAAAGCAAAGCACCAGTTTGCTTTCATTAGACGCGTTTGTGGAACAGTAGAGTGTAAATCGACTATGTCATGGAGGACAATAGCGACCAATGATTGGACGCCCATCACGTTATGGGTAGAAGGCTTGTAAACAAGAGAAACTGCTCGACGTGGGCACCGGAGTCAAAGTGATGTGGTGCTCACATGGAATCGGTTCCAATTGACAGTGTTGACGACTTAAGCCGCACAGGTCGTCCACGTTCGACAAGTGCACGAGTTTTGAACGGAAGGAACCGTGGACTGAGCGCTGCAGGAGTGAATTTGACCTAGACGATTGATGTTGCGAATCTCCGTTCCCGGGTCCATGGCGAGCACCACATCATGCACCGCTACACCATGGACTCTGTAACGGATGGGCAAGAAATCGTGCAGAATGGACACCCCAGGATTGGCATCCGGTGTTGTTTATGGGTGATACTCGGATTGTTTCTATGTGATAAACGCAGACAGCGTGTTTGGAGCAACAAGACAATATTGAACACTTCAAATACATTGTCCACATCTGCAACAAAATGGTCGTGGAGTGATGTTCTGGGGTGGCATTACGTGAGGCCACCGTGTACAGCAGGTACATTGAGGACAAGCTCGCTAATTTACATTACAGGAACGAGATTCTGCAACCGATAGTGCGACCTTATCGCTAATATTTTGACGACAGTTTCATCTTGAGGAATGATAATCGACATGATTATCGCGCTGTTCTTATGTAATGTTCCTTCAGGATGTTAGGTTCTAGAGGAGGGAGTGGTCTGCCTGTTCCCCAGGCGTGAACCCATTTAAATATGTGTTGGATCGACCTTTTTATAGGCGTCGACAACTACTACGTAATCTGCACGCAGAACTGCCGCTGAGCAGTGGGCAGTTTGGACCAGGGATGACTTGATGTCCTCGTTGATGATTTTCAAGACGGTTTCAAGCCTGTATCCAAGCAAGGGAGCGTTCCATCACGTACCGACGTTGACCAGGAGTGCTGTGAAAAAGCCCCATGCGAAACAGACGATTCAGTCGTTTTATTTAGAGAACTGGACACATTGAAAATGTATACATACGCATGCCTTAAAGCCATTTTTTTCTGTGCCATGAATTTCGAAATATAGGGGTGATGCAGAACTTTTGTTGATGTGTGTTTTTGTATTTTCTGAACTTTTCGAATACTTTAATGACTGAAATTTAAAGTTATCACTTTGTAACACTGATAAATTTCCTCAAAAACAATTTAGAATCAAGCTTAAAACAAAATAATTATTTTTTCAAGCTCTTGTGTGTCACATACTTCTTTGGAAACGGTGTATTGTATTACAATAAATTTTATATTGTAAATATGTTTAACATTATGTTTAAAAGTGAAGAGTAACAAGCTTTATTCTGTTAAGCAGTTAACCGTGGTCCTCAGCTGGACCAATCAAAGAGCATTTACACATTTATACTGCGAGCACCTGTCCTGCCCTGTCCAGTTTTACTCTGACGAGCTCCTATGCAACGCATTCAAATGTTTCCAGCTGTATTCAGAAATTCACTTGACTTTGTAATTTATTTCCTTAGCATTTTACCTTGTTCTTTTTTTCTTTCCAAACAGATAGTCTGTTGACTTTGTATGTGAATGAAACCGGTTATGACAACAGTTGCGCGACCCGAGACTGAAAAATAAAAGAATTTTATCTACAAGTTGGCCACTCTGGTCTTGGTTAATAGTATGCCTAATATATGTACACTTTGCGATTTTTTTCCATTTATCTACAACGTAGGGAGGGCATTTTTATATTAAAAAATTTTGTAACAGTGCTTTGTTTTTTATATTTCTCGGATGTAGCTACGTGTGTGGAAACTTCCTCTGGTAGGAGACGCCTTACTCTCATTTGACATTTGAGATAATCGCTTCCTTCATGTTACTGTTCAAAATCTTGTGCCCTTTTTATAGGTAACACTAGGATCGAGAACGAAAGCAATTGTCCTCGAAAGATTTTTGAAACGAATTAGGAATATAAAGAGTATAAAATGAGGACAGGCAGCCTGGAGGTAAGACAGTGACGTAACTGACCTGCAGTCGACTCTCTTCTGGCCGCTGGCGCTCCCGATGGCCAGGCAGAGGGCGCACACGAGGATCATCAGCAGGCTCAGCTGCTGTGTCTTCGTCATTGTACCTGCGGACATAGGCACTTGTTAGTATCCCACAGAGTGACACCGCAGACCGCGTGAGCAGAACGATCTTTACATATTGCTTATGGCTTAACAGCGAGTTTCTCTGCGGTCTGCGATACCAAGTGCACCAGAATTACCATTTAAGTGGCTGAAACCTGTCAACAAAAGTAAAAAAAGTGTGCCTTACGACAATTCGGTCACGTGAATTAAGTGTACTGCTTGAATAGGGCTAAGAATCTCCTATATTCACCGTGCGTATTACATACCAGCTACCATTTTTGTAGCATGTGAATTCTTTTTTTGTGATTTTTTTTATTTATTTGCTTCGTAAATATGTTAGCATTTACATTTTTACACTCACAGATCTCACAGAATCTAAGATCGTAATGCTATAAAATGTCCTGAAGATGAAGGTTACGTTCACTTGAAATCAGTAATGTAAGACTATAAACGTCATTGCCCAAAAAATAAAATAAAAAATAAGAAATATAACAGTAACAGGTTTCTCTATGCCATTATATTTATATACAGGGGGGCAGGGGAGACAAAAATTTGAAAACATCAAAAACATAACACATTACACGTTGGGAAAACCGTTGGCATTCAAAAAAACTTCCAGTCTTCTCGAAATGTATAAATACAGGTCCAGTATGGTTTTAAAGAGAGTATTATGATATACTCGTATATGTCCGAGTTTTTATATAGGACAAACAGGGAGGGCATTTAAGACCCGCTTTTCTGAGCACTTGCTCAACAAAGACAGCGAGAATTCATAGAAGTCAAATTTTGCAGAACATGTCAAAACAGAGAAAACACACACTTCCTTCTCCATCTTTGCTTAACATGGAAATTTTACATATCGTTGAAAGAGGTTAATCTCTTAGAAGAATTTGAAATATATAGGCCTAACATTACTACCTAAATTCAAAAGTTTAAAAAACTTACACTATTTTGATTGTGTATCATCTCTTATAAAATGTGAAAATTAGCCAATTTCTTTTATGTGATAGAACTATGTGTATGTTCTTTCAAATGTATTACATACAACTTCTTTACGTACTTTGGCTATATCTTTTACGCATACTTTTATATACCTTCCTTGGCGTTAGCACAACAGATATATAGATACGATTCAGTTACTGTAAACTGTCGATCATTGGTTAAAATAATCAGGTACATTACGTATATTTCTGAATATACCATGGCATTATGCGTCTGTGAAGAAGATATTGGCATCTGATAAAACAATACTGGTTACATTTCTGTTACTTTTTACACTTCTTATAAATGTGTAGCCAAGGCGTGAAGGTTTATAATATCTCTGTTTTGTAAGCTTCCAAATTTGACTAATTAGTTTTTCGAAACAAGTAAGGCACAATAAAAATTTATTTACAACTGATGACTGAATTTTATCGTGAAAAAAGTCATACCATTCTAGCTACAAAATAGCGGCAGGTTCAAGTGACGATGATGGAGGTGGACAGCGACCACGCACCATTATCTCCAAAGTCGACCACAAAAGCTGAATAATATTGAGATCTGGTGACTGCGGTGGCCAGTGGAGATGCCAGGATCATCCTGGTGCTCACAAAACCATTCCTGGATGATGCCAGCTGCGTAAACAGGTGCCCTGGCTTCTTGGAACACGGCTTCACCATTGGGGAACAAAAATTGCACAGTGGGATGGATCTGATCAGCCAGAATGGTTACATAATCCTTGGAAGTAATGGCATAATACTTGGCATAACGTGGAGTAGTCATGGGGCCCATGGAAACCTACAATATGGCTGCCCAAATCATCACCGAACTCCCGCCATGCTTCACTTTGGGACGTAAGCTCGGCGAGAAGTTGTAAACAGTGTGACACAAAATTCATCCTATCAAATGATTTTGTACAATTTCTCCATTCCATTACGCGGGAGGGGGGGGGGGGGATTTGCATCGCTGTTGAGTGGTTTTGGAATTTCAGCTCGCCCTGCAGTTCTCTGCTTATGGAGCCTTCGTATTATTTTCGCGCTGACAGGGTTCGCGAGCACGATTTTCTGCTCCGTAGTGGCCTTTGCAGCTGTTGTCCTGCTTTTCGTCATGATCCTCTTCAATGACTAGCGGTCACTATCACCCAACACTACTTTCTTTCGCGTTGTGATTTACCAGATGATTTTTTTTTCCACTTTCCCTGTGTGCGGTGTAGATCTTTTATACGCTGACACTTGAAACACCAAACACTTCGGCTCTCTTACTTACTGTAGCACCCATCATACGAACATCAACAATGTGCCCAAGTTCTAGTTTACGTGTCTCTGGCATAATGCAAGAACAGCAAACAGAACACTCGCCTGACCATGACTGGCACTTGCAACGTACTGAGGACTTGGTACGAGTGCCGTTCGTAGCCAAAAATAGTGGCCCAACCTGCAGACTTGGCTACCAATCACTGTACTTCATAAACGATTTTTGCCAGTTACATGAAATCCGTTTTTATTAACCGACATCCTCGTTGCAGTCTGCAAAAAATGGCTCTGAGCACTATGGGACTCAACTGCTGTGGTCATCAGTCCCCTAGAACTTAGAACTACTTAAACGTAACTAACCTAAGAACATCACACACATCCATGCCCAAGGGAGGATTCGAACCTGCGACCGTAGCAGTCGCACGGTTCCGGACTGCGCGCCTAGAGCCGCGAGACCACCGCGGCCGGCTGCAGTCTGCATTTGAGGTTGTAAAGGAATTTGAAGTACAATCTATGGCTTGGTCAGGGCTACGTTTTATGGCTTCCTGTTGCTTTTTCCGACAGTGACTTAGTTTTTCACATCCTCCTCCCGACATATCCGAAGCTCAGGCGGTACTTATTCATACCTAAGGTCGCTAAAGGACACCAATACATCTCTGCTCTCTACTGAGACATCCGGTTTGAAATCTGGTGACGTAAGATACGGTTCGTCATTATTATCTCGCTGACGAGAGCAAGAAATCTGATGACCTTCAGTCCTTCACAATATTGCGACCAGGTGTCCCAAAGATCGCCTCTATGTTTTATGGAGTGAGGGCAAGTAATTCACCCTACGAATAGCGACATTAAGCAGGGCAGTCCCATCGGAAAGGATCGGTCTCTCTGCCTCCTCCACAGCTTTTCACTGCCTTCCTTCCCTCCTCCTAAACATCTAGCCATAGCAACACAAACGCTACAATGAAAGTCATTCGCACGACACAGATTACCCTTGACACAATACGTTGAGGAAAGAAGAGGGATCCTACCTTAATGCCTCAGTACATCTCACGAAACGGGTGAAAGTCGGTCACAACGTTGTTCCGGTCTGAACAAATAACTACGTATCGGACACTGGCTTAAACGTAAGTGATCATGTTATCTTCCAGGCGTGAGTGTATCTCACTTCCACAAATGGCGAAACTATTACAGTGCTATATCAAGCCTGACAAGGCCTACGTACAAATTACTTTTAAATTACTTAGTCACAACTTTGTTCCGAACCCAACAACGACGTAGCGGATACTACGTTCAACGAAAAAGATCGTGTTTTCTCTAAGCGTGGCTTTACCTCGCTTCTATAAACGACGATGAAGTTACAGTGTTATATCACTCCTGATAAGACTTACGTACAAATAGCTTTTAAATACACTCTAAGAAAAAAAAATTGCGACGCACAACGAACGAATTATCAGAATGGGACGAAAATTGGTAGATGTGGTGTACATGTACAGTCAAACAATTGATTAGCATTTGAAAACAATTGGATGATTCAGCCACGAGAAAGAGCTTCAGAAATTGAGCAAGTCGATAATGCGCTGGATCATCTCTCACCCTTATACAAGCAATTATTCGGTTGGCATTGATTAATAGACTTGCTGGATGTCCTCCTTAGTGACATCGTGTCAAATTCTGTCCAATTGACGCGTTACATTGTCAAAATTGCGATATGGTTGCAGGGCCTTAATTATAATTCTCCAGACGTTATCAACAGGGTAGCGATCCGGCGACCTTAAAACCAAGGTAGTGTTTAGGAAGTATGAAGACAAGTGGTAGAAAGTCTCGTCATGTACGGACGGGCACTATCTTGCTGAAATGTAAGCTCAGGATAGCTTGCCATGAATGGCAACAAAACGGGGCACAGAATATCGTCGACATATCACTGTGACGTAAGGGTGTCGCGGGTGACAATCAAAGGAGTCATACTATTGAATGAAATGGCACCCAGACCATCAATCCAGGTTGTCGGGCCGTATGGCGGGTTGGATAGGGGAACATAGGTACAAAGATGGTAACTGCGAAGAAACCGTGGGTGACAGAAGAAATACTTCAGTTGATCGATGAAAGATGGAAGTACAAAAACGTTCAGAAATACAGAAATACAAGTCGATGAGGAGTCAAATAAATAGGAAAAGCGGGGAAGCTAACACCAAATGGCTGCATGAAAAACGTGAAAAACGAAAAAAGAAATGATTATCGGAAGGACTGACTTAGAATATAGGAAAGTCAAAACAACTTTCGGTGACATTAAAAGCAAGGGTGGTAACATTAAGAGTGCAACAGGAATTCCACGGTTAAATGCAGAGGAGAGAGCGGATATGTGGAAAGAGTACAGTGAAGGCCTCTATGAGGGGAACATTTGTCTGATGTGACAGAAGAAGAAACAGGTCTTGATTTAGAAGAGATGAGGGATCCAGTATCAGAATCAGAACAAGAGAGCTTCGTAGGACTTAAGATCAAATAAGGCAGAAGGGATGTATAACATTCCACCAGAATTTCTAAAATCATGGGGGGAAGTGTCAACAAAACCACTATTTATGCTGGTGTGTGGAATGTATGAGTCTGATGATATACCATCTAACTTCCGGAAAAATATCATTCACACAATTCCGAAGACTGAAAGAGCTGACAAGTGCAAGAATTATCGCTCAATCAGCTCAACAGCTCGTGCATCCAAGATGCTTACAAGAATAAAATACAGAAGAATGGAAAAGAAAAGTGAGAGTGTGTTAGATGCGATCAGTTTGGCTTTACGAAACGTAAAGGCATCAGAGAAGCAATTCTGACGTTGCGGTTGACAACGGAAGCAAGACTAGAGAAAAATCAACACATGTTCATAAAATTTGTCGACATGAAAAAAGCCTTCGACAATGTAAAATGACGCAAGATGTTCGAAATTCTGTCACCCGCCTTTTTTTTTTTTTTTTTGAGTCATCAGTCCTCTGACTGGTTTGATGCGGCCCGCCACGAATTTCACTCCTGTGCCAACCTCTTCGTCTCACAGGAGCATCAAAGGCGCCAGATATGGTGCTAACGCCCCAGACATAGTTGGGATACCAATTTGTATGTTGCCCACAGTACAATATGTACAATATGTACAAGAGCCAAGAGGGAATAATAAAAGTGGACTGCCAAGAATGAAGTGCTCGAATTAATAAGGGTGTAAGACAGGAATGTGGTCTTTCGCCCTTAGTGTCCAAACTGTACATCGAAGAAGCAACGATGGAAATAAAAGAAAGGTTCAGAAGTGAAATCAAAATTTAGGGTGAAAGGATATCAATGATATGATTCGCTGCTGAAATTGCTGTCTTGTGTGAAAGTGAAGAAGAATTACAGAATCTGCTGAATGGAATGAACTGTCTAATGAGTAGAGAACGTGGATTGAGAGTAAATCGAAGAAAGTAATGAGAAGTAGCAGAAATAAGAACAGCGAGAAGCTTAACATCAGGATTTATGGTCAAGAAGCAGATGAAGTTAAAGAATTCTGCTACATAAGCAGCAAAATAACCAATGACGGACGGAGCAAGGAGGACATCAAAAGCAGACTAGCACTAGCAAAAAAGGCATTCCTGGCCAAGAGATGTCCACTAGTATCAAATAAAGGCCTTAATTTGAGAAAGAAATTTCTGAGAATGTACGTTTGGAGCACAGCATTGTATGGATGTGAAACATGGACTGTTGGAAAACCAGAAGAGAAGAGACTCGAAGCATTTGAGATATGGTGCTACAGACGAATGTTGAAAATTTGGTGGACTGACTCTGCGCAGAATTGGAGAGGAAAGGAATACGTTGGAAACACTGACAAGGAAGAAGGGACATGATAGTAGGACATCTGTTAAGACATCAAGGTACTTCCATTTCACTAGAGGGAGCTGTAGAGGGCAAAAACTGTAGAGGAAAACAGAGATTGGAGTGCATGCAGCAAGTAATTGAGGACATCGGCTGCAAGTGTTCCTTTGAGACGAAGAGGTTTGGCACGGGAGACAAATTCGTGGCGGTGCCGCATCAAACCAGTCAGAAGACTGATGACTCAAAAAAAAAAAAAAAGAAAGAAAATGGCGGGCGGCAGTCAGGTTGGTATCCCACCGGTGTCTGGGCCGTCTCCAGGCACCTCTTTGCTGGTCATCGGGGCTCAGTTCGAAACGGGACTCATGACTGAAGGCAATACTGTTCCAGTCTATGAAATTCCGGCCAAAGACGTATATGGAGACGCCCCAGACATAGTTGGGATACCAATTTGTATGTTGCCCACAGTACAACCCGAGAACTAGGAAGTGGGGTCTGGGGTGCCATTTCTGTTCATAGCAGGACTCTTTTGGTAGTCATCCGTGGCACCTTTACAGCACACTGGTACATCGATAAAAGTCTACGTCCTGTTTTGTTGCCTTTCGTTACACAACATTACATTTCATCAAGATAATGCCCTCCATCACACAGGGAGAGTTTCTGCTATTTGTCTTCGTGCTGTCAAATTCTGCCTTGGTCTCCCCAGTTGAGAACTTCTGGAGCATTATGAGTAGGGCCCTGTAACTATCTCGGGATTTTGACGATCTAAGGCGCCAGTTGAACAAAATTTAGCACTATATCGGACATCCACCAGCATTATCAGTGAATGCCAAGTCGAATAACCGCTTGACTTCCCCAATTTGTGAAGCTCCTTCGTGGTGCGTCTTAGATGTGATGTGGTGTGATCTGCTGCTCTGATTCTACATTAACATAAAGTGTAGCACATCTCAGGTGATGTAGCTGGTACATTTTGACCGGCAGGGTAATAACTGAGGCAGAATAATAAGCAGTCCTCCCACCCCATGGAAAGACATTTTCCAATAGATGTGTTAGTTAACTTCAACATTCTAGTGACTTTCCTCCCTTGTGTGAATGATAATACGTTGCACATGGTAAATTGTTTGGAACGTCATCAGGAAGCCACGGCTTTCGTAAGTCGACTGTCGTCCAAGTCGTTAGGATCGGACGAATAGCCAAATATTTGTCAATGATGAGCCTTCGTTATTAGGAACAAATGCATCGATAACTATCTGACAAACGTAATATTAGAAACTGATGCATGTGTATATATATATATATATATATATATATATATATATATATATATATATATATATATGCATCAGCAATTGATATCTGATGAACGTCAAACGTTTCTAATATTACGTTTGTCAGATAGTTATCGATGCATTTGTTCCTAATATATATATATATATGTATCAGCAATTGATATCTGATGAACGTCAAACGTGATATATATATATATATATATATCTGCGGACGGAGTCTTCTGGGTTTGCGAGACCACGCCTTGTGTGACAAAACTACTGACTTTACTGCTGCAATTGCAGACAGACTTCATCAGCGACACTGCTTGTGTGTTTTATAAGTCAACTATTATTTACATTCTCCCTACTGGGGGTGAACAGCTAGCTGCCCAACAGCGCCTCTTCAGCCTTTTGATTACATAATTTTAAAACGTATTATAAAATCATTTAAGAGGTTAAAACAGGTAATTTCAGTACTATGACAAGATGACGATGGTGCGATGTACAGTCTTTGCATTAAGAGAGTGATGTTATTGTGAACAGAAATTGGAATAGGGGAGGTATTGGAGAACGTAATGAAAGCTCCTGGAATCTGTGTTTTAATAGGAACTGAAACAAGGGAAGCATTGGAGAGGATGTTGGAAAGGGAAGCCGAACGAATCTGTTGAAAAGAATAAGTAAGTGGGATACAGGTGTTAGATGAGTGGGATGCGAGGTAGGCAAGTAAAGGGTGAGTCAGGACCTTCATTTGAGATGGGGAGTATTGGTGCTCAATCTTCAGTTGACACCACAAGTTCCTGAAGAAGATCGCAGCACAGGGGTCGAAGCGGCGATCATTTGAAGAAACATGACGCAGCCTGACTACCCAGAAGATTTTAACTTCTGTATTGGTTATAGTTGGAAATAAAGTAGTTTTCAGGGATGAGTTCATTGTCTTGGAGGTGAAGACGATTGAAATTACTTTGGAAAAGAACATGGAGAGTACAATGGGGACCAAACGAGTGGGACAGTGGAAAATGGCTCTGAGCACTATGGAACTTAACTGCTGAGGTCATCAATCCCCTAGAACTTAGAACTACTTAAACCCAACTAACCTAAGGACATCACACACATCCATGCCCGAGGCAGGATTCGAACCTGCGACCGTAGCGGTCGCGTGGTTCCAAACTGTAGCGCCTAGAGCCGCTCGGCCACTCCGGCCGGCTGGACACTGCACCCAATAAGACACAGATATAAGATTTGGGAGGATGGAGTTGCTCCTTCCGGCTATCCTGATTTGGGTTTTCCTTGGTTTCCCTAAATCACTACGGAGTGACGTGGTGCAGTGGTTAGCACACTGGACTCACACTCGGGAGGACGACGGTTCAATCCCGCGTCCGGCAATCCTGATTTAGGTTTTCCGTGATTTCCCTAAATCGCTTCAGGCAAATGCCAGGATGGTTCCTTGGACAGGGCACGGCCGATTTCGTTCCCCATCCTTCCCTAATCCGATGAGACCGGTGTCGTTGGTCTCTTCCCCTAAGTCAACCCAACCCAACCAAACCAAAATCACGTAGGCAGGAGCCGCGATTGTTCGTTAATCAAGACCACTGTCGACCAGTTGTCTCACTCTCTTAGTTTACCTGTCCTATGCTCATAGAGCACATTACGAATTCTGTGTATCGTATATTTCAAGGTATTCATTTGTACTGTATTACCTTTACAATTTCTATATGCTTCCAAATCATGAAACGATGTTCACTCTGCATTGCTTTCCGTATGTTACTTTCGACCACTTGTATCCTGTATCAGCTTATCAAGTTCCTACACCTCCACAAACACAAGTAACACCTTAGAATCTCCCAGATCTTGCTGAAAACTGACGAAAGATTAACGAATCGGTGGGAATCGGTTTCATTTGTTTCAGGAAGAGGAGAATTTTTGTGGTCTGCCAATGGGTAAGGATAACGAGAGGAGAAACGTCTGTGTGTGTACACGGACTTGGACGTATGGGGACATGGAGGGGCCAATGGATTGTCGGAAATTATGAATGTGTCTTGGTGGCAGGAGGCGAAAACGTTTGCTCTACCTAGGCCCATTGCCGGCCGCTGGTGCCCGAGCGGTTCTAGGCGCTTCAGTCTGGAACCGCGCGACCGCTACGGTCGCAGGTTCGAATCCTGCCTCGGGAATGGATGTGTGTGATGTCCTTAAGTTAGTTAGGTTTAAGTAGTTCTAAGTTCTAAGGGACTGATGACCTTAGAAGTTAAGTCCCATAGTGCTCAGAGCCATTTGAACAATTTTTGAACCTAGGGCCATTTCATACTTGTCCGTCGGGGGTCTGTAAAGCACCGTGTTCACGGCCGTGGTGTGGTGAGCCATAGGGCGCCTTTCGCATCTACACGGCATGGACTGTTGCCGTCAAAACGGCGCACAGCAGCCGTGAAACAACCGGGCGCTCCTACTGCGGTGGGCGGCTGCCGCGCAATTAGCACGGTGACGATTGGCGTAGGGGGACTGAGTAAACAAACGTATGTATGTGAGGCACGGTACGGCAGGGAACGGACTTATTCGAGGCAAAAACACCATGTGCATCAGTTCATTCTCTCTACTGTTGCTTCCATTTCTTTCTGTTATCGTAACTTCTTTTCGTAGCTCTACACGTGAATTCGGAAATGGACATTGAGCGATTACTTTTTTTAGTGCAAGAGTTCCAATTTTGTGGGACAACCCTAGAAAATTCAGACAGAAAATACTTTCATCTATTATTCAGAGAACGGAAAGGATTACTTCAAAACATGAACGATAAGGAAAAAAATGAATAGGCAAGTAAGTTGTTCAAACACTTAAAGATATTTTATTGTACCATTTCAAAAATGTTTTTACACTAAATGGAGTTACAACAATCTTTCCAAAAATTATGATTATATTTTAGAAAATTACCAATTTACAGACCCGGTTGGAAGTAATCCATCATTATGTTCCTCATATTATTTGCTTAAATTCGCCCAAGTACCTGTCTAGCTGTCTTCACTATTTCAAGTCCAATTACCGATAATGTATTTTCAGGTTTACAGTCGTCTCTCTCAAGCACAGAGTTATGCGAGACGACACAAGCTTTCACAATGTCTACAGGAAAATCAAAATTCAAGGTTTTTGAAAAATTATCCATTTATTGTTCAATATACCGAAGCCACAATCTACATACCTTCGAGCTTTGGAAAGGCGGTAACTGAAAACTCGCTTGGCAGCTGTCAACGTGTTCACTCCATATGGTCGAAGGAGGTTTCTGTGTAATCCAAAAGCCTCTTTTTTTTAATTATCAATATTCTGACTGGTTTAATGCGGCCCGCCATGAATTCCTATCCACCTCTAACCTCTTCATCTCACGAGTAGAAGAACATGCATCCTACTCCTCAATTATTTGTTGGATGTATTCCAGTCACTGTCTTCCATTTCAGTTTTTACCCTCCACATTTCCCTCTTGTTGCAAGCAGGTAATTCTCTGGTGCCTTACCACACGTGCTATCATCTTGCCCTTTTTCTTGTCCGTGTTTTCCAAATGTTCTCTTCTTTGGTGATACTGCAGAGAACCTTCTCATTCCATATCTTATCAGTCCACCAAATTTTCAACATTCTTCTGTAGCACCACATCTCAAATGCTTCGACTCTGTTCTGCTCTGGTATTCCCATTGTACTTGATTCACTGCCATACAAAGCTGTGCTCCAGAAATTCCCAGGAATTCCTTCTTCGAATTGTTGTTGTTGTAGTCTTCAGACCTGAGACTGGTTTGACGCAGCTCTCTATGCTACTCTATCCTGTGCAAGCTTCTTCATCTCCCAGTAAATACTGCAACCTACATCCTTCTGGATCTGCTTAGTGTATTCATCTCTTGGTCTCCCTCTGCGATTTTTACCCTCCACGCTGCCCTCCAATACCAAATTGGTGATCCCTTGATGCTTCAGAACATGTCCTACCAACCGATCACTTCTTCTAGTCAATTTGTGCCACAAACTTCTCCCCAGTCCTATTCAATACCTCCTCATTAGTTACGTGATCTACCCATCTAATCTTCAGCATTCCTCTGTAGCACCACATTTCGAAAGCTTCTATTCTCTTCTTGTGTAAATTATTTATCGTCCACGTTTCACTTCCACACATGGCTACACTCCATACAAATACTTTCAGAAACGACTTCCTGAAACTTAAATCTATACTCGATGTTAACAAATTTCTCCTCTTCAGAAACGCTTTCCTTGCCATTGCCAGTCTACATTTTATATCCTCTCTACTTCGACCATCATCAGTTATTTTGCTCCCCAAACAGCAAAACTCCTTTACTACTTTAAGTGTCGCACTTCCTAATCTAATTCCCTCAGCATCACCCGACTTAATTCGACTACATTCCATTATCCTCGTTTTGCTTTTGTTGATGTTCATCTTATATCCTCCTTTCAAGACATCTCCATTCCGTTCAACTGCTCTTCCAAGTCCTTTGCTGTCTCTGACAGAATTACAATGTCGTCGGCAAACCTCAAAGTTTTTATTTCTTTTCCATGGATTTTAATACCTACCCCGAACTTTTCTTTTGTTTCCTTTACTGCTTGCTCAATATACAGATTGAATAACATCGGCGAGAGGCTACAACCCTGTCTCACTCCCTTCACAACCACTGCTTCCCTTTCATGCCCCTCGACTCTTATAACTGCCATCTGGTTTCTGTAAATAGCCTTTCGCTCCCTGTATTTTACCCCTGCCACCTTCAGAATTTGGAAGAGAGTATTCCAGTCAACATTGCTAAAAGCTTTCTCTGAGTCTACCAATGCTATAAACGTAGGTTTGCCTTTCTTAATCTAGCTTATAAGATAAGTCGTAGGGTCAGCATTGCCTCACGTGTTCCAACATTTCTACGGAATCCAAACTGATCTTCCCCGAGGTCCGCTTCTACCAGTTTTTCCATTCGTCTGTAAAGAATTCGTGTTAGTATTTTGCAGCCGTGACTTATTAAACTGATAGTTCGGTAATTTTCACATCTGTCAACACCTGCTTTTTTGGGATTGGAATTACTATATTCTTCTTGAAGTCTGAGGGTATTTCGCCTGTCTCATACATCTTGGTCACCAGATGGTAGAGTTTTTTCAGGACTGGCTCTCCCAAGACTGTCAGTAGTTCTAATGGAATGTTGTCTACTCCCGGGGCCTTGTTTCGACTCAGGTCTTTCAGTGCTGTCAAAATCTTCACGCATATTCTTCGAATTAAGGCCTATGTTTAATATCATTGGAGTTCCCATGTCCAGGAATGTCTTTTTTGCATGTACTAGTTTGCTTTTTATGTCCTCCTAGCACCGTCCGTCGTAGATAATTTTGCTCTCTTCGTCTATTTCTTGATTACCAATTTTGATGTTAAGTTTCTCGCTATTCCCCTTTTTGTAGTATCATTCATGAATTACTTTCGTAATCAAAACGAACCCTACTCCAGTTATAACATTTCCTGCTGCTATTGATTGTACCCTATTTTCGTCTGACCCGAAATCCTTATATTCTTTACGTTTCACTTCACTAACACCTACTACATCTAGCTTGAGTCTTTACATTTCCATTTTCAGGTGATCTAGCTTTCTTACTGCTTCCAAAAATCTGACGTTCATGCTCCGCTTATAGGATATCGTCCCGTCGTTGATTACTCGATATTTTTCTCATGGGCAGCTCCCCCTTGTCAGTCCCGTCCCGGAGATCCGACAGGGTGCTTGTCCATAATCTTTTGCCAATAGAGAATCATCTGACACTTTTGTGATTTCAGGACGCGCGTGCTGATATACACATTATGTGCATTTAATATAGTGGTTTCCGTTGCCTTCTGCATCCTTATCCGTTGATCATTGCTGATTCTTCTGCTTGTAAGAGCAGTTTTCCACACCAAGGGCAAAAGAGTGCTTTGAACCTCTGTCTGCTCCTCTGTCCTCTTTGACAAGGCCGTTGACAGAACTAGGATGACTTCTTATGCTGGAAGTCTTCACCTGACATTGCTGATGATTTTTATTCAAAATTTAAGCAGTGGCTGGGTCCGAACCCGGGATCCAGAAAGTTTTGATCAGTAGTCAATCACCATGGGTTCACCAAGAGCGTCATCCCTCACGGAAAAATAAAGTCCCTTGCCCCTGTTTTGCAGGAAAACTTTCATCTTTACGAATTACCTGATATTTCTTTATTAGTGATTTCCACATGGAATATAATTCGAATATGTAAGGGTCCTTCCCGTAACATACAATATCGAAATATATGGACCGGTAATATGAATCTGCCACGGCCATCAACACTACGGACTAATATCCTTTGTAGCTGAAATACATCGAATTGATAGGTTCAAAAATCGAGTATGTTTTGCAGCAACAAGTCCAGTACAGTCTGGAAAATTTGCTTTCTGTAAGAAATTTTGAGCCACTGGGCTTTCGCAAATTGGAAAGGAATGAAATGAAGAGACATCAGTGATAAAAGCTGCTGTATTTGTAACAAAATATTTATTTCTAAAGAAGAAAGCACAACCACGGTTTAGACACATAAGTCCCACGTTCAGGTACGTATTGAAATGTGAGTCCACAAAGGATGCATAACTGAGGTTAAATAGGCTAAATAGTGCATCCCTGGTACATAGCATGCAACAGAATATCCTCTTCAATCCTAGGTCTGCTAGAAAGCCTCTGGCAGAGAGAAACGTATGTAAAATGAAGGGAGCTACCGTGCCGTGCAGTGCGCAACAGCAGCCGGATAAAAACGTGAAACGGCCGCGGCGACTAGCCGAGCAGACGGCGCCGTTTTGACGGCTGCCTGACAAGAGTGAAATTGGCCTTTGGTTGTCAGGGACAGGTTGATTGTTGTGGAAGACTGGGTGGTGTGGCCGGTAAGTGGTTGGTAAGCTACCCATTCCTCACTTGAGTTTAAGTGTACTGTTGTATTTAGTACATGTCCACCGTCAAACCTGGTGTCTCTTTGCATTCAATGAATTAAGGCGTGTCGTAGTAGTGTGTCCCGGTCACAGGTGCGGAGGGAAGAGCGCTAGAGTTGGCGGATATGTAAAGTACGCGGACGATTTGATGTGGAGGTTCTTCCTGGGTTCTCTAGATCTCATTCCTTGCTGCCATAAGTTTCATTATGGTACTCAGACACGGCGGTCAGTATGTGTACGTGCTTGTTCGTTCTCTGAACTATTTGTCCGAGTTTCCCGTCAAGTGACCTACAGACTTTCAAGTTCCGAAAAAGGAAGTACTTTCGAATGCCACCGAAACCTGTGTTTCATGTTGGTTTCAATCCAGAGGGAGAAATTTGTGGGAGAGACAGTGAGGGCTCACATTGTATTTGCTTAATGTTACAGAAAGAACGCTGTCTGAGCCATCGGGCATCATCAATTTTTTTGGAAAAATGTTATAAAATGCTTGATAATAGCGTTTGTGAATATTTACACACTAATTTGAAATACTCGAAGGAGCTGCCTGCAGCAAAAAATCGCGAAGTTCTTCTAATTGCTCATCGACTAGAATTGCCTACCGCATTATAGTATTTTGATTTTCTATTTCTCATACTAACATTAATAAATAGTTCTTGGGTGTTGTGGACGTTTTAGAACACTGCAACTGTTGCAGTGGAAGGTAATTTATAATGAATTAGCTGCAACCAGTTGCTTTTATAGACATTTATTTTCTCATGATGATATTTCAAGATGCAGGGAATCCCTCCATCAGTTGTTTACATTTATTTACATGCAGCGAACACTGTTTCTTTACTAACGGCGTTGCAGAATTTGGCAGCTAAAGATTTCAAGACGGCTATTGTAAAAGGTCGTAAGTAAAGAAACGATGTCCAAAATGCCTCAATATACGTAAATGTCTGAAAATGGGGTGAAGATAAAATGAATGTACTCTCAAAAATGCATGTTTTAAGGCATAATTTGCAAGCGTCGAGTCTCTGGAAAGGGGTGCCACTCACATGGTATGTTGCCCCATAAGCCTTAACGTCACGGATGCTATAGGTTTAACTTATGCGCTAAGAGTGGGACACGAGACGAGGCGGCCTGCGAAATTGAAAAACTATGTGAACCAGGCCTGCGGGCCGCTTAAGTTTGCGCATGTGTGGACTTTAGACGCTGGTTAAATCTACGAAATTTGTTCCTCCGTGTGGCAATATGACGAATGTGTCATTAACATTCGGAACGAGAATTTAGGTACATGGAATCGGATAGCAGATCCGTCTCTCCGACAGTTTCCGTGAATGGATCAGCCGCTATTATCTAGAGGGAGTCAGGGAGGGGGAGGGTATAGGGAGGAGACCAATACCACGCCGTCCGTCTGTTCATAAAATTTGTCTTTCCACTTTCAGGTAAGTGGTCGTCAGGTTACAAGTACACGATGCAAGGCGCTCCTGTAAAATATTCACACTATTCACTGGTATGTTGATAAAAAAGGATTTGACATTAAAACCAAAGACTACTGAAACTCAGTATTAAGCCTGTGGGCGATGTGACTAGGGCCTCTAGGTGGTCCATGAAATGTACTCTGTCTGTTTTACCTAGCAGATGTCTCCCCCATAAACCATGGACCTTGCCGTTGGTGGGAAGGCTTGCGTGCCTCAGCGATACAGATGGCCGTACCGTAGGTGCAACCACAACGGAGGGGTATCTGTTGAGAGGCCAGACAAACATGTGGTTCCTGAAGAGGGGCAGCAGCCTTTTCAGTAGTTGCAGGGGTAACAGTCTGGATGATTGACTGATCTGGCCTTGTAACATTAACCAAAACGGCCTTGCTGTGTTGGTACTGCGAACGGCTGAAAGCAAGGGGAAACTACAGTCGTAATTTTTCCCGAGGACATGCAGCTTTACTGTATGATTAAATGATGATGGCGTCCTCTTGGGTAAAATATTCCGGAGGTAAAATAGTCCCCCATTCGGATCTCCGGGCGGGAACTACTCAAGAGGACGTCGTTATCAGGAGAAAGAAAACTGACATTCTACGGATCGGAGCGTGGAATGTCAGATCCCTTAATCGGGCAGCTAGGTTAGAAAATTTAAAAAGGGAAATGGATAGGTTAAAGTTAGATATAGTGGGAATTAGTGAAGTTCGGTGGCAGGAGGAACAAGACTTTTGGTCAGGTGATTACAGGGTTATAAATACAAAATCAAATAGGGGTAATGCAGGAGTAAGTTTAATAATGAATAAAAAAATAGGAGTGCGGGTTAGCTACTACAAACAACATAGTGAACGCATTATTGTGGCCAAGATAGACACAAAGCCCATGCCTACTACAGTAGTACAAGTTTATATGCCAACTAGCGCTGCAGATGATGAAGAAATTGATGAAATGCATGACGAGATAAAAGAAATTATTCAGGTAGTGAAGGGAGACGAAAATTTAATAGTCATGGGTGACTGGAATTCGTCAGTAGGAAAAGGGAGAGAAGGAAACATAGTAGGTGAATATGGATTAGGGGAAAGAAATGAAAGAGGAAGCCGCCTTGTAGAATTTTGCACAGAGCATAACTTAATCATAACTAACACTTGGTTCAAGAATCATAAAAGAAGGTTGTATACCTGGAAGAATCCTGGAGATACTAAAAGGTATCAGATAGATTATATAATGGTAAGACAGAGATTTAGGAACCAGGTTTTAAATTGTAAGACATTTCCAGGGCCAGATGTGGATTTTGACCACAATCTATCGGTTATGAACTGCAGATTGAAACTGCAGAAACTGCAAAAAGGTGGGAATTTAAGGAGATGGGACCTGGATAAACTGAAAGAACCAGAGGTTGTAGAGAGTTTCAGGGAGAGCATAAGGGAACAATTGACAGGAATGGGGGAAAGAAATACAGTAGAAGAAGAATGGGTAGCTCTGAGGGATGAAGTAGTAAAGGCAGCAGAGGATCAAGTAGATAAAAAGACGAGGGCTAATAGAAATCCTTGGGTAACAGAAGAAATATTGAATTTAATTGATGAAAGGAGAAAATATAAAAATGCAGTAAATGAAGCAGGCAAAAAGGAATACAAACGTCTCAAAAATGAGATCGACAGGAAGTGCAAAATGGCTAAGCAGGGATGGCTAGAGGACAAATGTAAGGATGTAGAGGCTTGTCTGACTAGGGGTAAGATAGATACTGCCTACAGGAAAATTAAAGAGACCTTTGGAGAAAGAGAACCACTTGTATGAATATCGAGAGCTCAGATGGCAACCCAGTTCTAAGCACAGAAGGGAAGGCAGAAAGGTGGAAGGAGTATATAGAGGGTTTATACAAGGGCGATGTACTTGAGGACAATATTATGGAAATGGAAGAGGATGTAGATGAAGATGAAATGGGAGATAAGATACTGCGTGAAGAGTTTGACAGAGCACTGAAAGACCTAAGTCGAAACAAGGCCCCGGGAGTAGACAACATTCCATTAGAACTACTGATGGCCTTGGGAGAGCCAGTCATGACAAAACTCTACCATCTGCTGAGCAAGATGTATGAGACAGGCGAAATACCCACATACTTCCAGAAGAATATAATAATTCCAACCCCAAAGAAAGCAGGTGTTGACAGATGTGAAAATTACCGAACTATCAGTTTAATAAGTCACAGCTGCAAAATACTAACACGAATTCTTTACAGACGAATGGAAAAACTGGTAGAAGCGGACCTCGGGGAAGATCAGTTTGGATTCCGTAGAAATGTTGGAACACGTGAGGCAATACTAACCTTACGACTTATCTTAGAAGAAAGATTAAGAAAAGGCAAACCTACGTTTCTAGCATTTGTAGACTTAGAGAAAGCTTTTGACAACGTTAACTGGAATACTCTCTTTCAAATTCTTAAGGTGGCAGGGGTAAAATACAAGGAGCGAAAGGCTATTTACAATTTGTACAGAAACCAGATGGCAGTTATAAGAGTCGAGGGGCATGAAAGGGAAGCAGTGGTTGGGAAAGGAGTGAGACAGGGTTGTAGCCTCTCCCCGATGTCATTCAATCTGTATATTGAGCAAGCAGTAAAGGAAACAAAAGAAAAATTCGGAGTAGGTGTTAAAATTCATGGAGAAGAAGTAAAAACTTTGAGGTTCGCCGATGACATTGTAATTCTGTCAGAGACAGCAAAGGACTTGGAAGAGCAGTTGAACGGAATGGACAGTGTCTTGAAAGGAGGATATAAGATGAACATCAACAAAAGCAAATCGAGGATAATGGAATGTAGTCAAATTAAATCGGGTGATGCTGAGGGGATTAGATTAGGAAATGAGGCACTTAAAGTAGTAAAGGAGTTTTGCTATTTAGGGAGTAAAATAACTGATGATGGTCGAAGTAGAGAGGATATAAAATGTAGACTTGCAATGGCAAGGAAATCGTTTCTGAAGAAGAGAAATCTGTTAACATCGAGTATAGATTTAAGTGCCAGGAAGTCGTTTCTGAAAGTATTTGTATGGAGTGTAGCCATGTATGGAAGTGAAACATGGACGATAAATAGTTTGGACAAGAAGAGAATAGAAGCTTTCGAAATGTGGTGCTACAGAAGAATGCTGAAGATAAGGTGGGTAGATCACGTAACTAATGAGGAAGTATTGAATAGGATTGGGGAGAAGAGAAGTTTGTGACACAACTTGACTAGAAGAAGGGATCGGTTGGTAGGATATGTTTCGAGGCATCAAGGGATCACAAATTTAGCATTGGAGGGCAGCGTGGAGGGTAAAACTCGTAGAGGGAGACCAAGAGATCAATACAATAAGCAGATTCAGAAGGATGTAGGTTGCAGTAGGTACTGGGAGATGAAGAAGCTTTCACAGGATAGAGTAGGATGGAGAGCTGCATCAAACCAGTCTCAGGACTGAAGACCACAACAACAACAACATGTCTTTATTTGGTCGTGAAGGTATGTAGGCGAATTAATGCCACCAACTATCGGTGTTCTTCTTTGTTCTTTCTGGTGCAGTCACAGCTTGAAGCATGACCTGTTTGCTGTGTCACATTGTAATCTTAATTCTTCATTAGAGCTTACGACTTTCTAACTATCTTGGCAATAGGGTTCAGTAGGATTCCTCTTAACTTCTTTCCATGGGGGTCATTAATGAGGGACATACAGCCATTTTCAAATATTATAGTACAAAGCAGTAACTACAAACTACAAATAGCTGCCCACATGAAGGCTACTTTCAGTGGCAGCTGAAACATGAATAACATGTAATGCATTCTCACACCCAGAACTGTTTTGTAGATATGGGGATAATTAGTTCGAATACATGTGGTGGAAGCAATTTGGAGCAAGGGATTTAGGCAGTAAGAGAAGAAAGGTGAAGGTTAGAACATCACTGCATCTCCTCCCGAGGAAAAGGCACGTGATGGTGTTCCAAGTATCGAAAGATTAATTCGGTCTCACTCTTATTCCAGAATAGTAAGTCCACTACCATTCTACTCGGTAACTTGGGAAAGTTACATATCCATTATCCCTTTCAACAATTCTCATATCTTTCTGCCATATCTCTTCGAAAAATTGTTTTTCTCGACTTCTAACGGTACGTCAACTGTTTATGTCATCTCTGAATAACCAGTCCTTGAAGCACACAGTGCCTTTACCAATTTGAAAGACTTTTTTTCACTGACAGTGTTGCGTTGTCTGAAGTTAAATTTGTCAGCGCACTGTTAAAATAAGAGAGTAAAATTACCACCCTGTTTCTTCTCTTCTAACAACCTACCGGTCACGTCTTACCCTTTACGTAGACTTTGAATGTCGTGTTTCCGATGTTATTCTTTTTCCTCAGCATCTGAAGTAACGTCTCCATTTACGATATTAACACACTTGCCTATTACATAGTTCTTGTTGCAGTGCCTGTTCGTCATGTTAGCACATACCTTTCCACTAGCCTCTGTCTTGCTTTTTATTTCTTTGGGTTTTGCGTTGATTTCATTTCTAATCGAATTACTGTCTGCTTCCTTTCGCAACCCCATGCGAAGAGTTGCAGGACTTTGCATACACGAAGACAGAACATAACATACTTAGTATTCGAGTAATGAATGTAAGCCGTATTTTACATAGATACAGCAACGATCCTGTTTTTTGACCACAAACTTGATAAGAGAAAAGTAGCTGAAAATTTAATGCAATTTCAAAATAGTTACAATGACAACCTACTGGTATCAAGCGCTTTAGTTAGTTAAAACTGTGTGCGTACATAAGGAACATTTTATAAAAACTAAAACCAAGTACAGAGTAGTTAGAAAATTTTCCACCGGAGTACAGTATACTCGTAAGAGGTACTCTTACGTGTTCGTTGCTAGTGTTCTTTTTTTACAACGTCACGGAATGAGGGATTAGAGCGACAGGATTTAGAGAAGTCTTACGAGACTGTCGATATGACGGATAGAGGTCCTGCCGTCTTAAGTGGCAATTTGATTATTATTTTCAACGCAAATAGTTCAATGATCGATGAAAAACTAGAAAAATCATTTTATCTTTTTTAATGTAAAGCATTAAAATGTCGAAAGTGAAGAAATAGTGTATATTGGCCTATATATAAGTCTATATAAAACTCCTATCGCCTTTTACTTAAATATAGGTGTTGGTCCTATCAGATAGTGTATGCCAATATTTTAATGATGTATTGCCTACAGTAATGAGGCAAGGGGTCCGCGGAAGATGCATATGATAAAAGTGATAGATCCCAAATTGGTCAGAAAACTGCAGCGAGTACTACAGTCGAGACGGCGTAAGCAGATCCCTGACAGCTCATAGCGCTGCTGCCAGATTTAAACTGCGAAGCTCCAATGGCTGTAGGCGAAAACAGTAGCCGTCTACAGACATGTGACAACAATGAGGCATTGCCACAGAGACTCGTGTTCCGTTATTGGTTGAGGCAGCCCCGTGAAACTGCCACACCCGGCCCACTGGAAGTGTCAGGAATCAATTTACGCCTACTCAATTACAGCAGCGCTGATACGCTCCTACACACAGCTTCCGTGAACAGTCGGGATATGCCCAGCGGCACTCAGGTCAGGAACGCAACGCTTTATTCGGCCCATGCACAATGGGGCTGTCATCGATGATCGCCTGAAAAGCAGGCCGGCCAGTACGGAGAAAGCGGTGCCGCCGGCTAGTATCCGCACGTCTGTCCACGTTCACGAGGCGAACCGCCTACGCACTGTTCAGCAGCAGTAATCGACACTGCTACTAGCTTCAAGTTTCCATTCAAGTATCCTGAATATACACAATGGCCAATAAAGCCAGTATCACACGATATACCTATTCGTATACAAGTCTGCACTAGCGCCCCAAGCGTACAAGTCTGCAAGTGCCAACTTTTTCCTTAGTCCTGTTACACGGTCCGCTTAAAGTGTAAGCCCCAAAGAACGGCGGGTTTGTGTAAGTCATTTACGTCGCTGAGTGTGAAAGTTGATATTTTTACACACATCAAAAGAAGTTTTGCGTCACTCTGGTTCCCAGAACTTCTGAAGATAGGCGTTGACTGTGGATGTTGTATCACAGACACAGTTCTTGTGACTGTTCAGAAATGTCACTAAACCCGCCCAAAAGATGTAAAAAACCATGCGTGAGCAGCGCCTATTAGACGGAGGGGGACCGACAGCCGATCAGTTCCAGTCATTCCACAAGGAAGGAGGTACACGGCTCGTGTTGTCTGTAGTTCAACCGTGTCTAGACGGTCAATAGCGCGGTTCGATCGCGTCCGTGTTGTTACTTTGTGCCAGGAAGGGCTCTCAACAAGGGAAGTGTCCAGGCGTCTCGGAGTGAACCAAAGCGATGTTGTTCGGACATGGAGGAGATACAGAGTAACAGGAACTGTCGATGACATGCCTCGCTCAGGCCGCTCAAGGGCTACTACTGCATTGGATGACCGCTACCTACGGATTACGACTCGGAGGAACCCTGACAGCAACTCCACCATGTTGAACAATGCTTTTCGTGCAGCCACAGGACGTCGTGTTACGACTCAAACTGTGCGCATTAGGCTGCATGATGCGCAACTTCACTCCCGACGTCCATGGCGAGGTCCTTTCTCTGCAACTAAGACACCATGCAGCGAGGAACAGATGGTCCCAACAACATGCCGAATGAACCACTGAGGACTGGCACCACGTTCTCTTCGCCGATGAGTGTCGCATATGCCTTCAACCAGACAATCGTCGGAGACGTGTTTGGAGGCAACCCGGTCAGGCTGAACGCCTTAGACACGCTGTCCAGCGAGTGCAGAAAGGTGGAGGTTCCCTGGTGTTTTTGGGTGCAATCATGTGGGACCAACGTACGCTGCTGGTGGTCATGGAAAGTGCCGTAACGGCTGTACGATACGTGAATGCTATCCTCCGACCGATAGTGGAACCATATCGTCAGTATATTAACGAGGCATTCGTTTTCATGGACGACAATTCGCAACCCGATCGTGCACATCTTGTGAATGACTTCCTTCAGGACAACGTTCGACTAGACTGGCCAGCATGTTCTCCAGACATGAACCCTATCGTACATGCCTGGGATAGATTGGAAAGGGCTGTTTATGGACGACGTGACCCACCAACCACTCTGAGGGATTTACACCGAATCGCCGTTGAGGACTGGGACAATCTGGACCAACAGTGCCTTGATGAACTTGTGGATAGTATGCCACGACGAATACAGGCAGGCATCAATGCAAGAAGACATGCTACTGGGTATTAGAGGTACCGATGTGTACAGAAATATGGACCCCATCTCTGAAGGTCTCGCTTATGGTGGTACAACATGCAATGTGTGGTTTTCATGAGCAATAAAAAGGGCGGAAACGATGTTTATGTTGATCTCCATTCCAATTTTCTATACAGGTCCCGGAGCTCTCGGAGTCCGCAGCTCGTGGTCGTGCGGTAGCGTTCTCGCTTCCCACGCCCGGGTTCCCGGGTTCGACTCCCGGCGGGGTCAGGGATTTTCTCTGCCTCGTGATGACTGGGTGTTGTGTGCTGTCCTTAGGTTAGTTAGGTTTAAGTAGTTCTAAGTTCTAGGGTACTGATGACCATAGATGTTAAGTCCCATAGTGCTCAGAGCCATTTTGAACCGGAGCTCTCGGAACCGAGGTGATGCAAAACTTTTTTTGATGTGTGTATAAAGCTGCTTATTGCTCATAGTGAAACCTCTGAGAGGTCTAGGTTATTCTTTCGTAAGCAGTTATTGTGTCTTGCGCAGCTAAAATGAAATTACGTTATGATTATACAGAATTAGGAACCAAAGTGTTTGCTTCATGCGACGATGGTACAAGCAAATTAATATCTATGTTCACGTTTCATAGCATTTTAGACATGAGGACGCAGTTCTCTATTCGTCATTTGCTATGATAGTGTCCGCCTTATTCGTTAGGAGAAGGGCAGAATGACGATGTAATGCCAGGAGTGCGAATTGGGTTCTACCCTTGTTAGGTGTCTGCCACTGAAGGAGTGAGGTCAGAAGATACTCAGGAATTACGAGCTTTGTTTTGAAAGTAGCTGTCGATCGCACACGACGGGATCCGCGCAAGTGACACAGTAATAAGGAAAGCTATTTCACAACAGTGCGACCGTAAAGAAACAAAATGGCCTTTACAATCCTCATTGGTCACGGCCAGCACAACTGCTCTGACTCTTGTGATTATTTTCTCAACACTATCCTTCCTCGCAGAGTGAAATAATACAATAGATGAAATCAAACCAAACACGTGTGATACTTTAATTAATTATGATGACACATACACATATTGCAACTAAAATTATCTACACATTTATGTAAAACATACACCGAGGTGACGAAAGTCATGGGATACCTTCTAGTATCGTGTCGGAGATCCTTTTTCCCGGCGTAGTGCAGCAAGGCGACGTGGCATGACTCAACAAGTAGTTGGAAGTTCGCTGTAGAAATACTGAGCCGTAAATAACTGCGAAAGTGTTGCCGGTGAAGGATTTTGTAAACGAACTGACCTCTCGATTATCCCATAAATGTTCAATGAGATTCATGTCGATCGATCTGGGTGGCCGAATCGTTCGCTTAAATTGTCCAGAATTTCTTCAGACCAATAGCGAAGAATTGTGACCAGGTGACACGGTGCACTGTAATTCATAAAAATTCCATCGTTGTTTGGGAACATGAAGTCCATCGATGGCTCCAAATGGTCTCCAAGCAGCCGGACATAAACCATTTATAATCATTTGGACCGGAGAATGCAGTACATTCCATGTAAACATAATCCACAACATTATGGACCAACCACCAGCTTTCACAGTGCCTTGTTGACAACCTGGGTCGATGGCTTCGTCGGATCTGCGCCACACTTGAAACCTGCGATCAGCTCTTACCAAGAGAAATCGGGACTCATCTGACTAGGTCACGATTTTCCAGTCGTCTAGGGTCCAACAGGTACAGGAGACGCGCTGCAGGGACTGTCGTGCGGTTACCAAAGGCATTTGCGTCGGTCGTCTGCTGCCACAGCCCATTCAATCAAAATTTCGCTGTGTTTACCTAGCAGATACGTTCGTCGTACGTCCAATATTGATTTCTGTGGTTATTTCACACAGTGTTGCTTGTCTGCTGGCAATTCCAAGTCTACGCAAACGCCAGTGCTCTCGGTCGTTAAGTGAAGGCCGTCGGCTTCTGTGATGGCCGTGGTGAGAGGTAATGCCTGAAATTTGGTATTCTCGGCACACTCTTTATACTGTGGACCTCGGTACTGAATTTCTGAAATGGACTGTCCCATGCGTCTAACTCCAACGGCCATTACGCGTTCAAAATCAGTTAATTCCCGTCGTGCGGTCATAATTACTTCGGAAACCTTTTCACATGAATTACCTGAGTACAAATGACAACTCCGCTAATGTAGTGCTCTTTTATTCCTTGTGTATGTGATACTACCTCCATGTGTATATGTGTACATCGCTATACCATGACTTATCACCTCAGTATATAAACTTAGAATTAATTTATAAACGTATCTTATTATGATAAGCGTATCAAGACGATAATATAGACACCTTTCCTTGCCGTAGGCCTCATTAAGCACGCTTATAATTTCTTTATTTCATACCATATATACAATAAGGAGTTACCATTAAATATAAAGTTTTTCTCAACGGTAATACAAAAAGATAATTTTCATTTGTTTCATCACTGTATGCGTAAAAAATAACTCACTGAAAAATGTGTAGAATATCTCGCGCTATAATTGAAAGAGTCCACAAGCTTAGACGTGTCTCGTCTTCTGACCACAAGTGAAAATAATACCAAGCAGAAAGCCCTCTCGAAATACTGAGTTCTGCGCATGCGCGCAAACATCTACTGCAGTTGCCATTTCTCCCTGGCGAATAACCCGTCTGTTAAAATCTCAGCTACACCCGTTCTGCTGCAAGGTGGCTGGTCTTGTGCAACTGACACCTGCGCTATGTGATCAAAAGTATCCGGACACTCCTCAAAACATACGTTTTTCATATTAGGTGCATTATGCTGTCCCCTACTGTCAGATACTCCATATCAGCGACTTCAGTATTCATTAGACATCGTGGCACTCACGGACTTCGAACGTGGCCAGGTCACTTGTGTCATACGTCTGCAAGCGAGATTTCCACAGTTGAAGACGGTCGTAATGTGTAATAGACAGAGATCTATCCAGAACCTCACACAGAAATTCCAAACTGCATCAGGATCCACTGCAGGTACTATGACAGTTAGGCAGGAAGTGAGAAAACTTAGATTTCATGGTCGATCGTCTGCTCATAAACCACACATCACGCCGGTAAATACAAAACGACGGCTCGCTTGGCGTAAGGAGCGTAAATATTGGACAATTGAACAGTGGGAAAACGTTTTGTGGAGTGACGAATCACGGTATACAATGTGGCGATCCTACGGCAGGGTCTGGGTATAGCGAACGCCCGGTGAACGTCATCTGCCAGCGTGTGTAGTGCCAAAAGTAAAATTCAGAGGCGGTGGTGCTATGGTGTGGTCGTGTTTTTCATAGAAGGGGCTCGCACCCCTTGTTCTTTTGCGTGACATTATCACAGCACAGGCCTACACTGATGTTTTAAGCACCTTGTTGCTTCCCACTGTTGACGAGCAATTCGGGGATGCTGATTGCGTCTTTCAACACGATCGAGCACCTGTTCATAATGCATGGCATGTGGCGGAGTGGTTACACGACAATAACATCCCTGTAATGGACAGGCCAGCACGGAGTTCTGATCTGAATCCTATAGAACACCTTTGGGATGTTTTGGGACGCCGAATTCGCGCCAGGCCTCACCGACCGACATCGATACCTCTCCTCAGTGCAGCACTCCGTGAAGAATGGACTGCCTTTCCCGAAGGAACCTTCCACCACCTGATTGAAGGTATGCCTGCGAGAGTGGAAGCTGTCATCAAGACTAAGGGTGGGCCAACGGTATATTGAATTCGAGCATTACCGATGGAGAGCGCGACGAACTTGTAAGTCATTTTCAGCCAGGTGTTCGGATACTTTTGATCACATAGTGTAAGTGCTAGGTGTGTTGTGTAATACCGGCTTGTAGCTTACAAGAAATATCGGACTATAAGTCGCACCTGAATGAGGGCTGGTTGCGAGAGGATCATGTTATGCCTTGTGTAAGAAAGAGAAACGCCTATCAAAAAGTATTGGAATTCGATAGTGGCGGGCTAGAGGTCTGTGGAGTCTGTGAGTCATCGTTGCGCAATATTGCTGCGTTGGTCTGAATCAGACGACTGTATGGTATCGATGGGTTCCGAAGGACCATACTCTATGCTGTAAACGATCTCAAAGGCCCAATGGACTAGCGCCACAGGCCACAGAGGACAGCCAGTTCTCGTTATCAGGAAATGGGATTGTTTGCAGCGAGGTTAAGTAGCGAAGCGGACAGTGTGACGCCATCGGGAGCACCACAGAATGTCAGCACTCTGACCATTATTGAGGATTCTCTTAACCCTAGAACACCTAATGTGAGTCTCCGAGACTCATCGCTACATTTTCTTCTTCATTAGCTGTAAAAATTCTTACAGCAATTTCATTATTTAGCTCTTCTTCTAGCATTATGTTCAGCTTATATAATTAATAAGCACTAAGATTTTATATTATTTTTTTAATACTTAAATTGATTTTAAATACATTAATTCGCTAATATCTTAGTCGAATCTCTTAGACTCATTTCATACACACTTTTAAAAATTTCTTTGATTTCTTTATAGTTCATTGTTTGACGGTACATTTCTTCAAAATAATGCTCCATTATTGTACGATACCTGCTAGTACAAAACTCACTAGTTGTTCTTGTTACAACCTGTAACCCTATAAGAAAACAGACAGATGAAGAAATTCTTCAAGTGTTGGAAGAATCTGTTGATCTCAGCAACTTCCGTGACGAAGTTTCGGACTACATACCAAATGATGAAGATAAAGACGTGGAAGAAGATCATGTAAGTGTCAGTGAAGAAAGAGATATGAATGAGTTAGCAGATACTTCGAACTTAGAAGATGAAGATGATACCAATAATATTGAAAGTACTGAAGGCGTATTTCTTACAAAAATGGATTTGTATGGAATAAAATTCAACCTAGGGAAACAAAAGTAAGGAAACGTAATACAATAAAATCTTAATAGAGACAGACAAGCTCCCTTCTTTAAAAACTATTGTAACATTGACAGATGCATTCTAAATATACATTTCTTCAGATATTATAGAGAAAGTAGTACATTTTACTGATAACGTAGTTGAAAGGGCGTCTGAAGAAAAGAATTTTGAGAAGAGTTGGAGAAAATGTGGTAGTGCAGAAATAAGAGCTGTGATTGATCTTTAGAAAACATCTAGTCATCCAAAAAGCAATGTGTCCAATGTAAGAGTACTGTGGACCAACAAGTACAGTTCGCCAGTATTTAGAGCCACAATGGGTCGTCAGAGATTTGAAGACTTGTTATTGTTTTCGCTGTTCGATGATAAAGCTACGAGAAGTGTTGGAAGATAGAAAGATAAATTAATGGATTCAGAGACATTTAGGAGGACATTAACCATAAAGCTGGGAAATATTATCTATCGAACGAAAATTTGACTATGGATGAACAGTTAGTTGCATTACGTGGATGATGTGCATTTGGGTAGTATACGAGTTCGAAACCTAATAAGTGTGGAAAAAAAATTTTCTGTATATGTGACTCTAAAAATTTCTTTGCACTGTAAGGACTACCGTTCCTCGAAAAAGACTGAAGCGAAAACAGTAAAAATATTGGTTTCAGTTTTATCAGTTGTCTTGCAACAGACTGTTTCGGCAGTCGCTGAAATATCACAATGGATAATTTCTTCACATCCATGGACTTGGCTGATTTCCTACTACAACGTGGGTGGACACTTGTAGGAACAGTTCGACAACATAAAACATTTGTACCTAGAGAAATTTTGTCACAGAAAAGCCGGGAGGAACATATCACAGAGTTTGGTTTCACTCGGAAAATACTCTACTATGATATGGTCCAAAAAAGGGTAAACGCGTAGCGCTACTTTCTACTATTATTCGTACAGCAAATGTAATTACTGAAGATTCTTCTAAGCCTGACGTGATAAAGTATTGAAATGAGACGAAAGGCGGGGTGGACTCATTAGATCAGATGGTGCATATACTCACTCCAGCAAAAGAAAAACAAGATGGCGTCTGGCATTATTCATGAACTCAGCTCATGTATGTAAGGCTGCAGCATATGTGGTATTTTTGAAAAAAAAACTGACATATCACGTCAAATATATGAAATCTACAGCCAGATTTTCCTTGCCGGACTCGCTGAAATTTGGTTCAAAGAATAAAATCACGTGTCAGATTTTTCTTGCTGAACTTGCTGAAGAATTGTTTCAAACGTATATCAAAAGAAAGCCAAAACTAGGACTTCAGAAACTTGTTCTTGTTGTATGGAAAGTGGTTTTTATGAACATCAAGACTCCAGTGCAACAGTAAAACAGAAAAAATCCAGGAAAGGAGAAGCGTTTTTGCATGAGTGACTAAAAAAGGAAGAATGAAGAAAATTGTAATAACTGCAGAGGAAACGTACATTGAGTGTGTTCAGCGTCTATAGTGAAATGTAATTGTTGCTATCTGTGAAAATGAGAACAAAACAGAACTTTTTCAGTAGTAAAATCTAACAGTATAATATAAAAATTTGTAACAGATGTATGGGATCTTTTTTTCCATGGTTTATGATTCAGCGAATTTTATAAAAACAACAAAAATTTTGTACTTAACCACATTGAATATTTATACTGATATTAATAAAACCTTGCAGAAATAGTATTTATTCATATTTTACTGTTGTCTCAGTGAAAAAATAACATTATGAAGAAACAATACCTACGAGTCTCGCAGACTCAACTCCAGTGCGCTGGTATAGGTCTGTTATTCTGGGGCTAAAACAGCAGTGGAGAGAGGCGCGCCTAACGACAACGAAGGAAACAGGTGTGCAGCCGCGTCATCTTTTCAGACGAAACCCGATTCTGCGTGCAACACCTTGATGGATGTAGAAGTGGGATGAGGCTCAGAGCAAACGAACATTGACAGATGCCATTCATCATCGGATAGAGACCGATCACCTGGGCTAATGGTCTCCTGTGTCATTGAGGATACAACATGACCAGCTGAGGTTCGCATAGCCGGTAATTTAGACAGCAGCTTAACATTTCAGAGGTGTTAAGACCAGTGTTGTGTCCAATCTGTAAGGTGTCCGTGACGTTATCTTTCTGGAATGCCAGTCCACATGTAGCCGAGAATGTGCTCCATGTCTCTGACTCATTGAAATCGTCTGGCTAGGCGGTGTCGAGAGAGTGGAACCACTCGTCAGCCACTAACACTCATGAACTCTGACGCAGAGGTCATGGAATGTCACGGAGTCCCACACTCAGGGAATGAGTGTAGGGGGGATGTTTTGGGCAAGATCATCTTTGAGTTGGTTTGCTGTTACCTGTCCCTGACATTTTATAAAGTGTCAAGTGTGCATGTTTATCACGTGCATGACGGTGATGGGTACTTGTATTACTATGCCAAATATTATTGCATTGAGAGTGAGGGCACGTCAGTCGGCTTATCGCGAGTCAACGCATAATCGGGGTTGATGGTATATGCACTTCTGACCTGAAGTACTGACAGTGCGATGTGTTTTCTTAGTTCAGACTGTACTTGTCTAGTATAACGTCACTGCGTGTTCCCGATAACGGTCAAGTGCAATAGCATCGTGGTTGAGTAGTATAGTGTAGTGTCGGGTTTGCATTGTAACGCATGAAGGGCATGGCGAGGGTGAAACCCAATGCCAGCACGTAACCTGCTCCTCACGAATAGCACCATAGGGGCTGCCGAGCTTCAATTTCCCATCCGACGGATGGATTATCATCTGCGTCAACGCCCTCATTTCATGAGACTCTGCGGAGAGGTTCGGATCCTAATCCCGGATATTGACGCCTAGAGTGGTGATCAGGAACATAATGCCACCAACTCTCCTCCGCTTTCTGGCTAAATACAGACAGCGAAAGTTTTCCAGGATTCGAACCGACTTACCTCACGAGTCGAGTGCCTCCGCACAAGCATGCATTAGCGCGACCTTGGCTATGGAGTTGGGTAGAATGGAATCATTTAAGGCCATTTAGTTCGATTCATTTCCCAGCCATGTTACAGCCGTTGTTGCTGCCAGATATGACAGCTGTGTCTACTAACTATCGAATCCTGCACACCACAAAATCGTCGACGAATTTGATCTTATACACGGTTTTTACAAAAGAATAGTGTGAACCGTGGTGGCTTCCGTGAGGGCGCGCGCGTGTTCCTACTGGCGCCACTTGTGCACCAGTTCCATCGACTCTGGCCCTCGTCATATCATCTTTGCTGCGTTATGTGTTGACTCTGGGGCTGTGTGGTGGCGAGTGGTGTGTCGGACACGGAGCTGGCCGGGTGTGCCAGAATACTCGGCCTTCTGGCGACTGCAGCGAGTTAACACCGTTGACCGTTGGTCTGCGGGGCCCGCACATTCGTGCAGAGCTGATCGTTGCCATCGGCGAGTTTAGTCGGCAAAGAGCGGCTCTCGTCACGTCAATTTTGGTATGCTAAATACCCCTAGATGTATTGAACAACTTATTAGCAGTCACGAGCAGCAAGGCAGTATTATCCGGTGCCTGTCTGAAGCACGGGCCTCTTGCCATTTATTTGAAATTATCTATGAAAACTATATCTTAAGTACTGTACTTAAAGAGTGTTAATTCTGTTCGGTGTGATCTGACAACGAATCCAGTTTCTTTCTGCCTTTCCGTGGCCCCTTTGGAGCTGTGTATCTCAATCTGGAGGTTTTTGTATGTGCCAAGATAGTATTTTGCAATGTTAATACCGTACGTGAAATCATGGATTTGTTATTACTGAGTATTAGATACTACTGATTGTAATTTCTGTTTGTTATAGGTGTCATAGCGCTTCCTGGGGCGAGTTATTGGATTTGACCTGTAACTATAGTTGCTAGCGCTCAGCCTGAAGGTACGCACGTGTGGGTCACGCGTGTGCGCGTGCTTGTATTGGCACACTCTCTTACTCCGTGTTGAGAAGCCCTACGGGTTATAGTTGTACAAGTTAAGCGGCCATCTGCCATTTGGTGCGTATCCCAATTTCAGTGTCTATTAGTCCCTAAGAGACAACAGTAAAGGTATACCTTGATCTTCTAAAGCTTATTGGAAATATTATGTAATTATTTTTTTAAATGACATTGTACATTGCTTCTTGTTATTGCTGGAAAGGTTAACTTGCACTGTTACGAGCGGGCCACTCCAATATTGGAGTTTTAACACAGGGTGGCGCACGGAATGTGTTGCCAATTGTTTCTTTCACAATTTACGACGCACATTAGATATCCCGCTGGGATCTCTACAGCAGTACCAGCAGAGTTGGAAAAACAAATGAGTTACGAAATGACGTGTAATTCATGATACTGCCGCTAGGAGACTAGTAAGGAGCAATGGCTGACAATGGAAGACTGACGACACAGCAACGATCGGCAATTGTGTTACTTTTTCATGAAACGAAAAGCCTTGTTGTGATTCAGAGGCGTTTTCGACAACAGTTTAACACACGATGGGTCCCTTGCAAGAAGACCATCCACAGGTTGTACGGTGAATTTGTACAGGAAGGAACAGTATTGGAAGCGAAGCGACCTTGGCCTAACCCTGTTTGTTCGCCGGAGAATATTGAAGCGGTACGAGTTGCTGTACAGAGAAGTCCAGGGAAATCGTGTAGAAAGGCAGCAGTGAAACTGGGAATATCCAGCCGCTCCGTCCAACGCATTCTTAAAAGTGACCTCCATATGTACCCATACAAGATGACCTGTGCACAGAAGCTCACTGAAGAACACAAGCAGCAAAGACCACTGTTTGCTCAGTGGGCGGAGGATAGGGAAGAATCAACAACGTTTGGTTTTCAGACGAGGCGCATTTTCATTTAGACGGTGTAGTTAACACACAAAATGTACGCTTTTGGACCACTGAAAACCCACAAGTGCCTCATGAACGACAACATTATGCTCCGTGGATTACAGCGTGGGCAGCAATTTCCAGTCACGGACTTATTGGACCCTTTTTCTTTGATGAAACTGTGAACAGCGAGCGTCATTTGAGCATGCTTCGCAATAGCTTCATCCCACAGCTTCTTGCTACTGCCTTGCGCTTCAACACGCAGTGGTTCATGCAAGATGGAGCAAGGCCACATACTGCAAACACTGTGTTGGAGTGTTTTACATGAGCATTTCGACATGCGGATCCCCTTCACTCAGGTTTCCAGGTCGCTTCAATGACGGACAAAATTGGCCCCCCAATAGTCCAAACCTCAATCCATGTGACTTTTTCATTTGGGGGTACCTGAAGGAAAAAATTTTCCCGAAACGTCCACGTGATTCAATGGAGCTCAGAAGACTTATTCTTCAAGCTTGCAATGAAATTACGGAAGACATGTGCCGTAGGGTAATCACTAACTTCAGTGTTCGTTTGAAGGAAGTTAGGAAACGAAATGGTGGACATATTGAGCATGTGCTGAGTTAGAACAAATCTCCATGAACGGCTCTTCGTTGTAGTATATGTTCCTTTCAGATTGTCTTGACGATAAAGCTAAATGGTAACACATTTCGTGCGACACCCTGTAGTTGAATTTTCAATTACCCGTTAAAGTTCTACCGTGTATGGTATTTTTTGTCTAACGTGCTTTGCTGTTTGCTGTTTGGTATATGTTGACAGCCTTGCATCGGCAGCGGTTGACGCGTTGCAGCTCTGCTGGTCCCGGGGATGGGACGCAATTACCTTCTGCTCCGGCAGCCTTCCCGTCACCGCAAGAGGCCTAAGTGTTGGCAGGTCATACACGATTCTGTGGATCTCTCCTTCCAGCCTCAAGCTGAATGGTTTGTTATTATTGTTTTGGTACCGTGCCACGGTGGGGGAGTCGCCGGATTAGGAAGTAAGTGACACAGTATTTCTGTTATTGTAAGGCCATTGTGGGAGTGTGATGAAAGTCTTTGGGCAAACTGAGCACTGACTTTCCTGTTTTCTTTAAAAATTTAAGGGCTTAGTTGTCATCATCATTTTAATTGTTTTTTACGGGGACGGTAGTTCATCTAAGTGCTTAACGTGATTTACGTGAAACAGGCTTCTGGCCAATCAGTAAAGTACTACTGTTGCTGCACTGCAGGAAGTTGCAGCCGTAGCACATTTAATGAACAATTTCGGTATTCACCATAGGTCTGACCTCCCTCTAGTATTTGAATGACCCTTCATCATATAGTAAAGTTGGTATATATAGTTGTGTTATTCCGAAACTATATGTTAGAACGTACAAACCAAAGAAAATTACCGCGCGACTGCTACGGTCGCAGGTTCGAATCCTGCCTCGGGCATGGATGTGTGTGATGTCCTTAGGTTAGTTAGGTTTAAGTAGTTCTAAGTTCTAGGGGACTGATGACCACAGATGTTAAGTCCCATAGTGCTCAGAGCCATTTTGAACCAAAGAAAATTCAGAAAAATTTTGACAGAAGTGGGCACTTACGAACGAAATAAAGGACATCAAGTATGTTCATAAAAATATGAGTTAATAAATAGCGCTCTTGATGTTCTGAATGTTGAGCACGTTTATGACCATTCTGCTGCCAGAAAAAATATGGCTGCTACGTGGAATAAATTTTTTACCAGCGCGTGCGATATCATTAAATATCATTTGCATACCAGGAAGGCTTGTGGAAGCTGCATTCCATGCTATGAACATCAATTATTCGCTGTCGTGTATCATGCTATAACTCACTTGTAAATCGCACTCAAAAATCTACGAAAATATGGGGCATAAGATTACAGACACGGGATTGGCGATAGCAGTATTATCAACAGTGTTTGATACGGATGTCTGTGTTCCTCATCAAGAATTGCGAATGCTCCAGTCTCATTATGTGACTAAGAGCGTACTTACGCAGAAGACTTTAATGAGGAATGATGGACACACCTCATATTAATGTCCACTAATACGTGTATATTATGCATTTGGCTGTTACGCCCTCTGGGTACTAATTCGACATTAATTTTGGTGCTCTTCGTCTTCCATTCTTGTGATATAGTCCTTCCAGTTGTTCTTGTATTGTTTAATCTGTTCATTTTAGCCTTTCGCTCTCAGTTTTTCTCTGATGGCAGCATTCCACCTCCTGTCGGACAGTGTGTATCTATCCACTCTTCTTAGGAACCGCAACATCGATGCTTGTATTCTTTGTTCATTTCTCTTAGTTACAGTTCACAACTCACTTTCGTATGTCCTGGTTGGTAGTGACATCTCATTATACAACTTATGTACAGTTTTCTTTCTCATTTATTTCTGAGTGTTCTATGCATTGTTCCATTAATGTAATTAAATCTTTCTACTATGTACATTCCTGGCACAAATGAAGTAGTGTTTCCGAATAAGCCGAACGAGGTAGCTTTTTCTATTTTCTGATCATTTATTACTGTTTTGCCTGGCACCTGGCCATCTGGAAGCTAATACTGACACACGAGGACGCGCTGAAATATAATGCCTCCGATTTTTTTATTCTACTCTCAATATTGGTTGAGATATTACGTGTCATGCATATTACCCGGCCGACCTACCTGCTTCACTGACGCGAGTTGCAACCGTCTGCCACTAGAACGCTTCGGATTGTAGCGTGTAACGTGGTAATGTGTAAAATACCTACGTCGGTGCGCGAAGGACCCTCAGAAAACTGTAAGCACGAATTCTAGGAGTTCGTCCACACATGGAGAACTCTATCTTTTAACCTAACAATGCCAGCACAAACGCGAGCGCTGCGACATCTGCAACAGTCTGACGTCTTGGGTTCAATGTTATCGATCATTTCCCATACAGTCCCGACTTGGCCCATCCGGTTTTCATCTGTTTCCAATACTTAGAGAACACCTTCGAGGACTTCACTTTGATAGTGATGGAGCGGTGCAAGTAGAGGTGAGGTTGTGGCTCCGTCAACAAAGTCAAATATTCTACAGTGACGGTACCAATAAGCTGATCACTTTGATAGTGATGGAGCGGTGCAAGTAGAGGTGAGGTTGTGGCTCCGTCAACAAAGTCAAATATTCTACAGTGACGGTACCAATAAGCTGATCTCTCGTCGGAGAATGTGTTCGTCGCTAGGGTGACCATGTCGAGAGATAAATATGTAGACATGAAAAATAAATATGTAGAATGTTAATAAAGTTTTCACATAAAAAATCTTGGGGCTTTTCACTCGCTGTCGTATTTCCCTACTCCAGGGAAACGTTTGTTGCTATTGATAGTCTACATACCGTCATTACTTTTGCCGTAGTCAGATATTTTTCTGCTCAAATAACAAAATCCGTCTGTTATTTTCAGCGTTACATTTCCTGATCTAATTCCCTCATCTTCCAGTTACTGGACTTCAATCCCGTGTCGTTGGTCTACTTTTACTTATATTTGCCAATAAAATCTTTGATTCTACGTACTCATGAAATGCAGAATAACAGAATGATGTTTTGGTAAAATAAAATCAGAAGTTAAAAATTCGGTTCTTTCTAAACAATAGTTATATTCAGATTTATCTCAGAAGCTTACACAAATTGAGGGTTTAAAAAATACAGAAATCGTACCGTAATAGCAGTTTTAATCGAGTCAGTAATTGACTTGTAAGGCTGGTAAATTTATATTAAAACATTTCCGTAGTTCTTTACGACTTGCATAAGGAATGCGGTTAGCGTGACACGTCTTCTCATATAGCCGCTGATGCGAAAGAATTTTCTGTGAAGCAGAAACATTGGAAAAGACGTAAGCCGCCTCTAGGGAAGAAGGCAAAGCGAAGGACGTGCGCGTGCTCGAGGCCATCCCGGGCTCTGTACGTTCCTGATGTATGGTACCTCTAATTATACAGCGACTGGCTAACTTTCGCCGCCTAGCGGCGCGTTAAAGGAGGCGGCGCGTGCCTTTAGCTTTAACTAGTTTAAAATTACCGCAATTATTTATAATCGAATAACGGGGCGCCGCGCAGTCTTTTGTGGCGGGCAGAAAGCTTCGCAAATTCTCTGCCGCAACACCCTACTGGCCGGGCAACAGCATGGGATCTACCGCGAAGTTTGTCAAGGAGCTGACTGCTACGAGGCAACTATGCCGTGCTGTGTGCCGAAGCGGCGTCCAGTGACACAGGAGTCGCGCCACTGATCTCTGCCTGCGCCACTTGGCCACTTGCAAATGTCAGCGAGCCACGGCGACGCACACGGGCCAACTCGCAGCCCGACCTTCCACCGGTTGTTTCCATGATGATGATACCCTCAGGGATGACCGAGAGGGCGAATACAAGTTCAGTAACGGCACTCACCACGAGAGAAAAAGAGGAAATTAGGTACAGGGTGATTCAGCTGCCCCTAACGATTCGTTTTATGCAACCCGCACTACGTCTGCATCCAAGCAGGCGATAAGCATGTAATCAGTATGAGTTTCCTATCAGTACTCTGGGCCTCTGGGTGACTGTTGGTAAACTAAATCGCACTATAAAAATACAAGTGAGGATTGGCCGTGAGTAACAAGGCATTTTCGGAACAAGATATGCCATTATTCTGCCGTATTTATCCAGGTATCTCCCATCTTTCTTTGTGTAATTAACAATATAGTCATACAGCTTTTGGATGTCTCTGTAAGTTTATTCCATTTCTAGTATTTAATGTTTCGTAAATGGTTCTGGAATGTTGTCTTGTAAAGTGCGTGTTACCTTTAGGAACGACGAAATTAACAGGAGGCATCAAAATGGGAAGCGTGGAAGTAACAACTTTCCGGTTTAATCCAATGAAAAGATTAATATATTGGGTGCTTCAGCTGCCTTAACTGATGTCGTTCTATGCAACTCCACGTGACAGAACATTGTTGTTGGCCAATTCGCTCTGGAGATGTGAATCTCATTGTCAAAATGTGACAGAACTACTGATAAAGCTTATGAATACTTCTTAGATCTATTGCACAAATTTTATTTGTGAAATTACTTTAGCATGTTAAAGCGACGAGTCACGTATTAATATTTTCATTAGATTATATGCCGGAAAACTATTACTTTCATACTTCTCATTTTGATATCTCTCGTTAATTTTGTTGTTTCCTATGTTGAAACACACTTTATAGGGCAACGTTTCTGAACTGTTTACGAAAGATTAAGTACTATAAACGGAAAAAACTTACAGAAACGTCCACAACCTGTGTGACTACACAGATAATTACACTGAGAAACACTGGAGACCATTGGATAAGTATGGCAGAAGTACATGCATTGAAACTCATGGACAGTCCTCACTTGTATTTTTTACAGTATAATTCGATTGGATAGCAGTCGCCCAAAGCTCTGAGAGGGAACTTATATCCATTACACGGCTATCGCCTGTGTGGATACTGCTCCCGCTGCAGATATCGTGCAAGTTGCGTAAAGCGGATCGGTAGGGGCAGCTAAATCACGCTGTATTTGCTGTTGGCCTTCAACGATGATAAATATCCAAGTATGTACATTATTTTAAATAATTTTTTGAGCTCAGTTTACGCAGGGTACTATGTTTCAATCGACTGTTCATAACGTGAATGGACGGATAGATTTAAACTTCTTGGAGCAGCATCTGTCAGCTTGTATGCGTACACGACAACTTCACACAAAATTGTGTCGTACCTTGTCGAACAACGCTGGTGTTATTCGAACAGTTAGTTATTCAGTTACTCGTTCCACATATCAAACATGTCGAACGTTTCTTTAGAACAACAAAGAAGCTCATGTGTAGGAGGACAAGGCCTTTCTTAAGACAAATAGCAAGAGGCTCCCCTCCCTTAACAGTGTCTCAACCAGTTTACAAATTTATTCAGAGCGATTACGAAAGATAGACTGTATCACACTGGAGTGAACAAACAGTACATAGATTTGCCCGGAATAATCTGTTCTTCATCAAAATGTGCAGTATATTAAAAATAAACTACACTAGCTTGAATCTGAATTAGTCTTTGAAAAGCACAGTGGTATGCATTACAGAGCACCAGTGTAGAGGCAACGAAATACAGCATATATGTGCTATGTGAGAAGAATGTACAAGATACTACTACAGAACTACGTTAAAGGTTGGGAATCAGGTATTTATGTGAGAGATGACACACGTTTTATCGCTAGATAAAATCTGATTACAAGAAGTGTAGGTAAAAATTTTGAATTGTCGGTCAGTGAATTAACAAAGACAGACATCAATAAGAGGTCAATCATGCTGCAGATGTACTGCTCACCTAATGATAATGTGTACGCTTTCTTCAACAAATTGACTGAAGGCCTAGAAAAAGTTTCAGTCTTCAAAACTAATACAATAATATGTGGAGACATGAATATTAACTCAGTTCCTAAACATTTTGAACGCTTTTGGCCATGGTACAAATAGTAAACGCTGCTACCAGGATGACAAAAAGTTCAACATCAGTCTTAGATCATTTACTTCCACATTGAAGAGCCAAAGAAACTGATACACCTGCCTAATATCGGGTAGGGTCACCGCGAGCGCGAAGAGGTGCCGCAACATGACGTGGCACGGACTAGACTAATGTCTCAAGTAGTGCTGGAGGGAACTGACACCATAAATCCTGCAGGGCTGTCCATAAATCCGTAGGAGGACGACGGGGTGGAGATCTATTCTGAACAGCACGTTGCAAGGCATCGCAGATATGCTCAATAATGTCCATGTCTGGAAGTTTGGAGGCCAGCGGAAGTGTTTAAACTCAGAAGTATGATCGTGGAGCCACTCTGTAGCAATTCTGGACGCATGGGGTGTCGCATTGTCCTGCTGGAATTGCCCAAGTCCGTCGGAATGCACAATGGAAATCAATGCATGCGGGTGATCAGACAGGATGCTTACGTACGTCTCACCAGTCAGATTCGTATCTAGACCTATCAGGGGTCCCATATCACTACAACTGCGCACGCCGCACACCATTACAGAGCCTCCACCAGCTTGAACAGTCCCCTGGTGACATGCAGTGTCCATGGATTCATGACATTGTCTTCATACCCGTACACGTCCATCCGCTCGATACAATTTGAAACGAGACTCGTCCGATCAGGCAAGATGTTTCCAGTCGTCAACCGTCCAATGTCGGAGTTGACTGGCCCAGGCGAGGCGTAGAGCTTTGTGTCGTGCAGTCATCAAGGGTGCACGAGTGGACCTTCGGCTCCGAAAGCCCATATCGATGATGTTTCGTTGAATGGCTCGCACGCTGACACTTGTTGATGGCCCAGCATTGAAATCTGCAGCAATCTGCGGAGGGGTCACGTTGAACGATTCTCTTCAGTCGTCGTTGGTCTCGCTTATGCAGGATCTTTTTCCGGCCGCGGTGATAGCGGAGATTTGATTTTTTACTGGATTCCTGATATTCACGGTACATTCGTGAAACAGTCGTACGGGAAAATCCCTCTTCATCTCTACCTCGGAGGTGCTGTGTCCCATTGCTCGTGCGCCGACTATAACACCACGTTCAAACTCACTTAAACCTTGTTAACCTGTCACAGTAGTAGCAGTAACCGATCTAACAACTGCGCCAGACACTTGTTGTCTTACGTAGGCGTTGCCGACTGCAGGGCCGTATTCTGCATGTTTACATATCTCTGTATTTGAATACACATGCCTATACCAGTTTTGGGGCTTTAGCGTAGATATCGACAGGGATAAAGTATTTATAAAAGATCTTGGCTCCTCTGATTATTATTGTCAGACTACAAAACTAAAGACAAATTTGGTAAACACCACAACAGAGCTAGAAGTCAGGAAGGCAACACTGAAATTAAAAAAAATAAGTCAGCATAGATGATGTTCAAATCTCTGTTCTAAAGGCTTGCATAACCAGCTTACAAGTATCGTCAAGAAAGAAAATTGAGTACCGTATTTCAGGTATATTTCCAGAATACCTCAAGCAGGCACTAGTTGTGCCCTTACTAAAGAAAAGTACTGAAAACTACAGGCCACTTTAACTACTGTCTGCAACAATCAGTTCAATCAGTCACGAAAGTGGGACTAGGGTGTTATGTGAATAAATACTACCTTTTTAACGAAGCACAGTCTGATTTCCAAAGTAGCAGAGTTCAATATCGCCCGTCACAGATATCACAATGGTGGTACCTGAAGCTCTTGAGAAGGGTTGCTGTGTCACAGGCAAATTCTTAGAGTTGTCCAAGACTTTTGACACTACTGAGTAATATAATACTAAACAAGATAGAAGCACTCCTTGTAATGAGAATAGCAAATGACTGATTCCAGTCTTACTGGGAAAAAGACAGAGCTAATGCATACCACAGGAGCTATGAGCACTTCTTCATCTTCGATAATGTGAAACAAATTTCTTTTACTGCAAGATCTTTGCTTTCCACATTTTGGGAGTTAATGGTACGGACCAAAACATGGAAAATTCTGTAAACATATTTACTTGTTTTGAGCCATACTAGCAGCTAAAAATACTGAAAGCAAAGAGCTTGCAGTAGAAGAGTTTTGTTTCACAGCATCAAAGATGAAGTGCTATAGGTCTTAAGGTTTGCATTTTAGAACCCATGTTTACTGGACACATTATGCGAATGTAAGAGAAAATCGTTTATATGTTAGTAAGAAGTACATTGCTACATGTATAGTGTAACTTGCTGAGTACACATACGTGTAGATGTAGAAAAGTTAAAATGTTCATCCGATCGTCTGATAAGCTCACACAAATTTCTTCCGGCTTTTTTCGGGTGACTGCAGTTTTTATACATCCAATGGTATTTCTCCTGTTCCATGGATCGAGCAACTATGAATTATGCAATCACCTCTTTTTTTCTCCTGACCTTATTCCAAATGTTTACGGGTTCGGCATGTTAATCATGATTTGGCAATGTTAGTGGTAGAGCCTCCCCCTCTCCCCCCCCCCCCCCTCCCCCCAACCCCTCAACATTCTCGGGACGGAAGTTGCGTACCCGATCTATGTCTGCGTCTACTGTTATCCCATGTGAAAGTCTGAGCAAATGTATCGAAATCTTTGCGAGTCGTGAACTAAGCCCGATATTCACGTAGTTGGATGCGGGGAACCGCCGAAAAGCCACACCCAAGCTGGCTGGAACATTTATTTATTTATTTGCTATTTTCTTTTAGTCTGATATCTAGAGACAAGAACAGAGCAAATGTTACACGTGGATTAGTACATATGAACATGTTATTGTTGTGGTCTTCAGTTCGAAGACTGGTTTGATGCAGGTCTCCATACTATTCTATCCTGTTGAAGCCTCTTCAGCTCCAAATAACTACTGCAACCCACACCCATTTGAACCTTCTTGCTGTATCCATATCTTGCTGTTCCTCTACAATTTTTATCTCCCAACAGTCCCTCCAGAATTAAATCGAGAAGTTATTGACGTTTCAGAATGTGTCCTATAAATCGACCACTTTTTTCAGTCAAGTTTTGCCATGAATATCTTTTCTCCCCAATTCGGTTTAGTAATTCCTCGTTAGTTACGCGATCTTCCCATCTAATCTTCAGCGGTCTTCTGTAGCACCACATTTCAAAAGCTTCTGTTCCGTCTTAAAAGCTTATCGTCCATGTTTCACTTCTATACATGGCTACATAATCCAGACAAACGCTTCTAAAAAGACTTCCTAATACTTAAATTTATGTTCTATGTTAACAAGTTTCTATTCTTCAGAAGCGCTTTTATTGCCGCTGCTAGTCTGTATTTTGTATCTTCCAAACTTAAACTATCATCAGTTATCTTACTGCTCCAACAGCAAAACTCATTTACTGCTTTTAGCGCCTCATTTCCTAATCTAAGATTCCCTCAGCATCGCCAGATTTAATTCGACTACAGTTGGTTTTGGTTTTGTTGCTGTTCATCTTATATAGTTCTTTCCAGACACTGTCCATTCCATTCAGCTGCTTTTCCAACTCCTTTTCTGACTTTGCCAGAATTACAAAGCCATCAGCCAACCTCAACGTTTTTATTTCTTCTTAAAATTCGATTCTTTCTCCAAATTTTTCTTTGGCTTCCTTTGTTGTTAGCTCAATGTACATATTGATTTAGCGTATTAAAGCTATTGTTTCTTAATTCTTAATTACGAATCAACAAAAACTGCAGTTGTAATAACGAAAAACTGAAGAGCTGGACCTATCGTCCACCTTCGACAATGTTCCAGTTTCACTAGCTTAGTATTTATTAAGTCCTGTATTACCGTCCTGTCGTGACATTACGTGCAGAAAATAGTCTTGAATTATGGCACTGTAATATGTATATATACAGATATTTGGCTGTAGGTACCTGCGTAGATTTATTACACTGTGGGTTTAAGAAGCGTAAGACTTTTCTCTCTTCGATATCGAAGTTTGTGAAACAGAAGCGCTGCCCTAGTTGGTCAGCAGATAGTGGAGAAAGGAACGCAGCCTTCTTGAAGGAACCACACTTGCATTTGACCCTAGAAGGTCAGATTAATGAAGGAAAACAGAAGAAAACGGGCATGAACACACATCATCAGTATGGGAAGCATTCTCCGCTATGCTTCGCCACTCACAGTGCATGTATCTTTCCCGGGTTCTTGGAGTAACGGTATAATTTACTAAATTGTTTAAATAATTTACATGAAACATAAACCTCAATACATGAAAGATGTACCTCAATGCAGAACCTCGGAGGAGGAGGAGATTTGTGTTTAACGTCCCGTCGAAGACGAGGTCTTAGAGAAGGAGCAAAAGCTCGGATCAGTGAAGGATTGAGAAGGAATGCGACCGTGCCCTTTCGAAGGAACCATCCCGACATTTGCCTTAAGCGGTTTAGGGAAATCGCAGAAAACCCTGTATCTGGATGGCCGGACGCTGGTTTGAACCGAGTCCAGTGTGCTAGTCACTGCGCTACCCTGTTCGGTAGGACCTCGGGGCTGTAGACTAGAGATCTGGTATTATGTCATATGAGACTAACCTACCGGGCTCTCACGAAGTACAAAAGGGATTGCGTATAGATATACACTTTATTTTTTCCATCATTCATGGTGGAATACTGCAGAACATTTGTAAGTATATAGTATTTTGGTCTAACCTCAGATAGCAGGAGAATTACTAGAAGTGTAATTCCAGACCCTTCTAGTTACCGCCAGTTCGGGGCTATGAAAAAACCTCTTCGCAGACTTCCAGGAATTGCCAGCAGCTGTCCTACGGTAGGTGTGTTAGACTCGAAAAATGTACTTCGAAGACGGTCTGCAAAAGTTCAAGAGGCCACGTCAGGAAAATTCTAGGGGTGTGACAGTACCTGTCAACCCATTCCAGCGATAACAGCCAAGATGAGGAAGAGCGTTGTCGTCTTGTAAGAGCAGTATTCGTGACGGTGCACATTCTCTACACACCACCATCAACCGCAGGTGATTACCCGCAGTGTTTACATCCTCCTTCAAACAGAAATCACGTCGTCCAGCGCTGTGCCAGAAGATTGCACTCCTTGTTGTCTTCTCAAGTAACGACAGCAGTTGATTACACTTCTAGTGATCGTTCTACCAGCTACGGTTAGTCCGAAGTACTTCATACTTGCAACCGTAATGTTCAGTCGAATGGCTCACCTTGAATGATGGGAAAAATAAAGTGCAAATCATTATAAAACGCCCCTTGTAGTTCACAGTGGAAACACCAGAGTAACCACAGCTTCAATTTGGAAGTTAATGAGCGTTTAACATCCATGGTCAACACCCACAAACTTTTGCCTTTTCTTAAACGTGGTTGGATGGTAATCGTTCTCTGGAAACTGTCAGCAACCGAGAAACCTCCGACATTCAGGTAATGTTTAAATGGTATCTGAATAAAAATAACTGTCCCAGTTATACAGTGTAACTCACCAGAATGATTTATCCGAATACAGAAATGGCGCATTTATATCATTTGTCCATACGTCATCACGGTCAGAAAAGGATGAAGTCGTTCCTTTTTTCACCAGTTTTTGCTATCTAAAATCGTTTTATGGCCCCTAACAAGTGTCGGCTACAAATGTAAAACTCATGAGAGCTATCTAATCGATCTACATCGCAATAAGTGCAGACGACAGTCTAAGCTGACTGTTAGACCTCCGCCTTAGGAATGGTATCAGACGTCACATTTGTCGCACGGTGAGAATACAAAGCAAGTACTAAGTAATATTCACGACTTCACAGCAAAATTACATTCCCTATTGACAGAAATGAAGTGGAGAAATCACTCTAGGGCTATTACAAATTAAAATGAATAACTAAATGATTACAGGTTTGATGATTTAACAAAAAAAAAAATTAATGTGTTTCACATGGTTAACTGCGTCCACAATTACTTTTAAATGCCATATAAAAGGGGTGAGACCTTTAGTAAAAGCTTACAATAACCACAAATAATGCATTTTCAGGAAGCAGAAATGAAGTAATACATTTGCGTCAATGGCGTTGTTTTTACGCTTACATTCTCTTTGTTCTGTTAATCCAGACGGAGCAGGTTTTGTTATTGAAGACATTAGATCTGTTCTGTGGCTTACTGCTGTGAAAAACGTTAATCTCTCACGGTGAATCTCCGCCATTCGAGAATGAATAACTCGGAAGTACAACAGGAATTTGGTTGTTCCTGGCACACGTAAACACAGTCAGAATATGAAAGTGGTGCCGGATAAACTATATTTCGGCACCGAGTCTTATGTATTCGCCACTTTTACAGACAATGGCAGCTAAAAATACGTCCGGAACCGCTGTATCGTATAATTCCAGTCGCCAGAGGAATTTAATGTGTTAAAATATAAACCGTTATGTGAATCACAATAGACAAACACACTCGCGACGCAGCTTCCAACTGTGCGGCGACTAAAAATAGCGACCGCGTTGAAGTATTGCCATTGTCCCTTTTCTGTTGTGTATTCATTTTTTTCATATTTGTGGGGAATGGGCGGTATGGGGATGTAATCACCAGAGAGAAGAGACGTTATCAGTGCATGTTAGTAAATTGCTACAGGGACTGTCATGCAGGAAAAGAAAGACGATGTCTTTAATTTTTCCAAGAGCTCAGGCAACAGCAACATCGCTTGACCGCCGCACAGGCTCTCAAAGGGCGACGGGGAATGTAAGAATACTGTGAAACAGATGACACTGAACAGCTTCTAGACCACCATGTTATCTAACATTTGTGAGGAATCTATCGTGCAAAGATGGTCACATGTAACGTAAGATAACGCAGGCTGTTCTTGTTTTTAAGAACTGTGAAAGAACAAGCAAGGAAAGTTATTGAACGGTATCGTTAACTATGTTAAATTCTAGAACAGAATATTTAACTCAAATACAATGTTACCCAAAGTTAGTAGAAACATTCTTTCCAAAAATTTAATACCAATTTAGAAAGGATAATTAAGGCATTTTCCATAGGAAAGGTTCATAGGACAAAATGGTTGTTTAAGGTAGGGTAGTTTAAACACTTCCTTTTAATATATTTGAATAACAACCTGATTCTAATATACAAATATATTTTAAGTGGATCTCTGCTCCTGTTAAGTAAATCTTCCCGTAATATTAGGTACTTTAAACTATCTTTTTAATGTGAAAAATAATCTTTGTGATAAACATTAATAAGCCATTTCCCCGGAACTCACGTTCAGTAGGTTATAATGAGCAAATATTTCTTTCATCAAATGCTATTTTAACCCTCAGAGCACATTAAAACATAACAGTAATACTATTCTTAATAATAACTACGATCAGAAAACAGTCAGAAAGCTACAAAAATTAAATGACGGAAAGTAAATTGATAACAAAATATTATATGAATAATTTACCATGTTTTGTCCTGTGGTCCATGTATTATAATGGACATTATGCTTTCCTTCTTCTCCTTCTGTTCTGGCTCTTGACTCTAGGCACTATGGGACGTAACATCTGAGGTCATCAGTCCCCTAGAACTTAGAACTACTTAAACCTAACTAACCTAAGGACATTACACACATCCAAGCCCGAGGAGGATTCGAACCTGCGACCGTAGCAGCAGCGCGGTTCCGAACTGAAGCGCCTAGAATCGCTCGGCCACAGCGGTCGGCTCTTACTGTTCTGCATGGATGCCTATTTTCTAAATAACATCTAGTTGCTGGTAGCTATCTTCAAGCATATTGTCTAGCCACGGACTACTTTCATCATCCACGTACTTAAATAAATCCCTGACACCCTTTTCTTTTTCTGGCTTCACTAGATTAAACGCCATTGTTGATAGTCTCAGGCTATTCAACACTTCATTACCGTATTTCTGTTTCCAAAGTAGAAATGATGTTACGGATGTTTGTATGTTAGTAAGCCAACTTTGTATTTCAGAAGAAAATACTTCTGAATTGTAAACACATAAGCAGTCGCTACATTAAACTGAATGACAGAGAAGTGCTGCGTGCACATGCATCAAGAAAACGCTGTTCTGATCGCTAGCATTCCGATAACAAAATAAAATCACGATAGAATATTCTACATAACCCACTGTTTAATATTAAACAATTTCCCAAATCGTACTAATCGTCTTACTTATGTTTACTTTGCCGGCCGATGTGGCCGAGCGGTTCAAGGCGCTTCAGTCCGGAACCGCACTGCTGCTACGGTCACAGGTTCGAATCCTGCCTCGGGTATGGACGTGTGTGATGTCCTTAGGTTAGTCAGGTTTGGGTAGTTCTAAGTCTAGGGGACTGATGACATTAGCTGTTAAGTCACATAGTGCTTAGAGTCATTTGAACCATTTTGTATTTACTTTGTTGTTTGTCGTAATGAGATTCTAGTTTTCGTTTGTTATCTGCCTGTCAGAAATTATGTCTAACAATACAAACATTTATTGAAAGTTACAACGCCTTTTATTTTCAGTGACGAAATAGGTTTTGTGGTGCTTAGCTTCTATGAGATACCCATACCAAGCCTCATTCGTCACAACTTTGAAATATGGACAGGTGTTGATTGCATAAATTTTTATTAAGCGTTCCGCGTTTAAAATTTAATCGTCCGACAAAAGCTATGGGATAAGGGGACAAAGGAATTAACGATAACAAATATAATTTATACATACTAACGTCAGTATACGTATTACTGATCCCACACAGAATTTTCAGTTAACATCAAATTTACATTTAACTCAAACTTTACTAAAAGGTTCATGGAAGTGAGCACATGGGCTGAATGTAATACAGGTCTCATCTCATATAGGCATATTTGACAGAGCCGTTGTCTATTCGAATGAACTAGTTCCAAAATGACTAGCGATAAAGCTACCTAAGAAATATAATTTTACCTAATATCAACATGAGTTTCTTCTCTGTATAAGAAGCATAAAGGTGTTTTTGTCACATTTTTCACGCTTGTAATTCGTCGTTTTGTATGGTTTCTTTGTAAAGTTAGTCTTTGATTTAATTTCTAGGGTCAGTACTAGCACCACTTGCCGACCTTAGGTTACTTGTTAGATAGCTTAATCGCCACAGATAGTTTGCACTGGTTCTCTTCCAACAGACAACGGCGCTGTCAAATATACCTATATGAGGTGAGATCTGTATTACATTCAGTCTATGTGCTCACTTTCGTGAGCCTTTTACTAAAGTTTGTTTTAAATGTAAGTATGACGTTAATTAAAGTTCTGTCACTGGATCACTAATGTGGGCACTTATGTTAGTTAATATGTATTTGTTATTGTTAATTCGTTTGTACACTTTATCCCACAACTTTTGTCTGATGAAGAAATTTTGAATAGCTTGGTAAATAATTTTGCTATCATTTCAAAGTTGTGCCAGAGTTGAATGGTCGCCTGCATCTATCATTTTTATATTTCTCTATCAGGTAATGCAAGTCTGATTTGAATGTATTGCTACACTTGTTTTTTTACGATTTTTTAAAGCGCATTACAGCTGAAGATAGATGAAAAGCTAACTTGGAAGTCTTACATGTACGATCTTATGCACAAACTGAGAGCTGCTGTAAACTCATTGCTCTTCCAATCGCATGTCTATCTGATCAAAAGATTGCAGACTCCCCTGTGCAATGCCGAATTCGCCATTAGATGTCACGAGAGGAAGACTCGCCATTATACGTCATCAGGGAAACAGTAACAGCAGAAAGTGCTCATCAGGAGAACTCAGTGACTTCGAACTGGGAGTGGTGATTGGATGTCACCTGCGCAACAAATCCATCAGGAACATTTCAATACTTCTTAAGCTACCCAAGTCGACTGTTGGTAATGTGATCCCGAAGTGGAAACGTGGAAGAACAACCACAACCAAACCAAGACCAGTCACACCTCAGGTAGTGACGTACAGAGACCTTCGATCATTGTGGAGGTTGTGGAGGTCATTGTGGAAATCAAAGGAAATAATGACTCGCGAGTTCCAAGGCGTTACCACCAAACTGGCTAGCACAGTGTCTGTGCAAATGAGTTAAAAAGAATGGGGTGCAATGGTCGAGATGTTTCTCATAAACCACACATTTCTGTTGTCAGTGCTATGTGATGCTTCAAGTGAGTGCGCCGTGAATCACTGGGAACGATTGATTTGAAATGATGAATCACTCTATACTCTGTGTTAATCCGATGGACTGTGTGGATTTGGCGCGTGGCTGGAGAACGCCACCTGCCATCACGTGTAGTACAGAGTACGTGGTGTTACACTGTGGAGCTGTTTCCGACACTAGGGCGTGGTCCACTTGTTGGCTTTAAGAAATCGCTAAAGACTCAATGCATAAGTTCATGGAGTTTTTCTTTTGCATGTTGGTATTACGAGGGCTATGGGTTTATTTTTCGATTGTCCTTTTTTAGTTTTAGTTCACTGTTGCTATTTGAGTTTACATATCGTCATTCTGTCTTTGGAGTGCCAAATGGAGAAAACGGGACATTCCGACATATTCTTCTGTTTGAGTTCAATAGAGGGACGACGGCATCGGAAGCAGCCAGAAACATTTGCGCCGTGTATGGGGATAATGCTACTGGACAGAGCAGGTGAAGGAAATGGTTTTATCTGTTTAAGGAGGATCGTTTTCACATTAGTCACTCTCCAAGTTCAGGAAGACCTTTGAGGTTTGATGAAGTTCGTTTAAACTCGTTAATCTGCAATGATGCACGTCAGTGTATTCGATAACTGCCTATGTGGTGAACTGTGACCATTTATTTTATCATCGTACGACATTTACACGCCGTGGGGTGTGTGGGTACCGCACTCTCTAAACCAAAATCGTAAATATTAGCTGTTGCCCATATGAGCATCTCTGCTTGCTTGTCTTCAATTGGCTCGAGAACAACACCGATCATTCCTATCCTGTATCGTGACTGGTGACCAGAAATGGTGTCTTTACTCTAACACAAGGGAAAGGAAGCAATGGTTAAGCCCAGAAAAAGCAGCAATTCCACGTACAAACAGCTGCGCGCAGCCACGAAAGATAATGTTATGCATCCGGTGGCTCCGCGACGGTTTGATGTACTACGAATTTCCTCCCCGAGGTGTACCCTTCACTGCTAACATTTATTGTCAAGAACTGAGACGTCCGGCATACGGAATCTTAGAACAACAACCAGAAGGACTGCCCGATGTGATGCTACTTCACGATAAAACCCGCCCGCATTTTGCTAGACTGACAAGAAACCCCATAGAGAAGTTGGATTGGAAAGTCATTCCGCAGCCACCTTATTCTCCTGATCTTGTGCTCCCAGAGTTTCACCTTTTCCGCTCTCTGTCGAACAACCATTAAGGGATTTCCTTCCCGGATGAAAATGCGCTCCGAACATGGATAGACGAGTTCTTCGCCTCAAAACCACATGATTTCTACAGCTGCGGGTTCGAAAAGTTTCCTCGACGTTGGCAGACTCTTGTCAATAGTTATGTAGAATATATTATTGATTGCTAAAGACTCTGTTATGTGTATCTCTTGAAATTCGTGGAAATACGTTACTAACTTATGCACCAACCCAATATATGAGAACATTTTATAGTGAGTTAAAGACGGGTCAGCCTTTTTGCAACTACAGAAATTATTGTTTTGTTTTATCACGCAAACATGTTTCACCACTGCTGTGGCATCCTCAGTGGGTTTTTTATTATGTTCCTTTCTTTTACACTGTTTGTGTCCTGTAGCTGCCAACCAACATCAGGCACAGGTCTAAACTAGGGCACCATGTCATCATTGCGGTACTTCCCTAATACTTAGCTGCCACAAATTTCTTTTGTATACAAAGAAGTTTTTGTGTAGTTGAGCTTGGCGTGTACTGCTGTGATGGCATGGTGCCCTAATTTAGACCTGCGGCTGATTTTGGTTGGCAGCCACAGGACACACACAATGTAAAATAAACGGAAAATAATAAAACCATGCCATAACTGTGGTGAAATATGTTTGGATGATAAAACAATACAAAAATTTGCGTACTTGCAAAAAGGCAGACCCATCTTTAATTCATCATCATTTTTCTGCAAGCATCAAAACAGAGCTCAAAATTCCAATATGGCACATTTTATAGCAGTATACACTGCTTATGGCAGAAGAACAGTTCGGAGAAGGTAATTGTGTGTATCAGCATGACAATGCACCTGTCACAAAGCAGTATCAATGAGGCATTGGCTTTGGGGCAGTTACATTCCTGAAGTGGGCTGGTCTTCCCAAATTCCCGTCCAGCGTCCAAAATCTCTACATTCTCATGTTTCGTCTCTCGAAGAAGAATGGGCTGCCAGTCACTGACAGACATTTTGATACCTCATTGAAAGTGCCAGCAGAAGAGTTCATGTCGTCATAGAGGCGCAGAGTGGTCACAGTCCATATTAATATCCACTGATAAGCATCTCATACTTTTGATCTGAAGGTGTACATAATTAGAATGTTGAACAGGAATGCGATCGAGTTGAATGGAGTAAATCAGGCTATATTTCAAGGGGTACTCTCTCCCCTTATGACTTATTGTTTGGTTGAAGCTGTAGTAACGTCGACATAAAATACTGCAAATGAAGTTGCCTCTGCTGAGAAAGAAAAAATAGTACATGACACCGTCAAGGAGCGTCGACGTATACTGTGTGTCATTCGAGCATTTACCTGTGAAACAATTTTATGGTGGCAACACTGCTGTCGACCATATTGGAATTCGAATCATTGTACTATGTGGGAACTATAATTGTCACGCGCACTTACCGGATCTGATCACTAGTTGTCGGCAGCAGTCGGATGACTTCGTGCAGTAGTGATTTGCAGATGCTAGTTGCCAACTGTGCAGCGTACTATTAGCCGGTGTTGACTGTATTCTCTGGTTTGACAGTGAACTGTACTGTCGCTGTCTGTGTTTTATTGCGTCATTTTCATCCGGATTTTTTTCGAAAATGAGTGATGGTGCGGTTGCTGGTCCATCGTGGGGCTACATTCTACTCCAGTTCAGAAAACGAAGTTGGTTATTAGGAGCTCGTGCATCCAAAACACGGGTTTACGTTACCTGCACTGCATACTTACATTACATGGTGACGGAGCTTGTTACTCCCCGTACTCCATCTCTCCAAGCGGCAAAAGTAATCAGCACTCCCCGATCTCCGAAATCCACCATGCCGAGGTGTCAAGTTACAGTTCGCGAGTAATGCGTTTCATTCAGATGTTTTTATTTGACATGTAAGTAACACAAATAAAAAATGATTACTTTGAGCTTTTCTTGTTACACAATGCTAAAATAGCTTTGGTCATCATGAAAAGCCATCGATCCTAGTCTTCGGACAAAAGCTACATCAACAAAAATAAGTGTATCCTTGGGTGTCCTGTGTCCTGGATTTCCGTTCCTATAAACATGTGTTCACCAAGGCTCGTTTACTTCCAAAAAGGATACGTTAGGTACACGTCACTGTCTGTGTCAGTAAATATAGTTTCCTTCGACTATTGTACGTAGCAGAATTTCCGGTAAACTCTGAACGCTGTTGCGATACTAGACATTGCAAACATCAAATGCTTCTATCAAATTTGTTACTATTGCCCGGGTGCAGAAATTAAGTAGTCATTTGCAGTGTGCTTTTGTTAAAAGTATAGAGCTAGGCCAAATGTCAAGGAAGGTAAGCGTAACAGCGCAGAGAACATCGAAGTTATTGTGTCTCAGGAGCTTTTCGGAAATGTGTTTCAAGCATAAACGTCAGTGCACTGTCAGAGACAAGACGAGATTTTTGTAGTGAGATGTTCATATTACACCGCACAAAACGAATAATGAACATCTATAAAGACGTGGAGCAGTCCGGGGTACTCACACTGTTCAAAGCGCGCTGTCGATGTGGTAGCGAGAGTAGCGTGCTGAGGACGGAAGCATTGAGCCTGTAAGAACCAGGGATGACGTTTATCGCTGAAACAACTGATTTTCGGTTATATCGTTTTTTTTCACGCTAGCTTAATCTGATTCTTAAAGCCGCTGAAAATAACCGGTTTCTGTAATAACAGATTTTCGGTTTTCATTCCTATTTTTTTCTGTAATAAACGTAGAAAATTTTGACTCACTCAGTTCCAAGACACATAGAATAAAAATATTACATTAAATAGGCAAATAAAAGAAAACTTAGTCCCTCCACCGTTCGCGGCTTTTCTCGAAAAGTGCTAAGTGGTTGAATATTACAAAAATAATCAGTATTCATGTCTTGAAAGGAGGATGTAAGTTGAACATAAACAAAAGCAATGAAATCAGGTGATGCTGAGGGAAGTAGATTAGGAAATGAGACACGTAAAGAAGTATATGAATTTTGCTATTTGGGGAGCAAAATAACTGATGATGGTCGAAGTAGAGAGGATATAAAATGTAGACTAGCAATGGCAAGGAAGGCGTTTTTGAAGAAGAGAAATTTGTTAACGTCGAGTATAAATTTAAGCGTCAGGAAGTCTTTTCTGAAATTATTTTTATGGGGTGTAGCCATGAATGGATGTGAAACATGGACAATAAATAGTGTAGACAAAAAGAGAATAGAAGCTTTCGAAATGTAGTGCTACAGAAGAATGCTGAAGATTAGATGGGTAGATCACGTAACTAATGAGGAGGTACTGAACAGAATTGAGGAGAAGAGGAATTTGCGGCACAACTTTACTAGAAGAAGGGATCGGTTGGTAGGACATGTTCTGAGGCATCAAGGGATCACCAATTTAGTATTGGAGGGCAGCGTGGAGGTTAAAAATCGTAGGTGGAGACCAAGAGATGAATACACCAAGCAGATTCAGAAGGATGTAGGTTGCAGTAGGTACTGGGAGAAGAAGAAGTTTGCACAGGATAAAGTAGCATGGAGAGCTGCATCGAACCAGTCTCTGGACTGAAGACTACAGCAACAACAACAATCAATATTCTCCTGTTGATTCTAATTTTTTGAAACTCTGCTCAAAAATCATATTGTGATCGTAAATCATACCTCGCGGTGAAAACTGAAGTAGAAGAACTCTATTTTTCTTATTAATTTGACCGTTTTCAAGGGCTATAAGCAAATGAAGATACGTACATATTATGTGGACACGGGCAACAAATCAGCTAGTTTCTATTTTTGTTGTATGGATGAGTTGTTGTTTAATCTGTTACTGTTACCATAATTTCCTTCATAGAAATGGCAGACAAATCTTTAATCTTTTAAAGCAAATGAATCTTTGTACTTCATTGCTATGTCACTCTGTAAAAATATTGCTGCAGTATAACGGATGTTCGATGACGACGGCTCGAAACTTACGGCATAGACACTAGGTAGCAGGAACATTACTGTCTCAACAACGTTCTACCAGTTCTTATGCGTATATTGCTCATTTCTGTTGGTGCTGTTATTAGAGTAGCACTAATTGTTTTTCCGTTTTCTATAATAACGCAATATTTCAAACCAGTACAGAATTTATGAATAAATATAACTCTTTTTCAAAAAAAAATTCAAAAACGGAAAATTGTAGTACTTCTGCTATGGCTAATTGATATTTCGGATTTTTTTTACTCGTAAAAAATAAAAAAAAACACACCCACATGTTATAAGCGAGACCAAACAAATGCCGAAAAAACGGTTCCTCTGAACTAAAATAAAGGTATCGGTTTTAATCGATCAGCTTTTTTTCTCTGTCGCTTGTAAGAAGTGTGTTTCACTGCTTCCAGACGGCAGCGCGTGGTCGCCGCAGACGTGGGGTCGTAGCCGGATAGACGGCGACAACTGCACGAAATGTTGCAATCAAAGCTTTGACTGCCAGGAATGGTTTGCTGGGCTACGAGCTGGTTTGCCGCTCGCCAGACGCCTATTGCGCTTTATGATTGTGCCGACTGCCTCGTACAGCGTGACGAAAGACAACACTGGAGTGATGAAAATATCTTCCGATTTGGTGTCATGGCCAGTTCGTATTACTGACCATAAAGTGGCAACTACCGGTTTGTAAGCAGCAGCGACGTGCAAGGCAAGCTCCAGATATCCCAGGTTGCGAACCTCTAGCTAGCAGTGACTGTGGACAGATCACTAGTCGTTGTTAATGTAAAAGATACACTACTGATCATTAAAATTGCTACACCACGAAGATTACGTGCTACAGAAACGAAATTCAACCGACAAGAAGAAGATGCTGTGATATGCTTTTCAGAGCAATCACACAAGGTTGGCGCCGGTGGCGACACATACAACGTGCTGACATGAGGAAAATTTCCAAACGATTTCTCATACACAAACAGCAGTTGAACAGCGTTGCCTGGTGAAACGTTTTTTTGATGCCTTGTGTAAGGAAGAGTAATGCGTTCAATCACGTTTCCGACTTTGATAAAGGTCGGATTGTAGCCTGTCGCAATTCCGCTTTATCGTATCGCGACATTGCTGCTCTCATTGGTCGAGATCCAATGATTGTTAGCAGAATATGGAATCGGTGGGTTCAGGAGGGTAATACGGAGCCCTGTGCTGGATCCCAACGGCCTCGTATCACTAGCAGTCGAGATGACAGGCAACTTATCCGCATGGCTGTAACGGATCGTGCAGCCACGTCTCGATCCCTGAGTCACCAGATGGGGACGTTTGCAAGAAAACAACCATCTGTACGAACAGTTCGACGACGTTTGCAGCAGCATGGACTATCAGTTCGGAGACCATAGCTGCGGTTACCCTTGACGCTGCATCACAGAGAGGAGCGCCTGCAATGGTGTACTCAATGACGAACCTGGGTGCACGAATGGCAAAACGTCAATTTTTCGGATGAATCCAGGTTCTGTTTACAGCATCATGATGGTCGCATCCGTGTTTGGCGACATCGCGGTGAACGCACATTGGAAGCGTGTATTCGTCATCGCCATACTGGCGTATCACCCGTCATGATGGTATGGGGTGCCATTGGTTACACGTCTCGGTCACATCTTATTCGCATTGACGGCATTTTGAACAGTGGACGTTACATTTCAGATGTATTACGATTCGTGGCTCTACCCTTCATTCGATCCCTGCGAAACCCTACATTTCAGCAGGATAATGCACGACCGCATATTGCCGCTCCTGTACGGGCCTTTCTGGATACAGAAAATGTTCGACTGCTGCCCTGGCCAGCACATTCTCCAGATCTCTCACCAACTGAAAACGTCTGGTCAATGGTGGCCAAGCAACTGTCTCGTTTCAATACGCCAGTCACTACTCTTGATGAACTGTGGTATCGTGTTGAAGCTGAATGGGCAGCTGAACGTGTACACGCCATCCACGCTCTGTTTGACTCAATGCCCAGGCGTATAAAGGCTGTTATTATGGCGAGAAGTGGTTGTTCTGGGTACTGATTTCTCAGGATCTATGCACCCAAATTGCGTTAAAATGTAATCACATGTCAGTTATAGTATAATATATTTGTCCAATGAATATCCGTTTATCGTCTGCATTTCTTCTTGGTGTAGCAATTTTAAGGGCCAGTAGTGTAACAGCAGTGGATAAATCCAGAACATTAACAACCCATTCTGTTCCCATTCCTACAAAATCAAGGACATGTGACGTAACAGGATAACAATAACCCTTCATACATTTCCTGATCGATCGTGAACTCCACTGAGTTGGCATGATCACTAGATCTGTTCCCTTTGAGGTGTTTGGAAAAAGATGACAATAATACCATTGTAATTGTCAAATACTAAGTTTCGTTCCTTATGAAGCAAATTAGTCGACGGCGAAATGGGCGACAAATACGTTACAGCTCATGGGGATATGGAAAAGAGAAGCTTCAGATGGAGTTCCCGGACGGTCATTCTGAACACTGATGATGAGCGAGATGACACCAGGCTTCCGTAGCTGGTCCAGAGGAACGTAGACCCAGAGCAGAAGGATGCCGAGGATTATGTATTTTACGTTAATGTTTCATTCGACTTATATTTATATTCACTGGCGCACAAATGATATTGTTACACTTGTAAATAAAGCTTTTGTTTATCGAGGTTGCGGCGCATGTAACATGTCAAAATCATTTCGCATTTCAGGGACCGAAACGTCCAAACATTCCACAATGCATTTCCAGTGGCGTCATTCACGCAGGACGCCAAAGGAAAGGTACGGAACAGGACGTTAACGTCAAGGTTTTTCGGGAAGAAAGTTTTGACGTTGACGTTGACGCTGATGGAGGAACGGAGGCATCGTATGCTAACATCAGACGCTAACTCATCTTGTACTAGATTTTGTGCTTTCTTTAATCTTTACCAGTAGATCCCGATTCTTCACAGAATGGGACTTCTATGTTTAAAACAGTTTCAAATACCTCATTACTTTACAAATGAGTTAAGGTGTTAAAAACTTTAAACATGTAAGCGAGAGAAAGTTTAGGGAAGGCACGAAATTATGCTGAAACTCTGGTGGAAGTAGCTAGACGCTCTCATTATGAAACATAGAATGAATAGCCAGAGTAAGTTACGCTTCATTTTAAGCAGGAGCTAGTTTTTCACGCAACTAAATGTTTATGAAATATCTCCTGAAATACAGCCAAGGCGGTGTAGGAAGCGAAAACAGTAGCCATAAACAGAGCTGTGACAATACTGAGGCGTTGCCATAGAAACGTTTACATAATTGCGTTACGCTGTTGGTTGAGGTAGGTCCGCGAAGCAGCAGCGCCCATCCTACTGTAATGGTCAGGTATCACCTTACTGCGGCTCACTTATATATGTCGTAAAATGACATAATTTTGCAAGGGCATTCAATGGTATACAGGGTGTTACAAAAAGGTACGGCCAAACTTTCAGGAAACATTCCTCACACTCAAAGAAAGAAAATATGTTATGTGGACATGTGTCCGGAAACGCTTACTTTCCATGTCAGAGCTCATTTTATTACTTCTCTTCAAATCACATTAATCATGGAATGGAAACACACAGCAACAGAACGTACCAGCGTGACTTCAAACACTTTGTTACAGGAAATGTTCAAAATGTCCTCCGTTAGCGAGGATACATGCATCCACCCTCCGTCGCATGGAATCCCTGATGCGCTGATGCAGCCCTGGAATTGGAATTGGCTCTAAGCACTATGGGACTTAACATCGGAGGTCGTCAGTCCCCTAGAACTTAGAACTACTTAAACCTATCTAACCTAAGGACACCACACACATCCATGCCCGAGGCAGGATTCGAACCTGCGACCGTAGCGATCGCGCGATTCCAGACTGAAGCGGCTAGAACCGCTCGTCCTCTCCGGCCGGCGCAGCCCTGGAGAACGGCGTATTGTATCACAGCCGTCCACAATACGAGCACGAAGAGTCTCTACATTTGGTGCCGGGGTTGCGTAGACAAGAGCTTTCAAATGCCCCCATAAATGAAAGTCAAGAGGGTTGAGGTCAGGAGAACGTGGAGGCCATGGAATTGGTCCTCCTCTACCAATCCATCGGTCACCGAATCTGTTGTTGAGAAGCGTACGAACACTTCGACTGAAATGTGCAGGAGTTCCATCGTGCATGAACCACATGTATGTATGAAATCATGATAACGTGCTCCATTGAGCGTAGGTGGAAGAACATGGCGCCCAATCACCAACAATGCCTGCCCAAACGTTCACAGAAAATTTGTGTTGATGACGTGATTGCACAATTGCGTTCGGATTCACATCAGCCCACACATGTTGATTGTGAAAATTTACAATTTGATCACATTGGAATGAAGCCTCATCCGTAAAGAGAACATTTGCACTGAAATGAGGATTGACACATTGTTGGATGAACCATTCGCAGAAGTGTACCCGTGGAGGCCAATCAGCTGCTGACAGTGCCTGCACACGCTGTACACGGTGCGGAAACAACTGGTTCTCCCGTAGCACTCTCCATACAGTGACGTGGTCAACGTTACCTTGTACAGCAGCAACTTCTCTGACGCTGACATTGGGGTTATCGTCAACTGCACGAAGAATTGCCTCGCCCATTGTAGGTGTCCTCGTCGTTCTAGGTCTTCCCCAGTCGCGAGTCGTAGGCTGGAATGTTCCGTGCTCCCTAAGACGCCGATCAGTTGCTTCGAACGTCTTCCTGTCGGAACATCTTCGTTCTGGAAATCTGTCTCGATACAAACGTACCGCGCCACGGCTATTGCCCCGTGCTAATCCATACATCAAATGGGCATCTGCCAAATCCGCATTTGTAAACATTACACTGACTGCAAAACCACGTTTGTGATGAACACTAACCTGTTGATGCTACATACTGATGTGCTTGATGATAGTACTGTAGAGCAATGAGCCGCATGTCAACACAAGCACCGAAGTCAACATTACCTTCCTTCAATTGGGCCAACTGGCGGTGAATCGAGCAAGTACAGTACATACTGACGAAACTAAAATGAGCTCTAACATAGAAATTACGCGTTTCCGGACACATGTCCACATAACATCTTTTCTTTATTTGTGTGTGACGAATGTTTCCTGAAAGTTTGGCCGTACCTTTTTGTAACACCCTGTATATAGGTACTGTCTGCAAACTGTGTTGCGAATAGAGTTGGTGATAAAGAAGTAATACATGAAAACGTCGTGCGTGGTGCTGAACTTTGCGTGGACAGTGATAATGTACCGGGTAATCATCTTGTGGTGTTGCAGTTCTTCTTGTTATGTCCGTGCTTGCTACGAAATGGGAAGAGGAAGTCTGCCTTATGCAAGGCACCTTTTTTCTGTTTTGTTTCACCCGGACATGTTTCAGCACATTTTGTGATATCTTCAGTGGGCTATTTTTTATTTTCTAGCTGTAAAATTGTTGTTTCATATAAACATTAGCGAAACTTTTGGTACATAATATTTGCAATTGTGAACGAATGATTGTTGTAAAATATTATACATCAATTGTTCATAGTTCACAGTTGAGATATTTATTAACGACCTCATGCACTATGTGTTGTTTATAACATTATGTCAAAGTTCTGTTTATAACTAATTGGCAAAAAGAGTGGATGTATGCATTAGTTTACATTAGTTTATAAGTTATAAAATTTTTGACGTAATGTTATAAACAACACATAGTGCATCAGGTCGTTAATAAATATCTTAACTGTGAACTATGAACAAACGATGGATCATATTTTACAACAATTATTCATTCACAGTTGTAAATATTATGTAGTAAAAGTTTCGCTAAATATTAATATGTAAAACAATTTTGCAGTTAGAAAATAAAAAATAACCCACTGAAGATAGCACAAAACGTGCTGAAATATGCCTGGGTGAAACAAAAGGGGAAAAAGGTTTCTTGCATAAGGCGGAATTACTCTCCCCAGTGTACTGGGTGGTTATAACTACTGTAGCTACTCGCAGAGGTCCATTGTGTGATTATCATGTGGCAGCGAAACGTGGTAGATATTGCAATGCGTTAATGAATAACCAATTTACGCCGGAAAAAATTAGTTCCAATTTAGGCCACCAGACACAAATCTGGCGCTGTGAGTGCAAAAAAGACATATTGAAATGTTTCCATGTGTGATGGATTAGGAATGGCAGGTGGGCAGAAAAGGTCAAACAACTGAGAAAGATATAATGTTGATATTATTATTAACTGTCGCTTACACAATTTGTTCAGTCCGAGCTTCGGAGACGTCTATGAGATGCTCTAGAGAGCCAGATTTGCACCTGATGGCCAAAACTGCAACTAATTTTTTCCAATGTAAATCGTTGCACATTACAAGTTTCACTTCCGTACTAAAATTACAGCCCACACTGGACCTCTGTGACTGCTTGCACTGTAATTATAACCTTCCAGTAGTAACGGATAAACTTTTTTCTTTTCATCACTTTAGGAGGAGATGTCAGCAAGAAAAAGTTTGATAAAGGTCTGAAGTAATGTATCAGGTTGTTGGAAGATGGTAAATTCTCTCATTTTCCAAAACTAGATGAGTATAGTCCGGGTATTTGTGCGCCGCCAGTTACTCTGCCTCAAGACAAACACACAGTTTCTAACTGTAATACTTGTCTTATTGTGTTAAAATTTTAACAGAGTGTATCCCTTAATCATCAGACTATAACAGCATCATTTTAAATTCGGTCACGAAAAATTGAAGATAAAAGTTTTGCTGTCAGTGGAAGCCATTAGATAGGCAGCCTGCAGGTGATACTGGCTTCCGGAATAGCCATTAAGTAAAATAGATTTTATTATTTGGTTTGTATTCGTGAGACACCTCAAAGGTTCCATAAGGACTTTGACATTTTTCCTTTTAATACAATTCCAAAAAAGAGGCCAATTATGTGGAAAAAATGTTTATGCTTCAGTTTTTTTAGTACCTGCACAAAGGCTACAATCTACCTTAAATAACGATTTTGAAACAGCGAAAAATTCAACTCTGTCGAGAGAAAAAATACAAGTGTTTCGGCTTTATTTCGTATTTACGGAAAAAAAACACAGTGGATAAGGTAAAGAGGTTCTGTATATTGCCTCTGTAATATTGGCTGGTGTGTCTGTAAGAGTATATTACCTCTAGCAAACAATTGTCGATGTCTCAAATATGTTTTGGCTACAGTTTTCCTATCGTTTCACTTCTCAGTCATTTACAGTACATTGTCAAGAACATTCGCTACGAATTTAGCTTTGACCATTCATATACTTTACTGCTGATAGTTCCTTTATTCTGATACTGTATTGCTTTTGGTGTAACTTTTCTCACATTCACCATTCGTTACTGGGCTGCAATAGGTGGCGTTCCGTTGATGTTCTGTTCTGCGTAAACACATCGCCATTGGAAGATGAAGTCGCGTTCCGTCCCGTTGCCTTCTGTCGACTTCCATTGTGAACCGACATTTAATTTGTGTTATTTCTAACTGATCGGGCAACGCGTGGTTCGGGTTTCAGTACCAGCAACATACTTTCGTCTTCTGAGACAACAGGCGAAAAAAGCTAGGAACACCATCTCGCAACCAGCAGACAGCTTATCAGATATCGTCTCTAAACGCGTTAGATGACGACCAGTTTGGATTAGGAAAGGTAATGGCACCAGAGACACAATTATGACATTGTACTGGATAATGGCAGCAAAATAGTGACAAGTTCATACGATATGTAAACCTAGAAAAAGAGTATGACAAAGTGAAATGGTTCAACATGTTGAAATTTTGAGGAAAAATGGGAGTAAGCTATAGGGAAATGTACACTATTTACAAGAACCAAGAGGAAAAAAAAGTTTGGAAGACCACGAAATAAGTGCTTGAATTAGAAAAGAGTGTAAGACAGGGATGCAGTCTTTCGTCCTTACTTTTCAATCTACACGTCGAGGAAGCAATGACAGAAATTAAAGAACGCCTTAAGATAGGGATTAAAATTTAGGGTGAAGGGATATCATAGCAAGATTCACTGATGATATTGCTATCGTCAGGGCAAGTGAAGAAGAATTACAGGAGCTGTTGAATTTAATGAACAGTCTAATGAGTGCAGAATATGAATTGAGAATTAACCGGAAATAGACGAAGGTAATGAGAGTACATTGAAGGCCTCTATGAGAGGTATGACTTGTCTGATGTGATAGAAGTAATTGGAATCGATTTGGAAGGCCTAGGGGGATCCATTATTAGAGTAAGAAATTAAAAGTGCTCTAGAAGACTTGTGATCCAATAAGGCAGATAGTAACATCCCTCGGAACTTCTCATGTCATTGGAGGAAGAGGCGACCAAACAACTATTCATGTTGGTGTGTAGAAACTATGAGTCTGACGACGTATCATCAGACTTTCGGTGAAAATATCATCCTCACAATTTCGAAGATGGCAAGGGCAAAAAGTGTGAGGACTATCGCATGATCAGCTTAACAGCTCATGCAACCAAGCTGCTGACAAAATAATATACAGAAGAATGGAAAAGACAACTGAGGACTTTTTAGATGACGATCAACTGGATATACACTGAAGCGCCAAAGAAACAGGTATAGGCATACGTATTCAAATACAAAGATACGAAAACAGGAAGAATACGGCGCTGCGGTCGGCAATGCCTACATAAGACAACAAGTGTTAGGCGCAATTGTTACATCGGTTACTGCTGCTACAATGACAAGTTATCAAGATTTAAGTGAGTTTGAATGTGATGTTATAGTCGGCCCTCGAGCAATGGGACACAACATCTCTGAGGTAGCGACGATGTGAGGATTTTATCGTACGAGCATTTCACGAGTGTGCCGTGAATATCAGGTATCCGGTAAAAAATCAAATCTCCGACATCGTTGCGGCCAGAAAAAGGTCCTGCAAGAACGATACCAAGGACGACTCAAGAGAATCGTTCAACGTGACAGAAGTGAAACCCTTCCACAAAGTGCTGCAGATTTCAATGCTGGGCCATCAGCAAATGTTAGCGTGGGAACCATTCAAGGAAACAGCATCGATATGGGCTTTCGGAGCCGAAGGCCCACTGGTGTACCCTTGATGACTGCCCGACACAAAGCCTTAGGCCACGCCTGGGCCCATCAATACCGAGGCTCGTTTAAAACTGTATCGAGCGGATGGACGTCTATGGGCATGGAGACAACCTCATGAATCCGTGGACCCTGCATGTTAGCAGGGGACTGTTCAATCTGGTGGAGGCTCTGCAATGGTGTGGGGGGGGGGGGGGGGAGGGGGGTTGCAGTTGTAGTAGGCCGGCCGGAGTGGCCGAGCGGCTCTAGGCGCTACAGTCTGGGACCACGCGACCGCTACGGTCGCAGGTTCGAATCCTGCCTCGGGCATGGATGGGGGGGGGGGGGGAGGGGGGTTGCAGTTGTAGTAGGCCGGCCGGAGCGGCCGAGCGGCTCTAGGCGCTACAGTCTGGGACCACGCGACCGCTACGGTCGCAGGTTCGAATCCTGCCTCGGGCATGGATGTGTGTGATGTCCTTAGGTTAGTTAGCTTTAAGTAGTTCTAAGTTCTAGGGGACTGATGACCTCAGAAGTTATGTCCCATAGTACTCACTCAGAGTCATTTGAACCATTTTGCAGTTGTAGTAATGCGGGACCCCTGACAAGTCGAGGTACGACTCTGACAGGTTACACATACGTAAGGATCCTGTCGGATCACCCGCATCCATTCATGTCCATTGTGCATTCCGACGGACTTGGGCAATTCCAGCAGGACAATGCGACACCCTACGCGTCCAGAATTGCTACAGAGTGGCTCCAGGAACACTCTTCTGAGTTTAAACACTTCCGCTGGCCACCGAACTCCCCAGACATGAACGTTTGCCATATCTGGGATTACCTTGCAACGTGCTATTCAGAAGAGATCTCCACACTCTCGCACTCTTACAGATTTATGGACAGCTCTGCAGGATTCATGGTGTCAGTTTCCTTCAGCACTACTACAGAGAAGAGTCGAGTCCGTGCCATGTCGTGTTGCACTTCTGCGTGCTCGCAGGATCTCTACACGATATTAGGCATGTTTACCACTTTCTTTGGCCCCTCAGTGTAGTAAAGGCACCAGAGAGGCAGTTCTGACTTTACTCCTAATAATGGAAGCAATACTGGAGAAAAATCAGGATTCCTGCATAGGATTTTCCGACCTAGAAAATGCGTTAGACAATGTAAAATGGTGCAAGATGTTCAAAACTCTGGAAAGATAGGGGTAAGCTATAGGGAAAATTAGGTATTACAGAATATGTACAAGAGCCAAGAGGGAACAATATGAGTGGAAGACCAAAAACTAAGGCTCGGATCAAAAAGGGTGTAGTCTTTCACCCACAGTGTTCAACCTACACATTAAAGAAGCAATGACGGAAATAAAAGACAGGTGCAGCATTTGGGTTAAAATTCGAGCAAAAAGGATGTCATTGGTAAGATTAGTTGATGACATTATTATCCTCAGTGAAAGCGAGGAAGAACTGTAGGGCATGTTAAGTGGAATGAACAGTCTGATGAGAACTCGCAATGGGCTGACAGTAAAACGAAGAAGGACGGAAGCAGCAGAATTGAGATCAAAGCTGAGGATCACGAAGCAGACGAACTTAAACAATTCTCCTACGTTGAGTGTAAAAAAGAATGTTGCAGCAGACGCAAGGGCTTCATAAAAAACAGATTCGCGCAGGCAGTGGGGGAATTTCTGGGCAAAATAACTCTGCTACTATCAACCATTGATATTAATACAAGGGACAAATACCTAAGAGACTTTTCGGGACACTAGATTGTATGGAAGTGAGTTACGGCTTAAGGACCGTGGGGAAATAGAGAATAAAGAGAATTTAGTGCTCTACAAGGATGTTGAAAATTAGGAGAGGAGAGGAATATGTGGAAACATTGACAAGAGAAAGGGAAAGAATGATAAGACATGTGTTAAGACATCAAGGAATAACTGATATTGTACACTACTGGCCATTAAAATTGCTACACCAAGAAGAAATGCAGATGATAAACGGGTATTCATTGGACAAGTATATTATACTAGAACTGACATGTAATTACATTTTCACGCAATTTGGGTGCATAGATTCTGAGAAATCAGTACCCAGAACTACCACCTCTGGCCGTAATAACGGTCTTGATACGCCTGGGCATTGAGTCAAACAGAGCTTGGATGGCGTGTACAGGTACAGTTGTCCATGCAGCTTCAACACGATACCACAGTTCATCAAGAGTAGTGACTGGTGACTGGCGTATTGTGACGAGCCAGTTGCTCGGCCATCATTGACCAGACGTTTTTAATTGGTGAGAGATCTGGAGAACGTGCTGGCCAGGGCAGCAGTCGAACATTTTCTGTATCCAGAAAGGCCCATAAAGGACCTGCAATATGCGGTCGTGCATTATCCTGCTGAAATGTAGGATTTCGCAGGGATCGAATGAAGGGTAGAGCCACGAATCGTAACACATCTGAAATGTAACGTCCACTGTTCAAAGTGCCGTCAATGCGAATAAGAGGTGACCGAGACGTGTAACCAATGGCACCCCATACCATCATGACGGGTGATACGCCAGTATGGCGATGACGAATACACGCTTCCAATGTGCGTTCACCGCGATGTCGCCAAACACGGATGCTGTAAACAGAACCTGGATTCATCCGAAAAATTGACGTTTTGCCATTCGTGCACCCAGGTTCGTCGTTGAGTACACCATCGCAGGCGCTCCTCTCTGTGATGCAGCGTCAAGGGTAACCGCAGCTATGGTCTCCGAACTGATAGTCCATGCTGCTGCAAACGTCGTCGAACTGTTCGTACAGATGGTTGTTTTCTTGCAAACGTCCCCATCTGGTGACTCAGGGATCGAGACGTGGCTGCACGATCCGTTACAGCCATGGGGATAAGATGCCTGTCATCTCGGCTGCTAGTGATACGAAGCCGTTGGGATCCAGCACGGGGTTCCGTATTACCCTCCTGAACCCACCAATTCCATATTCTGCTAACAGTCATTGGATCTCGACCAACGCGAGCGGCAATGTTGCGATACGATAAACCGCAATCGCGATAGGCTACAATCCGACCTTTACAAAGTCGGAAACGTGATGGTACGCATTTCTCCTCATTACAAGAGGCATCACAACAACGTTTCACCAGGCAACGCCGGTCAACTGCTGTTTGTGTATGCGAAATCGGTTGCAAACTTTCCTCATGTCAGCACGTTGCAGGCATCGCCACCGGCGCCATCCTTGTGTGAATGCTCTGAAAAGCTAATCATTTGCATATCACATCTTCTTCCTTACGGTTAAATTTCGCGCCTGTAGCACGTCATCTTCGTGGTGTAGCAATTTTAATGGCCAGTAGTGTACTTCAGGGTGATGTAGAGGGTAAAAACTGCATAAGAAGACACAAATTGTTATACATCTAAGAAATGAGGACTTCAGGTGCAAGTGCTACTCTGAGATTGGCACATAAGTAATTAATGGCGGTGCACATCAGACCGGTGAGAAGACTGATTAACATCGTCCTCTCCCAACTTCATTAACAAAAGCTCTATCGCAGCAGTGAATCACATACATGATACTGAAATTTTTGTCGAAATCAATGTCGGCAGATGACCTTGTGATTATGACGCTACACAGTGTACAGCATATTTTTACGCGTATAGCAATTCATAGTTCATTCCTGTAGGACCACTGGTTCGGTGTGTTTACTTTCGAGTACCGTTCTTCGTCACCCCTCCCACCCCCCCACCCCCCCTGCCCCCGCCTCACTATTGCCACGCTCTTGTAATATTGTAATTTTGGCTTTAGAAACAAAATAGTTAACAAGCTTATGTTGTTTGATTTCCTGTTGTTGTTGTTGTTGTTGCTTTTTTTTTTTTTTTTTTTTTTTTTTTTTAGTGTGGTCTCTTTTCCGCAGCGTCTCAGGTGTGAATCTGCGGTACGAACAGTAGCTGCAACGCGTGGGCTTCGCTGTGACACTTTGCTATTAAAGGACTGAGGCGGCGTTGTCGGGTTCAGCAAACGGCCGCGCCGCGACAGAGCAGAGAGCGTCATTTTTCCGAACGGCGGCGGCTGGCGGTGCTGGTGTGTCGCGGCGCCTCTGCGTGCGCCGTTTCCCACGAAATGAACACAGTGGCAGGCGGGAACGCTGTCGGCTGCCGCGCGTTTGCCGTGCGAACACAGGCGCCGCTGGTAAAGAACTTAATATACCGGGCGCCGCAAAGGCGGCGGGCGAACACCTCACAAAGTACCTGTGAAAGGTGATGAAACATTTCGACAAGCAGTCAAAGAATGCGACTGAATGCAGAGAAAGAGCACCGTGCCAAACCACAAAACGGCGCGACCCCCACCTGTTTGCAGAGATGATTCTTGTACGTCCTGTGGAGCCTTGTCCCACTCGTTGATCTTAATATACTGCTTTCACTCGTAAAAGATGTAGCATCGTAAATAATCCCCAAAGGTGACACAGGAAATAGTGAATAGGAAGTGTTAGTTTACGCGCGAAAAGCACTGGAGCTTGAATCGTATGTTTGTCATAATTCTAATGATCCTCCCGAACGTCACAAAAGATAAACGTATCCAGACTTTAACAAACTGAAGAAATGAGTGTTGCTGCAGTTCTCATTCCCGGGTCCACGCTTCTATATCATGTGCAAAGCTCTTCACCTGTACACAACTACTGCGATCTATAGACATTTGAACCTGATTACTGTATTCCCGTATTGAAGCGTAGGAGTACCTTTCCAACATTAATTCCCCCCCTCCCCCCCACGCACACGCCCCCACACTTCCCTCCATTACGAAAGAGACGATTCTCTGAAGCCTGAAGCCCCATGATGTTTTCTATTAACCGATCCTTTCTTTTTGTCTGATTGTGCTACAAATTTCTGTTTTCGCCAGTTAGGTTCAAAATGGTTCAAATGGCTCTGAGAACTATAAGACTTAACATCTGTGGTCATCAGTCGCCTAGAACTTAGAACTACTTAAACCTAACTAACCTAAGGACATCACACACATCCATGCCCGACGCAGGATTCGAACCTGCGACCGTAGCGGTCACGCGGTTCCAGACTGAAGCGCCTAGAACCGCACGGCCACACCGGCCGGTGTTCAGTAGGTCCTCATTAGTTATTCCATTCTTGGCATTGTTCTGTAGCACCATGTTTCAAAAGCTGTTCGAACACTTTATTCTCCACGTTTCAGTTCCGAATCGAAGAAAAGTCGAGAATCAAATTAAATATCAAACAAAACAAATATATTTAGGGGGAGATGTAATACAAACAAATGCTTCTAAGAATGCTATAAATTTGAAAATTGATTCGTCTGTTCCTATCAGGATATGAATGACAGAAAATAAAATTTGTAATTTTTCCACTTACTGGGAATCACTGAAAATATCTGAGAAAGCACGCAGCAGATGGAGACTCGAAATTTTGACACGTTCTATACACTACAAGCTAGCGTTACACGTTTTCATCTTTGTTTTACGTCTTGTTTAACCTGTATCTTTATCAAATCATACGTCATTATTCTATTTACTAGTTTGTATCCATAGTGCTCTGGGAAATCCGGAAAAGATGTGGTGTTATAAGATGTCTTAAATTAAGTGAACTGACAAGAAATTACATGGTTCTCCGCCAGTTCGGCAAGGAAACGGGTATGTAGACAACACTAATTAGAAAAATAGATGTACCCTTTCGGTATAAAGTACTCTCCTGATAAGAATGCAAATTGTAAATAATGTGAAAATAAAGTTACTGCTCAAGATGGATCCGCCGGAGCTGAGACTCGTAGTGTAAAATAAAAGACGAATATATGTGACTGAAAGCAGTGTTCGTATTCAGTGCAAGCACGTCGGTAACTCTGAATTACGGAGTAAATTAAACTAAATCTGGATGGCCAGCTGGTGCCGACCCCCCCCCCCCCCTTGCCCCACCCAATTCGAAACGCAGATTGTTAACAAACATTGTACCATCTGTGTCTGTGGTTGACGCTACCAACTACAACATCTGGCTTCGGTGTCAGACGTTTTTGGAAATAGATTCATACGACAGGTGTTGTATGGTGTTCATCGTAAAGTGACATGTCGTACATTAACTTTTGTTGGCAATGAAGTAAATTAATAGATGTGAGACCTTGTTAATGTTAATGGCTGTATTTCTGGAGCACATGCTTCCTGTTGACATAGGCACACACTTGTGAGGACCAGGATCTCTGTTGAACTCATATCCATACATATTCCTAGCCCCTTTCTACCACTGTCTAGCTGACGACCACTGCACTAGTTTTTCTCTGTATATCTCACTTTCACCCATTCTTTCCTTGAACAGTAAACCAGGATACACTTACGTGCTGTCGGCAATTAAAGTGACATATACGCTGTCTAATAATTACAAGGCAAGATAAGGTTTCATGACAGAAAAACGCAAAATCAGCAAAACGCCATTGAAAACTCAATGAAAGTTGAAACAAGTTTTCCAATCAAGACCAATTTTGAATGCTTAATGACGAGTTATGTCCATAAACATTTCACCACAAGTGTCCCAATCAACATAGCGCAAGATCAAAAACTTTCATTTCACACAAGTAGCTAGGTTAATGACTTTTTTTAAATAGAAAGATTTATCACATAATATGTCTTCATTTGTATCGCTAGTACTCTGCGAAAACTGGAAAAGGAAAGAATCGAAGTGTCTGAGATGTGATGTTAAAGGGTGTCGAAAATTAATTGAACTCATAATAAGTGGTAAGAGTACCAACTATAAGAAGTGGCAGGATGCTACGATCTATGTTAATATGCCACGCAAAAATTTCACTGATTTTAGGAGATTGACACAGGTGAGGATATTGTGGTTGAATGAAACCAGTGATCAGACAGATAACGAGAAAAGTCTCAGAGAATAATTGAAATTCGTTATCCCTCTTGTTAAACAAATCTTTTACTCGTAAAAACGACATCTGTACACCACTTTTGTTCTCTCCAGTATTTCCACTTCCAGGATCTGCAGTGGAATGTCTCATGCATCTGAAAGTATCAGACAGTATAAGGAGCAAGGTATGGACCAAAATGTTGTGGCGTTTACAGAGAAACAAAGTGACCTTAAGTTTGACAGGGTGCAAGAAATGCACCCCAGACTACTTTTTAAATGTTGTTATTCTACAATTTTAATACAGTACCAAGATTTATTGTTACATATGCAGATGACCTCCCTCCATGAACCATGGTCCTTGCCGTTGGTGGGGACGCTTGCGTGCCTCAGCGATACAGATGGCCGTACCATAGATGCAACCACAACGGAGGGGTATCTGTTGAGAGGCCAGACAAACGTGTGGTTCCTGAAGAGGGACAGCAGCCTTTTCAGTAGCTGCAGGGGTAACAGTCTGGATGATTGACTGATCTGGCCTTGTAACACTAACCAAAACGGCCTTGCTGTGTTTGTACTGCGAACGGCTGAAAGCAAGTGGAAACTACGGCCGTAATTTTTTCCCGAGGACATGCAGCTTTACTGTATGATTACATGATGATGGCGTCCTCTTGGGTAAAATATTCCGGAGGTAAAATAGTACCTCATTCGGATCTCCGGGCGGGGACTACTCAGGAGGACGTTGTTATCAGGAGAAAGAAAACTGGCGTTCTACCGATCGTAGCGTGGAATGTCAGATTCCTTAATCCGGCAGGTAGGTTAGAAAATTTGAAAAGGGAAGTGGATAGGTTAAAGTTAGATATAGTGGGAATTAGTGAAGTTCGGGGGCAGGAGGAACAAGACTTCTGGTCAGGTGACTACAGGGTTATAAATACAGAATCAAATTGAGATAATGCAGGAGTAGATTTAACAATGAATAGGAAAATAGGAATGCGGGTAAGCTACTACAAACAGCGCAGTGAACGCATTATTCTGGCCAAGATAGATACGAAGCCCACACCTACCACAATAGTGCAAGTTTATTTGTCAACTAGCTCCGCAGATGACGGAGAGATTGATGAAATGTATGATGTGATAAAAGAAATTATTCAGATAGTGAAGGGAGACGAAAATTTAATAGTCATGGGTAACTGGAACTCGACAGTAGGAAAAGGAAGAGAAGGAAACGTAGTAGGTGAATATGGAGTGGGAGTAAGGAATGAAAGAGGAAGCCGCCTGGTAGAATTTTGCACAGAGCATAACTTAATCATAGCTAACACTTGGTTCAAGAATCATAAAAGAAGGTTGTATACATGGAAGGAGCCTGGAGATACTGGAAGCCATCAGATAGATTATATAATGGTAAGACAGAGATTCAGGAACCAGGTTTTAAATTGTAAGACATTTCCAGGGGCAGATGTTGACTCTGACCACAATCTATTGGTTATGAACTGTAGATTAAAACTGAAGAAATTGCAAAAAGGTGGGAAATTGAGGAGGTGGGACCTGGATAAACTGAAAGAACCAGAGATTGTAGAGAGCTTCAGGGAGAGCATTAGGCAACGATTGACAAGAATGGGGGAAAGAAATACAGTAGAAGAAAAATGGGTAGCATTGAAAGCTGAAATAGTGAAGGCAGCAGAGGATCAAGTAGGTAAAAAGACGAGGGCTAATAGAAATTCTTGGTTAACAGAAGAGATATTGAATTTAATTAATGAAAGGAGAAAATACAAAAATGCAGTAAATGAAGCAGGCAAAAAGGAATACAAACGTCTCAAAAATGAGATCGACAGGAAGTGCAAAATGGCTATGCAGGGATGGCTGGAGGACAAATGTAAGGATGTAGAGGCGCATATCACTAGGGGTAAGATAGATAATGCCTACAGGAAAATTAAAGATACCTTTGGAGAAAAGAGAACCACTTGCATGAATATCAAGAGCTCAGATGGAAACGCAGTTCTAAGCAAAGAAGATAAAGCAGAACGGTGGAATGAGTATATAGAGGGTTTATACAAGGGCGATGTACTTGAGGACAATATTATGGAAATGGAAGAGGATGTAGATGAAGATGAAATGGGAGATAAGATACTGCGTGAAGAGTTTGACAGAGCACTGAAAGACCTAAGTCGAAACAAGGCCCCGGGAGTAGACAACATTCCATTAGAACTGCTCACAGCCTTGGGAGAGCGAGGCCTAACAAAACTCTACCATCTAGCGAACAAGATGCATGAGACAGGCGAAATACCCTCAGACTTCAAGAAGAATATAATAATTCAAATCCCAAAGAAAACAGGTGTTGGCAGATGTGAATATTACCGAACTATCAGTTTAATAAGCCACGGCTGCAAAATACTAACACGAATTCTTTACAGACGAATGGAAAAACTGGTAGAAGCGGACCTCGGGGAAGATCAGTTTGGATTCCGCAGAAATGTTGGAACACGTGAGGCAAAACTGACCCTACGACCTACCTTAGAAAATAGATTAAGGAAAGGCAAACCTACGTTTCTAGCATTTGTAGACTTACAGAAAGCTTATAACAATGTTGACTGGAATACTCCCTTTCAAATTCTGAAGGTGGCAGGGGTAAAGGCGGAGCGAAAGGCTATTTACAATTTGTACAGAAACCAGATGGCAGTTGTAAGAGTCGAGGGGCATGAAAGGGAAGCAGTGGTTGGGAAGGGAGTGAGACAGGGTTGTAGCCTATGCCCGATGTTATTCAATCTGTATATTGAGCAAGCAGTAAAGGAAACAAAAGAAAAATTTGGAGTAGGTATGAAAATCCATGGAGAAGAAATAAAAACTTTGAGGTTCGCCGATGACATTGTAATTCTGTCAGCGACAGCAAAGGACCTGGAAGAGTAGTTGAACGGAATGGACAATGTCTTGAAAGGATGATATAAGATGATCGCCAACAAAAGCGAAACGAGGATAATGGAATGTAGTCGAATTAAATCGGTTGATGCTGAGGGAATTAGATTAGGCAATAAGACACTTAAAGTAGTAAAGGAGTTTTGCTATTTGGGGAGCAAAGTAACTGATGATGGTCGAAGTAGAGAGGATATAAAATGTAGACTGGCAATGGCAAGGAAAGCGTTTCTGAAGAAGAGAAATTTGTTAACATCGAGTATAGATTTAAGCGTCAGGAAGTCGTTTCTCAAAGTATTTGTATGGAGTGTAACCATGTATGGAAGTGAAACGTGGACGATAAATAGCTTAGACAAGAAGAGAATAGAAGCTTTCGAAATGTGGTGCTACAGAAGAATGCTGAATATTAAATGGGTAGATCACATAACCAATAAGGAGGTATTGAACAAAATTGGACAGAAGAGAAAGTTGTGGCACAAGTTGACTAGAAGAAGGGATTGGTCGGTAGGGCATATTCTGAGGCATCAAGGGATTACCAATTTAGTATTGGAGGGCAGCGTGGAGGGTAAAAATCGTAGAGGGAGACCAAGAGATGAATGCACTAAACAGATTCAGAAGGATGTAGATTGCAGTAGGAACTGGGAGATGAAGAAGCTTGTACAGGATAGAGTAGCATGGAGAGCTGCATCAAACCAGTTCTGGACTGAAGACCACAACAACATGCGGATGAGTCACAGAGGGGGCCTACACTTGATTTTTCAGTTGTCTTCGCTGCTCAGATCTTCAGAGCTCACCCTTAGTATCAACCAATACATTATGATACCGAGATATACGGAGTCCTGAAGGCATGGGGGTAGGTGAAACACCATCACAGTATAAAGTTTCTCAACTGCTCTGTCTCAGTGCCCTGTAGTCTAAGCAACAGCACGTCCAGTAGGAAAAATGATTCAGACAGTCCAAGACGTTTTTGCAGCAGATCCAAGACCTTAGCAAAGGTGTGATCTTTTGATGGGTTTCAGGATACGGCGGATACGGGGAAATAATGCAACACAAAAAGTAGCCAAAGATGCGTGCGGAGCAGGTGTTGTGATTCGGTGTGCTGTGTGCTCTGCTCTCTGTCGGGTCATTGTCAGACGGAAGGATCATATGTCAGTAGGAACACGAGTGATCGGTGGTGGTAAAAACAAACTGCAGTCGATCAAATCAATCTCCCCCCCCCCCCCCCCCCCCCCCCCGTGTGTGGAGAACGTCATGCCAGCCGCACTGATGGAAAGAATTGACGTTTAATAACTTAAGAACACGATATTGTCCATTGTCTTGCAGCGAGATGGTACACCAATATGTGAAGCTTGTGGAATACCACGTTCGGTACATCATATCTTAGCTACATGTGTTTCACAAACTGTTGTAAGAGCAACCTTCAGCTTGGATGAGGATTGCCCCACCATTCTAGGCCACAACTGCAGCAGTATCATATGTCCTGTCTAAAATAACGGGTAGAACCACATATTCTGTCGACATAGGTAGATATTCTGACGAACTCTTCTAATATTTCCAGAATGAGAATTTCACTCTGCAGCGGAGTGTACGCTGATATGAAACTTCCTGGCAGATTAAAACTGTGTGCCCGACCGAGACTCGAACTCGGGACCTTTGCCTTTCGCGGGCAAGTGCTCTACCATCTGAGCTACCGAAGCACTACTCGCGCTCGGTCCTCACAGCTTTACTTCTGCCAGTATCTCGTCTCCTACCTTCCAAACTTTACAGAAGCTCTCCTGCGAACCTTGCAGAACTAGCACTCCTGAAAGAAAGGATATTGCGGAGACATGGCTTAGCCACAGCCTGGCATCCTCACGGAACCAACATGTACAGGCAATTCATCTACAAATTTTAACGAGTGAATTTGCGAGTAAACGAATATGTGATACCAATAGCTGTATCTTTTGATTGCACCTCAATTAAGGGTTTTGGTAAGTGAGTTTGCGAGTATCAAAATATGTGGCCGTGTCTCTTGATTTGCACTGACTTAGAAGCTTAAAGGTTTTTCACCGCCGATGAAACATAGATCTTCAACTTGATATCTTTACTCGTTTCTGAGAAAAACGGGTCTTAACAAACGCAAAACAAATCATCTTTTAAGGTTTCTGTTTTCCCGAGGCACGAAGCCCTAGAAAGAAATAAGTGTGGTAGATCTGAGAGGAAAGCAATGAACAATAGCGTTACATTATTAGGACGTTCCAAATCCCCTGCACTACTGTCTCACAAAGAACATGAGCTGGTGGGTCTTTCTGCTTTTCTTTTTTTCGAAGGCGATGGCCGAATAATATGGACTCGTATTCGAGAGAAACAGGATCTAACTTCTAGTTTGTCCACATCTTTCTGAATCACAGTAAGCAAAGGCAAGAAGGTTTCTTGAACAAAACCACAGTCAATTTCTTCGGTCCTCCGTGTCCAATATCCCAACTGATACTGTTTCTAACGATCTCTTGTTCTACAGAACCAAGGAAAGCGACATATTGGATCAACCACAGTGCCTAAAATGCAGAAAATAAATAGAGAACATCAATGAGCACCCACTTTGCACAAGTGGTTACTATGAATGCTCAGATTACACTCGGCACAAGAACGACTGTGCGTTTAGATAATTTTATCCTCAGTATTCTGTAAACACTTTGTCGATTATAAGGGTGGGTTTAATTTGTAACGAAATTACAAACTTGTTTTTGTGCTGTCTGGAAGTAGTACTTTCCAGACGACCCCTGCATTAACAGCGAATGGTCACTTTGCAGGGCGCCTACATCAAAGCATCGCGGAATCACTGAGTGGGTACACGAGCGCGCCGTCGCAGCCTTGCCGGCGCCCCGATTCCCAAGTTAAGAAAATAAGTTGCAGCTGCAGGGGCGGACAGAGCGTATCATTCCGGCTGGCCGCGGCGCGAGTAACAAGACGGGCGAACTACGGCGTAACTCGCCGTAACTACGTCTCCGCTAGTGACGGCTCGTTAAGGATACTACCCCGCGTATGGCCGCGGACGCTCCCGCCCAACTCCCTCGCACAACTCATTACGGCCGGAAGGTCAGGCGGCGCGCAACCGGAGCAGGCAAAATATCGGCGAAAGACAAACAAAATAAAAAGCCGAGTAATAACTTGTGGTGGGGGGGGAATCTCTTTTGAATCGGCTTCCGGCATCGGCGGAGTTAACGAGCACCTCCACTCGACGCGGCTCTGCTTTGCGGGGCTGTTTCTCTGTGTGTGGCGGCTGGCACGTTCGGCGGTCGCCGCTGCGGCCACCCCATAATGAAGTCCAGCCCTGCTCTCCCACTCCGGCCTTCTTCCAGACTGGGCTGTGTCACCCAAACAGCCACGGGGTTCCGTAATAGCCCATACGTACTTCGGGTTCCGAATCGACGTTTAGTTTTGGAAGATATTTACACAACTAAGATAAGGAACTTTTTCGAGACGACCTTAAAACCTTCTCGGACGTCTTGCCACGTTAGTTCTCGGTAAAACCTCGAGCTCTCGACGATTACCACCATCCTCTTCGACAGGAACAACTGACTATCTTGACTGCTGCTATAGTGGCTTTATGCAGGGTGCTCTGATACTATTCATTGAAACTAATATAGAATGTAGGGAATACGAAAACGAATTGATTTAGTTGTGGTACATATTGTCCCTGGCGACAGTTTCTGATGCAAGGGACGATTTACTCAGGATGAACAGTGATTGTCATGTCCATTCGAAGATAACTGGCATGTCTGCAGTGCTATCAGCAGCAACTGCAATTCTAGCGAAGAAATCTTCTTCTGTTTCCACAATGGTTTGATACATCAATTGCTTATGTCCACCAAAGGAAAAAAAACCAGACACGTGAGGTTAGCTGTCCTAGGTGGCCACGTCACACGGTCACCTCCGCCGATCCATCGATTACCAAAGGTGATTCTAAGATGATTCCTCACAGTAATGCTGAAATGACCTGGCGACCCATCGTGATGAATGTACGTTCTTTGTCTATCATCCAGAAGTGCGTACTTCAGAAGTTCTGAAGCACGTGCTCCATGAAGATGCGATATTTCCGTACGTTGAGGCGTAATGGAAGAATCTATGATCCAGTCAACCTATCACTGAGAATGCCGGCCCTCAAATTAACATCGATAACTGAAGAAAACTTCACAAGCCAGAATCGGTAGAAAACATTTCTTTGGATGATCGGTTACGACAGGTCTATGCTGGTATCGTCGCATCTGAGAGCGTTGGTAGGTGCTGCTCTAAATGAACACTTGTAATCGGCGAAAAATAGTTTTTTTTTATGATTGTACATAATAATTTTACATTTGATAAGCCGATGAGTAGTGATAACGGTAGTGGGAAGTGCATATACAGTGCGAAGCGACTTCAAATGCTGATGGACAATATGTTTTAATAATTTTAAAGCATAAGATCCCATGATGATAGTAAAGTTCTGCCGAAACCGGTCATCCAATAAAATGCTTTTCTTAGCGGGCTTCGCTTTTCTTCTGTTATCAAACACTGCAGATCAAAAAATGGTTCAAATGGCTCTGAGCACTATGCGACTTAACTTCTGAGGTCATCAGTCGCCTAGAACTTAGAACTAATTAAACCTAACTAACCTAAGGACATCACACATATCCATGCCCGCGTCAGGATTCGAACCTGCGACCATAGCGGTCGCTCGGTTCCAGACTGTAGCGCCTAAAACCGTACGGCCACAACGGCCGGCACTGCAGATCGACCCCAGACTGACAATATCAGGAATATACACTGAAACGCCAATGAAACTGAATAGACATGCGTATTCAAATATAGACGTGTGTAAACACGCGTAATACGGCGCTGCGGTCGGCAACGCCTTTATAAGATAACAAGTGCCTGGCACAGTTGTTAGATCGGTTACTGCTGCTTCAATGGCAGATTATCAAGATTTAAAAGAGATTGAACGTGGTGATATAGTAGGCCACCAGCGATAGGCCACAGCGTCTCCAAGGTAGCGATGAAGTGGGGAATTTCACTTACGATCATTTCACGAATGTACCGTGAATATCAGGAATCCGGTAGGGCATCAAGTCTGCGACATCGCTGGGGCCGGAAAAAGATGCTGCAAGAGCGGCACCAACGACAACTGAAGAGAATCGTTCAACGTGACAGAAGTGCAACCCTTCCCTTTCAATGCTCGGCTATCAACAAGTGTCAGCTTCGAACCATTCAACGAAATATGATCGATATGGGCTTTCGGAGCCTGAGGCCCAGTCGTGCACGACACAAAGCTTTACGCTTCGCCTGATCCCGTCAACACCGACATTGGAATGTCGATGACTGGAAACATGTTACCTGGCCGAACGAGTCTCTTTTCAAATTGTATCGAGCGTGTACGGCTATGGAGACAACTTCATGAATCCATGGACCCTGCATGTCAGCAGACTGTTCAAGCTGGTGGAGGCTCTGCAGTGGAGTGGCGCGTGTGCAGTTGGAGCGATATGGGACCTCTGCAGGACAGCGCGATACTCCACACGTCCAGAATTGCTACAGAGTGGCTCCAGGAACACTCTTATGAGTTTAAAAACTTCCACTGGCCACCAAACTCCACAGATATGAACATTATTGAGCATGTCTAGGATGCCTTGCAATGTGCTGTTCAGAAGAGATCTCCAAACCCAAATTTATGGACAGCCCTGCAGGATTCATGGTGTCAGTTCCCTCAAGCATTACTTCAGACGTTAGTCGAGTCCATGCCACGACGTGTTGCGGCACTTCTGCCTGCTCGCGGAGCCCTACGCGATATTAGGCAGGTGTACCAGTTTATTTGGCTCTTCAGTGTATAACATTAACAACAGATCGCTCTTTATGGACACGAGATGGAGTACATAGATTACTATGTACCCAAACGTGCAAATTGTGGATATTGAAACAACCGTAACGAGTAAACAAAGCCTCGTCGTTGTACAGGGTTGCAAATAAAGGGTGCAGGGCAGTCTGTTGCGAAAACCATTGTGTGGACTCACCGCGGTGGGCAAAATCTTCAGGTGCTTGTGCTATCACGCGATGAAAATGGAAACGATAAAGCTGTTGAATACGTAACACATTCCACACAAGGCTATCTCCGACACCAATGATGTGTACAGTAGGTTATGTATTTATAAATGTCGTCCACATGTCGGAGAATCTCGTCTTCCATTCCGGGAGTTTTCCATGTTCCAATTCAAATGGTTCAAATGGCTCTAAGCACTATGGGACTTAACATCTGAGGTCATCAGTCCCCTAGACTTAGAACTATTTATACCTAACTAACCTAAGGACATCACACACATCCACGCCAGAGGTAGGATTCGAACCCGCGACCGTAGCAGCAGTGCGGTTCCAGACTGAAGCGCCTAGAACCGCTAGGCCACAGCAGCCGACTTGCCATGTTCGATTCCGACCTATATCATACGTACTTGCACGGAAAGTGCCTGCTTCACGCAGCATGTGGTGCAGATGTCCGTATGTTTGGTGTTGTGGAACGCGTCGGTTGGGAAGGCGCTGTCCATACTCTCTCAATGCAACTCGTCTATTTACATTCACAGAGCCGCATACCAGATGCTTGTCAGCCATTACAGCACACGTATACTACTCCATGTTCATTGATATTATCACAAGGCGGTGATGCTTGCGAATGAATCCGTGTGTTTCAAAGCAGACCCCAGAGCCAACTATTCTTGAATCTCAGCACACATTCCCAGTCAGCCACACCGAAGCTACAGCTTACGTCAGCACCACCAACAAAATATTCCCTGAAACTACAAGTTGACTTCAGAGATCATATCCTCCTTATCGAAATATATTTGTTTTGATGTTCTCTATGTCCTACATTAATTTGAACGAATAATTTCGGAACACTCTGTATAGTTCATGGACCGCTCCTGGTTGGTCAGCTATTATGTCACGCTGCCATAGATGCAATATCTGCTATGATGGCGCCATCGCTTCGGCAAGAGCGTAATCAGTGTGGCGAATTTCTCTGTTTCTTCTCAGTGTCGAGACGTCACTTCCGCACACTACTAAAATAATATGCGCTGTCCGGTTGAAGTTATTTTCGCACATTCTTATTTCTACCGCCTCTTTAATAAGAGAATTGCAGTATTTACAAGCGGCGATTATACCACTCCACTATCCTCCACACCTATAAAACACTGATCTGACCCCTCCTCTCCTACGCAAACGCTGCATCATTGTTTGCCCCACCATAGTTCTGTAAGCCCCACAAATCTTTGAACATCATGCACTGCACTTCGCTTTCCGCGTCCGTTTACCTTCCATAACATGTATCCTCTACTATCTCATCAAATTCCCATCCTTTTCACCCACATCGTTAACCTCCGAGTATCATAAATTATCCGCAAACTAAATTCCAATAACCCTATTTTTTCCCCTCCGATCAATAGCTGTGTGCTGCCGCGCCTTTACCAACACATCCCACCGACACTACACCTATACATACTCTATACTCTGTGCCATCAAAACTTCAACCACGTATCTCTCCTATCAACTATAACTCTTCTCCACCTATAGCGCTCCATGTCAAGGCTCGCCTGTCCTTTTCGCGCTCCATCTCTCCCCATCTCTCTTCTCTTGATACCACTTCCCTGCCCACACTCGAACTCCTCCCGACCTTCTATCTTCCTACTATCCACTGCAACTTCATCTACACCATTTCCTACCTAACCAGTACCTATACTTTCCTACCCACACCACTCTACCCTCTAAAACACTTCCTCTTTACCCCAGAGGCTTTTCTCCCAGTGCAGATCCTTCAGGTTTTAAGTGAAAAAGCAGTACTGTTTCTTAGAAGGATCACACCTTTTCTGCTATGTGTTTTTAAATGTAAATATTTTTTTATTTTTCAGTCCTTTTATTTTAGTTGCAAAACACCATCTTAATGTTTTTTATCCTTTTATCTAGTTTTTTTGACCATTCGTAAACATTTAGCCATTTAATAATATTTGTTTTCGTCTTTGTTATATTCGTTATTGCTCTTGGTTGAAAAGAAATTTTGTGCCAGTGACAGTCCGCCCGTATGGGATGCCGGCCGGGGTGGCCGAGCGGTTCTAGGCGCTACAGTCTGGAACCGCGCGACCGCTACGGTCGCAGGTTCGAATCCTGCCTCGGGCATGGATGTGTGTGATGTCCTTAGGTTAGTTAGGTTTAAGTAGTTCTAAGTTCTAGGGGACTGATGACCTCAGATGTTAAGTCCCATAGTGCTCAGAGCCATTTGAACCCGTATGTGATGAGGGGAATGAAATAACAATAAGGAAGGACAGTATGTAGAAGCTTGGGGCAAAACTTTTGTTTCATGAGTGTTATATGTTTATTTGTGAGGCTGTGCTGAGCAACTTATGATTTCTCATGTTACCCGACTTTTAATGTGCCGCCGATATTATGCAATGTGGTCGGAAATGGTTCTGGTGGATTGACTGAAGTAGTTGCTTTCTCAATCACAGGAGATACTGTAAAAGCCAGGAACCCAGAGGCCGAGACTGCCCACTTAACCGGACATAGAATCTCCTTTTCCTCGCAGATTCAACAGGTAATCTCGTAGTTTCTGATCAGCCCGTTTCATTTTCAGCAGTCTCCTGATCCGAATTTGTTCATTTTAGGTTTCTCCATAGCGAACGATTCACTTCTAGTGTGATTACTAAGTGTAAAAAGTCAGCCTAAAAACATAACTGAAGGTTAAAAAGTACAAAATATTACGAGGGAATACGAATCGTTCTGAAAATGTTCTCTGGCCGTCATAGATCAGCGACGCGCCTTAGAGACCTAGCGTTTGACCCAGATTTAGGTGGGGGGCCTAATTAAATTTCATCCTTTCTTGAAGTGAGGAAGTGTAACACTCGATAATAATTGAACCGTTTGGTAGGTAGGAGGAGTCTGACACGATCACTAGTGTTCACGTTGTGTGAGCCGTGTGTAGGATATTTACCATCCCGAGTTCCATTGTCTCTTCTCTTTTCATTCTATCCTTACCTATAAAATCAGAATTGCCGACCCTTGTGGCCTACCGGTTCCTAGGCGCTTCAGTCTGGAACCGGGCGACCGCTTCGTCGCAGGTTCGAATCCTGCCTCGAGCATGGATGTGTGTGATGTCCTTAGGTTAGTTAGGTTTAAGTAGTTCTAAGTTCTAGGGGACTGATGACCACCTATGTTAAGTCCCATAGTGCTCAGAGCCATTTTTGAACAACAGAAGCATAACAAGATTCGTCTGCCTGAGACACTGTGACTGTTGTAATTAATATTCGGATAAAACACACACAGCAAGTAAATGAGGACGCAGGTTGCACTTGCTACTCTTACGTGAAAAGATTGGCACAGGAGAGAAACATATGGCACGCAGCGTCAAACCAGTCAGCAGACTGATGACTGGAAAAAGGAACTATATCGTAGATCAGGTTCACAATTGGCTATCGCAGGCGGAGACAATTTCATGTCGCATTCGTAATAACGGACTAAATGGAACACGTATGTGGCTCACCTCCGTAGGTTTTATTGTTTGCGTCCCCCGGGACGCAGAGCGCGGGAGGTTGTTGGCGAACTGTTTGAGTGGGCGCGGGGCGACCTTATCCCCGGCGATCAGTGCGGTCGCTGCGCCGCCGCCGCCGCCCACGCAGGCGCGGCAAGTGGTACGTGGCCGCGGCCTCCGGACAAAGGGCGGCGCTCCGCCGACTTATCTCGCCAAATGGAACGTCACAGCAAGAAAAATAAGGAAGATAAGTGCCGAAAAGGGGTGGCAGCCCGCACAGAGACACGCCACGATAACACACTCTTAAGAGCAGCAAAGACCGAAGAACAAAACCCCAGGGGTTGCCAATACTTTTCAATCATTCCCTGCCGACGTGCCAATCCGCCGAATACCCCTCCACCCCGCCTCTCCCGGCATTACGTGTTGCTGCCCATCGACTCTAGCGGACTACTGGACACCAGCATCACCAGGTTGCTTAAGTATTTTACTATTACCTGCACACTTTTGTCCACAATCCGACATTACAGAGACGATAATGTATTCCAGATGGGCTGTTATTGAATTTATTTATGATCGCAAAATTCGGCTTCTTTGCCGTTCTCAAAGGATAGCTATCTAAGAAGTGCGTTCAACGTACATTCGTCATTAACGTTAAGAGGATATATTTACACATTTCACCTAGTGTGAAAAGGAGTAAACTAGTTTCTTCATCTTCAAAACGAATATAATAATTCCCATCGGATTCATGCAAAAACTATATTTTTATTTATCAGTATGCGTCCAACAGGTGTGGCATACGTAAACTTAAGAATTTCAATGAATACTGTAAGGACAACTTTTAACCTTGTTTCTGTGGCGTTCTTTACAACGTAATACGCTAATTCCGTATTAATGCCACAGTTCTAAGTTACTTACAACTTTTTATTATTTTTTAGTAAAATTATTGACAATTTAAATTTGTTTGATTGTTAACACAACACTATTCCGAGAAATAAGGTCTATGAATCATTTACTTCCGGAGCGTCATTCAGTCATGCTTGTACAAATGAAACTGAGCCAACCTCATGTCTATGGTGAGTAGTTAAATTTTCTCATATTAAGAAAATAGAAGGACCGACCTATACTTAATTTGTAAAAACTTGGCTATAAAGAGTTTTATGGTGAGAAGTGTTTGCTGCTGTAGTTAATTTTTTTTCGACTATGTATAATCCCGTAGATTAACACAACTGATGAAGCTAAGTTAGAGCAGAATTAGAAGGAATTCGTAGGAGTGAAGACAAAAGAGATCGCAAAATTTTGAGCGGGTCCAAAATTGGTTGATGGTAAGAAGTGCGGCAAGTTCTTCAGCATCCGAGTGTTGAACAAAGCAAATGACCATTAGAGCGAATTATTTCATACCCTAATCGAAAATCTGTTGGATGAGTTCTCTGATACTACATTTTCGTATCTCTTTGGAATGAAACGAAACCTTTTGATCTGTAGCTATTCCGCTGTGGGTATCAAGTAATCGCCTCCAGAAACACTTCACAGAGACGGATATACAGATATTGGATTCGACATGTGTGAAGAGTCAGCACCATGTTTCCTAGGAGTAGAGCAGTATCAGATGACAAACAGCTTAAACATTTCCTCATTTTTATCTATTCCATTCAATAAAATCATTATCGCTAAATGGCACCAGTGCGAATGACTGATACAGATTCTATAAGTTGTACGATCAAAACCACTACTGCTTCATTTTCAAATATGATACATTTAAAGTTGCTCCTAAAATTCTATAGTTCATCACATTTTCAGCTTACTGACAAGCTTACGCCTTCCGTGTAGAACATGGCTCTTAAGGCCTCATACAGAAAACAACTTTTATGTAGCACCACTTGACACTCCTCTGTTGTGTTAATCAATTTATAACGTTCTGTGGCAAATACACTAATGTACTACAGCGAATAATTTGCAGCTTTTTAGGATTGATGTAATTAAATTTGATACTTTAAGTTCAGCCCTCTTTTTATTACCAAAGACCTTCGGTAAAACGGAGAAATATATGTCCATCTTTTCTCTAAATCACGTACTTTTGATTGTAGTCCATTAACATTATATCAACTGGGCTCTACTTTTCTTGACAGATTGTCTTACACTGATATTTGTCCCAAGAAAACAGATAAAGAAGAATGGGAAAAGCACGGAACTCACTTTCAAAAGACTAGATTCGAAAATTTTAAGGAATTTATGAGTAAGTAAATACTGAATTTTTTAGACATCCTTTCTCTCACAGAGGAGTAAGGTGCTTCTTCTCTTACATGCATCCTTTTGCTCAAGTGAGATAACGGTTTTTCTCCCCGTAAAGATCATTTTTCATTTCGTCGAGGTTTCACAAAATAATAGCATTAAACTTGCTTGGAACATTTTTATTTTCACCCTGAAACAATAAGTATTTTATCTTTACTTCCGTACGAGCACTGAGATCCTGCCTAAACTACGTGTTTTATCATTCGTTTATGTAACGATAGCTTAAGAGAAGATCGCTATCTCCTGACTAAATGCGAAAAATAATTTCCAGATTCGCAGAGGCTCAATAAACCAAGGGCCATGTCCTTGTCCGTTCGTAGCAAGACTACATCTACTTTGTACTTGCCTGCTCGCCCCTTAATGGACAGGTTTCTAGGACGATGGTTCTCACAAGTCGTGGTGCAGAGAATGTGCGTGATCGATTCCACATTTTCCCATTTCTTCAACAATATGGTAATGTGTCTGAGGATTTTCGAGAGAGATGGTGGAGAGCGACAAGAGCTGTGGAAACAATACTGCCCGCCAAAAAAGGTGAAGCACCCACAATAGATGGACGGATATCATTGTAACTTCGTACATGCACTCACAATGGCGAGTATTTAAATGATTATAGTCACAATCCTCTCTGACAGATAGAACGGCCTCCAGAATGCGTTAGCATTGTTCCTTTTCAGTGTTGTCACCAGAAAAAGGGCGTGAACAGAGATGTAGACGGATCACTGTGTAGGACATGGAGATGCCACTTAGTTATATGAGACAGCGTTATGACCACCTGACACACTTTGCAAGTGTATACTCTTATATCATAGGAAGCAAGGGAGAGGAAGTTGTTGTGGGTGGGCAGTAACCTCTTTCTACAATACAAATGCAGACTTGAATTAATATGGTTCTTTATTTACATGAACATTTACTTACCTTGAATAGAGTCCATGTGTTGTGGTACAACTCATCAGTAATAGTCCTCTTGCAGACAATAATGGTAATCTTGCTATTACAAACTGTATGAAGTGTCACTGCTAGTCCCGCTATAGGCACTAATCTCGTCGCTATGTACTGTCGTAGCCTCTGACCCGCTCTGTGAATAACTGACAGACACCAAACTAGAATGAGTGAGCCAGTGCGGCCCTCTGGTCAGTGGCGGCGGCCTAAATATTTGCTGTCAAGGGAGCATTGGCGGCGCGTTGCTTGCAGGTGTGTCTCTGGCCTCTTTCGTGATAGGCGCACTTGATCCAGCGCTTACTGATCGAATTTCACTTCTTCTTTGCCGACAGCTTGCACCAGCACAAAACGAGGTCTCATTGTTGGTTACCATTCCGCTGGCTGGTCGACTTGTAGGGAATTCGGAAGTGACAGTGGCCCAAGGATGGGCTGCTGGGTGCGTGAGGGCAGCCTCAATCTTTCTTCATGTTCTGGTCGACCACTTCCGGCCACAACAATGGAGGCTCGCCGTACTGAGCACCAAGCACATTGTTACACCTTCACATACGCGTCTGGCATCCGGTAACAAGTAGCCAACTTTCTGCCACATTCCGTGTCATCAAACATCGTTGGTCAGAAACTGCAGCAGCCAGAATAGGAAATAGCTGCCCCATGTTGTCGTTAACACAACAACACAAATGGGTGTGTTTGGAGTGGTGCTATGATTGGGAAGCATGGATTGCTGACGAACAGCGTCGCTTTGAGTGCAACAACGATTTCGGGTTGTGCACTATCCAGGGTAACTATTGTTGGCGAGTATGGCGGCGACCTGGAGAGGTCTCATTTGTTCAATGTTTTTGAGACAGACAGCGATTTTATATGTGGCGTTACTGCGTTGGGAGCGATCGGGTATGACTTCAGGTCATGGTTGGTAGTGACTGAGGGAGCTCTGACGGCACAGCGGACATCGCGCAGCCTCATGTATTATCTCTCATCCGACAGTAGCCTAGAGCGATTTTTGAAAATAACACTGCTCTGCCACACATGGCTCGTCTGCGTATGAATCGTGTGGTGTCGAGGTACTCTTGAGACCAGAAACATTCTCAGGTCTGTCCCCAGTATAACATGAGTGGGACCAGCTCTGGCGTCAGCTCTGTCCTTGTGCCGGTACCCAGGATATCCACGACCACTTAAAACAATTTGTGGCCCAGCTTGCTTCAAGTCTGGCTACAAAGGCTTTACGACAGATACTCTTCCCAACCGAATCAGTGCGCACATGTATTTCAGAGGAGGTGCAACGTCATACTGAAACGTGACTCATACTGCCAAGCTCTTTGTAAATTTGAATCGACTTTATAATCATTGAAATAAAGTCACGAGTCACGTTCCATCTCAATCCGTGGAGTTTTATTCCGTTTCCTTCTCCTCTTCTGGGTGCTTCACTTCTTTTTCTCAGGCTGTGTGATTATCATCAAATATTCTACGTCAGAGTTAAGCAAAGTAAGATTACATGTGATACGATTTAAGTGAAGAAATGTTAGACATTAAATGCATGAAAACGTCCTAGAAAATACCAAGCACAAGGAACGCACTGCCCTTGTTTGTTTTGTGGCGTCAAAATGTTGTTGGCAACATTGGTGATAAAGCCGTAATTGAACGGAATAACGGTAGTGCGTAATGCGGGTAGCTAAGAACATTGCCTAGTAGGCAAAAAAGACACAGGGAGATCGGAGTGTTTGAAGGAACCATCCCTGCGTATGCCATAAGCGATTAGGGAAATCACTGGATGCATGAATAGCAACTGGACAGGGTTTGAAAAGCTGACGGTCTTTCCAAATGCGAGTTTAGTGGCTAAATTGTAAGTACTACATCGTCAAGCTATCGTAGGCGAACAATGAGTAACAGCGGAAAAATATGCAAATATGCAAATAGCCCCGTCGATTGTCCTGGGATCGATCATTAAACTTAGCAAGGAATTAAATTATTGTAGCTAGTATTGTAGTCGTATTTGAATGAAACGCTATTTTCAACAGCCGGTGGTTTACGGCTTCCGAAGTAATGATTTGCATAGTAGTTGTACGTCACGTTCGTCCAAAGAAACAGTTTCAGTTTTAGTAAGATAAATGACAATCCTCACGAAGGTATCCTGCAATTTTTGAATCTGTTTTTATGACGGATGAGAACATGCCACTTTAGTCTGTCCATGTGCTGTGCCGCATTACCGTATCAACTTATGGTCAGTTGCATTCTACCCTGCTTCCTATGGAATTGACGCAACTAATCTTTGCACTGATCGGGACACAAGTTGACGAATAAGCGCTCCAGCTACTAAAATTTTTTTTTTTATTTTACTCCACGATCGTTTGCGGCCTTCGTATTGAATCCATTTTCTATTGAAATCGGAAAATCTCAATGTGGTGAAGCAAAAACCTAAACCGAAACCGGTATTTGTATTATTCTCTTAATATGTGAAATACATAAGTTTTCAATGACTTTATTCTAGACGGAGCTAAGATAAACGTTTGCTAAGAAACAATGACGAAACAGTGACGTCAAGAACATGAAAACGATCTTCATAGATTCTAAATGCATTGAACATCTCGAATAAAACGGACGTTTTTATCCATAAATTACAAGAGTAAACTTTATTTTTATTTACATTCTACAATTAGCAGATATATACGAGTAACTTAGATTTGGTACATTCTCGTGCAGCTATCGTAGAAATGTAAATCACGCGGGTTTTGTAGTGCACCTGTCAGACTGTAAGGTGTAGGAGTGCGGCATTTTACAGCAGGACACCGAAACTTGTCCGAACTGCCTCTAGTGGACACAACAAGTTTGCTCGCACCTTCAAAGAGGTCGCCTAACGCAGTTACGGTATCCAGGTGGAGGCGTTTCGATCGTCTGCACAGAACCGCCTTGCTGTGGAGGTGGTGTTTAGCTACTGACGTTCGGTGCAATTCCTTGAGTTCTGTACTACATCGAGTGAAACTAACACTCATGAACAATTGAATTACAGACACATATCATTAGCATTGTAGCGCTGACTTTCATCTATAGCTACTCACATACTGCTGTGTACACTTGAGCAGTACTCAAGCATGGATCGGACTAGTGTTCTGTATGTGGTCATTCTTTACGGATGATCTGCGCTTTCCAAGAATTCTCCCAGTATACCGAAGTCGATGATCCATCTTCTCTACAACCGACCTTACGTGCTCGTTCCATTTCATGTCGCTTTGCAATTTTAGGTCTGTACATTTAATCGATGTAACTCGTTCCCCATCACATCTCAAATACTTTGCTCGAAAAGTAAAGTATGTTCTTCATGCACGTATTCATTAACTTACATTTTCCATACATTAAGGCGAGCAGCATCTCGACAAATAGGAATTCTGTCCAAGTCATCATGTATCTTCGTACAGTCACTCAACGACGACACTCCTTCTAGAACTGTCCTAGCCCCCCCGCCCCCCGGTGAAATTGTGCTGAAGTGCTTGGGCTACAAGATGTACCCCTAAAAGGGGTATTTTTTGCGGTTTTAAGGTTATATCTCGTAAAGGACTCACAGTATCGAAAACATGGTCCTATTAAATGTTGCAGGACGTTACATTCTGCACTGAATAAGCCAGACGAATATTTTTTTGCACAACTCGTTCCCATGCTAATTTCATCAAACCAGGAACTCCTGCTTGTTGGTACTATCATTAAACTAACCCAGCTATCAATGAAGTGGTCCATACGAAAGTTATAGAGGAACAAATTCTGCGTTCGATGAGACCGTTTCTGTACTTAACTCACATGGATTTGTGTAGGTCGTGTGGATGAGTAAGGAATTTTTTTGTTGCAGCCTGTTTCGTACTGATGTTAGGTAAAGGGTAAAACTTGTCTTCCTCACAAAAATTAGTGACAATGAGAGAGCAGATAAGCACCTTTAAGAGGCGTCTACCTAAACAAGTCCCTTGGAAGCCCTTGATCATGAAACTTCGAAGCAGATGTTTGCACAGAAACGTGAAGAGCTAAAGCAAAGAAGGGCAGCTCGTTTCGTATTATCGCCCAATAGGGGTGAGAGTGTCACTGATATGATACGCGAGTTGGGGTGGCAGTCACTGAAACAAAGACGGTTTTCTTTGCGGCGAGATCTATTTACGAAATTTCAATCACCGACTTTCTCTTCCGAATGCGTGAATATTTTGTTGACACCCACCTACGTAGGGAGGAATGATCATCATAATAAAATAAGAGAAATCAGAGCTCGAACGGAAAGATTTAGGTGTTCCTTTCTTCCACGCGCCATTCGAGAGTGGAATGGTAGAGAAGTAGTATGAAAATGGTTCAATGAACCCTCTGTCAGGCACTTAAGTGTGAATTGCAGAGTAACCATGTAGATGTAGATGGACAGCTAAATGGTCCCACTGCCAAGTTATGAATTTCCTACTTCGACATGACTACTCTGATGAAATAATTCATCCAGGCTGAGAGGAGTGACGACTGGAAAATGCACCTCACCACTGTTAAGGAAATGCTACCCTATTTTGATGAAATAATCATATTTTGGAAACATTTTGTAAACACAGGCAAACAGCATACACACTACTAACAGCTAACAGGTCTTTGTAACCTCAGTTGACGCAAGAGTCTAATATCACTGAGTAAAAACATAAAAAATCTGCAATACAGTCATTGGTGAAGTCAGAGGAAACATTAATTAACAAAAGTAATTTAAATGTTGGCACATCGGGTTACTGCCAAAAACTAGTATTCTATAACATAAGGAAAACACACGTTGTACGACGCTATTTTACTTTCACTCAGTGATATCCTGCCTAACCAACCATCATTTTAGCAAAGACAAAATCGAACCAGAGCTCATAACTTTACAACATTTAGGTATATTAAATGGTTACCAGTCTAATATCATAAGCTAAGTACACAATCAAGCTGAAAGACTAATCATAAATTTCCAAAAGTGAAATTTCGTTCCAAAAAGAAACCTTAGGAAAAGATAAATCTACATTGCTGCACGCCCACACTTCGAAAACATTAATAAAAAAGGAAAATAGCGTACCTTTCCAGAAATACTAAAGTCTGAATAGGATACTGGATGGAAAACACTATTACAGTTACCATTACACAACTAACAGACCCACTAACAAAAGAAAGGACACATAAGAGGAATTGCAAAATTGTGAAAATGTACGGATAGGGCAAACATGGAGGAGTTTTGGTCTCGGTTCCAGGAACTTGACAAAGCCTAGTGAAAGCAACCTATCCACTTACGCATTACACCTCAGAAATAAAAGGCTCATCACTTTAGATATTAATAAATCTATAAAATATTCACCCCATGGAAAGCGGAGGAAGAGGATGAATGTACTAGAAGAAAAAGAGATATATAATTAATTCAAAAAACACCCAGACTACTTAATTAACGATCAGACTGATCCGCATAACAGACAGTTTAGGACAAATTCAGCCATAGCTTCCAAACATTGGTGTGAAACAGGCAAATGATTAAACAATGCTTTTTTTCACGTAGTTAAGTGAACCCTTGTTTCTCAGTGTAATGTTCATTATATTGCACTGTGCGTTGGCTGTGAACAGCACACCCACTATACTCTAGCAAGTTACTGTGCTTATTCACACCACACCAAGGCTTGTTCCAAGTACCCATCCCTGCCCCCTCCTAGTCCCTCCCCCAATAATTATTTATTGCACTTGCCCCTTACGATTAACATGAATATTACCATAATCTGCTTTTACTATAAGAACCGATTTCCATCTTTTAACATTTGTCTAGTCACTTAGCTTGATTTTTTGAGATCTATTGTGCTGTATGTTTTTATTAATATTTGTAACTTTGTAGGCTATAAGTTGATCAATGCTAACTGGCATAAGATATCACTAATAAAAACATATTAATAAGAAACATGAATATTGAGGCCTTAAAAGCAAGTTTTTATCAACTGAATAACCGATGTTTATATTTTGATATTTAATAATCTCACATGTGTGTGCTACTTTTGTTTAACCACAATGACATGACTGGGCACTCCTGCACTCCTCCCCCCCCCCCCCCCCCCGTATTTAGCCACTGCACTGGTAGTATATTTTTACGCTAGACAACATTAGGTTCATGATACTACATTATAAATACACTCATGTTCATAAATTAAGGATAATTGCAGAATGTGGTGCCACACAACATGGCACTACACAAAACTGGCGCTTATAGCATAGGAACATAGGGAACACACGCGACACAAATCTGTAAGTCCACGGTATTGGTGACAAGTTGAGAAAACCGTCAGGAAACACAGGTGGTACAAAACGCCACTGTTTCCTGCGCATGTACCCTGACATCAATATGGGATGTGATCACCATGCACACGTACACAGGCCGCACAACGGGTTGGCATACTCTGGGTCAGGTGGTCGAGCAACTGCTGGGGTACAGCCTCCCATACTTGTACCAGTGCCTGTCGGGGCTCCTGAAGTGTCCTTGAGGATTTAAGACGTGCAGCGATACATCGACCGAGAACTTCCCAGACGTGCTCGATGGGGTTTAGGTCAGGAGAACAGGCAGGCTACTCTATTCGCTTGATACCTTCTGTTTCAATGTACTCCTCCACGAGAGCAGCTCGGTGGGGCCGTGGGTTATCATCCATCAGGAGGAAGGTGGGACCTACTGCACCCCTGAAAACTCGGACATACTGGTGCAAAACGACGTCCCGATATACCTGACCTGTTACAGTTCCTATGGCAAAGACATGCAGGGGTGTACGTGCACCAATCATAATCCCATCCCACACCATCAAACCATGTCCTCGATACAGGTCCCTTTCAAGGACGTTAAGGGGTTGGTATCTGGTTCCTGGTTCACGCCAGATGAAAAGCTGGTGAGAACCACTGTTCAGACTATACCTGGACTCGTCCGTGAACATAACCTGGGACCACTATTCCAATGACCATGTACTGTGTTCTTGACAAGAGGCCTTACGGGCTCTCCTGTGACCAGGGGTCAGTGGAATGCACCTTGCAGGTCTCCAGGCGAATAAACCATATCTGTTCAGTGGTCTGTAGGATGTGTGTGTGGAGACTACTGTTCCAGTGGCTGTGGGAAGGTCTCGAGCAAGGCTACCTCCAGTACTCTGTGACCGTCTGCGGGCACTGATGGTGAGATATCGATCTTCTTGTGGTGTTGTACACTGTGGAAGTCCCGTACTGTAGCGCCTGGACTCGTTTCCTGTCTGCTGGAATCGTTGCCATAATCTTGAGATCGCACTTTTTTTTCTGGCACACGGAGGGCCCGTGCTACGACCTGCTGTGTTTGACCAGCCTCCAGTCGCCCTAATATTCTACTCCTCATAACGACATCAATATGTGTTCTTTGAGCCATTTTCAACACACCGTCACCATTAGCACGTCTGGAAACATCTGCACACTTACCCGCCACACCGTACTCTGACATGCACCAACACTCCTCTGCATATCTGGACTGCTGCCAGCATCACCGTGCGACGACCGCAGGTCAAATGCACCGCATGGTCATGCCCCGAGGTGATTTAAACCCTCAAACCACCCAACAGAGCATTGTTTCACCATGTATCTGCATTATTCTTAATTTATGAGCACGAGTGTAGATCACAGTTTGGTTGGTTGGATGGTTTGTGGGGTTAAAGGGACCAGACTGCTACGGTCATCGGTCCCAGATCACAGTTTCATTGTATATTGTTTCAACATGTAAATTGTACACATTTTCACTTCTTTGCTGTAGCATAACACTTTTGCCACCTTTAGGCCTATATGCATCTCTACAAAGTCGCTTGTTGTGAAGTTCTATTTTCATACATTATCTGGCAGAGGCTTCTGTTACAAATGACGGACAAGCCTTTGCATGTAGACTATTATTAGCTGTAAGTTGAGGTTTATATTTAATTTTAATAATATCACATATGTACATTTCTCCCATTTCACCACCATGCGATGATCAGGCATGCCTGACTCTTTCGCCCCTGATAACAATGTGAGGATGACGTTGGCTAGATAGTAAACATATCATTATGTTATTCGCTTTTCAAGGAAGTTCTGCACCTTTTTGCTTCCTTGCTATCGTAAGCTTTATTTGTCATAATTATCTGTGTATATCTGTCTATATGCTCACTTGTTTTTAGTTATAACTGTATGCATCGCATATGGGATTTATTTATGTCCCAATGAAACGATGAACATTGTGTCTCACTTTTCCCAGTTCTACCTTAATCTGCAGACACATTTACTACTTTAGAAACACAATTCACATTAAAGTTGTCTGTTGAGATTCGAACGTCAAATATGCCAGTAGATATAAATATGTGTTATGTAATAAATTTCTGGGTCATGTATCGATTTGTGAACACACCGATATATAATACTATATCTTTGCTTTGTTTGTTTCCTACAGGTACAGAATTGATGGTGTGTAACTATGAAAGCGAACACATACATTGTCTAGGAACGTGGCAGAACATTCAGTGGTGACCATTACCGTATTCAGTAAAAATTTTCTTTTAATTGTGACGCTTGAACATGTATGTTCTCGCTCCCGGAGCTGCCATGTCCGCTGCTAAGTAGTCGGACAGACTGCGTTATGTTGATGCCATTTACAATAACGAAATTTAGGCTGTCCTCTTTGAAAATATGTTTTGTTTGTTAGTAATCCAAAGATAAATTTGCTGTATTTGTGATGTGCTATTTTGTATATTTCATCTGGGAATGCTCTGTAGGGCCGAAATTGGCTAAGTGTGTGAAACGAAATAAAGTAAATACTTATTAATAGTTGCAGCCCTTTCTCCTCACTTGCTGCTTCAAGTATGCTTTACCAAACAGATAAGAAAAAATTCGTCTCTTTGAACTGAATTTATTTGTGCGCACCACGTGTGTTTTACCTAACCATACTAGGTATCTTTAGTAGTCTATAACGTAAAGGAAATTATTTAATTATAGGCATATATTTTAATTTGAGATTGGTAGTGGTTCTTGGCAGCTCATTTAAATCAAGCTATTTGTATTTACAGCTACATGATTGTATTTTTTAATTTTATTCATGCATCCTCTGCTGTTCTGTGTGTACTATATTCACGTAGTACAGGTTTCTTCCAGTTGACATGTTACGTTTACACACTGATTTACACGTAACCTGTACTGTAGCACACTGCACATTCTCTTGCACGAATGCTTTAGGGCTTACTGAGGAATCTTGGGAACTATGGAAGTCGAGTGTGTGTATTTTATGGTAAACTGTGTACCAGTTTGAATGTTGTTCTTCTGTTTTGTTCTTTTGGTCATTGAGCATATTTCCATTTTTGTTTTCGGCCTTCTGTATGAAACGGTCTTCATTTGGATTGAAAAATGGTTCAAATGGCTCTGAGCACTATGGGACTTAACATCTGAGATCATCAGTCCCCTAGAACTTAGAACTACTTAAACCTAACTAACCTAAGGACATCACACACATCCATGCCCGAGGCAGGATTCTAACCTGCGACCGTAGCAGTCTCGCGGTTCCAGACTGGCGCGCCTAGAACCGCTCGGCCACACCGGCCGGCCCATTTGGATTGAGTATTCCCTTACTTTGCTTGTTATGACTTAAGACGACCATGTCTGCTTTTATCACAATGTGATAAGGATTTTAGTTCACTAGATGTTCTGCATATGTGGTGTGGGCACATTCACTCTTCAGTGTCCTCATGTATTCTTTGTATCTGTTATTATAATTTCTTGTAGTCAATCCAATATATTTAGAGTTGCAGCTGTTACATGTTAATTCATGTATTCATAAACTGTTGTATTTGCCTTCCTCTTCCGTCAGTTTTTAGGTTTTGTATTATGTTTCTAGTCTTGAAGGATATATGAACTTAACATTTTTTGAAGATGTCATTGATCTTGTCTGTGAGTTCGTTGTGATGAATTATAGTATGCCATTTTGCGTTTTGCCTCGTGTGTTCTGGTGCGAGTATGCATGTTATTGTTATGTGTTTGTATATCTGAATGATTTTAATTTTTCTGCTTTCTGTCTGTATTTTCCTTCTAATAGTATATGTAGTGTGTTGTTGTTGTTGATGTTGAATCCATTGTCTTGTGCTTTGTTGACAATCATCTTTTAATTATTTTTAATAGTGCTTTTTGATTAAAGATATTCTTCACTGTTCGTATATGTGCATGTGTCTGATGGCTGAAATTCCAAATACCGCTACGCACGCCCGCACGCATAAGATAATGGTAATTGAATGATTAAACTTTTAGGCTGCGAGAAAAATCAACTGCCAGTTGTATCGAATAGCGCTTTATCGCGATTTTCAAATAACACCTATTTCTGGATTTATATTCGACACTTGTTCTGAAGTAGTGTGGCTCGTGTACTACGACACTGTTGACATTCGGTGTAGAGAGCTCTCATATTTAAAAATGCTCGCTCCTGACGCACATCAGACCACTTGACAAGAGTGGAATTCAGATCATACAGCGGTATTTACGTAGCTAACTCGATGCGGAATGAACTGTTCAGATAATACGCTCCGTACTTGTAATATTTGATTCCTCTACATTTGCTTTCATTAGATTACTGCATGTAATGTTGCAAACTTAGCACAGAGTTGATCTGTAATATTTTTGTGTGTTCGATTAACCTTATACATTACATTTACTCACACATATTTTCCGATGTTTTGCCCATCGGGAGACTGTTTTGGCTTCCACTCGTTGTCCAATCAGAAGTACACGGTCGCGCCTTTTCTGCTTCTGTTCTTAGAATTTTTATTTGATTTTACTGATGAGAAGATTTTCAAATTACTTCTGATGTCTTCATTGGAAAAACGATCCAGTCTGTTGCTACCTTTGATTAATCGCTCTCAGAAACGTCATTTATGTGGTTCGAATTCTACCCTTGTTACTGGTTTCCGGGAACAATATTTCGCTGCTATACAGAAGGGCTCAGACTGCCATTCTCTTAAATTTCACCTTGGTCTTTGTGAGGCAGATTTTCGAGAATGTTGTTCTTTTAGTGGCATACCTTTGTGAGAAGCTAGCTAAAGTTCTCTCGAAGTCGCCGTTGTATTCATTTTGTAGCATAAGTAATGAAATGCATTAAATGGATTGAAATAAAATGAACGTTTCGATGGCGATGAAATCGTTGAAGATTCAGTTGCATAAAACAATGTCAGCGTAAACCGTTGAGATACGCTGCACCTGCAGTGTAATGAATATGACTTCGTGGGCGAACAACTAGTAGTAACGTTCTGAAATCATAGCTAGAAACGTCAATCACAGTGAGGGTTTGAGTCTGGCCTTAGAGTTGCGGCAGCTGCTCGCAAGATGAAAAAAAAAAAATCCGTGTTCCAGTCTCGGCATGGCAAATATTTTCAACTGGCACACCAGGATTAGGTAACTAAAATTTGATATTTGTTTGAGACAGATGCTATTTATGATCTTTTAATTTCTTGTTTCTTAAACCTCATAACTTTTGTTTTAGTTTTTAAGATTTCTTACTTGAATGTTTTTACTACGTTATTCTGTAGAGGAGCTGCCTTCCGCAAATTACCTTCAGAGGAAGTGATAACAGTCTAGTCATCGACAAGGAGTGAGATATTAATAGCTTCGTTATTGGATTGAAAAATCTGCTGAAGATACTGATTTGCATTGCTTCACCGTGTCGCCTATCAAATTACAGGTTAATTAAGGCTGCGGATAGGCAGAAACTTACTTTACGCTTAAATAATTATATGCCTCACGCTGTTATTGTAGGAATTTTATAAGAGAATGGAGGTTTAGTTGTATAGGCTTTTAACAAATTGCACAAGGTGTTCTGCAAAGTCTTAATTTTCAAGTATTTCCTACAGCTTACCGGAACCCGCGAGGTTTATGATGATGATATGATGACTATCTTCCTCATATAACTAAAGTATTGTTACAAAACATTTATCTTAATTTGTGAGATCAAGTATTAAACACGCAAGAGTAGCAATCCTTTCACATTCTTTATGAAGGTACTAATAATTTTGAACACGGAATGTTGAGCCTCCAAGAAATGTTTCAGGAATTTAACGGATAAATTACCTCTGCAGTAGCCTTTGCTTAAGGGTATTTGCTGCTGGGTAGTATTTAGACTGCCTGAAAAATAAAGTCAGCCACTCAGGAAACGTGGGCGGAAGCCAAGGTAACTTCGTGCATTTACAAACCATCGGCGGAACTGTAGATGGTTGGAACGGCAATTCTCTGTGACAATAGATTGCATTAGTGTTCGTGTTTCGCCTGTTACCCTGTCTGGTAGGAAATATAAGCGTGAACAGCGTCATATGCTGAGTGATCACTACGAACGGCACGGAGATGCCGCGTACTTTTGTCAGAAAGTGTTGTCAGCTTCTGGCAGGGTTTGGAAGGGCCCTCATTGAGGGTCTCCACTTCGCCGGCTGGTCGAAAGGTTCAATATCTAGATTTGTGAGGCATTCGTATTGGACAGTGGCCCGATGTTACTATGCAAGGGCATGCTCTTCGTCAAGGTATAGGTCGCCAATGTCTGATCGCCACAAGAGAGGATCGCCGTATTGTCCACCAAGCACATCGTAACCCCATCTCATGTGCGCCTGCTAGCTGAGAACAAGTAGTGCACTCCTTGCAACATTCTGTGTTTCCCCCATCACTGGTCAGAGACAAACCAGGGAATTACGAGCACATGCGTAGGCTGCCGTTAACACCATAATACAGACGACTGCATTTGACCGGAAAGCATGATGAATGGCGTCGTGTTATGTCCGGCGATGAATCGAGGTTTTGTCACTATCCCGGACGACAATTCACGGCGAGTGTGGCGGTGACCTGGAGAGAGGTCCCGTTCTATCAGCGTTTTGGAAAGGCACTGCGGTGTTACTCCTAGCGTAATGGTGAGTAGACCAATCGGGTATGACTTCGGGTCTAGGCTGGTAGTGATTGAAGGATCTCTGACACCATAATAAGAAGTCACGAATATCCTGCATACTCACGTGTTACCTCTCATGCAACTACAATGTGATGCAATTTTTCAACAGGACAATGCTTGTCCACACACGATACGTGTTTCTGTCGACAGTATGAGATCGAGGTGGACGTCTTAGTGGCATTATCCACGATATCAAGCACCAGTTACAGGTGCTGTGGGCCAGGTTGCCTCGGGAAAGAATTCAACCTTTTTATGCCACCCTTCGCAACTGAATCAATGCATGTGTCGGGGTCGGAGGGAGTGCAACGTCATACTGATAAGTGATATCATACTGCCAGTTTCTTTGTAAATTTGCCTCGATTTTGTAATCACTGGAATAACATCACCTACAATCTCAACCTGTGAAGTTTCATTATTTTCCTCTTCTCTTTTGCAGTGCTCACCTTTTTTTGTCGGGCAGTATATATGCGATACCCGACACAAGCGCCATAGTGCAAGATAATAGCACAATAGAATTAATTAGGCTACAGACTCCTAAGGGTAAGACAGAGTTTGACAAACAGCTGCATGTCATTCTGGGATCACAGTAACAGTATTATCCAAGACCAGAAAATTCAGTTTATTTATACTTACCTAGATAGGTTGATGATTAATTATGACACAATTAAATGTGCTAATTAGGAGAAAATAATGAAAAATAACATAAATCTGTATACTTCCTAGGGATGAGCAAATCTGAATACATCCTGTGGATGAGCAAATCTGAATGCATCCTACGGAAGAGCATCTGATCTGGACAGAAAATACTGTCGCCACGTACAGAAAGCGTTCTGCTTGCCTCTATTCTCTCCTGAGATTAGCGAACATATTTCCTCACGATGTGAAATTTAAACTTGTGAAGTCGTTCGTTGTTCCGAATCACCAATTTTGCCACGTAATCCAACATGGCATTAGTAAAGAAAACTCTAGACAGAAACATGAATATTTATTTACTTTACTACAGCAATATCGGCCTCTTTTGACTCCGTCAGTTATATAACAACCACTAGCTATATTCACTTCATCGGCTCCTCAGTGTGCAAGTACACCAGTACTTTTAACGTCAGATCACTGCTAGTTATCGTAGCTGGCCCACCCATAAAACATCCTTCATTGTTGCTGTCCGCCTCTGGAACAAGCTGCCTCGCTCTCTAAGTGCAATATCCTCTTTCATTGAAGACGAAAAGTGAAGCGCTTTGTTCCGTCAAATCCATATCTTTATTCTAAAAAATTGTCTCAGAGTAGACAATGCTCATTTCTTTTCCTTCTTACATTTCTTCTCCTTTTCTGTTCTTAGTCAGTCACGATGTATATTTTTCGTCTCTCCACTTTTGCGTTCTTCCACGTTACTCCTTTCTCCTCCTCACACGTCTTTCCTCAGATGTATTGTCGTCCACAGCCAGTGTAAATCTATCTGCACAGACATTAGCTTTATTTATTCCTTCTCATAAACAAATATAAATTTCGTATTTTTTCTGTTGGCTATTACTGTTTGCGCGACGTTATCACATTTCAAACTAGATTTAAGACCTATTATAAAATGTGTCTCAATGAAAACAGTGTAAAATATGAAGAACGCTTAGCTGAAGGTCGTAGAGACCCCTGTGGCCCTAAAGTTGCCACACCAAAAATGGGCGCGCTGCTGCAAGCCACTGGAATTGCATTCGATAGGTTTAATGCCCGTCCTACTATTCCAATTTGGGTTTGCCACTGTTTCCCTAAAACCGTGTAAGGATGGTACCTTTAAAAAAATCACGGAGCCAATCCGAGCTTGTCAACCGCCTCTAACGACGTCATTGTAGATAAATCATCTCATATATATGAAAAATAACGGCCCAACCCACTCCATAGCCGGTAGTGCGTGGACGAGCCATTCGAAACTGGCCCCACATATTGTCGAATGTCCATAAATTCTTGCCCACAGCTGACCGCTCCAGTTGGTGACATATCCTTTTCCTACTAAGGAGAAAAGTTTTGGAGTTCGCTTAGCCACATATCCATACACTGACAAGGGAACCTCCCCATCGCACCCGCCTCAGATTTAGTTATGAGTTGGCACAGTGGATAGGCCTTGACAAACTGAACACAGATCAATTGAGAAAACAGGAAGAAGTTGTGTGGAACTGTGAAAAAATAAGCAAAATATACAAACCGAGTAGCCCATGGGTCACATAGACAACATCATGGAGACTGGCAGCCCAGGAGCGCCGTGGTCCCGTGGTAGCGTGAGCAGCTGCAGTAGGAGAGGTCCTCGGTTCAAGTCTTCCCTAGAGTGAAAATTTTACTTTCTTTATTTTTGCATAGTTATTATCTGTCCGTTCGTTCATTGACGTCTCTGTTCACTGTAATAAGTTTAGTGTCTGTGTTTTGCGATTGCATCGCAAAACCGTGCGATTAGTAGACTAAAGGACGTGCCTCTCCAATGGGAACCGAAAACATTTGATCGCAAGGTCATAGGTCAACCGATCCCTCCACAGGAAAACACATCTGATATATTCTATACGACACTGGTGACGGCATGAGCGTTACATGACAGAAATATGTTGTCGACCAACCTAACTTGTACACTTGGCGAATGGGTAAAAAGATTCTTCTACCTTGCCCGATTTACGTTTTCTTGTGAATGTGATAATCACTCCCAAAAAAAGTGATGGAAACATAAGAGTTTGTCACATATACTGAAAATAAAAAATTAAACTTTTCACTCGATGGAAGATTTGAACCAAGGTCCTTCCGTTCCGCAGCTACTCACGTTACCACGAGACCACGACGCTCCTGCGTTCCCAGTCTCCTTGATGTTGCCTATCTTCCATGAACTACTCAGTTTGTATATTTTGCTTATTTTTTCACAGTTCCACACAACTTCTTCCTGTTTTCTCAATTGATCTGTGTTCAGTTTTTCAAGACCTATCCACTGTGCCAACTTATAACTAAATCTGAGGGGGGTGCGATGGGGAGGTTCCCTTGTGAGAAGGAAAAATTCATGGGGTAGCGATATTCACATATACAGATGGCGGTAGTATCGCGCACACAAGGTATGAAAGGGTAGTGTATTGGAGAATGTGTCATTTGTACTCAGGTGATTCATCTGAAATGGTTTCCGACCTGATTATGGCCGCACGACTGGAATTAACACAGTGTGAACCGGGAATGGTAATTGGAGCTTGACGCATGGGACATTCCATTTCGGAAATCGTTAGGGCATTCAATACTCTAAGATCCACAGTGTCAACAGTGTGCAGAAAAGATCAAATTTCAGCCATTATCTCTGACAACTAAGAATACGGTGGCCGACAACCTTCATTTATAGACCGAAAGCTGCGCGGTTTCCATAGAGTTCTCCGTGTTAACAGAAAAGCAACACTGCGTGAAATAAGCGCAGAAATCAATGTGGGACGATGAACTTATCCGCTACGTTAATGCAACGCAATTTGGTGATACTGGGCTATAGCAGCAGAATACCGAAGCGCATACCTATACTAAAAGCACCACATCGCCCGCAGTGTCGCTCCTGGGCTCGTGACCATATCGGTTGGACCGTTTTTTTATTTTCTTTCTATTTTGAGTTATCAGTTTTATGTCTGTTTTGATGCGGCCCACCACGAATTCCTCTACTGTGCCAACCTCTTCATCTCAGAGTAGCACTTGCAACCTACTCCTCAGTTGTTTGCTGGACGTATTCCAATCTGTGTCTTCCTCTACACATTCTGCTCTCTACAGCTCTCTCTAGTAACTTGGAAGTCATTCTCTGATGTCTTAACACATGTCCCGTCATCCTGACCCTTCTCCTTGCCATTGTTTTCCACAAATTCCATTCCTCTCCGATTGTGCGCAGAACCTCCTCATTCGTTACCTTATCAGACCACCTAATTTTCAACAGTAGTCTGTAAATTCACATCTCAAATGCTTCGATTCTCTTCTGTTCCGGCTTTCTCACAGTCCATGTTTCACTACTACAGAGTGCTGTGCTCCAAGAGTACATTCTCAGAAATTTTTTCATCAAATTGAGGCCTATGTTTGATGTTAGTAGACTTCTCTTGGCCAGGAATGCACTGTTTGCCTATGCTAGTCTGCTTTTGATATCCTCCTTGCTGTCCGTCATTGGTTATTTTGCTGCCTAGGTAGCAAATGCCTTAAATTCATCTACTTCGTGACCATCAATCTTGATGTTAAGTTTCTCTGTTCTCATTTCTGCTACTTCTCATTACCTTTGTCTTTCTTCGATTTATTCTCAATCCACAGTCTGTACTCATTAGACTGTTCATTCTGTTCAGCACATCACGTAACTCTTCTTTGCTTTCACTCAGGATAGCGATGTCATCAGCGAATTCTATCACCTCCACTCCTGAACCTTTCTTTTATTTCCATCATTCCTCCCTCGATTTACAGATTGAACAGTAGGGGCGAAAATCTACATCCTTGTCTTACACCCTTTTTAATACGAGCACTTCGTTCTTCATCGTCCACTCTTATTATTCCCTCTTGGCTCTTGTACATATTGTATATTACACGTCTCTCTCTACAGCTTACCCCTATTTTTCTCAGAATTTCGAACATCTTGCACCATTTTATATTGTCGAATGCTTTTTGCAGATCAACAAATCCTATGAACGGGTCTTGATTTTGCTTTAGTCTTGCCTCTATTATCAACCGCAATGTCAGAATTGCCTTTCTGGTTCCTTTACATTTCCTACAGCCAAACTGATCGTCATACAACAATTTTCTTTTCCATTTTTCTGTATATTACTCTCGTCGGCAACTTGAATGCTTGAGCTGTTAAGCTTATTGTGCGATAATTCTGTCACTTGTCAGCTCTCGCTGTCTTCGAGATAATGTGGATATTTTCCCGAAAGGGATGATACGTCACCAGACTGATACATTCTACAGACAATTGTGAATAGTCGTTTTGTTGCCACTTCCACCAATGATTACAAAAATTCTGATGGAGTGTTATCTACCCCTTCTGCCTTATTTGATCTTAAGTCCTCCAAAGCTCTTTTAAATTATTATTCTAATAGTGGATTCCGTAGCTATTCTAAATCGACTACTGTTTCTTCTTCTATCACATCAGACAAATATTTCCGCTCATAAACCTTCAATGTACTCTTTCCAACTATCCACTCTCTCCTCTGCATTTCAGAGTGGAATTCGCGTTGCACTGTTAACGTTACCACTCTCGCTTTTAATTTCACCGAAGGTTGTATTGACTTTCCGATATGCTGAGTCAGGGGAGGCTACACCGCGTATCAATATGGATGTTTCAGCATGTGTCCGTACCTGATACCTCAGAACCGCTTGCGCTATTCATATGTAAATCTAATCATGCCATGTACGCCATGTACACTGCTGCAACGGTAAATCTTGAGTGAATTGGAAACCTCTAAAAGAATGTACCAATTTTCATCACGGGAGTGTATATTGAACCGACAGTATATGAGAACTTCTTCGATGAGAAACAATTATATAAAATTCGAGACGAGTATTAACACAATTTCTCGTCGTCTCAGCGACGAAGAAGATGAAAACTTTAGTTAATGACGTTACCGATAGCGGGCTAATCCGTTCTGTAACTACTTGCATGTCCGTTAAGACGTGTAGGAAGTGCAGTGCCCTGAAAGCAGACTGGCTGGCCTGCATGCCGATGAGGCGACCCCACACGGGCAGCCGCAGGCACAGCCAGGACAATGGCGCAGCCTCTCAGCTCTCAGCCAGTGTGGAGGCAGCCCAGCCCAGCCCAGCCCACGACTGCATTACGTTAATCACCTCGACGGCGCGTGTAGTATGTTGTTACGAATCTGCACAAATTGCTACACCCCTTAATGGAAATATGCGTTTAAAAATGAAATTCTGCCCACTGTTTAAAGATATCTGAAAGAAAAATAAATGTAATACAGAAAACCAAACTATAAGCTTATTGCTAAGAGCTATAACACCACAACTCACAGCGTTTTAGACTTTCCGTTCGTAATTACTGATCATTTATGTTTGAATGTTCGAAAACTGTCGTACCTCATTGAGCGTTTGTGTTCGTCCAACGTTACACCGCTGTCAGCAAAAGAACGTCATGTTAATATTGTTACTGCTCAGGCAGGCTCAGTCGCTGCCAAGGGAACGAAATGTAGGAGCACGAAAACATGACGAGAATTCGGAATGAGTACGTTGCCGGTCGAACTTCTGCTTCAATCAAAGAAGACGGCCTCTGCCGATCTGCGCCGCTTCGTTAATCCTTATGATGAGGCACAGAACTCGCCTGACTGAGCTATCTCTCTTTTACCGTAGTTTTGTCCTCCGAAGACATGTATTATCTAAAAGACGGCAGCAAATTATAGTATCCTAATTCGTTGATGTTTACAGGAATATGATACAATTACAGTAATGATATATAAGAAGAAGCTGCCACCTTATTAGTGACGAATATTATTCAAAATAATTTTTTTTTGTCAAGGCAGAGAAAAAACCCGAATGTGTTGGCATTCCTTTACTCGCGTGTATAACCGACACCTGCAAAAGCAGTGTATGTCTATTTAACCTGTTGCAATTCTCTCACTGCACGACTACTGTGCGAGGCCGGCGGCTGCTGAGAACAGACTCGACAGCTAAACTCTTTAACAACTGCGTTAATAATGACTGTTATGTGTGAAACTTTTACTTGGAATTGAATCCTGATCCATGCGAGCCAATGAGCAACTAACTTTTCGTTAAAGTCTTTGCTCATGAATATTGGTCGCATCTAATTCAGATTCAGTTTTGCTCCTGCTGGGTCTGTTTTTCTCTGATTGGTTGTGGTCTACATTTTAGGATGTTTGGACCTCTAGGCCCCTGAGCTCCGAACATTATCAGGGCAAACTTTTTGATGAGTAACACATAAAATTATAGTTTTAGAGAAATCTTCTAATAAGAAACCCTTAATGATTATTATATAATTGAATAAGATTGGGTAGTGAGGCCACACGATTTATTAAAAACACTGTGAACAAACATTTTTTTAAAAAAAGTTGAGATTTATATCCATACAAAAATTACTATTTCAATTTCAAAAATAACGTGTTGAAGTTGTAAGAAAACATGTTTGTTACGCAAATGCAATGTATCAGCTAAGCAAAGTTTCCTTGTATTGAATAAAAATACCGTCCTATAGTAACACAGCCTTAAAATGGAAGTTTTACTTAATCATATTGGCTGACTGGTTTCCGCCTACCCTTCGCAGCTATTTACGTATAAATCTTCATAACTTGGTTGTTATAAAGTGCCACTTTCGATACTGAGCGACACCAAAATATTAAACCTGTCTTCAAACATGGACGCTCAAATGCTGTTTTTGATCAAATGGAGCTTTGAGAATAACTTTTCCCCCCTGCTGTTTTTGTTCGTAAGTGACAAGTGTACTCTTAGATCGACCTTGATTTTAAGGTAAATATCTCAGACGTTTCATGGGTTTTGCTTTGGATGAAATAGACCACGGAAGAAATCTGATTTTCGTGATGTCTAACTGATCTCAAAATACCATAATTCCGTTAACCATCCCATTAAAATTCTAAAACATTCATTCATTATGGATATGGAACACATCGACTGTGATGAACAAAAGTTTTCAAAAATTGCTGCAACCAGTCGTCTTGGTTAAAAACCTTACCAGTTTTGCTGAATCAAGTACCGTGCATTTGACTGAACACCTCTGGGAATTTGAAGGGAGTGGCAATTGAGTTGGAGAAGTGAACGCTGATGAATGTTGATTCAATTCACGTCAGCTGCCCACAGAAAAGTGATTGATATTGCAAGACCACAGGTTAATGTAAGCGCGAGATAAGCCTTTGAAAATATGAAATTCTGGTACATTAATAACCGCTGTAACTGCCAGACATGCTTGCATGGCGTTGTACAGATGTCGGATGTCGTTTGTGGGATGGAGATCCAAGCCTGTTGCACTTGTTGGGTCTGCACAGGCACGGTTAATGCTGGTTGTGAATGACACTGCAGTTGTCATCCGATGATGTCTCATGTGTGATAGATTTGAGGCCGGTCTGGTGATCAAATAGAAGACGGCTATATGTCGGCACTCTGTAGAGCATGTTGGGTTACAACAGTGGTACGTGGGCGAGCGTTATCCTGTTGGAAAACACCCCCTGGGATGCTGGCCATGAATGGCAGCACAACAGGTCGAATCACCAGACTGACGTACAAATTTTCAGTCAGGGTATCTGGGATTATCGCTACTCCTGCTGCCACACGGAATCGCACCGGAGACCAAGTCCAGTGTGTCTAATACGCAGACAGGTAGGTTCGATGTCCTCCTAAACAACATACGGCCGTCACTGACACGAAGCAGATCCAGTTTTCATCAGTAAAGACAGCAGACCTCCATCCTGCCCTCCAATGAGCTCTCGATTGGCAGCACCAAAGTCGCAAATGACGGTGGTTCGAGGTCAGTGGAATGCACGCTAGAAGGCGTCTGGTTCGGACCTGTCCTTGAATTAATCGATTTGTAACAGTTCATTCTGTCACTGTGGTGCCAGCTGCTGCTCAAATGGCTGCTGCAGATGTAGTACTATGCGCCAGAGCCCTACACCGAACACGATGGTCTTCCCTCCCTGTGGTGCCTCTTGTCCGTCCAGAGCCCGGTCTTCTTGCGACCGTACATTCCCGCGACGACCGCTATCAGCAATATGTACAGTGTCTACAATCCTACCAAGACTTTTTGCAGTATCACAGAAGGAACACCCAGCTTCTCGTAGCCTATTACTCGACCTTCTTCAAAGTCAGTGAGGTATTGACAATGGCTTCTTTGTCGCCTTTAAAGGCAATCTTGACTAACATCAACTCACCACGTCCAGTCTCAAAGGTAACTAATGTTCACGACATTTACAGCTTGAATTGAAGGCAAAACTGATTTGCATCCTCATTGTGGCGCTACTAGGGCTACTCTTATGCGACTATTGCGGAAGTTGGATAGACATCATCTTTCAGAGTAGAAACACGCCTACCATCTTTCTTTTATGTCGCACAACTCCTTCCCCGTGTTGCGATTTTTTTCCGTCAGTGTATGTTAAATTTTTGCGGTGAGGGCCACTTTGTGGTGTGGTCCCCTAACCTGCTACTGAGATACCTGTCCTTAAATGTAGCTCTTGTCCTAATACACATCACAGTCACTTTAATTCATGTACGTGATTTCCACTATTTACGCAACATTACGTTGGGCAATATTATATTTTCTTAAGTTTCTGTTATCATAATATCTTTCTTGTTTACTTGTTCATAATTTGGGATGATACCTTCCTAAATGTAATATTTATGGAATGGTTGGTTCAGGCCAGCAAGCAACAGCACCTGTGAAGAAAGGGTTAGTTGGCTGCTGTCGACCCTGTATGTATAGAGGACAGGGGAGCCACTGTCGTCGTGGGGACTGAAAGCTAAAGGAGACATGGTCAAGTCTTAGACAGACCTTCTGGTGACGGCAAGGGATATACACCCTGAGTGGTCTTGCAAACAGCGTAGGCTGTTCTTGATGCCTGGCGCTGCTTCCAAGAGAAACCAAGCTCTCTGGTGTTTGCTGGTGAAACAACTGGAGTGCTAGCAAGGAAGCAGAAAAAGGAGGCAACTCCAGACGAGTGTCTGCCAAGAAAATGGAGCTGCGAAGTCGCGTGGCCAACAACTGAGGCAGCCCATTGGAGTTTGGGCCTGAGTTGAAGCGACCTGATATCGAGACATCGGTTGCTGTGCTGGGCGAGCGGTAGGTGCCTGGCTCTTGGCTCTAGGGAAAGTGGTGCTGATGAGACACAAGTAGAGGTTAATTGTGGTGTGTGTTCTTGGACGGTGGCGCATGAAAAGAGTATCGTATCAGAGATGCTCGGCTGAAACTAGGATGTGCAGACGCCTGGTCTGGTTGTTTTAGCTTAAGCTGCGCTAGTTTTACTGCCGTAACTACGGGACAGGTGCAGGGCCTGGCTCTATTATCTAAAATAAGTTCAGTAGGAGAAGATTCTGTGTGAAGTAAACCCTTACGATACACCCTACATTATTCTCAACTGTTTTACGTTCCTGACTCAAGATTGCTGCCCTTTGTTGAATTACTGGTCTGATTTATTTTGTCCTTTGGCCAATGTTGTGGCGTATGGGTCACTGTGTCTTAATTACTGTTTACTCTTTCGCTTGTTTATTAGCTGCATTATTATAAGCTTTGGGCATGGTGTGTCGGCTCCAGCTGGTTTAAGTTTGGATATTGTATCCTCGGATAGGACCTTGCTGTTTTACTTATCTTGTCATTCCTTCTAGCTTGTACGTGTACAGTTATTAGTGGTACGGTTGGCTTTTATTTTGTATCCTCCTTGTTATTGTAAAGCTAAGGTAATTTTGAAGGGCAGGAATTTTACTGTTTAGCGTATTATGCTCGATATTACGTTAAAGCGCATTTGTGGACTGAGAACTGGTCACTTTCCTTGTGTTTTACTTTTATATATGCACCGTGATTTATTGAATTTAGTTGTAAATAAATGTGGTTAAAACTTGTTTAGTATTCGCGTCCACTGAACCCCGAGCCACTCTCCCCTCCCAACGTTTCTTCCGACACACTGTTTATATTATCTCTAACCAACGTGTTACAGTGTTAAATCTTGAGACATTCTGTTCGGATTGATGATTTTGTTTCCTTGTGTAATTTCAGTTCATTTGTTATGTTGTTTTTCTACAGTAATACTCCAGAGAATCATTACAGAGACAAGTTATAAAGAGAACCTGGAAAGGAGAAACAGATCCGCTAGTTGAATATTACACTAAAATATTTAATTGCACCGGTTACTACATTAGGAAGGATAACAAACTACGAGTGTTTACATTAGGTTGCTGCATAATCTACATCTACAGCTACATGGTTACTCTGCAATTCACACGTAAGTGCCTGGCAGAGGTTTCATTGAGACATTTTCATACTTCTTCTCTACCATTCCACTCCCGAATGGCGCGTGGGAAGAAGGAACACCTAAATCTTTCGGTTAGAGCACTGATTTTTCTTATTTTATTATGATGATCATTTCTCACTACGTAGGGGGTGTCAACAAAATATTTTCGCATTCGGAAAAGAAAGTTGGTAATTGAAATTTAGTAAATAGATCTCGCGGCAAAGAAAACCGCCTTTGTTTCAGTGACTGCCACCTCAACTCGCGTATCATATTAGTGACACTCTCACCCCAATAGTGCGATAATATGAAACGGGCTGCCCTTCTTTGCACTTTTCGATGTCCCCCGTCAATCCTACCTGGTAAGGATCTCACACCGCTCAGCAATATTCCAGCAGGGGACGGACAAGTGTAGTGTAGGCTGTCCCTTTAGTGGGTTTGTCACATCTTCTAAGTGTTCTGGCGCGGTCTTTGTTTCGTCTTCCCCACAATATTTTCTATATGGTCTTTCCAATTTAAGTTGCTCGTAATTGTAATTCCTAGGTACTTAGTCGAATTAACAGCCTTTAGATTTGTGCGATTGGTCGTATACCCAAAATTTATCGGATTTCTTTTAGTACCCATGTGGATGATCTCGCACTTTTCTTTGTTTAGTGCCAATCGCCACTTTTCGCACCATACAGAAATTCTCTCTAGATCATTTTGTAATTGGAATTGATCGTCTCATGATTTTACTAGACGGTAAATCAGAGCATCATCTGCAAACAACGTAAGGGGCATGCTCAGATTATCACCTAGATCATTTATGTAAATCAGGAACAGCAGATGGCCTATGACACTACCTCGCAGAACTCCAGATATCACTTCTGTTCTACTCGATGATTTTATCACTACGGACTGTGACCTTTCTGAGTCACACAACTGAGACGATACTTCATATGCACGCAATTTGATTAATAGTCGCTTGTGAGGAACGGTATCGCAGCGCTTTTGTTTTGGATGTTGATATTCCGGTTGCTATGGGTTTATTTATCAGTATTCATTTTTTATTTGTAGTTTAATGTAGCTATTTGAGAATACATCTTGACATTTTCGTCATTTGGAGATGATGAGTTGAGTTGTGGACGCTAGAAAATGGAATGACATGCGGAGAAATCAGAACTCTGCTTGCTAGTCATGAACTGGCTTGTGAACAGCACCGACGATTCCTATCCTACATCACTACTGGTGACGAGGAGAGGTGTCTTTTTGCTAACATGAAGAAAAGAATATTTGAGCCCAAATAAAGCAGCAACTCATCGCACAATGACCTGCGTGATGCACAAAAGACAATGTTTTGCATCTGATGGAATGGCGGCGGTGTGGTGTACTACGAATTGATTCTCTGAGAAGAATATATTACTCATGACTAAAGTCTCTGTAATGTTCCTCCGTTGTGTTTATTAAACTCATGGAAAAACGCTACATAATTATGAACCAGCCCAATAGTATAGTATGTACACAGAGCTGCCACCTCTGTCTGCTACAATGTCTGTAGCTCAGCTTCACATCAAGTTGAGCCGAGCTTGAACGACAGAGACAGGCACCTCATCCCATGCTGCTTCAGCCGTGTGCCGATGCTCATGAATCGTAGTGTATAAACGGTGGTGGGATTCCATCCTCTCGACAACAGAGATGACGAGATGTTTCCAGTGGGTAAGAGATCGATAGAATATGATGGGCAGGACAACAGTCGAACAGCCTCTGAATCGAGGTACCTCAGGGCGGCACGGCCCACATTCATTCTTGCGTTTTCTGGTTCATAGTTAACGTAATGGAGACTTCGAACATAGAGCACTGATATCGGCCTTAACTTGTCAGAAATGTAAATTTTCCTGTCCAAATAGCCTTTTATGCGAACCATAGGAACCAGAGGTTACTGTGTTATGTAGTCGAAGACTTGTCTAAATTGTCCAATGTTCTCGTTGGGCGCAACACTGTCGGCGCGCCTCTCTGTCGCGGGGAAGACAATAAATTAATCGCCACGCTGACAGTCCGTGGTCCTCCAGAAGTCGTGGTTAGTGTGGATTCTTACCTTAGATTCCACGTTCACTTTACAGTTGTGGGATCCTAAACAATGCGGACAGCGATATCACGACACAACAAACACTGATAGACCACAATTTTGAGCTGTCAGATTCTGACACGCGCTAGTAGACGTTGCTCTTTCTTACACGACGCAGAACACAACCATTTCCCAACAAACAAACATTTTACGTAACCTTTTCTTGTATACAGAATGCATGTGACGTTACACCTTTATAGTTGACGCATTTGCGCTGCGTGTTCAACATGTAGTGCACTTCATGCCAATTGGCCATTTGTTTGATACTGTTTCCATGGTGTTCCAATTTTAACGACCAACTATGTATGTTTCTTTCCATTAT